>NC_067122.1:18850588-19472192 GCF_021347895.1 Acanthochromis polyacanthus
ATTATTCATTAACAAATTCTCAGTACATTTTTCAAAACATTTACCATAAATTTATATATAGCACATGCGCAATAATTTTATTGATATTTCCTTTGACTAAGTGTTGTCATGCCATTGTGACAGGACTACTACACTATTCTTTACCCATGACAGTCTAATGAGTAACAAGCTGCTAATTCCCATTATTTAGTGCTTTATTCCTACCATTGTATTGTTTTCTGCTTACAACTTAATTTTAATTGTCAGCACACTCTGGTTTTCGCTTGAGCTTAAAATTTTGCAGCAGATGAATATGAATTCTCTGCCCACAGAGACCTGTCAAAATCTCAGATGTGCGAGTGGTCTTGCTAGAGAACAATTTAAGATGTTCATCTGCTGTGTGTTTGTCTTCAGGAACGTGACCGATTGGTGATGAGCAAGAAGAACAGGAGGAAACCTCTCAAGCTGTCAAAAGTAAGCATCCATGAGTGTTTTCTAACAGCTGCTAATCCAGTGGTGTGTAACTAAGCAACTACCCTGTCTGTGGTTGACTGATTCTTGAGTACTCCCTTTAGTTGTGTGTGTTTGTGTTTAATTGTGCTCAGGGGACAGTAATGACAGCTGGGAGCATCAAGCTGAGCATACACACAACTCCTGCACGAACCATTCCCACAGCTAGTTGAAAATTATTTGTTTTCTCTGTTGTTGATTTATGTTCTGAATGTATTTAATGTCACTGCAGAACAGTTTGTAATATTTTTTTTAATGAATGTTATTTGTTATGCACTTTTCATTTAGACAAAATCTCAAAGAGCTTGTACACATATGACAAATATTGCAAGCTGTGTGCAGCAGCATGTCTTCGTCCCTGCTGCCTTGTGTGTGAATAAATTGGGCAAAGGCATCTAATGGGGTGAGGCAGTAGTGGTGGAAAAAAGATAATTGCTGTGATACGTGTGTGCGTGTTAGTTTGAGTTTGCATGTTTGGGATAATCCATCAGGGACATATTAGAGTCTGTGATGTTGCTAGGAGGAGGAGTTTGTAGATGCATGACATATATCTTCTCCCTCCTCTCCTGCTGGAACCACTTTGTTAGTTTGGCAAGTTTGATGCAGGGTTGGGCACAGCTGCTGGACTTTTGGACCTGCACCTGGATTATTGCCTCTTTTTAGGAATTTAAAGCAGAAGCAGAACTGGGAGACAAAACCCAGAAGCTGGCCTTATGTTTTTTTCGTAGGAGTTTCATTGTAACCGCAAGCTTTATTGTCTGGTTTTCTATTTTGTGTGGGAGTGCGAAAGAAAGAAATTGGGCTTTTTGGACATTACTGAAGCCCTGCAATGTTTTGCACAGACTGGCTGGTGTAGTCTAAGATATGATTTATGGATACTGAGGAGATTCTTTTAGTTTAGTGTTGGTGTTTTCGATCTAGTGGCAACATGACGGAATATATCCTCCTTATCCTCTATTTCTCTTCCTTCATTTGCCTGTGTGCTCTAGTGTGCCTTTATTTTTCTGGTTGCCAGGAGATGACTTATAAACATGATGGTAAGGGCTCTGTTGGGAAAAGTTAATAGCAAAGTGGAAGTAAACAAACATGCAGCGTCTTGATCCAATTTGCTGGTTTTGACAAATTGGTGAAGATATTACTATAAGCAGATGTGCTACATTAGGTGGAGTTATATTACATTTAAGTTTCTTTATCTGAAAACAGGTGTGATATGATTTTAGACAAGTTAGTTTTCCATCTGACTTTCTATAGGATGGGCAAAATCATACATTTTTAGATTTTAAAGGGTTGAATTAACATATGTTTTTTTTCTCTCTCCTCTTCTCTTCAGAGGCATGTTGTGGAGACATATTTTGGATTTGATGAGGAGTCGATAGACTCTGAGACCTCCTCTCTGACCTCCTATAACACTGACCTCACTGACCGGACGCCTGCCACTCCGGAGGAGGATTTGGAAGAGGTGGGAAAATTCTTTGTCTACACTGAGAAATAATTTAAGCTTTAACTTTTGTAGTTCTAGTAGTTAACTGATGTGCTGATTAAATGTTGAGATAACTGACTGAAAAGAAGCAAGACAAGTAGTTCAAAAGTAACTAACAGATTAAGAGATGGTGTAATGAATAAAATATGTGAAGGTTTCTGTTTTAGTTTGACCCTGCCGCTCTTTGATGCCACAGAGTGTTTCCCGTGAGGAGTCAGAGCTTCGTTTCCGTCAGCTCACCAGAGAGTACCAGGCTCTTCAGCGGGCCTACGCCCTCCTACAAGAGCAGACTGGGGGCTCACTAGATGCTGAGAGGGAAGCTAGGGTTTGTATCTGCCTCCTTGCCTCCAAAACACTGTTAAATCTAACCTAAAAATTAAACATAAAGTCCAAGTTGAGAAGATATTTAGACTGCACGTTTTTGGACCACTTGTGGAATTAAAGACCCTGATGGCTGGTTTTCCTTCCCACAGACACGTGAGCAGCTTCAAGTGGAGCTCAACAGCTGCCAGGCCAAGATTGTTGATCTGGAAAAGGCTCTGGCTGAGAGGGGGCAGGTAATAAAGACGAGGGATGGGGATAGGAGCTCACTGGTCCTGCTCTCACTGGCCCTCCTGCATGTCTGTCTGGCTGCTCTACTACTGGGCTGGCGCTATGCTGACCAAGTCTGCCGCAGAATCCTGTGATGTCATTTCCTGCACGTGTGATGTCACAGATCTGTGCCTGCATGCTCTGCTTGATCCTCTGTCCTTACTGTTGTTGGGGGTTTCTTGTTGGGCCTTTCTGTGCTGCTGACCACAGTGGGGAGGCTTAACCCTCTTTGATTCCTGTTAGTTGTGATTAATATATAAGATTTTTATCTAGAAGTATCTTAATATCTTTCTAAATATGAAAATACACATTTCAAGTTGATTGTTTTTCTTATTTAATATGTCCAAAAGTCACCCCTAAAAAATCCAGTCTGAGCACTAAGCCAAATCAAGGCACACTGGCTAAACCAAGTACAGTAAAACATATTAAAATCCGCTTGATTCTTACCTTTACTGAATATCACCTGGAAAACTTAAAGTGTAATGCTGACTTCTTGTCACTACTCCTAGTATAGTTTATTGTCTATTCTTTGTGTTACTGCATGTTGCCTGTTCCACCTCTGTTGTTCTATTATTTGCTGCTCTGCTATGTTTCACCTCAGACTGCCTTCTGTTCCTCCTGTTGCTGTGAACTCTTGACTGTGGATGCATGTCTTCTGCCTCTGTTATCTCAGGAGTTGACTTCAATTCTCTGGATCAATAAACTTGTGCTGCTGCCACTACGTTCCTGTCTTTTCGTTTCTGTGTTACATTTGCATGTGTCATTTGGAATTGAAGGAGATTGCCACTGAGCAGTAGGTTTTAGGTTGACTGGTTGCGTTGCTAACAGCTTTGTTTATTACACCCTGTCACTGGGGATCCATTCTTTTCTCTCCTGTTCTTGCCAGTGTCATTTCTTGCTGATGTTGTGTTTGGTTGTCATGACAGGATTCAAAATGGGTGGAGGAGAAGCAGTACTTGCTCAGGACTAACCAGGAATTGCACGAGAAGGTAGATTATATGAACCCAGACTCACATACATCAAGATCTAGCATCCATGTTGTTTTTTGCCAACTAGGACTGATTTCTTTATTGCTATTTGTGATTCAGAACACAGATCAATCAATCAAAGTTTATTTCTATAGCACTTTTCATACAAAAAGTAACACAAAGTGCTTAACAAGTTAAAAACAAACAATAAAAAAAACAATAAAAAGACAATGCCCCACATCCCTCCCAAATCCTGCCCCACATCATACTTCCTATGAACACACAGACATACACACACAGACAGTCACACAGCCACACACACACACACACACACACACACACACACACACACACACACACACACACACACACACACACACACACACACACACACACACACTTTTATAACAGAAATAATAGTGTCTGTTGACTGAGAGCAGAAGCCCCAGAAAGAGGAAACACCATCATTGAGAGCCGCCCACACCCGAGGCAGCAGCAGGCCCCAGCAGGCCCAACAGGCCAGCTAGCTCCAGGGCCATTAGGCCTAGGCCCTGCCAAAGCCCCAGTTGCAGACGGCTCCCCACTGAGGAAACACTGGAATCTAAAATAGACGTGTTGAAAATAACAGGTAAAACCGAAAATTAAATAATAAAATAGCTACTAAAAGATAAAGAATAGTAAATTAGTAAATGGATAGTAAAATAGATACTAAAATAGTGAAATAATAATAATATAGTATACAAAATAATAAAATAAATATATAAATAAAAGCAGAGCCAGGGAATAAACAGTATAAATCAAGGCATTAAGATAAAATAAAAGCATTACGTAAAAGCCAGTTTAGAAAGGTGAGTCTTGAGCCTACGTTTAAAAGTCTCTACGTTCTCTACAGCCCTCAGATCCTTTGGCAGGCTGTTCCACAGGCGAGGGCCATAATGTTGAAAAGCTGCCTCGCCATGAGTCACTGTATTCACCTTGGGAATTATCAAAAGGCCAGTGCCAGAGGACCTGAGGGTCCATGAGGGTTCATAAGGTAAAAGTAGATCAGACAATTATGAAGGCCCAAGACCATTAATACATTTAAAAACTGTTAGAATAATTTTAAAATCTACCCTGAAGCACACAGGGAGCCAATGCAGTGATCTTAAAACTGGTGTAATGTGGTCCCGCTTTCTGGTCTTCGTCAGGACTCGTGCAGCTGAGTTTTGCAATAATTGGAGGTGAGAGATAGTTTTTTTTTGGGAAGACCAGAAAGCAGGGCATTACAGTAGTCCATTCTACTGGAAATAAAAGCATGCATTAACATCTCTGTGTTTGATAGAGAGAGAAATGGGCGGACTCTGGCTATATTCTTTAAATTTTAAAAACCTGTTTTAGTTACTTGTTTAATGTGAGGTATAAAATTAAGCTCAGAGTCAAAAATGACGCCCAGATTTTTTACAGAAACAGCGGGTTTAAAAGATAGCGAAAACAGTTTTGATAAAAGTTTCTCTCTCTTGGCTTCAGGGCTGATAACTAAAACCTCAGTCTTGTGGTTGAGCTGCAAGAAATTCTCTGCCATCCAAGATTTGATGTCTAAAATACAGTTAAAAAGGGCATCGACTGGCCCTGTGTCATCAGGAGACACGGCAATGTAAAGTTGAGTATTGTCAGCGTAACTGTGAAAACTGATTCCATGTCTCCTGATGACATCTCCAAGTGGGAGCATGTATAAGTTAAAAAGAATGGGACCTAAAATTGAGCCTTGAGGCACGCCATATTTCATTTTGTGGACATCTGATGAGCATGTATCCAAACTTATCAGAAAACTTCTGTCAGAGAGATAGGAGTAAAACCATTTTAAAACAGTCCCAGAGAGGCCGACCAGGTGTTTAAGTCTAGATAAAAGAGTTGGGTGATCTACTGTGTCAAAGGCTGCACTTAAGTCCAGTAGCACCAGAACAGAAAGTTTATGGGAGTCTAAATTACTCCTGAGGTCGTTAACAATTTTCAACAAAGCCGTCTCTGTGCTGTGGTTCGTCCTAAAATCTGACTGAAATTTTTCTAAAATATTGTGTCTTTTTAAAAAAGCATTAAGCTGAGTAAAAACAATTTTCCCTAAAACTTTGCTTAAAAATGGTAAGTTGGATACTGGTCTGTAATTATTAAAAATAGCAGGATCCAGATTAGTCTTCTTCAGAAGGGGTCTCACCACTGCTGTTTTAAAATTAACAATATTGAAACTATACTTTGTTAGATTCCTAACTTTCAGAAATGCCAACCTGGTTTTCATGAAATCCCTCTTAATTTTAACAAAGAAGCCAAATTACATTTTGTCTAGACATAAGCAGCCACATAAATTGCCAAGATTAAATTATGGCTATAATTGAAAAATTATAAGATTTTAATAATCCCAAAGAAAATTGTTGATATGTAATATGTAAATTAGTAACTGTCTGAGCAGTAAACCAATCGTAGTATGGATATGAATGTTTAATGCCACCTTGAGGTGCAGTTCAATACTCTGTGCTGTGGAATGTTTTTTTACTTTGTTAGATAAACAGTATTAAAAGCTCAATATCCAGTCTTAAACTCAACCTTTAAGTGTTTGTTTTAGGATTCAAGGCTTTTAGTGCGCTACCAATTACTTAGCCTCAATCTGGGTTATTGCTAATCAAGAATAGGGAAAATTGAATTCTTGTATTGATAATTTAAATATATAGTTATACTTGCTCGCCAAATTTGAAATCACAAAGTAATACAACAACTCTTGGGCATCTACTGTTTTCAGTGTTTACTTATGAAACTCTGTAAGCATACAGTTTAGTCTATGTAACTGAGATGTGTTTGTGTCTGTAGATGTGTGCGTTGCAGCAGACGGAGTCGCGGCTGCAGGCGGAGGTTCAAGATGCTCGGGACCAGAATGAGCTGCTGGAATTCAGGGTGCTGGAACTGGAAGTAAGAGACTGTACCACCATCAAACTGTCACCAGGAGGCGACAACAACAGTCTCAGCTCCAGACGCAAGACTTACATACAATGACCCACGAGACAGACGGACATACATACCATCAAACACACTTTTTAGTTCTTCACTGTATGCATTTGTGTTTCCTTGTTTTGCATGGCAGCTGTGTGCATACCCCTTCACTGAACTGGAATTTTTTTTAATGAATGAATGTTGTTGTTGAAATAAGTTACATTTTTATTTGAATAAAAATATATTTAAATTCACTATTCATTCCCATCTTTGTTCATATTGTGTCTCATTTTTGCATGCACGTCCTACTTCTTGTTTACATTTTGTGTATGGCAAAAGTTAATAGAAAATTGATGGTTGGTATTTGTTATATTAGATATTAGAGTTAATAATACACATACCATTTATACTATAATATGAAACATTTAAATATATTCACCAGTAGTAATGATATTGGCATCACCAGTCATTCATATCAATCAACTCTCCATCTGTTTATGCTGCGGTTTTACCTCCATGAAGACAAAGTGGTGGATCAAACCCTCAGTTGTGTCATTTAGCATGTGTCCCCATTGGTTTGGTTTGTTTGTCCCTTTTAAATCTGAGTTTTCACCTCCTTCATTTGAGCAGATCCTGACAATGTTTTCAGTGTCATGTAAGTAAATCCCTCATTCACTCCCATTTCACTTTGCCAGTCATTTACATTTATTCATATTTTCCCTTTCACTTCCCACCACCTCTAATGGCGTGATGACTTATGACATTACTGTAGGACTTAGATAAACATTGTTGCCTTGTCTGATAGCATGGTGTGTGTACTCCTGTAGGAAAGGGAGCGCAGATCTCCTGCCCTCAATCTCCACATGTCTGCGTTTCCTGATAACAGTAGCAGTGCCCTTCAGATCTACTGCCACCAGGAGGGAGTCAAGGTGAATACACACTCATAAAAGCAGACAGTGTTTATAGGAGTGGCCAGGATGAGACTATTGCTCAAAATGAGGTGGTCTTTTTCATCTTCTTTTTCCTCTGTGACAAAACACGCTTTACATCAAATAGTCAAATCTTTTTCATCACTTCTATCATTTGCTTATTCAGGCATGACAGTGAAGTATACCATAGAGATACATAAGCTGGTTTAATATCAAATGTGAACTAATTTATTCATTTTTTTAAACATGATGATTGTTCCAAGTTTTACTTTTTAATCAATAACATAACAATTTCAGTAACAGTAGGATTAGTATATAACTCCAGGTCAGTGAACACATGCATAAGTCAGGTAGCCCCTTAGCTCCACCCCTTGATGTCCTGGTTTTGACTTCTGTGCAGGATGTAATTATTCCTGAGCTGATGAAGAAGCTGGATATTCTGGGGGATAACGGAGTGAGTTTGAACATTCTGCTGGATTAACATAAGCTCCAACATCTCCCTTTTTAGTATTACTCAGTCTTATAACATCTGACAAGTCTATGTTTACATTGTATTTTCTGTAGAATCTCAGAAATGAGGAGCAGGTAGCCGTGATCCAAGCAGGGACGGTGATCTCACTGTGTGAAAAGGTGAGTGAAAAGCCTCTCTAGCACATTGTGTTTTTAATGCCACACAGTGGGCACACATTGCTACTGTACAGTACTTTCTCCCAACACTGGGTGCCAATGCATTTATATCATTTTTGTTGAAAGTAAATGTGAATTTGATAAATACAAAAACTGAAAATAACAGCCTCAGAGAAGGTGTTAATCCCTCACCTCTCTGTTTCTTCGTCATTGTCCAATCCGTCTGCAGTGGTTGAAGCAAATAGATAGCACAGAGGCTGCCCTCACACAGAAGATGATCGACCTGGAAAATGACAAGGTGAAAAATCGATTCAGAACCATCAGCTTCGGATTTGTTCAGCTGATATCCTATTGGAATTTCTGAACTGACATTTTGTAACACTTGAGAAATATTAGTGATTTTCCACCGTTACAGGAGGAGCATATTGATATTATGCTGTTCAGCTGTTGAAATGCTCATGTAGGCCCCTTCTTACTTTGATTTTGGAATCTGTGTTTTGTATTTCACTATTGTTGCACGTTGTTGCAGGAGCTGTTCAGTAAACAGAAGGGATTCCTTGAGGAGGAGTTGGACTACAGGAAGCAGGCTTTGGACCAGGCATATATGGTACGAAGCCTGGAGCAGTGTTACACAGCGTGGTGTTACCTGCAGTATCTGTGCCCTTTCTTTATTATTAGTAAAGATGGCCAAACTCAGTCATTTATATTGCTTACATATTAACCAGGACTGTGCAAAAGGCATAATGGCTCATGATAAAGTGACTCAGGAATGCAGGGGTACAACACCGTCATTTCAGCATGACACATAAACATTTGGAAGCCCATTTAACACCATGAATGCAACATGCTCCATGAAGGTAAAATTTGTCACATTGTGTTGGGATACTGCATCTTTTACCTCTGAAGTCTAAATTATTAGTGATTTTAGCCACGGAATTGGCCAAGGTACTTGGCTACTTGTTTATTAGCCTAAATCTCTTAGTTTCTGAGAAGGCAAACCATCGATTTACGCTCTTGAACTGTAGAAAATATAAAGAAATGATGGATTTGTAAATATCCTGTTTGACTCAGTTTAAGTGGAAGTTGAAGAAAATTCTAGACAAAGTGGATTTAATAAAACTTTAATGTCAGATTTGTTTAGTATGAAATATTTTAAAGCATTCTCCCTTTCCATTGACTTAAATAGACTGTACCTACAAAACCGAAGTTAACACCTAGGTCACTCTTCATATAATTCTAACCATTTTATTTGGTCAGTTTTGGTGTTGGTTTGTGTTATCGGTCCCACTTGATATTGTGTTGGCCAAATCTTGGTTTTTACATGGTATTTGATGTGTCAGTGCAAATTCTCCTTGTGGGGAATGACAATAGTAGCACAGATTGTGTTGTTAATTACATTCAGTTACCATGTAAAGGTCAAGCCTGAATTGCCCCCAATATAAAGTGGAACAGTGTTCCCCATATCTGCCATGGTCACAGTGCTGTGTGTATGTGTGTGTGTGTTTATGTGTATCTGTTTGTGTGTGCCTCCATATGTGTGCTTGTGCATGCTTGTGTGTGTTTATGCATGCGCATGTGCACATCTGTGTGTGTGTGTGTGTGTGTGTACCTGTATGTGTGTATATGTGGCTGGCTGTGCAGAGGATCGAGGAGCTGGAAGCCACGCTGTATAGCGCTCTGCAGCAGGAGCAGCCGGCATGCCAGGCGGTGGCCGAATCGCTGACAGACAGGCAGAGGGAGGAGCTGAGGCTAGCCGTGGACAAGCTGCGGCGTCAGATTCTCCGGCAGAGCCGGCAGTATGACAGTCAGATCTTACAGGAGCGCATGGAGCTCCTACAGCAGGCCCAGCAGGTAAGGCTCAGAACAAACCCAGTCAGGTTGTTGAGTCCTGCCCACCCTCAATCTGACCCCTGGTACCTGTCTGAAACTTCTGACCCCATCAGACCTCTGGTGCTATGAAAAAGATGCAGTATCCCTGTACGTGCAACCTGTAACTCTGTATGTGCATATGTGAAAGTGGAGGAGTGAAAGATGAGACAGAATGACTTTGGCTCTGTGTGAGTATGTGTGTGTGTTTCATTGTGATCTGAATACCCCACTCCTTCAATATCCTTCCACTCAGCAGCCCTCCCTCAGTAGTTTTACACCATGGCTTGTACACTATGTTGTTCATTGACTACATCAACAACCACAGCACCTTAAACTTCATTTGAATCAGTTGTACTCTAACTCACTAACACTGTAACCTCTAACCACCCAAGACATACAGCACATTGTTGATCAACTGCTCATGAAATACACTAACTTGATATGTTTAAACACCTAATAATAATAATAAAAAAGAGCATCTCGTGTATTAGGCTACAAAACATAGTTTCCGAGGTCCACAAACATGTATCTGTTAGACTTCATCCATTTTATCGAAGAAAAACCTTCAGAAAACTATTTCCTCTAGCTCACAGCTTGGCTTTTATTTGCACACATTCCCGTATACCTAAGACCTTAGCAGACTTTTTCATGTATAGTTGTGTTTACTTGAAGCATTCAGCATCAAACATATATTTGCAACAGACATTGTGTCTCTAGTATGCACACTGCAGTGTGTAGTAACAGTAGGTCACAGATATGTCCTGTGGAGTGCAAAGCTGTTTAAGCTAATGTGTTAGATACAATGATCAGAGTCAATGAACAGACTGCTCAGCTTTAAAGTCTCAAAACAGAGTCGATTCCACAGTTCAGTTAAATCTGCTCTTTGGTTGCCATAGCAGCTCATTCTTATTCAACACAGCTACCATGGAGACAGAGGGCATGATGGGAAGGCGGGCGATTATTCGGGCCTTATGCAGGAATAGTTGGATCACAATCTTTTAACTGTTAAACAACTGTTTGCTGTTGTATCTGAAGGAATGATTGTGTGAGATTCAGTCAAATGGTTCTACTTTTGTGTTTTAACACATTGTGATGAGCTAACCACTTCTGTCTTTGCGTTGCAGAGAATAAGAGAGCTGGAGGACAGAATTGACTTGCAAAAGAGACAAATAAAGGAAATAGAGGAAAAGGTACATATTCAGATTTAAATTGTTTCTGTCCAAGAAGTCTTTCTGTCATGGTTGCAGTAGCAAATGTTATGAGGTTGTGAGGGAGTCTATCTACTGTACTGATGCTTTGGACTATTTTACAAACCTTTTGACACCAATTTTCTTCTCTCTCTTTTCTCACCTGTTAATTGAACCCCTTGTGTTCCTTTAGTTTTTGTTCCTCTTTTTGTTTTTCTCTTTAGCATTTATTCTTTGGCCTTAATGAAAATGACTGTGGACCCACATCAGGTAGAGCCTATAATCTGCTGTATTATATCAGTATTTAACTTGGTTATAGTACTGATCGTCACAGTAATAATGAGAAGGAAAGAATTTGAAAATGTTTTCTTTTTCCTTAGGTGTTAAGGTGCTGTGGAGGAAAGCGAGGATGAAACAATTGTTTTTTATGCATTTGTAGACAGTTCACGAAAACCTTATGGCCTTTTTGATAAATGCGCACTTTTGCAGAAAACCCTTACTTGGAATGCAAGCATATTTGAAAATTTAATAATTTACGAGATGTACATGAGATCAAAGCGAGATTTATTTATAGGTAACATCTACTATAGTGGTTCTTGGACCTGGAACATAAAACCCTAACTCCTCTGTGAGAAGCAAGCATGGATTTACTGAGAAAACTCTGAATCAGGGGATTTACTGATGGGAGAAGAGCCACAGCCTCGGCGAAGGAATGCCCAGTAGGACAATAGAAAAGGAGAGATGGTGGGAGCAGAAGAAGAGTGAAAGAACAGGGCTGAGTGAGGGGGTGAACAAGCAGAGTGCCAACTGGATATGGAACATTCTGGCAAAGTCCAACGTCTGCGGCGTTTCTAAGGAAACTACAGCGCAACTAAGTTCACAGAGCAGAAGCTGAACTTGCTGGAAGCCTGTTGTGTTGAGAGGAAGAAACTGCACTCAGCTGAAACACAAAACCAGGTTATTCTTTAAGTTTATATTTAAGCACTTGCTCCTTTGAATGTCTATTACTTAGAACAGCTAATTAAAGGTGAATTTTGTTGCTTTTAAATTTCAAGAATACGTCTCAAAATCTGTAAATTAATGATTTTCTGATTATGCAATTGTGAACTGGTTGTCCATTGACTTTTGTACTGAGTTATGTATTAGCCAAACCTGATTTCTATGTTTTTGCTGAGCTAAAAGGATAGATTCACATTTTTCATGTCTGCCTAAAAAACAATAGTCAATTAACCACCTCTCCAAACAGCAAGGAGGAGCAGGGATATTGATTTCTACAGCAAAAAACAAAAACATTTTGATGGCACATGCAGACATGTGAGTATTGTTTTAAGACAGTCTTGAAAATGTGAGTATATCTGTGAGATTTTGGGATGGGAGTGTTGGTGTAATGCAGAGGGGACAGGGTGATTAGGAGGTGGGGTAACCTGAGAGATACCTGTGCCCAACAACTTGCTACCAAGCTGTTGACATGGTGAATAATAGATGACCGTATTTTAAGTGTATGCATCTTTCCCTGTGTTTGTGTTTATCATGTAGATTAGACAAAAAAAAAGCAGCTCTGACAAGTATAGAAAAAAGTGTCTAAATCTCATTCTCATGTCACAGGTAAAACTCACTTAGTGGGCACAGACTGACCAATGGAGGATCACATGACTTCATCAGATGCAGCGGTTACCGGAAGCAGTTCAGTTGCCATGGGAACAGACTCTGTAGGAGCTGAGCCGGACCTGCAGATTCTGTGCAATAGACTGGACATCCTGGAGCAGAAAGCAGGTCCAACCGTCCAGCCTGAGAGCTATCTGAGGAACAGGTAAGAGAGTCTAGGAGAGGGGATCCAGTGACACACACACACACACACACACACACACACACACACACACACACACACACACACACACACACACACACACACACACACACACACACACACACACACACACACACACACCTGCTACTATATACTCACTTTTGGCCAAGGTGATATCACGTATCACACACCACACCTGACTGCACTGCACACTTTGCATGTGAGCACACTGCTGAAAACTCCCCACTGCAGGAGACTTTCCCTGTATCTTTATTCATGTTAGTCTGATTTCCTGCAAATTTAGCTGAAGTTATTAGGATGATGTAATGCAAGCTTGTTTTGCTGTGCTCTTGTGTTAGGATCAGGCAGTTGGAGAGGTCCGAGAGGAGCCTGCTGCTACAGCTATATCAACTAGCCTCTTCCTCCCAGCTCCCCAGCATGCAACACTCCCAGAGGCTGGACCAGAGACTCCATATGCTCAGGGAGGAGGTCAGGAACATGGTGAGTGCCCTTTTTTTTTTTTTTTTGAGGGCTTCAGTGGGCATCGATGTAGAAATGGTAACAAAAAATTCACAGTTGTGAGCATGCAAATGTTGGAAGAGGCTGCATGGCTGCTTGAGTTCACACAGGTCATACCTACTGCAGGTATGAACAAAACGTTTGTGCTGTGTATAAATGATGGACGAAAGAATGGAGAAGGAGATTAACTCTGAAATAGCTTTATTTATAAGGCTAGGTTTATAAGGTTGACTGCACAGGAGCATTTTTCTGTTATGAAAGACATTTTGGTGGTCAAAGGTCATTGTGGCTTCAAAAAAACATGTTTTTGACCATAAATTAACAATTCATGCACTAATTGCAGCAAAATTCTACACAAATGTCTACTACACCAAAGTAATGGCGTAGTATATCTCAAAGATCAAATATAAATTTTACTGGGACAGTGCAATATTCTGAAAAAACACATTTCTGGCCATTATTTAACACTTCAACTCAGGAACACAAAGGGAGACTGTGACTCTCTTTCACATTTGGTCGAATACTGAATTGGCAACCGTAGTCTTTGGTGCCCATTTTTAAAATGCCTTTAAAATTCACCACATATATTGTATGGATGTGGACAGACATTAATGTAAACTGCAACCTCGCTCAAAACAAATTCTTGAAAGCTGTAATTCAGATTCATTTTATATCTTCTTTTAAGTAATTGAAAGAAGTTGTTTGTTTTCTCATGCACAGTACAAGAAATGAAGAAACAAAAGTCAGACGAAGGTCACAACAGATAACATTTATGGTTAAAAACTACTATTACCACAATACTAACACAAACAGAAACTAGTGTAGCTCAGGAGATTAATTATCCACAGCAAGTTGTAAAGCAAGCTTTGGGTAAAGGCACTGGGATTAATTCAGGAGTATTTCAGACTTAACTGGGGTTTCTCCATCTTGTTGTGTTTCTCTTCTTCCTCCCACTCAGACTCAAGAGAAGGAGCGAGGGGAGCGAGTGTGGAGAGATCGACTGCAGCGCTGTCAGAGGCAGCTGAAGGTCAAAGAGGAGGAGATGACTCGTCAGTCGCAGTATTTTGAAAACTTTAAAACCCAACTCCAACACAAGCTCAGCATTGCCCGGGACAGAGAGCAGCGTCTACAGAATCGGATCTATACTTTAGAGAAGCAGCTACTTGACATGACTGTGAGTGCTGCGAGTGGCATGGCATCAATCAGAGCCATCAGAATTACTGCTGGGACTGTAGCACACTTGGATGAACGAGACAGATTACCCTCCATGAGAGAAGAGGGGGAAGGAGAAGAGGAGAAAAAGGAGGAGAAGAGGAAGCAGTGGCAGACAAGTGTGGCAACTGAGAGAGAAGAAAGGCGAGAGGGTGATGAGGGAACGACAGAGAAAGATACTGAAGGAGGAAGAAACAAGGACATTAAACAGGCGTCAAATGAGGCCAGACTGCAAGGCTTCATTATCAGTCTGCAGGAGGATCTTAGGGTGCTGCTGGAGCGAGAGGAGGATAAGATGACTGAGCAGAGGGGACTAATGGAGCAGCTCCAGAAGACCCAGGAGAACAGCCACTTCCTGGGCTGTAAAGTGGAGGAGATGAAGGCAGAGGTGCACCAGTTAAAACTGTCTGAAAGCTCCCTAATGGATGAGGTGGAGGAGCTAAGAGAGGAGAACCAAAGACTCCAGCAGATCCTCAGGGACGCACCTATCCGAGCACCTAGCCAGTCATCCACAATCCCTGAGTTCACATGTCCGAGTCCTGGGACCAGCTCGCCTTGCTGCAGTCCTGCTGTTTGTTCTTTGCCCTTCAGCAGTCTCTCATACACCACTACCATGGGACAATCCTCAGCCGGGAGCCTAGGAGAGGTGTGTAAGACACAGTTAATGATTCTGATTGTTATAACCATTTTTTAATCAGCAAGGTTCCTTACAGTTGAGATCTTTTTTGCAAGAAATGCCTGCAGAGTGAAAAACAGAAATAAATGGAACATCAACACTCAATGACCTCCATAAAACGGTCCAAAATTTGGAGTTAAAATTCATCAAACAGTTTTAATATTCTTTGGAGTTTATTCCAGTTGTATGATACAACATTTTCAATGCCAGTCCTCCCAAGTTCAGTATTTACTTGAGGGACATCAGAAGTTAGTCCATCCCAAAATCCAAGAAGTGTACTTTCAAATTTGATGTGATTGAAATAGATCCAACATAGTGATGCAGATAGTAGGAGGCATTTATAAACAAAAAGTCACAGTATGTAGCTGCCTTCTAGTTACCTTTGAGAGCCAGCCTACTTTTTCATATTGTACACAGTGAGGCAATATTTACCTCCTGTACTGAAAATCGAGGCACAGAAGTGAACTGCCTCAAGGTGTTTTAAGGTGAAATGAACAGCATGAGAGTAGAGGATATTTCACTAGTCGAGGACAGGCATGACGGTTGATTGCACAACCGTTTTCCTCTCCTCAAGAGAAAACATGCCCCGTTATGCTATAACAAGAGGGGAGTTTTTATGTCCAGGTTCTGTCCCAGTTGTTCTATGTGAGGTTTATAAGTAATGCTGCTACAGCATCTAATTAAATTGAAATTTAATATTTGTTGTATCAAACTTCAGTTTCAGTGTTGATTTTGTTGATTCAGTGTTACTATTCACTTTATTCAGGCCGATAATGGTGTGTAAAAACCACTAAAGGATCAATAAATATTTGAACTGGTGTTAACTATTAGATTAGTGTTGTAAATTCCTTCTGGTTTATTCATGAAAACGTATTACAACATGAAAGGGGTAAATTCTCCCAAAGAAAGCTTTGTTGCTAGGATTTAGAATGTTACATAACCACCTAATTTACTGTTAAAGCATTTACAAGTTTCTGTAAATATCCTTATTTCCCAATAGCTGAGTGACACATAGATTAGAATTGTAGTGCGTTATAAGAAGGCTTGTCAGTTTCACTTGTTGTACTTTTATCGACTTTTTCTCTTTATGCAGATCCAGTCAACCTCAGATGAGGAAAGAGGAAAGCCACATTCATCTGCTCTTCCATCAGTTTACCACCAGGCTGCAGCAGAGAGCAAACAAACCAACACAGAGGATCATCCTTCATCAGTCAAATCAAAAACTCTATCTAAAATTGTTCCTCTTAACCTATTTCACCACGTTGGTGCCATATCTGACAAAAGCATTCAGTCACTTTCCATGACTACAGAGTCATTAGGTGAGTTTAAATTGGGAAACTGGTGCACTAAAGGGATCCTGAATTTGGAGGAAAGCCCCAGTGAAGAATCTGATGCCCTGAGGGAAGCGTACAGGAGCTTGGGCTTCAGTGAAGATCTTAGTGCTCTACAAGAGCAGCATGACGACCTAGAAGTTGCCCTGCAGCACACACAGGATCAGCTGCAGGTGTTGGCTCAGGAGAACGCTCAACTGAAACTACAACTCAGGAAACAAGCAGAGGAGCAGCAGACAGAGACAAAGCAAGAATGTTCAAAGGAAAAGGTTCATCACAAGTGTTGCAGTACTTTCAAATGTTTGCTCTACATCCTGTATATCTATAATCACTAATCCTGTCTCTCTCTACAGATCAACACAGTATTCACCAATGAGAGAGCTGACCATCTCCCATCATCCTCTGCCCAAGATGATACCATTCTTGCCCTTGCCCAGGGTGATCTCGTCAAAGCCCTGAATCAGGAAAACCGGGCCTTGGCAGATCGGATCCAGAAGCTGCTGGCTCACATTGAGCTCAGAGAGGAGGAGTTCATGAAACAGCAAACCCAGCTGAGCGACCACGTCTCCAGACTAGAGGAGGATGCGGTCAGGCTGGAGCAAGAGAACCAGGAACAAGGGTGTCTGATCTCAGAACTCACTAGAAAGACTGAGGATGATCTGAATACTATTATGGAGCTGCAGCAAAAGTTAGTGGAGAGTGTAGAGCATCAGGAGGAATCACAGGGTCATAAGCAACAGTGTAGTGAAAACAGAGATGCAGTATCAGGAGGTTCTGTACTGAACATCCAAGAAGAATGTATCAACAGTTTAGTTGAAAGTGTGCTAAAAGGAGAAGAAAAACAGTTGATATTCAGTCAAAAAGTGGACACTTTGACTACATCTGCAACATCTGTCTGTCAACATGATAACAATGACTCATTACAAAACAGTCTGCATGTTACTTCACTGACAGATCAAGTGGTCCATCTAAACAACTCAATCCAGAGCCTTAAAACAGAACAAGAAGAACTGGCTAAGTCCATAAATTCTCTCCAAGAGCAGCAAAGAGAAGTAGCTCTGTCAGTCCAAACACAAACAGAAGAGAAACAGCAATTAACTCGTACGATTTGGGGACTGAAAGAGGAGAAAGATTGCATCTCTCAGTGTCTGGCTGGTCTTAAACAAGAAAAAGAGCAGCTAAGCAGGACAGTCTGTGGGCTGAAAGATGAGAGAGATCAGTTTATAAGGTCCATGAGTGGCTTAAAAGAGGAGAAAGAGCAGCTAACGAAGTCTTTATCTGCTCTTGAAAGAGATAAGGAGGCAATAATAGAATCTCTCTCAAGTGGAAAAGAAGAGGGAGATCAAATCATGCAGTCGCTGCAAAGTTTACAGACAGAGAGTGAGCAGGTAAGCCAGGCAGTGCTTTATATGAAAGAAGAGAGAGACAAACTAACCAATTCCCTTAAGTGTCTGAAGGAACAGAGAGACCAGGAACAATTATCCCACACTTTAAAAGAAGACCAGGAGAGGCTGATAAAGTCTGTTAGCAGTTTGGAAGAAGAAAAAGGCAGAATTGAACATTCAATCAGCTGCTTGAAACAAGAGGAAGAACAGTTAATGCTCACGATCCGAGGACTGAGAGAGGAAAGAAAGGGCCTGCAAACTCTCCCACCCCAAATACAAACAGAGGAGAGGAATCAGAAACTGCTGAATCCAAGTATGACGAAGAAGACTGAGACTTTTGCCGGGTCTGAAGATTATGCTGCACAAAGATGTCAGACTAATAACCACAGAGGAACGTTTATACAGGTATTAAGTGATGTGATTTACACATTTGTGCATGATGTCAGTGTCTGTTGGGTTGTTTTATATATTTAAGCTTCATGGCACATTATATAACATAGTGTTTGATTACTGTTTACTTCTGCTGGATGGTTTTGATGGATAACAGGAGCAAAGCAATTTGAGGAGAGAGACTGAAGCTTTGGGAACAGAATTAAAGCGGTCACAAGAGGAACTGGACAAGAGCCTTGTAGAGGTGAGTTTAGGCAACTTGTTTTTTATAATTGTAGTCACACACATTTTTTTTTGAAAATTTTTTCACTCCATGTAGTATTATTTTCATTCATTCATTATTTTAGTTAGAAAATGTGTTGTATTTTAGGAATGCAAATAATCTTCATCTTTTGCCAACCATTTAAAATTCACTGGACCGTGATGTGTCATTAAAAACTTTACACTTCACTTTGTGTTCATGTTCAGATCAAGAGGTTGCGTAGTGAACTGCGTCAGTCAGAAACCAGGAGGGAGGAGACAGAGAAAAGAGCAATCCAAGCAGCCGAAGAGGTGGCGAGACTGACAGTCGCAGGATATCAGATGGAGGAGACCAGGAGGGATAATGACAACCTCACAATACAGGTATTCAATCAGATGCACAGTTACAAGCAAAACCTTTCAACCCGCTCAACCTGCAGGACCTTCTGGTGAAGAGAATAGAGCTTAATGAAACTGCAATGTTGACAATCTGTCCAAAACTGTTTGGTAATGCATATTTGAGTTACTAATAGTAGAAACAGATAAACAATATGATTTAACACCTGGAAACACAATTTCATATTTTATCTTTATGACCTCTGATAAAAGTTTCCCGTAGTTTTCACAAGGTTCTGCTTTGTTTCTTTGGTTTCTGTGCTGCATCTTATCTCTATTTAGTCCAAGCTTTCGTTTACTTGGACATATACTTGACTTTTTGGAAAGTACAATGATTAGCAACCATACATTTATGAATATATATGCACTCATGCACTACATTCTTCTGCAGAATGTCAATTTAGGATCCTGCTGCAACAAACCCCGGTGTTGATTGTAGGGATTGTGTCCTTTTTAAACAGGCCTTACTCTTCTTACATCAAACATACTATTTCACAGGCCAAACAGTTCTAGTTTAGTTCCCGACTTCATGAAACAAGCTCCCATGCCGATCCACTTTTCAAGTCGACTGTTGTGTTCACTTTGGTCAAGATTGGTGTGTGAAAAAAATCACTGGCATGAAGTCCTTGCTTTTTTAGCCTTTTATTCTGCAGAGACACTTTTGCTTTATTCAGGTCCTCCTGTAAATCTTTGGCAGCAATAAGGAGTTTTTTTTCTCAGCTACTATTTTCAAATGTCAGATTCCCCTTCGAGAAGCGTTGCTCTTTCTTCCACACTGAGGAAGATTTTCTGCTCTACTATGAGTTTTACAATTTCTAATAAAGTTCTGTCTCTCAGAACTTGTGCCTTGGAAATCTCTTTTTTTAAACCATTACCTTTTTGGTGTAATGAAGTTATTTATTCCTTTAGCTTCTGAGACAACTTGTTTTTCTTTGCTATTTTTGCCACTCAGATTGAAGAACTGCATTTGTGGGACTTACAAACGTATTCCAGCTGAAACAAGCAGCTAGAGCTTCCAAATGCTCAATTTTGTTTCTCACAGTTTGGTAGCCATGCACAAAGGGAAGTGATCAAAAAACAGTTATGTTAGGCAGAGGCTGAATAATTCTGACATGGCGATATTACAGAAAAAAATGCCAAGCGTAGGAAGAATGCATTACACATTTTATATTTTCAGTTTGCCATCCAACTCATGCAAATGCAATTTACAGATGTTTGGATCATCATCACTTAGACTCCCTGTTGTTTTTAATCGTCTCGTTCAATAGCTTTCCCTCCAGGTGCGAAGCCTAATGAAAACACAGAGTTGATTTTTGCTGTTACAGTAACTGTGTCTGCTGCAGGTGAAGGAGCTGCAGAGAAAACTGACAGGCCTGCTCAGGGAGAAGACTGATGCTCTGTCACTGAGGGCTCAGATAGAGGAGCAGTACAACATCCTCACAGCTCAGCTCAAAGCTCAGGTAGGCATGACAAATATTACATTTTTTGATTTGTTTTACATCATAAAAACACTTTAAGTCGCTACATATATCAAACAAACACACTTGAACCAGGAACAGTTGGCATAAGGCTGATAAAATGATCTACTACAGAACAGACATATGCAATTGCATACTCACATATTGTAGCTACACTAAAAGTTCTGTATAACATTTTTCTCCAGTTTTTTGAGACAGTTTTGCTCATAAATTCTGTGTGTGTGTGTATTGATGTGATGTGTGTGCAAAACCCCACAGACCGTGGCACTAGAGGAGCTGAACTCAGAGTATATAGCTCTGAAAAGAGGGCAGGGCAGCAGGGATGATCTGAGTGCTGTTCTCGTCTCACTCAGGTCACGTTACAGTGACATCAGAGCTAAGGTGGGCAACCAGTCAGATGTGGTTTTGCAGTTTGCTCTATCTTCACTTGCATCTTAAAGTTGCGTTAAAATGTATTTAATTTTATTTTCTAGTATGATGCACTCCTTAAACGGAAAAGCCAGACAGGTCTGGATATCGCTCCGTTAAAGGTGAGGAAGCAAAGAATGGATTTTTAATTCTTTGCCACTGTGTGCTGTTGCAGGATTGTCAGTGTTTCTGCTGAACTGCTCTTAGTGGTTGATTTTGACTGACAGATGTTTTGTCTAACCGCAGGCTAAGCTGTCCTGCCTGGTGGTGAAGTGTCAGGAGAGGAACAGCTTGTTAGTTCAGATGATGAAGGCCATGCACAGACATGGATGTATAGACCCCAAACTCACAGAGCAGGTTGAGCATCTGCTCAGTGATGCAGCTCTGCACGACTACACTGCAGCATTTACACCAGGAAGCCACATTAAGACCCGAGACTACTGTACTGCCTTCACACCAGACTTTATTTCAAAATTTCAGGACTACACCAGTGGATTCATACCTGATCAGACCAACCTGACTCTATCCACATCTGAAAGCAAGCAACAAGAAAATGGAGTTACACCCGGATCTACAGTTCAAGGCAGCAAAAGTGAAAAACACATTCCCATAGTAAAAACTGAATCTTCAACCAATCTTCAAGGCTGCAGCAGTGAAGTCTCATCTGCAGGAACACTAATATTCAAGAAAAATGCCAACTCACCTGTGCCAACCTCACCTGTTCAAGAGCATGCCACTGTCCAGGGGTCATCGTCTCCTGTTGTTCCAGTTAAAGAGAGCCTGATCACCAATAAAGTACAGGTGAGACAGCACAAAGAGATCTTTATTCAAACACGTACATATGTAGAAAGTCTTTAATCTATTTAGGATTTGTAGTTGTAACATTTTAAAAGGTATTAACCATTACTGCAATATTTTTATGCAGCAGTACATGGTCTATAATTTATCGAATGGCTTGTTTTTTATGTTTTAACAATAACATATAACTTTTAATCAAATAAAACCCATGACTAAAGTAGCAAAGGTCCCGTTTGCTATAGAGTAAACCCTAGGTAAAACACTGACATTAAGTGTGAGACAGATGCTGCCACATATCGTAGACGCACTGTCTTTTGTTTTATGTGAGTTAATTTGACGTCACTATGTCAGTTTTTAAAAAGGCCATACAAATACTCCTGTGATCATTTGTACTTTAAATTTGAAATTAATTGCAACAAAATCTAAGATTCTTTTTTCAACCTCACCACAGCTGTCTTCTTCTGCCAGTGGACCAGTCCGAGCAACCAGTCGTGGAGTTCATCATGTTGACACAAAAGGGATGTCATCCCCAGATTCAGACAGTTTGAATGACGCCTCAGTGAGTCCCATCCCTCCCTCCTCCAGCACACGAGTCAGTCCGAGCAGAAGGCTGAGTAGTCCCGAGAAGATCCTCAATCTACACGAACAACTGCAGAAGACTCTGATGAGCAGCTGTCAGGTACGCAGGATGTTTGAAAAGTTAGTAATGCAGTGTTGAATTCCACCAAAAGTGAACATGATTTAATGCTTACATCTGAATTGAACTGAAAATCACAAGGCTTTGCTTTAGTCTACATATCCATTTGTGCTCAGGAATGTCACCAGGTGTAAAGATGTTAAAATACAGGCACAAGTCTGTGTTAGTACAAATCTATCTGTCTTCATTCCAAGGCTCCAGTGAGCAGAGGAAGAGGACAGCAGCCCAGGAGGAGTCTGTCACTCTCAGCTCCTGCAGACCTGAACCCAACCTTCCAGACACACAAGCAGAACCTCAGTTTCAATACTCCACAAACCAACTCTCTCCCAGTCACCACTGCGTCAGGCCAAGCTAAACACGCTCTAGTCGTACCAACTACAAATGTTGGCACTAATAAGTCAGCAACACTTTTTAATGCAGTTGCATCTAGATCTGCTAATGCCACATTCAGTCCCAGCATGTTTACAAACCATCGCCTTAAAGCGGACATTTCTAAAACAACTATGCTCGCTCTTTCTAGCTCTTCTACATCGCAGTTTTCCACTGTGGCCCCTAACAAAGTTGAATCCATATCAAGCAGTCAGTCTAATATAAAAATATCTCCAAAACTGACTGAGAAAATCACTGCTGTAGCTGATGTGTCTGTTGTTACACATAAAGCTTCTACTACTCCAGCCCTGAGGACCACTACCTTTAACTCTGATGCCATTAATCCAAAAACCACTGCCCCAGACACAACTGCCCCTAGCGCATCAACTGCCCCTAAGGTTAATATTTTTAACATGAGTTCTAAAATGGATGGTGCTGCCTCTGTATATGATAGTTTTGGATTCACTACATCATGCACTCAGTCTGCTCATTGCTCTCCTGAGAGATCCAACAAATCTACCAGAAAGTTCACTCCTCCTCCAGAAAAGACTAAACCATCAAGACCCAAACCAGGTAATGTGAATATTAAATGTGAGATTATTTACACAAAGACAAAACACATTCCGATTTAAAGTCCCTGCAGAAGAAATGTCTCTTTCATATAAAGCTAAAATGTACAGCAAAACAACATTTGTGTGTTGTTCTTGATATTGCAATTTAGGGTTATATAACACTAGTTTTGTCTTTTGTGTGCTGCTAAAATGTGATTACACTGTCTAGATAAGGGTTATTCTGTGTTTCTGTCTAGCATATTGGAGAAAATGTTGCAAATCCCTCCAATGTTGCCTTTTTATTGCCCCTATAACACACTTCAGTTCATGACTATTCGCTTGGAAAGCTGCCCTCCACTCAAAAATGCCTTTTGCTTACCTGTTGTGGTTCATCCGTTCAGAATGATGTGTCTGCAGAGTTTGCCACTAGACTCTAATGCATGTAACTGCAAGCAGGTTTTGCAACATCACACAAAGCCAGTCTGGTCCAGACTGAATAAAATCCGTTGAGGGAGGTTTTCCAGGGAGAAATCTTGTGTCCAAAATGTTTTCATTTTCATTGACTTCTGTAGATTTTGTAATGAAAGTGTAGGTCAATGTGCCATTTTAACAAAAGTTCTGAAAATAACTGCAAAAAATAAATATCAGACACACATTTTCATTAAGAGAAGGATATTTTTATGTAACTTCATGTCTGAAGGGGATTTTTAGTGAATCCTTGGGTTCATTTGTAACTTCTGAATGAAGCATTTCCTGTTATGTTTGTGTCAGAATTTTTAGAACAAGTGTGTGATAAAAAAATAACATATAACTTCACAAAGAAAAAAAACACAACTAGAAGCAAAAATTGTGCTTCACCTGCCGTTGTCTACTCATCCAGGAGCTCCAGCTGAGGTTCGCTCTCTTGAAGTCATCAGAACAGTGGGCCAGAGCAGCCTGATGATTGGCTGGGAGAGGCCGCCCCTCGATGAACTGGGCTGCAGTAACGGCACGTTTGTGTACGGATACAGAGTAAGCAGAACACACATACAGATTTTAATTTTTGAAAGATTTACCTTTTGTACATTATGTTAATGAACTGTAAAATGCTGTGCTCTTCTTGACTTTGTTTCTTGTCGCCTGTCAGGTGTTTGTAGATGGGGACTTTCACAAATCCGTCATGAGCTCAGCGTGCACCAAGGTATCAGGCCTCCTTGACGTTTCCTAGCTGGATATTACTGCATCTTGTTATCACAAAAAGGAGCGCATGTATAATATGTCTTGTTTCTCTCTCTTTAGTGTGTTTTGGAGAACGTTGACCTGAGCGTCCCAGTCCATATCAGTGTCCAGACACTGGGATCTAATGGCCTCAGTTCGAACAGCGTCCACACCATGTACAGGACCTCGGTCAGAACAGACCAACACGGAGTCACAGTGTCCTGATGACAACAACCCTCACAGTGGCTTTGATCAGCAAGTAAGTTCAGTTTCATCAGGCACCCCATGTTCCTCAGATATATATTATTATGTAAAATATGTATGACGTGTTTTACATTTATCTGTTTGTGTGTCTGAAAATACAGCAAATCCTCAGTGAAAACCTTCCTCACAACAGCCAAGCTTTGAATGGTGAGTTATGAGCATCTTTGTGTTTGTTTGTGAGCTTCTGCACGAGATGTCATTATGATTGATTGACTGATTGCAGCGGTGTGTTTGCAACATCATTAGGTTGAATATTTTTCTTTTGTTGTGCATGTTTTGCTTTGATTTTATGACATTGAAAGTTCAATCTAATACAATCCAGTTAAAAACTCGTGTCTTTTCATCTCCTGCTTCTAGGTTTGAGACTATACAGTGACAGTCTATTTTTTTCTCTCTGTCCTGTGTGTCCTGTCTGTGGATGTTTCCGCCCTTCAGTGCACAGCCATCTATAGCTGCAGCCCTCGGTGGGACCGTCCTAACCTCCACCTCAGCTGAGACACAGTCACACTGCTGGGATCACGGCGCCATGTGAGGCTCAGGTCAACCAATCAGAAAAACTCACCTCACATGGTCATTACCAGCCTATGAACATGAAGTGACCTGTGGCCGGCCACTAAACCTCGAAAAGAACAGAAGATGTCAAACAAAATACTGTAAAAGATTTCTGCCTCTGCACTCACAGTTAAGCCGCATGTAAAATCCGCTTCTTCATTCCTCGTTGGAGAACTACCTGTTTCAGAGTCTCATCTGTTGGACTTCTTGAGTGAGTGAGATGTTGTGACTGCCAGATGAAAGACCAGAGTGGCTGCCAATTAAACAGGCTCTGAAAAACTGCTAGGAGGGGATGTTTATAAAGCCAAGCTCAATCACGTTGTAAAAATCTGCCTGTGACGCCAACATTTACTAACACTGATCAAGCGAGACATGGAAATGTTGGAGGGATATCTGCATCTGCTGCACACTTTTACACTGTGTTCAAAGCCGAGAGATAATGTGTCATTTAGAGCCTTGTCGCTGCCTCTTTGGACTCTGAACGTGAGCAGCTGACTAAAGGGGAAATAGCTACATGAAAAGCCTTTTTGACAGCCACACAACATTGTACACAATGGTCATAGTACTTGATTTTTACACATGAAGCCAAATATGTGAAAAGATGATTCACTCCAAAGACTTGTCTGTTTCCTTCTCCTCATAGGTCTCCGGGATTCCTTTAAACACAGAAGCCAGATGTTCTTTAAGTTCTAAGATTTGCACACAATCATTATTACTATCTTGAAGATGAAATTCAAAAAAAGAGATTATCACTGATATTTTTTGTAGAGAATATTATAAAAAAATATGCCAATATACCACACACTGTATGTCTTTTTGTATGAGTGACACTTTGTTTTTCATACCTAATTGATGTCACGTTTGCACGCTTATATTTTTATTTTACAAATATTCACCACACACATACTAGGTTCTTTTGCTACTTACTATAAGTACGGGTGTGGAGTGATCATGGTGCAGCAAAGGTATTTTTCTATAGTAATTGATAATATTGATTTCTCATTGATTCCTTACAACTGTACAGAGAATAAATGTTTATATAATATTAACAGTCAATCATGTGTCTGTGCCTGTGTGTATATATACAAGAAAACACAAATATTTTTGGAAATCTGCCAAAAACTTGTTTCAAATGAAAACTTGTATTGCTATTAATTAGGCAAATAACAAACTGGAACAACTAGTATAGTCCTTATTCACACACAACCAAAAATCTTAGTATTTTGTGTAACTTCCTTTGACCCTGATAACAGCTGGCATTCTTGCTGCCTTTGTATTTGTGGACTTTTCCACAGTCTCTTTTGTGATTGAGTTTAAAATAGTTTCAAGCGCCTCCCAGAGACTTGCTTTGGATGAATCTATTGTGCGATCTATTGTGGATTCAGTAAATCCCATATCTGTTTAATAGGATTCAGGCCAGGACTTTGATTTAGCCAGTCCATCAGTTCCAGTTCACCATATTCTTTTTTCTTGGCCCAGTAGTCTCTGCACGGCTTTGAAGTATGTTTGGGGTCATTGTCTTCTTGGTATATGAACCCACGACCGATCAGATTCAATCCAGAGGGGATTCCATGAAGCACCAGGATGTTGTGGTCAACCTTCTTGTTCATGACACCATCGATTTCAACTAATTTGCCCATGATGTTTCCACAAATAAAACCCATACCAGAATGGAATCTCCACCGTGTTTCACTGTGGGTTCAAAGCATCCAGCATCAAACGTTCTCCAGCTTTTCTGCAAATATAAACACAATGATGCTGACTGAAGAGTTGAAATTTGGACTCATCTGTCCAGAGTACCTTCTTCCATTCATGTATAGTCCAGTGTTTATGCTCCCTACCTTTAGGTCTTTTTGGATGTTTGCAGGCCTCAATAATGGCTTCTTAGCAGCTTTTCTTTCCTTGGAGCCTTCAGCTGTCTGCTTAGGGTCATTCTGTAAACTTTCTCAGATTCTGATCTAGAAGCATCAATGTCTACCTGAAGATCAGTAGTGGTCTGACTTCGGTCTCAAGTACTTCAAATCTTGAGGTGCCTGACATCTGCTTCAGTTAGCTTTCATTTTTGGATTCTTCCTTGGCACATTTTACATGTACCAGTCTCAGTTCTGTCTTTCTCAATGAGTTCCCTACACTTCACCTTTTTGAACAGGAGTGAAGAATTTCAAACTGAATTTCTGTTTTTATGCCCAAATTTGAGCCAGCACACTAGAATTCTCTGAGAAGTCAGAAATTAATCAAAGACACCATACAACTATGAAACATTTTTTTCTGTTCAAGAATGCAAGGAAATAACTGTAATTTGGCATCTCCATTGAAAACTAATGAGTTGAACTGCTTTTTTGTACAGTAAATTTCAAAATTAATGGGCAACACCAATAATTCTATTTCATCATTTCAGTCAGTGATTTATCTAAAAAAGAAAACATAAACTATTCTGCACACTATTTTTAGTGTCACTATTATGCAAGAACAAGACAATTTATCTGATTATGTTTGCTGTGTTGACAGAAAGTTATGAAACTCCACTTAGCTCAACTTTCTTTTCCTGAACAGTTTTACTGTTCACTAAAAAACCTCCCATTAATGAACACTAGATGGCAGATGCTGGGATTGAAAACCACAGGCCGTTGGCTTCATGAGTTGTACTGTGTCTGTGCACATCTGACAGGTCTTTTCAAAAGATTTAGAGCAGTGGATGATGCTGACGTGCATATGGAGACATGCTCAAGTAGCCTAAAACATTTTAGTGACTGCTCTTCCATTCAATACAAATGGGGCACAGCACCAAAAAGGGCAGTGAAACAAGAAGAGGCATCAGCAGCAAAAAGGATCCTAATAATCTCCTGCTGTGCTCGGCAGCTTCAGGGGCTCCTCTGAGAACGCCATTGCTGCTGCTCAGCAAAAAAAGAGTATGGCTGCAGGAGGGGAGTGTGTGTTTTTGTGAGTGTGTGTGCATGTAGGGGGTAGCAGTGTATGACTTCAGGAGGTAGCGGCTCAGTTCTTCAACTGTTTGTAGTCTTCTTCTATAGCATTTTTTTTTTTTTTAGTATTTAGAGCATTTACTTAACTAAAAGCTGCAATATAACAATGCTCCATTTGACATCCTGCATTAAAAACCCTACTTAAAGGTCCCATATTGTACCTTTTTTTAAGCAAATTAATGAAAATTGTCCATGTTGTCAGAATGTATCTCAAAATACTACAAAATGGCTGATTTCACAATGCTTGTATAGCCCCTGGATTTTGCTGTGGTCTAAACAGGCTGTTGCGATGTCTGTTGCTGTGAATGTAGCTGAGTTACTGCTGTTCACATCCTCTTCAGGAAGAGGACTCTGTCTGCATCTGTGACTGACAACATAGAGCAAAACAGCTGACCACATGACACCAGACACAGACTTGAATGAATTTGTGAGGCTACCAACTTTTTCTCAGAGCAATCATTTTACATGGAAATATTGCTAAAATCACAGCACAGCTGTAGTTTTTGGTGGTGGTATGTTATTCGTCATTCATTTCTGACCTCTCAGAGAATTCCAATGTGCTGGCTCAAATTTGGGCATTTAAAAGTGAATTCAGTTTGCAAATCCTCACTCCTGTTCAAAATGGTGAAACGTAGGGAACTCATTGAGAAAGACAACATCTGAATTAGAATTAAGACCACTGCTGATCTTCAGGTGGAGATTTAAGCTTCTACATCAGAATCTGAGAAAGTCTCCAGAATGACCTCAAGCAGATGACTGAAGGAACAAGGCTTAAAGGAAAGAATGACTGGTAAAATCCATTACTGAGGCCTGCAAACATTCTAGATGCAAACAGCTAGATGCCTTGCACCCACAGTGAAACACGGTGGAGATTCCATTCTGGTATGGGCTTCCATTTGTGGAAACATCATGGGCAAATTAGTTGAAATCAATGATATCATGAATAAGAAGGTTGACCTCAACGTATTGGTGTATCATGGAATCCTTTTCTGGATTGAACCTGATTAGGCTCGGGTTCATATACCAAGAAGACAATGATCCTAAGTTGTGCAGATACTACTGGCCAAAGAAAAAGGAATCTGAAGTACTGGAACCGATGGACTGGCCAAGTCCAGATTTGAATCCAATTAAACAGATCTGGGATTTCTTCAAAAAATAGATGTCACAATCATTTCATCCAAAGCAAGTCTCTGTGATGCGCTAGAAACTATTTGGAACTCAAGAACTAAAGAGACTGTGGAAAAGTCCATAAAAACAATGGCAACAAGAATACAAGCTGTTATCAGGGTCAAAGAAGGCTGAACAAAATATTAGGATTTTTGCCTAATATATGTGAATAAATATTAATTTTTAATATTAATGAGCACAGAGAGCAAGAAAAAAGTAAAATAATATAACAATCTGCTGAGTTTATGTTGGACTATTCTCACTCTGTCAGATAATTATTACCGTATATGTATATGGTGCTATAAAAGAAAGGAATTCTTTAAACCAATCACAGCCGTTGTGGGCGGGGCTAAACGAAAGATGCAGTTTTAATGGAGAGATAGTAGGTCCGATTTGTGGTACTGGCAGCGAGCAGTGACACTTTTTGTGGCACCGCCGCGGTGCCACAGTTAATGCCACTGTTTGGGCGAGATGCCACTGCCGCAGCGGCATTTCCAGTGGCCTCTGGAGATGCCGCTGCGGCAGTGGCATCTCGCCCAAACAGTGGCATTAACTGTGGCACCGCGGCGGTGCCACAAAAAGTGTCACTGCTCGCTGCCAGTGCCACAAATCGGTCTTGCCCCTACTGTTTTAACTGTTGTGGTGGACCCCTTGCAAGCAGGGAAGCAAACGATGTTATTTTTTAAAAAAAAGTGACATAGCTGCCTTACGGGATGATCTAAATGCTCAGCAAAAACTTTTAGTTTCAGTTTAATTTTTAGTGTGATAGTTTGCTGCAAGGACATTGATGAAATCTGCAACACACAGATAGCGGAACGAGGGGAGAATGCCAGCGGAAATAATCGACCAATGAAAGGTGAGTTTGACTAAGGTTGAAGTGAGTCACAGCAGGTAGTTTAGAGACAGAACAACTTAGACATATTCGTAGTCGTTGTTTATTGGTTTCAAATGAAAGTTTCCACCGTCTCTGAATGAGTGTCACAGTTTCCTCAGAGCTCTGACCTGTGGCCAAATGAACAAGTTAATGGTAACGCTAGCCACATTAGCCACTCAATGTGCTAACACTGGGGATTTTCCTGTTGTTATGGCCATAGACATGTCCATGGTGATAGTGTCACTGCCATCAAAAGTAAAAGTAATCCACTGGGTGTTCAGTTCCTCCGATGCTGGGAGTGCATGGAGACTTGTTTTCACTCTTGCAGCTGACAGCAGAACATTTGGTGTGTTTTGACCTTTTAAAGTCAAAGGAAGTAGTTCTACAAAGTGAATAAACCTTGTGGACACAAAAGCAACTATTTTTAGGGGATAAACAATTGTTTATACAATTGCATATGTATATATACAATCCAGACCAAACGTGGGGAAGCCACATCGAATTTATGCAAAAAAAAAATTATCATAGTTTCATGGGTACAACAAAATATACAGGATTATGATATAAAGAATTGCTCATCAGAATAGATCTTTACTGTCATCATGAGGTATCTGTATCCATTAGTGATGGGTAGATGAGATGGCATGAAGCGCTGTCCCCACCCCAAATATAAACGCAACACTTTTGTTTTTGCTCCTATTTTTCATGAGATGAACTTAAAGATCTAAAACTTTTTCCACATACACAATATCACCATTTCTCTCAAATATTGTTCACAAATCTGTCTAAATCTGTGATAGTGAGCACTTCTCCTTTGCTGAGATAATCCATCCCACCTCACAGGTGTGCCATATCAAGATGCTGACTAGACACCATGATTAGTGCACAGGTGTGCCTTAGACTGCCCACAATAAAAGGCCACTCTGAATGTGCAGTTTTATCAAACAGCCCACTGCCACAGATGTGGCAAGATTTGAGGGAGCGTGTAATTGGCATGCTGACAGCAGGAATGTCAACCAGAGCTGTTGCTCGTGTATTGAATATTCATTTCTCTACTATAAGCCGTCTCCAAAGGCGTTTCAGAGAATTTGGCAGTACATCCAACCAGCCTCACAACTGCAGACCACATGTAACCACACCAGCCCAGGACCTCCACATCCAGCATGTTCACCTCCAAGATCGTCTGAGACCAGCCACTCGGACAGCTGCTGAAACAATCGGTTTGCATAACCAAAGAATTTCTGCACAAACTGTCAGAAACCGTCTTAGGGAAGCTCATCTTCATGCTCGTCGTCCTCATCGGGGTCTCGACCTGACTCCAGTTTGTCGTCGTAAACGACTTGAATGGGCAAATGCTCACATTCAATGGCGTCTGGCACGTTGGAGAGGTGTTCTCTTCACGGATCACTCACTCACTCACTCACTATCCATTTTACGTCACTGTGCCACTGAACCGTGGGTGTGACGTTGCATAGCGTTTGTTTTCTTTTTCCATAAGATGCGGTTTCCCGCATCCTCTGGGCTCAGTCCGGAGAGCTTGGGGTCCTGCCTCAGAACCTCACACCAGGTCTTTCTTGGTCAACCACGGGGCCTGCGTCCACCCACATCCAGATAGCAGACTTGGCCAATCCACGATGAGCTCATCTGGATATGACAAAACCATCTGAGGCGTTTCCGTCTAAGGGCAACAACCAAGTCATCAATGTCACCCATTGAGCATGTTTGGGATGCTCTGGATCGGCGTATACGACAGCGTGTACCAGTTCCCGCCAATATCCAGCAACTTCGCACAGCCATTGAAGAGGAGTGGACTTTTATCAAGAAATTACTTTCTTGATAAAAGATTTTTTTCCCTCACAGAACAATACTTCATGCTTAGGATGGGGATTATGTTTTTTCTAAACAATAATTGCAACATAACCAACTATAGCTCAACTGAAAATTTGTCAATTTGTGGAGTAGAAATACAATAGCCTCTAATGGAAAGATGGAAGCATCATAAGACACACATAAAAATCAAAGGTCAGGCAGTTGTCTTTTTACTTCATATATTTTTCCTTGATGATTTATTCCCCCTTTTTAGACAATACTGAATATAAACAAACTTTGTAATGTATATAGAGTTTGAGCACATCTACACAGAGATGGTCTGCATGTACAGTTTGCAGAATGAACTGCTTTAGTTTACATGCCTTAAAAAAAGAAATTATATATACTTCATACAAAACAATAACAGTGAACTTTTTGCTCCATTGCATGTTTGGGGGGACTATTATACCTGTCTCTAAGTTGTTTGGTTTGGCTTCATCTTCTAGACAGACAGTGGCCTACTAAAGTCCTGCAGTACACTAAAGAGGCTTTGATAAAAACTGCAGTGCAGATGCTTTTACTGTATGCAACCTGCCCCCTGAATCAGGCTAAAGAAGCTTAGCTGGACCCACAGGACTCCCCTTACCCCCTCCAGGGAGGCTCATCTTCATTATTAACACCCACTAAAACATACAGGACATAAAGCACAGGTCTCAGTTCAGTAGCATGTGCTTCACGTTTTGTTTACATGACTTAATGACCACTGTGTTAATTCATTTTCCACGCTGGATGTTAATGATGCCAAGCTCAGCTTTGGCTTTTCCCATGTGGCACAACATAGTAGGGAGAGAGACAGAGAGGGATGAGATGGAGAGAAACCAGGAGATAAAAGTGCAGTTATGCTTGAATAGTCACAGGAATGTCAATAACAATGACAGCTAGGCTCAAGCTTCACGCAAGAGTATTATGACGCTTAAAGACACTTCTGGAGCTTTCCCCTCAGTGTGTGTGTGTGTGTGTGTGTGTGTGTGTGTGTGTGTGTGTCTGACAGTGTATCAGCTCTCCAGGGGATATCTCCTTTGTGTGCATGTGTGTATAAACCCGTGCATGTGTATGTGCACTGATCCAGACAGACAGTTGTCATCAGCGGGTTGTCTTGAGGGGGGTTTGCTGGAAAAAGAGCGACAGATGAGAAAGAGGAGAGGAGGGATGGTGTGTTGAGGTTGTAATTTCACCCAGAAGGGACATTGTCACTCCATCAGTGGTGCTGACACCCTGAGCGTCTGGGACTTGAGTGGGGTGGTGGTTTGGAGTCGACTTCCAGACCTCTAGGGCAGCATTTGCTGCCCACACCCAATGATGAGCTCTAAAAGTGGGTTTCTCCTGCTGCTGTGTCTGGACAGATGGGTCTTGGTGCTGGGAGGTTGTTGTATTTGGTGAGTTGTCATGTGGCAGCACTATGGCTTGTTTTATAGTCCATGCTGAATGTGTGTGTCACTGCAGGCATGTGTGTTGTTAGCGCTGGAACTTGCATTGATATTGTCATATTATCCAAACACACTCATATAAAACTGTCATGAAAATTACCAACTGGTGGGTGGTAATTCTTCCTGTAGATGTATTTATATGGCATTTTTCATCACATCATGGGTTGTGAAGTCTTTTTTATTCTCGCCCTCTCTGTGTCTGTTGTTGTGGCCATATCAGTCCATCTCAGAGCCTGTTATATTTAGAGGCAAAGCACTATCAGAGCTTACAGCTGGCCGCCTCTGATTCAATTCTGACAGATCTACAGCGTTCAAAGCAATCTCCCCTCTTTTTGTCTCGCTCATTTTTCCGCCTATCTCCACCTCCCCCTTCTGTCTCCTTCTCTTTCATCTCCCCCACTGTCCTCTCTTTTCTTTTCACTTCACTCCTTCCATCTCTTCTTTGTTTCCTCTCCGTTTTTGAGGTTTTGTGTCATTTGCATACTTGTGACTATTCTTACATTTGCTCTCCCTTCTTCTTACTTGTTTGTGGTGTTTCTCTCTATTTCTTCTCAGTCTCCTTCATGCAGATTTCTCATCCCATCTTCACTGTTCTTCTCACGTACACAATATATCTCTACCTTTTTCTCTTGTCTTCTGGCATGGTTTTGCCAGTTTGCCCCCTCTCACTTCATTTTCAAGTGCTTTATTGCTGTTGTGCATCATTAAATATCTCCCCTTGCCAGTTTTGTCTCTCTCTGCTCCTCCACATCTTTATCATCCACAGTGGCTATCAGGTACACTCCCCTACCAGGCAGAGCAGCGAGAGCTTCATCACTTTGAACAAATCCATGCTGAAGCAAACATCAAACGGCACAACTTCTAATTTGGGAAGAAACAAGCAATTAGCTGCTATTACATCCTTGAATCTGTGCGCAAAGGCAACCCTAATCTCATTAATCATGAACAATGGGGGCGGTAATAGAGAAGCATGTTTATGCAAATTCCCCCACACAGTAATCTCCTTCAAGCTTAATAGCCAAAACAGTGGCGGCGCCTGGAAACAGTCTTCCCCCTTCTTTTTCTCCACACAGCCATTGCACTTGCTTTTATTTCCTTCACCTCTTCCCCTTTTACTTCCTTGTTTCTTTTTCTTTCTCTGCACTCATGTTAGCTTGTTCACATCCGACATTCCCCTTCTTTCAGGAACTGTGAACCAGAACACCAGGAGCTGGTGGAAAAGTATTGATCCCAATCCCCGCAGAACCGTTCAGTTTGATAGCAAATAACCCTGAAATCGTATGGGACATTGAGTTTTACATCCCACCTCGGCTAACACCTCCCTCCCCCACCTCTTGGCAAACTCCCCAGCTCATTCTCCTTCTCCTCCATCACTTCTCTCTATTTCTTCTGTTTTTATGCCTTTCATTTGCATTTTTATTGTTTCATTGCTTGCCTCTCTCTCTCTTCGCCCCATAGTGTCTGATTCCATCTATTTCTTCATTTCTCCTTCTCTTAACTTTGCCATTATTGCTGCGTTATTTCCAGTATTTTGCATTCTAAACATCAGTCCAGTAGCCATACATGATTCAGGACTAAATATAGCCCAGAAAGACATTACAAGATTATCTCACTGCATCCTCTTTCTCATTCCTCCTCTCTTCATGTGCCTCTCTTTTTTCTGTCTTTTCTCCTCTGTTTTAGTCTCGTCATCTCTCTTGAGTTATGTGCCAGTTTTCGGGTGATGATGATAGCACGATGTAAAGCTTTGTCAGGATGAATCAGGGGCCTGAAAAAGGTCAAAAGCATGTGATCCATTACAAGATTGGTCAAATACAACCAGATCGATTGATTGACAGGCTCACTGTCTAGCTTGAGGAATATTGATGAGTTGAGATTGGGGTCAGAATAATGAATAAAGTAAAAGGTCTTGAAATAACGAATAAATATGTTAGCATTAAGCAGTGAGAGACAGTTATAATTCAATAGAATTCTGAAGCACCACTACCTTTCAGAAGAAAATTTTCTAAATTTATGTTGGATAAAACTAACTTCTAATTTCAGCACTAAAGCTACTGGCTACGTTGCTGTATTTAGTTTCGTAATTAACATTCTGAAAAGGACATTTTGTAAAATTTTTACTTTTATTTTGTGAACATCAAACATATTTTGTAGCATTATTTCCTCACACATCTTTACTGTGAAGTATTTTATATTGATTTGTTACTGCCAGCAATAAAATAAAATATGTATCAGATTCATTACTGGTTAATGAGATTGATTTAAATTATGCCAGCTATTTCTTTTTCCAAGTCACATTTACTTAAGTGCAACATGCGTTAGTGTATTTTAAATGTTTTGCTCTGGATATAAAAGTAAATTCAGTTGATCTTTATTTTTGTCTTTGTACCAGAACTAATAAAATCCAAACTTAACAGCACAAAGAGCTACAGAATAATGAGTAAATATCAAAGCATAAGAAAATGTAGGATAATAGTGAAAGGGAGAAAGAAGACAAAAAGGCACAAAGTGCAATGAAGACAACATAATTTCTCTTTCAAATTGCCAGCACAGATCTCAGACGGCATTTTTGCACTAAATATGTTTCCAATGATGCTGATCACATCTTAAACAATGGCGGATTTGATGTTTGCACAGAAACGGTCACAAACAGAGACACATCTCATTTTATTAACTGATCTCTAAGTGTCTTCATGTGTGGTAAGAGTTGTGGGAGGGGTTGAGGGAGGCGTGTGTACAGTGTGTGTGTGTGTGTATGTGTGTGTTTGCCTACAGAGAAAAATACAAGGAGCTCAGTGTGTTTGCTCTCCATTGTGGGGAGCTGTCCATTGTCAGTGGTGCTGAAAGTAGATTACTGCTTCCCCACTTAGAGGGGGGTGAATTTAATAAGCGGGAGGGAAGACAAGAAGAAAAAGAAGAGAGAAATAACGAAGCAACCGAGAGTTCACGAGATTCCTTCGTTATTGCAACCCCACTGACTGACTGCAGATTGAAAGGAAGTTTCTCGGAAACTTGGATTGTAAGAGCATCTCTTAACAAGCTGTCTTACTTGGACAGTGATTTTATTTCTTGCACACCTTCTCTTTCTCTCTCTCACTCTCTTCTCTTTATCCTCACTCTCCCTACATGCACATCTCACTCTGAAGCAGCCACTAATTTGGACACATTCAGAGGTGAGATGGAGAAGGCGGAGGAGGAGTGGGGAAGGGAGAGGAGGGGAAACAGAGGGAGATCACCGTTTCTCTTTTCCCCCTCCAGCTGAGCAGGACGAAAGGCGTCACACTAAGAAGAGCGTCCTTCCCCCTGTGCTTCTTTCGCTGGTGTTGGAGTCATACGCTGCACCAGAAGAAGTCGTATTGATTGCCACTTTGCTCTGAGAGTTCTGCCACAGCTGCTGCCGGTGCTGACGTGAACCCTGGAAACCCCGGTCCTGCTCTGGCCCTGCTCAGCCTTCTGCGTCCCGGGTCACCGTCAGGATGGCAGGCTGTGCCAAACGCTGCAAACAGGGACTTGTCAAGTTTGCCTTGTCTCTGCACAAACTGGTCAGTGGGACTCTCAATAAAGGTATGTAAGTGCTTGAATACGAGCTTAATGGATTCTGTATTGGTTTTAGTGCAAGCGAAGGAAGATGTGTGTTTGAAGTTGGTACATCAACAATAATGCTGTTGCAGTCAAGCCCACAAATTTACATTTATGTGTCACATAAGCAGATGTGAAAGTTCAATGCGCGTCGTCTTTCATCTGGAGCTCTACAACTCTTTCCTTTACTGTGCTCTTGTCTGCAGTTGACCTCGTTCTATTCAGTATGTTCTCCAGAGGGAGGAGTGAAGGAGACAGAGATGAAGGGAGTAAGGAGCTAATAGAGAGGAAAGATAAAGTTGATATAGAGCAGAGTGTGTGGTGTGGCTGTGCTCTTGTGATGAATGTGGGTAATAAAACGTGTTGGTGTGGCTGCAGGGAAGAGGAGCTGTACACACACAGGATGCTGAGAGGAAGAGCAAGGTTTTACTATTGTGATTCATTAGCTGTTACTGCGTGTGTGAGAGTGTTTTGATGCCTCTGTGTGACTGCCCTGCTTTTTTTGTGCATACAGGCAACATTAAAGCGGTGCGTTTTGAATCTTATTCTGGTGCTTTTACTCTCCAACCATGGTAGCAGCGCAGGGTAACACACACAAAGCCATGCCTCAGAAACCTTAAACTGCACACCAGCTGCCTGAAGGCACACACACACATACACAAGCATACACACACACTTACAGTAAAACACTCTGTAAGCCATTTGACATTTTGTCTAGAGGGATGGGAAACATCAAAGAAGTCAGTCACACACATACAGTATACAAAATACAATAACAAATACAAAGGCAAATGCGGATGTGCACACGCTCTCACACACGTTTGTGGACGGCTCAAGCATTCAGCCACAGTGGGTTGAGTTGCCCCCGAGGTCTCGCACACTCATAACGTCACGAAGGAGCTGGTGCTGAGGTTTGGTTGCATAACGAATGACTCTTTAGAAGATCAACTCAGACAAATTCAAAAGAGGAAGCAGCAGTAAACATGGACATAAAGTCACAAGAAATACACAACGAAGCACATTCAAGATCCTATACGCATGCACATGTCTGTATAAAACGCACACAATGCAAACACAGGGGCAGTAACACACCTACACAAACAACAAGGAAATGAGCTGCAGGACCAAGAGATCTGGCTCTGCAAAATATCAGCAACACACATGCACTTACAGGATGGCATCTGCTCTTTTTCAGAGCTCCTGTGGGAGCAAGAGCTACGTCTGATTAGACAACGGACACACACACACACATACACGTGTGACAAGCCAAGAGGGGACTGTCGTAGAAAACTGGTAACAGTGGCCCAGTGTTTTGAGATATTTTGTTGAAACAAAAATAAAATAAAGAGCTATTACAATGTTGTAGTTTTATGGATTGTGTTTACAACCCATTCTGGTTCAATTTGGGACATTGCGTTAATTGGGCATAATGACAAATTGCTGTGTGTTCTCTTTTTTCAATCAATAAAGAGAAACTGTGGAAATACTAATTGTTTAATACAACAGTGTGTTATTGGACCCATTTATTTTGCAGATTTTTTTTCTTCTTTATTGAGCTTTTACTGAGTGCTCTGGTCCATTTCATAGCACTTTCAGACACTGTCTGTATCAGGAAGTGGATAGTTTTAAACTGGACTGTTATGAATCCATTTGGCATGAATGGAAAGCGACTCTAATGCAGTTTCATTTGGTTTGGTTTTTCTAATGGTGCTTAATGGTGTCTGCTGTCGTAATATTTTGTTTTTCTATAGATCAGTTTTGCAGAAAACTGAAGGTCAAATGACAAAGCTGCTACAGAGCCACAGAGTCTATAAAAATGAAGAGAGAGTGCAGCAGCTTGTGTTGCTTAAACACTGTGCTTTTAAAGGAGTGCTCCAGCAAGCCAGCGCTGCACTTCCAAAGTTAGAGGACTCCTCGGAGACAGATCAAAAAAGATGTTTAAAATCAGTGAAGCAGTTTTAGCCTGTAGACACACTTCCAAAATCCTGGATCCTACACTTCTCATAATGCGATGTTTTTCAATAAGACCTTTTCTGTCTGATAAACATCCACATCTGGGAAATTTCACAGATTTAGGAGGACTCCTACTCTGAGTGTTCTTGCTTTTTTTCCTTCTTTGGAACACAACTAAAAAGAATTACTGATGATACTGTTTGTTGTCCTGTGCTTTCAAAGATCAGAATACAATTATTCACTTTAAATATTGAATCAGAACCATCCCTTCAGGGTTTCTGCATGGCCATTTTTAAGTAAGTACAATATATCAGTGTCTGCCAATTTAAAAATATTGATCCAATCATCCATCCATCTATCTGTCCATCTACTCACAGCACAGCCTCTAAATCTTTCTCTTCTGAGAGACACTGACCTTAGAGGTTAGTTAGAGTCCGTACTTTCTGTAGCCCAGAGGCTCGGCTGCATTCTCAACACTTCACTGTAAATTGTGACTCTTTTTTTTATTATTATTATTTTACACATGACCTTTAGCAGTCAGCATTTTCAGCCGGTTTAAAAGCCACTGTTATAACTTACAGTGAAAGAATAGTTTTGCTGCTCTTCTGTCAGTAGCAACAGGAGTTTTATCTCTGTAGCTGCATGGCTGGTGAAGCAGAAAAACTAAAGGTTTCTGTACTAGATGTGCTGAAGGGAGATGTAAATACAGGTATTCTCAGGGGGTTCAGCTCCTGAAGACTGTCAGAACAGCATTGACCTCTGCTGGTAGCTGTGAGAAAATACATGTTAAATGAAAAACATCCACATTTGCTAAACTTATGATGGGCTGTCATCAACCATCAGCAAACTAGTGGCGGTAAAACTCACTAAAATGTCAGATTTACACTTCTGATGTTAGCTCATCCTGTTTCTCTTTTTGAAATTCATACCACAAATGGGATGTTTTTTTTATTCTGTAGTATGGGAGCATGTCATGAGAGGAAAGAAAGATTCAGAACTGAATAAAATCAACTTGCAAATGTGTAATTTACATTTTAATGAGACAGTCAGGTAGAACTGTCACTAACTTCAAAATGAACTTGTTTACAGTAAAACTTTTGGCCTAAATCAGACTTGAGTTACATAGAAAACTGAATCAGCTCTCTTGCCAACTAAATTATACTTAGAATACTATGAGATAAATCTGTAAGAGCTGTAAATATAACTGCTTATTTAGACCTTGACCTATCAAAGTCACCTTAGCGTTCAAAGAAGGTCTTAAAACAGTTTGTGCTGTGTAAGGTTAAAGACAAATTAAATTACTTTGTAAAATTACATAAAGTGCTTAAAATGTCTCAAATGTAAATTCCTTTTAAATGAAGTGAGAGGAATTTTTAATAAATGGGTATGTAAAGAAAAATCTGTATATTTCTGTGGTGAGTTTAAGTAGTTCACTGTGCAAAGCAAGGAGCTTAAAATGTGTGGCATTAAATGTAAGACGAAAATGGTTTTAAAAAATGTACTGACCAAATATAGAAATACCTATTGAATTGTGATAGTAAAATACATAGATTAGAAAAAATATATATGGTAGTGATTGTATATATGGTGTAGTGATGTTAGTCTTTTGACATCAAATTGTTTGTGCGATGCAGAAAGAGTGGATGCAATTAGTTTATATCTTAAAGGCATGTGATATTGTTGTTCTGTTGCAATAGCAATAATTGCCATTTGTGTGTGTACAAATACATATGTGTACTTGTAGCTTCTACTCATGATGTGGTGGGGACTAAAGGCAAATCCGTCGATTCTCTATACACTGCTTTATCCTCACTAGGGTCGCGGGGGGTGCTGGAGCCTATCTCAGCTGACTTGGGCGAAAGCAGGGGACACCCTGGACAGGTCGTCAGTCTGTCGCAGGGCTACATTAAAGGCAAATCCTCATAATGTAAATCATTCCGTTATAGTCTGAAGACTTGGTTCAGGGTTTGGATAGAGGGAATTAAAGTAAGTCACTGTGTAGCATTCTGAAGTTTCAATTTCAAAGATCATGCTGAAAAAATCTTGTTAAGGTTGCGCGGGTTTGCAGTCTAAAGCAATAAAGTATCTGTGATTTACCCTACCTCATCATTTGAGATGTCTCATAGTAGCCAGAGCCCTTCATCCTTTATGCTTCCTGTCAGTCTCTCCTGATTATACATTATTAAAGCTAACAAATTCAGTAAATAATCTTTAAAAAACAACAACCATACTTGCTGAATTTCTGATTTGCTTGCTGGAGGAAATCTCAGTCTGGAGGTTTTAGGCTTCAAGAGAGCTCTGCTCTCTTCTTTTAGCTGCAGGCTGATTAGACCAAATCCCTTTCATCACTTTGGTTTTCCTCTTGGTTCATCTCTGACTGTCTGTCACTTTCGGCACTGCCTTAGCCCTCAACTTCTCTTCAGCTTCCCGTCATCTCTGAAAACCCTGTAAACATCCTGTCAAGCGGTGCCAGGCTTTAAACAGCCTGCATGATTTCACTTATCCTTTCCATGCAGTCTGGCCTCTGGTGCTTCTCACTGGCATTCATAACTGACCTGCCTGGATGTAGAGATGTGCACCCTGTGGTGGTGTGGGCACATGTAGTGGCACTTTCAGGCAGCCACCAGCATGCAAAACCCCATTTGGTCAAAAATCCACAGCAAAACACAGAAAATGCTACTGATCCCTTTGTTTTTCCAGCCAGATTTCACCCAGAGAGCCTGCAGCTACTTGCATTTCAGATCAGTTTGAGTTCAACTTATGACCTGCATTGCATCCTGTCAGCTCTCTTTCTCATAGTTGTTCCTTTTTTCTTCTTCTCTCACACTATTTAATTAAGCAAAAATATCTCCAAAAACTAACTTTTCTATATTTGCCCCTGGATGTTCTTTGCAAATAAGGGAAAGGAGAAAATTTTTGCACGAAACAAGAAACTTTAACTACGCTGACTCTTTCCAGCCTTCAAAGCAATCTTCAGTTGGGAATATGAGGAACATGCAATGTTAATCACCCTTCTCCTCTTTCCTGTCTGATTACTGCCTCAGCAGGAAGTCTTCATTTCCAAAGGGAGAAAAAAAGCAAATTCGTTCATTGATGACAGCTTACAGCAACATAAGATGATTTCTCATCCTAAATTTTGCTGTCCTCATTAAAAATGGCTCCCGCTATCGTGTCATAAACAACAACAGTTGTCATATGAAGGGTTTTATGTATGTTTTTATTCTGTGCAAATATTACTCACATTTTTAAATTAACAAACCGTTCCTCCACAGCTGTGTTTCTCCAACTGCACAGCAGAGGGCGTCAGGTTGCTCTTCCTTTTTCCTCAAGATCACTATAACCACACATTCCCTCATTGTCAGAGCAGAAGTGAAGCCAAGTCTTAACCTTTGAATATTCATCCTCTCAAAGGGCTTTGCTGATGAAGCAGGTTCCTCCTCTGATGCCTGACGAATGACAGACCATGAGGTGGGTTTTCAAACTGAGGCTTCACTGTCATCAACCACAACAGGTCAGATCTGTGGTGTTCCTCATAAGCGCTCAATGAAATATTCAGCAGCTTCTTTTTTTTTTCTTCCATCAAATATTTGCAGGTCCCCCATTGCTTTGAGTCAGGGGGACTTGGCTGCACGTTTGTATTCAAAGTAGAGGAGGAAGAGTAGGATAGGTGGTAAATGAGAACACAAAGCAAGGATGAGTATATGATTCCACCCCTTGCACACGTAAGTAAGCATGTGTGCATATTTGTGCACACTTGCTTTGATGTCTATAGGTGTGTGTGTGTGTGTGATATCTCTGGTGTGTGCACTCTGCATCTTTGTGTGTGTGTGTGTGATATCTCTGGTGTGTGCACTCTGCATCTTTGTGTGTGTGTGTGTGTGTGTCTGCTGCTTAGCTCCAAAATGCTGTCATATCACTTTTAATGTTCCAGAGGAGTCACAGCAAATGTTTAATACAAAATATAACGCATAAGAATTCATATGGAAAGGGCTCTGTGAGCAGGAGATGCCACTTTCTCCCCCGACAACACTGTCATCAATCCCCAAGCTGCATGCAATTAACACTTCCATCACTTTCATCTGCTGAGGGGGGAAGAAAAAGGGACACACAGAGGGTGGGAGAGAGGGGAGAGTCAATAGAGGTGTTTGCATTCAGATCACACAAACCACTGGAGTGCTCATAAGGTAAAGAAATAAGGACTCGGCTGCTGTTAACAAAAATGTAAATTGCACTTTCGAAGAAGGAAACACTCTGGTGTGTCATGTGCTAACGATCTGTGTCCAGGAATAGCAGCAGGCGGAGGGTGACAGGACTTCAGTACAGTCGCACCCACAGGCAAGGTGATGTTGTCTGTAAAACATTTATGGCAAAAGAAGCAGTAAATATTTCAAACAAGCTCAGGAACGAACAGATAAACAGCTTTGTGTTAGTGTGACTCACACCGGTTGAGGTCCTGTGCAAGTTCACCTCCAGCTGACGGGAGTTTATAGAGCTCCGCGAAATGTGTCATCTGCACATCAACCAGAGGCAGTGGGCTGGATGGTGGTGTGTTTTTCACATTTTGACAGGCGACATAAAGTTTGTGGGCAGCGTACAGCAGTGAATCTTTCTGAGAGATTCACGGAGGGACAGAAAAACATCAGCCGTGGCCTTGAGGAGAGAAGACTGTTGTCATGGAGAGAAACTGGAGACTGTGTAGACTCACAGACACAGGAGCCTGTTCTGTTAAATAGTACAATATCATTATTAGTCTGTGAGACAAAAAAGCCACCAGCTATTCTGAGCATTTTTTTTAAAAAGCAATTTTTCTCACTTAATCCACACACAGTCTTTGTTTAATTTCTCCAACTTTTGACAGGTCTGGAACTCAGGGATATTTAATGCTAAGCTGACCATATTTACATAAACAAAAGCAGTATGCAAAAGCAGGGAGCACACTCCTGTGCAACATCACTTAAAATTCGAATGATTCTAAATTGTATCATCGATATCTAATTGGATTTAAGTTGAACAGTAGTGTTGTTTGCTCCTGTGTCAAATTTAAAACTAGCACTTTAGATTTACTGCATTACAAATACTTGTCCCACGGTAGGAACTCAATGCAACAAATTAATTCTTTTGTAATTACTGAGGTTCAGATCTTATGATTTTTCAATACTTTGTATGTCCAACTATATTTCTGATGACAGACCCAATCCTTGTTGCCATGGAGGATATCAGTGTTGCACAAATGTCTGGAGAGATTCCATTATTCAGAAACTATATTTCTTAGCTTCTCTTTGCTGGATACCTTGTGCTGATCTGCCTCTCTCTTTGAAATACCCTGAAGGTGTTCTGTTAGGCTCTAGTAAAGCAACAGGATTGGTCAGATCATAGTTTTCCCATCTTTCTTCTTTAAAAACTCCTGTGTTTTGGCAGTGTGTTTTGAATCATTGTGATAGCAGTTTATTCATCTTCTGCCAAGCTTCTGAGGCTGGGAGGCAACTTGTCAGCCAATATTTTGATATATCCAAAGGCTTTCGTGGTGCCATCTCTAAATGTTATCTCTCAATACGACTTTGCATTCATGTAGCTCCATGTCATCACACTCACACCTCTGTGCTTCAAAGTCAGGACTATGGATTCATATCACTGTGGTAGTCCTGGCCAGGTTCACCCCAAACATGCTGGACTCCATCTGACCTAAAATAAAATGTGCCCCTAAACATCATCAGGCCTCTTTTCTTGTTCTTAAGCAATGTTCCAGCTTGCAATTTTGTGCCAAAAAAGCAAACAAGGGGTTCTTCCTCGGACGCCGTCTGTTGAGATTGATGTTACGCATTGTCTGCCTTGTCCTTCACACTGTCACAGAATTTCTAATTTCTATTGTTGGCTATTGTGCCAAGTCTGTTTTTCAAGGCCAAACTGTGCAAGTAGCTCTGTCCATGGTGTCATTTTAGGATGATGGCAACTGTGGCTCTGATTTTTGATACTATGGCTTGTTTTATACCTCCTGATTACTTTGGCAACTGTGTTTTCACAGATTTTGAGTTGATCGCCAACCTAACAGTAATTGCTTCTCAATCTTTCTGAAGTTTCACATTTAGACTTTTTGGTTGCTCTGGAAATTAATTTCTACGTGGAACCATGATGCACATCGGTGGATGGACACAACTCAAAGGTCCAACACAGAGTTCTGGTCCTCATAGGCCATTTAGGAACTGCACTGCCTGTCCAAAAAAAAAGTTGCCACCGGGATTTAACTAAGCAAATAGGTAAGAGCCCTCCATTGGATAATCACTGCAGTGATGAATATGTTTCAGCTGCAACAACTCATTTAACTCTAAATGATGCAGTGAGGAGCTTCTTATTTCTTAAACAACCACGTTGGAAGACATATCCTGTGGTCATGGAAAGGATGTTAATCTGTCTCAGAAGGGTCAAATTATTGGCCTGCATCAAGCAAAGAAAACATTTTTGACATTTCTGAAACTACTTAAATCAGGTTAAGAACCATCCAACGCATTATTAAAACCTGAAGGACGATGGTGAATCATCGTCTCAGAGGTACAAATGTGGTCAATCATGTTGTCTGATGAGTCCTGATTTACCCTGTTCCAAAGTGATGGGGACATCAAGGTAAGAAGAGAGGCAGATGAAGTGCTGCACTCATCATGTCTAGTGTCTACCAGCCTGTGGGGGGTTAGAGTTATGATCTGGGGTTGGTCAGGTTCAGCAACGTTATGTTCGCACAGAATGAGGTCAGCTGACTACCTGAATACACTGAATGACCAGGTCTTTCCATCAATGGAGTTTTTCTTCCCTGATGGCATGGACATGTTCCAAGATGACGATGCCAGGATTCATGGGGCTCACATTGTGAATGAGTGGCTCAGGGAGCATGAGACGTCATTTTCACCGTGGACTGGCTTCCACAGAGTCCAGACCTCAGCCCCACTGAGAATCTTTGGGATGTGCTGAAGAAGACTGCGCAGTGGTCTGACTCTCCCATCATCAGCATAAGATCTTGGTTAAATATTAATGCATCTCTGGACAAAAATAAATACTGTGACATTGCAGAAGCTTATTGAAATGATGCCACAGTGAATGGCATACTCAAAGCTGAATGCAGTCCAACAAAATATTAGAGTGTGCGACTGTTTTTGGCCTGGAAGTGTACGTTTATGCAATTCAGCTAACTCAACATCACAGTTGTACTCAATTCTTTTGACTTCTTGATAGAACTTCTACTGTGGGCACTGTATTTTTATCATAGTACCTCCAAGGTATTTATTTTGAATTGTTTAGTGTTTTCTCTTGCATAAATGTGCTTAAAAAAATACATTCTCTTCCATAATCTAGAATGGGCTGCTGCTTCTGGCTGTTGGGGACGAGTCACCCAATGCAACAAAGATTTTTCCAGTGCTTAAACACCACTGAGCCTTTACCCTCAGGGGGCAGTAATAAACACAGTTTTGGTGCAGGTGTGCCATTGTTGTAGCCTAGCCGCGCTAGACCCATGCTCTGAAGACGCAAGGGTCTAGGCACGCTCGACAGGGAGGGAGGCGGGCTAAAAGGTTGTCTATCAAATCACTCTGCAGCAATTGGGTAGGTATACAACCAATCAGCGCAACGAATAGGCTCCTAGAGCGCCGAAAATCAGAGGATGCGATAGTTTGGTGAAGCCTTATTTATGCAGTCAATGGGTGAAGCTCAAGTATATTACAGACATGTTAACAGAAAGATTATTCAGAGTGGGTGCTAATGGAGCTCAACGACTGTTGTCGTTTTTGTTGTCGACCCTGGCAGAGAATTAAATTCGTTGCCGTGGGTTGTCTAGCACGGCTAGGCTAGTTGTTTCCGGTTGTTTCTGTCAGAATCGTCGCGCCTCTGTCGTCACTTAGTTACGCCTGCCTTCTGACTCTACACTTCATGGTGATTGGTCCGGCCAGTTTTAGGAGCATCCAACCTCGAGGCTTATGGATTTATGGACTCATGTTTATCAGCTAGCCATGGTGTAATGTAAGTACATTTACTCATGTGATTTGCTGCATTTACTTTTTAGATTGTAAATATGCAGATTAAAAGTTATTGCGTACAAAATATTTGACCTTCTTATAAAATTAGATGTTTTAGTGTAAATGTATCTTCCTGCCAGTATAAACGCATAGAGCTGAAATATTTACTTGATAAACTTTTCAAGTGAAAGAAAATTCTACTCTACTCTCAGATGTGCATCGTTTTGGATAAAAGCATCTGCTAAATCAAAGTGTAAATAGTAAAATTAAAATACAACTATTTTGATGACGTTTGAGGTTACTTTACAAGCAAAAACACCACAAATTTTCTGATTCCTTTTTCTCTAAAGTGATTATTTGTTGCTTTTCCGTTCATTAACTTTGGTCATTTATTTGTATAATCTGGATGTTTGGACTGTTTACCGATATAGACACATTTGCCTGGTCATACTTGCACAGTTTTAAGTCCCATTTTCAGTGTAGGACTTTCATTTGTAACAACAACAAAAACAACAAAAAAATTATTTTACTTTGTAGTGTGAGCACTTTTTTGTGTAAATGACGTGCATATTTCCTTCACCAGTGTCATTTAGTCAGTGACTTTGTTTTTCGGCCAGGTGGTGATGAACACATGTGTCGTGGGACTTTAAAGCTTCTAGAGTTGAAAAGGACCCTAATGAAAGCAATGAGCATGAACCAATAGAGCATTAAAACCAAATGAAGAACATCCTTGAACGCTCAGTAGAGCTGAACTGGTCTTTATTCTCTGTGAGTTATCACCATAAACAAGCGCTTTCACATAAGATACCAGCATGCAATCCATCCTTTTTATAAAAAGACTGATTACAGCCTCTTAAGCAGATCCAGATTCTCTGCTTCCTGCAACAGTCCATATCAACAGATAATTATATTACAGTTGTGGAGCACTAGGAAGCCACCAATAATTGCGGTGGAAACAGTGGATCTTTGCACTACATACATGACTCTAAACTGCAGCGTCAGACTTCTACATGTAAATGAATGTAAATTACATGGATACAAATGAGTTCTGCTCATTCAGCGTATCAGCACAAGCTAGATATTTATATTTCAGAGTGTACTGGGGTTTTAAGTTTGGTTATTGTGGCACTGCTTCTATGTTGCACACTGATAGCGATGCGTTTTACATCAGCTGGCAGCGACTGGTTTGCCAGAACCATAACAGCAGAGACAGAGTAGGCCGCAGCAATATGGCTGCACCCTTGAGTCCAAGATAAAAAAACAACTTGGCCTTGACAGTAATGATTAGTCTAAAAAACAAAGCAATCTCTTGCAAGCAAAGTTTTTAAAATTACTCTCACTGCCTGAAGGGGGAGACAAAAGTTCGTTTCGGCCGGTTTAACAGAGTAATCATCAAAACTGTTGTCATTTAATTTCCTTTGATTGACTAACTAATGACTTAGCTAAATGTTTCGGCTTTATACAAAAGAAATAGTCCCGCTGAATGTGTTTAATTTTCAAAGTTATCAACACAAATGAAATTTCTCTCATTTCCATTGCACAGTTCGAGATGGGCATCTTAAAGCCAAACCAACCAAGACTCTCTGCATGGCTTCATCCTAATAGAAGTAATTTCTTTTTGTAATTTGGGTGAAATGATCCTTTAAGCGCTGATGCTCGAAACAAAATGATCTTGGCGGTGTTTGCTCACTTGTTGCACGCTGATTGTAATCGAGCCTTGTTGCACAGCTTGGTTTTCAGTCTGTGTTGGAGCTAAAGACACATGCTTGGCTTTGTTAGAGGAAAACCGACATGTGATTGACTCCCTGCAGCAGGAATTGGCTGCTCTCAGCGGTGTTACACCTCATTCCCATGTCTGGAAGGATCGTTGAGCTTGTCTCCTTTGCTCCTTACTTCAGTAAATCAGTCTGTTTGTTCTGATGACTCAGACGTCACCGAGCCTGTTAGTGGCCAGGTGCAGTTTTCACCCTTCAATCCTCTTTCCATTTGTCTTTTTCCCTTTTTCCCTCCTCAGCCTTTACCCTTCCATCGACTCCCTCATCCCTTCCCTAAAATATCCATCTTGCTCTGCAAAAATTTCCCATTTCCCTCTCCCTTTCTACATTTATTTCCCTCGGTCTCATTTCTTTCTCCTGCTCCCTCTTTTCTTCCTTTTATGCTTCCCTGCTCTCATCGCTGTCGTCTCCTCCTGTGGTCATCACCGTGACAGATTCCACTCAGTCTTCATCTAATAAGACCGGACAGCAACTAACCAATGAATTTATTATTCACTGCCTGTTTGCCACTTTCTGTGCTTGTCAACACCTTCTTGCTCTGCTGTCAGACGCTTCCTACCTTTCAGCTTCACAGTCTAACCCCACGTTCTTTTTCTTCTTCTTTTCCCCTCCACTCATTCACTCAGACAGCCATCTCAGTCCTGTAAAAGGTCTGTTGTGTAATGGTTAATAAATGATGAGAAAGAGGTTGGCTGGCACTCAGAATGATCCACAGCACCCTGGACAGGCCTGAGTAGCAGCACAGACGATGTCAGGCTTAATGTCTTGGAAGAGTTTGGCACTCGGCCTAATGTGATGAACCTGTTGCTGTTAGTGTTATTGCACTCCGACTGCAGGTCTACAGGGTTATTTTGGTTGTTTAAAGCGCCGGAACGTTAATGCCTCAATTACTTTGTGACTTAGAAACAATTCAATAATGGTGATGATTTAGGTAGAACTGGATATATGTGATAAAATATCAAGGTCAGCTAAACGTGCAAAAAATGCACAAATACATAAAGAATGATATTTCTAAAACTGAATGAAAGATGAATAATTATTTACCTGAGCTGACATGGAACAGTTGCCTCAAGGTAATTCTTCTGGAAATAAATAATATACTCAGTACTGTGTCTTTATTTGCCCCGTAATTAGCACACATTTATTTTTTCCGGGGATTTTTCAGGGAATATGGCAGCAATAGCTATTTTAACAATGACTAAAAACACTTGTTTACATTTGAGGGGCAAATCCCTTTTGTAGTCATAGAAATTACAACTATTGTCTGTCTTCTGCAGTAATACATGACTTTGTTTTAGTACCATTAAGTCTAGAGATGGAGGAGGTTGGGGTGGATGGATGGATAAAAAAAACAAGTGGTTATTATTTTAACCATGACAGCTAAGAACACCTAACCTTCAAAAAGTAAGTCATTTTAATGGGAGCCATTATTTTCTCCTTTGTAAATGTTCACATTGTTATGTGTAATAATTTCTTAGAATCTCACCCTTTTGTCTATAGTGTTTCTTTAAAATTTCATCTTATGTATATAGGATTCTTTCTCTGTAATTTTTGTACTCTGTTTTTAATATATTCTTGTAATGTCCTTATGCCCCTGTCTTTTTGAGCTGCTGTAAGGGTGGATTTTCCCAAAGTATATCCTTCTCTTCTCTTCTCTTCTCTTCTCTTCTCTTCTCTTCTCTTCTCTTCTCTTCTCTTCTCTTCTCTTCTCTTCTCTTCTCTTCTCTTCTCTTCTCTTCTCTTCTCTTCTCTTCTCTTCTCTTCTCTTCATTTATTTCGTAGATCAATTTTGCATCACCGCACTGCCATATTCGGCAAAGATCACACATTCTAGTATCTTCACATCACCTCAGGAATGATTTTCTGTCTCGTGATATCAGGTGGTTGCCATAGAGGGTGAGATTTAAGATGCTCTTTGACTTTGAATGTAAATCCTTGATCTGTCTCCCTGCATCCCCTCACTCTTGTTTGATGACTGCGACCTCTTTCCAGTCGATGTCATGACCTGTTTTAGTCTGATGTTCACAGACAGCTGATGCCATTGGTGTCCAGTTCTCTTTCACTGTCTTACACGATGTGTTTTCTACCCCAGTGATGTAGTTCTCACCACAGCTGTTATAGCCCAGTTTTCCTGCCTTTACATGTGACCAGCTAATGTCGCTCAATAACACCTGAGTAAAAGCTGCTGAGGGACTGATTTAAATTCCCAAGTTCAGGAGTGAACCTCCAACAACTCACTTTTGTCTTCAGTTTTTAGCTGCTTGGGTTTAAGATTGGATCTTTTAGTTTAGCAATAAAAATTATTCGGGGGGTGCCAGGAGGCTTTTCCTTTGAGATATTTTTGCATTCTGGGATTTGTATTCCGAGTCCAATAATCCAAATGAAGCAACTGAAATATGTAATTAGTCCATGTCCTCTGATAAATTTGTGCATTCTTTGTTCTGATACATTGTTTACAAAAGCATTACAAACCACAGTCTCTGTTGAATCAGGTGCAAAATTTACTAGTGTATGACAGAAAAACATCGTTGATTTACTTCAAAAATACTTCTGGTTGGCAGGGAAAAGAAGCTACCAGCTGTCTCAATTTATGAAAATACAATATTTTTTTAACCTGTCCATTTCCTCAGTTTGCAAACTGCACTATGGCTTTTATGGACGCTAACTGTTATTTATTTATTTTTTTTAAATGACAGATACATTTATAGTACACTTGAATGATCTTTTTTTCAATCAAAATATATCATTATTGCTATTACTAACAATATGAACATTAAAAATGTAAAAAGCTTATGAAAAGTAGCCACTGCTGCCTGCTATGAACTCCACAGAGGACTAGGCAGGTTTCTCTGTTGTTGTTTTATTTTTGATCTTTGAGTTAAAGTGAAAGAAGTTTATGATATTGTGTTACCACACTTTGATGGTAGTTGCAAAAACAGCATAAATGCCAGCATCTTTATTAAATTGAATTAGACAAAATTGCCCTGATGCATGAGTCATAAGTCAGTAATAGCCTAATTTTACGCATGATCCATGAAGATGATGATACAGAAAAATAGAAATATGTGGCAAAAATTGCATCAATCCCTCCAAAAATTTCACATATCGTGTTTTCAGCTGAACCTTATTAGCTTTAGTATTATGTCTTATTGAGAGGAGCCACGCTTCCTTTGGCTCCCCTGTAGTTTGCACCCTGCTTCTTCTCTCTGTGGACTTTGTCGCTCTGAAATTTCATCACATTATTTTCTCCTTTGCTCCCAACAGACAGGAGTCATAATTCTTACAGCGGCGAGAAGCCTCAGTCGAATGTAAACATTTGGGCTTTTGTGCGCATGTTGAAATGACTGATGCGGTTGTTTTTAGCGGGGGAACATTCTCGCCCTCGTTCTGGGTTGTGGGATTCATGGGTTTTGAGCAACTTTAATAGAGTCTTTTCTATTCTAGCTGGCAAACCAATCTCACCACGGGATTCGATTAGTGGCTATTCTGGAGCTTGCACACACATTTTCTCTGAAGTATTTTAGACCCCTTCATCCATTGGTGGCTTTAAAGTCATGATTGAGATTTATTGTTAACCTTGGAAAAAGCAGTTCGCAAAGCAAAAACACCACCAGCTCTGTTCAGTCGGTCTTCTGGAGCTTTTGATCACAGAACAAGATCTTACCCAGCGCGCCGCAGTGAGATTTGTTTGCCAACTCCTATTTTCAAGGTCGAGAATGAGCTTTCAGTTGTATTTATTCAGTGATTGCATTCTGTTTTCTTCAGACATCTGTGTTATTTGAAAACTTGGTATTTAGAAAATGTCAGCTTTTCTCAGACTGATCAAAACAGCCCATTTTTTCAGTTTTTCCACTGTGGGCTTTTTCAATTCATCCAGTGAGTTGTTGAAAATGTTTGATCAACCAAAGGCTCCCTCTCTCTCCACTGATAGATGTGTGTGTAACCCCTCCACTGAAGTTAAACATCATCACTACAGCAAATCGCGCTCCCTTATCTCGTCTATTCAGCCGGGCTTTCAGAATTTAATCAGCATGTCTGTGTGTCACTGCCGTAGTGTTTGTTCAAAGAGCTGCTTTACTACGTTGTGATTTCGCCACTTTTGTTCGCTGTCACCAGTGAGTGTTTGTGTATGTTTTAATGTGTGCACGCTCGTGTGTGAAATGCGTTTGTCTGTGTTTGGTTTTGCAAAGAAACTGCTGTCAGATCTGTCTCTTTCTGCAGAGCTAGAAAATGAGAAAATGGACGTCTATGTGTGTATTTTAGTTGAGCTCTTGCATACCAAAAGACTATCTCTTTCCATCACACACTCTCCTGCCTTGTGGTGCTCATTTTTCTAACTTTCATTGTCTGCCTCCCTTTCTCTGCCCCTCGTCTTCATTTTCATTTTCCCTGCTCTTCTCTCTCTCTGCACCTCAGTCACTTGCACTGCCATCTTCTCATCCTCTTGTTTTCATTCTGCATTGATCCTCAGCATGCAGGTTACTGCAGCTAGTAGCTTTTAATGAATGCCATGGCCTAATGGCTTTATCATTGGCCTTGATGGCCTCGGCTCAGCCGCAGCGATGGCTCAGCTGTAAATCGTTTTCTTAACTAAAGCCATGTGAGGAATTTCAATAGGGGCTGCCATCAATAGTGTCAGTGCACTCTGCCAGTGTCAAAAGCAGGGTGTTACACAGAGGGCAGCAAGGGGTTAAGCGTGACTGACAGACGACTACATGTTTGAGATGGGCTGTGTTGCAGACTGGCATCGTCTCCCCTACTTGTATTCTTGTAGACAGAGTGAGTGTGTGTCTGTGTGTGTGTGTGTGTGTGTGTGCAGGTGACGGATTCATCAGCAAACCTGGGCGCAAATCTGATCCAGCATGTTGATGCAGGTGCTGACATATGCGAGGCGGTGTTTCTGCAAATGTAGCGATGTCAGATGTGCCGGGTTTTGTCCGTGACCCACCCGCCAGCGGAATAATTACGCACACACGAACACGCAAACACACACACACCACCTGTCAGACTTGCATGTAGCGATAGAGCAGCAAATACACTCTCCACATTCAGGCTGTTTGCCTGCTGAATAGCAAAAGGGGATAGATCAGTCTTGCCCTGCCTTATCTCCCCTCACCTCTTGCACTCTTCATCTCGCTCTATCTCTTCCTTCCACCCTCCCACCTTCTCTCCTCCTCACCCTGCCGTTTTGTCTCTGTCTCTTCTTTCTATTCTCCTCACCCTCTCCCTTTTTCCTTCCCATCATTTTTCTCCTTGCCTCTTTCTGTCCCTTGAGTTTTGTCCTCCTCTCTCACACACTCCCCCACCCCTCTGTCTCTCTCTGTCTGTCTTTTCCTGTGCAACAGTGCGCTCTCCACCAGACAGACAAAGAGACAGAGCGACTGAGACGAATAGGGGGAGGAAGAGGCAGCAGAAAGGGAGACAGAGGGAGGCAGATACATAAAGAGGCACAGAGGAATTGATGGAATGACAGTCTGTTGGCGGGAGGCACACTGAGAGAGAGAGAGAGAGAGAGGAAGAGGGAGGGAGGAAAGAGATAGAAGGGATGTAAAATAGGCATCTTCAGTGACAGTGGAGACAAAGGTAGCTTCAGAGTGCATGTGTGCCGTTTCTTTCATTCACACACACATACTCTCTCTCTCTCTCTCTGTTTCACACACATCCTCTCTCTCACTCACACACACCCTCGAGCAGAAGCAGCAGAGCTGTGTGGGTGTGAGGCAGCATGAGAAGTGATATCTGTACTTCCACACATACAGCTGGCTGACGGACTAACTTAATCACAAATTACGCACACCTACTGTACACATAGCACACTGACCGTAGGCACACAGACACACGCACACACTCCTAGACAAGCAAGCCACTCAGCCTTCCAGCAGCCAGAAGTCAACATGGGTCTTGTGATGGGAACCTTTTCCATGCAATCCAAGCAAGTGACCTACCACAAAGGTAAGAATTTAGATTTTGAATTCCTCGGAATTGATCAAACACGCTCAGACAGGGTGCATGTGGGTGTTTTTCCCTTGAATGTGAGCACAGACATATGAGAGCAGCACCTGTCATGTTTGTGCCTTAATGATGGAGTCATGTATGTTTGCTCTCAGAGTCATGAATATTGTATAAGAAGTGCATTATGGGAATGAGCTTGAACATCTAATGAGCAGCGATGTGAAGTTGGCACGGAAAAATGTCAGTCATTGTTGGTTCATGATACAATCTGTTGGCCACCTGTCCTCTGTTTGAACTGTGGATTTAGGAATAGACGTGTGTGTGTGTGTGTGTGTGTGTGTGTGTGTCTGTGTGTCTGTGTGTGTGTGCAGCCGTGCCACTGGGCATGTCTATAATAGGTGATGGTATTTACTGCTGTCTGTTCTCCAAACCAGCCCGCTTCCTGTCTGCCCTGTTGCTGTTTGACATGAGGAAACTTGATAAATGCGTGCCCGTGTGTGTTCTTAGATGTGTGTAAAACGGCTTTCTCCCTGAAAATATTTGCGTGCTTCATTCCCTGTGGGTGTGTGTCAGGGGGCCTTTGCTTTGTGCGTGTTGTGTGGTGGCTGTGTGTCTGTAAATCAGGGTGGTGTAATCCGTCAGCATTTGGCCATGGTCTGTCCTGCATCTGTTGAAATGACTGCATCTGACCTTAAACCTGATGGTTATCACCCGACAGACGCGGAGCTCCATCACACACACACACACAGGCAGAGACAGAAAACATGAGCCCGATCATTTCTCATCTCATGTAGCAAAAGAGGAGATAAAATTCAGACATGTATAATTGGACCATAAACCAGAGTGAAATCGCGTAAAAGTGTCTGCGTGTTACATATGCTGTGACAAAACTTGTGGAGGCGGTGTAGGAGATGTAAATTATGAGCTGTGAATGTTGTGCAAGTCCCTCAGGAAAATGCCTTTCAGCTGTCTGTATTTCCTCCGTTATACCTGTCAAACAGTGCAGTCAGACCGCAGTGAGAATATGAAGTAGCTGTAAAAACTCTTTAGAGACTCTATAAATGGTTTCCTGGAATACAAACATATATAGCATCCTGTGTGGGTTGTTTATTTTAATTCCTGACCTGCGCCTCATTCCGCTGTGAGGCAACAGCTCTCGGCAGATACTTCAGATCTATGCTGAACAGATTCTTGAGGCACATTTTCAAGGTGGATGTTTTCTGCGCTGTAAAATATGAAACCTACAGGTCTCGAATTACCAAAACAACACACACACGCCTCAGAAACAGGGCCAATTTGTCTTCTTCCATTTCAAGCACAACCTACTTACCAGTTGGGGAAGGCAACAATGCTTATGAAGCAAGCGGGATGTATTTTTAGCCGATTTTGTGCGGGAAAAACTCTCCCCTACTTTGGGTAACCTCCAACTAGAGGCTACTTTGAAGCATGTACTATTAGAGTGTGAGGAAGAAGCGATAGATGAGTGAAAGTGGGAGAGAAAAATTGAGAAAAGTTGAGAGGGGAGGCGAGGTTGCTCCTCAGGGGGCTGCAGTGTGTGTGTCTGTGAATGTGTGTGTGTTTCACCATCTGCTGCAGTGTTATAAAAAGTGGCCTAATGAAAGCAGGGCAGGATTCATTTTGCATGGAAGGTTGGCCCATCCTTGATCACAATCCAACATGAGGCAGCGAGCAGCTGAGAAGGGACCAAAGTTAACTGGCTGACGAGTCCAAAGTTTGGATGAAATTCACTTTTTAGCATGAAGTCTGACTCTGTGCAGGCGGAAGTGTGGGCTTGTCATCAATCTGATGACGTGGACATGACTAGACGAAATCAGACCAGAAACGCTTGCGAGTCAGAGACTCATGACTTCCACTGGGCTTTACCTTTGCTATTGCTGACTGACTCCCAGAGATTTAAAATATATTACAAAGTAATGTTCAGCAAATTAACCTTCTGTTTTTTGTTTTTTGCTAACAATAGATGGAATTTGATTAAGGCACAGAACAGACATTGCTTCAAGTTATCACATTTAGATGTCAAGAGAATGCTGTAGTCAACAATAAAATAAAGTTTGAAAAATATTTATTATTTCTGTTTGGTTAAATAACTATCTTTAAAGATTCAAAATGGCATTAATGAAAGGTCCAAAATGACTTGTTTATGACTCAAAACATGATGTTTAGGACCTGACTTGAGGCACGTTAATTGACTGAAGATTTCAAGTTGCAACTGGGGACTTGGATGATATTCTTGGCTAGTCACATTCACAGTAGGTTTGGAAGTCCATCCATCCATCCATTCTCTATACACCGCTTTATCCTCACTAGGGTCGCGGGGGGCTGGAACCTATCCCAGCTGACTCGGGCAAAGGCAGGGGACCAGTCTGTTGCAGGGCTACATATACAGACCAACAATCACACTCACATTCCCACCTACGGGCAATTTAGAGTAACCAATTAACCTCAGTATGTTTTTGGACTGTGGGAGGAAGCCGGAGTACCCGGAGAAAACCCACGCATGCACAGGGAGAACATGCAAACTCCATGCAGAAAGATCCCAGGCCCACCCTGGGATTTGAACCGGAGATCTTCTTGCTGCAAGGCGAAAGTGCTAACCACTTACACCACTGTGCAGCCCGGTTTGGAAGTCATTAGCTTCATGTCTGAACTTTTTTTATTCATCCGTTTAGTGACTTTTGGCTCCATAGATGTGCAGTAGATTGTATCTGTGTATTCTGTGCATGCACATTGTTACCTTTGTAGCATAGTAACCGTGTGGACTGTCTGCATAGATAGCAAGTCTGGGCTAGAGAGGTCCTTGTCAACTCCTGCAGAAAAAGTATAGCACTGACTTTATTCTGCTTTCAACTGAGTTTGTAGTCCGCTCAGACGACTCTGTTTTATACAAGTACAGTAGGTTGACGTTTACATATTGTGCTTATGAGCACGACTGCTCTTGTTGTGTAGTTGTTTTACTGACTGTCCACCAACAAAAATTTTGGGCTACACGCACACATCCAGAGAGGAGTCGGTGTGAATTCTTGCAAATGTGTGGATTTGGAAAATGTAACACTGGCCTTATTGCCTCTTTTTTTACATTGCCAGTTTGTGAGATTGTGTGCAATTTTAGGCAAACAGGCAACAATCTTTTCATGCAAAGTCTGACCAAGACCACCCATATTAAATTCATCATTCCCATGAGTAGAACAACTTGAAAGAGTTCTTTAGAACGGTGACTCCTAACACGGGGATTGGGACCCTACTAAAGGTGGCTTGATAGATGTGAAGTCAACAAAATAATTATTAGAATGGAAAAGATTCTAAAACATTATTTGATAAGCAAGAATCATGTTTGGCTTGCATATAAAAATACAAAACAGTTTTCTTTTTTGATGTTTCTTTGGGAATTTTAGCATTTATTGATATCATAGTTAGACTGGAAAGAGAGATTTTAGTAAAGTGCAATGACATCAGTGATGTTGAGATTATATAGTGTCCATCTAATCACTAACCCATCAGGACGTCACATAGTCATTGCTTTTCTTCTAATATAGTCGATAGTTTTATCTCACCATTTTTTTTTATGCTGAGTAAATAAAATAACTTGAGGATTGACATACACTGTGTCCTTAACATGCATCTTGGGCGACCTGATCACAAACGCTCTGAGTTCGTCACTACACGTCTGGAATTAGAATTCGTCTCCCCGTGCCTCTGGAGTGACCACTAGTGATCAGCTCCCACTTCCCCACTCTATATGCAAATAAACATGTGCTCCAGTTGCAAAAACGAATGTGTTGTTGTTTTTAATTGGTGATAACAATGCACTTCCTGTGCTTAGTGTGCTGGAAATTAAAAGGAAAAAAAAAAGAAATCACCGTTGTTGTTGCCTGTGGTTGCACTTCAGTGTGACGCTGTTAGCTCTCGACTGAATACGTGCTTGTGGAGAGTGGTTGAGTAGGTGGTCCCTCTGCGTGGCCTGCAACACATTCGCGTTCACATCGATAAAAGAATGTGGCCATGTGCTGCCCACACCACGTCTGAGTGTCGTCTGAAGGATTGGATCTCAGTTTGTCCTCAGAGCATCTCTGGTACATCCACACCTGTATTTAGAGCTTTCCCCTTGTGATTGGACCGTCTAAGACACATGTTAATTCCAGGTGTGAACAGAGCTGCTGTGCCAAGAGGTCACAAGTAGACAGTGTTGTATTTTTAGGGGACGCAGGTCAAAAATGTTGACAGCATTTACCTTAGAATGAAAAGCACGTCTTTATTCATTGTTATCCTGCAGCGGTGTCTGTGAAAGCTGAGCAGGTTGGCTATTAATGACAGGGTTGGTGGTTTGATCCGAGCTGTCTGTTTTGACCTTTGAGCGAATAATTAAGCTCAGTTGCTTCCCGTGGCCACCTCAGTGTGGTGCCTGGTGAATGAAAGTCACACCGTAAAGTGCTTTGGCTTGAAAGAGCTGAATAAATGGAGTCCATTTACAGTCCTGTCCAGAGCATTTTATACGACTAGAGTAGGCATTTTTGGTTTTGGTGTGGGTTACTAAATGAAATGAAATTAATGCTGTGGCCTACATGAAGTCAAGGGTTTTCCACAAGGGAAGCTGGAAGGCAGAGCTATTTGTCAGTGCCCCTGCTGGCCCATATGGCCATAGGTTGGCGATAAGGCATTTATCTATATGTGTCTCTCTTCACCTGGGGCAAAAAAAGAAATTTATCCACTGTCTCTGTGCACAAACTACTCTGTTCCTATGAAATATTTCCCAGCGGTTATAAACTACAAAACCAGCGCATTGCCGACACATTCATCTCCCAGCCTGTTCGCTCCATTTGTTTCTGCCTCTACTTTCATTTCTCTGTACCCTCTCGCTCCGTCAAGTGAATTTTCCCTCTCTCTCTTTGTCTTGCTCGTTTTCACCTCATTTCACCTTCTCATTTTGTCTTTTATGTGTTGGTCCCTTGAAGTTCTCCCCTTCTATTCGCCGAGCTGCTCTCCTCTTGATCTATGGCTATTCGTCTTGCCTTTGCTGTTTATCTCTGAGTTTCTGTCTCTTTCACTCTCCACAACCTTCACATCTCTTTGTGTTCTGAGCTTTGCACAGAGCGTAACCTTGTCCTGCTCTAATGTCTCTCCAACTGTTTGAAGTTCCACTCATCATGTAGCATTTTAGTTTGGGGGCAGCAGAAATATGTAAATATGTGTGTGTTTGTGCATGTGTGTGTGCGAGAGTCTCCTGGACAACAAGTGCATTTGGCCCAACGTTTCCATCTGCTGCAGGGCTAAAGAGTTGAGAAGAGAGGATCTGTGTTTCTTTAATAGGCTTTACAGTTTCCGCCCCTCTCTCTCATCCCCGCACATCAAAAGAAGTGCACCAAAAGGGCCAATTAGGACAGCAAAAGAGCTTTATTAGGCACATGGCAACATGAAAACAGGATTCTGGTTAATCCCATGCCCATAGCATGTGTGTGATGAGTGTGAATGTGTAATGATGGCACTGTACTGTCACAACTTCATATCTTATCTTTCTTGGCACTCTAGTCTACACTGCATAGATTTCCATAGCAAGAATTATTTCCATTTTAAAAACACCTGCCCATCATTTAAGATCCTCTGTCAGTGATTGATCTCTAACATTTATACTGTATACATAAATATACTTTATTTGCATACTATTTGCAGGCAAATGCTGTGCTCGGTTCTTCAAAGATAAACAACGTATTCCGTGCAATTTATCTCAATCCACAATCCAGCCTCGTGTTTCCTTCAGGCCTTTGTGATACTGGAGCCAATGGGAGAAATGCAGATGATGAATATAGATAGCTACTTAGCTCTGGCTATATGGTTCAGCCTGTATGCAGCATTAATACAGCGGTAATACACATCACTTGAACTAGATTAATGTGACGGCTGAAATGACGCTCATGCAAAGAGAGAGCAGAAAATGTTGCTGGTGTAGCATTTTACACCCAAATGTGCTAAAACAACTGCTTATTAATGTTCGGATCCAACTTGTTCTCTTTTCAGCGGTTAATGGATATAAAGGGAGTGAAGCTGCCCATCGAGCATTGTAAGTATAGTTACAGTTATGGCTCAGTAAAGCAAAAGAGCCATGGCAGCTTTATGTGTTTTGTAAACACTTCAATAGAAGCAATTATGAATTCAATTTCGATTTGAATTTGTCGACCTCTTCGTACTCGCGTAACACCAATGGGAAAATATGTTTATGTGGTTCTGTTTAGCATACATTCCCATCCCTACCTGTGCAGAGGGGATGAAGGATGCACAAACACAACAAATTAGGCACTTTGATTTACATATACATACACTAATGAAGGCATACAGGGACTATTTCGTGCCTAAGATGAATCTATTTTTTTAGGGCTTCTTTCTTGGCAGAAAACAGTAACAAAGGAATAACTAATCAAGTAGGACTGTTGAGTTGTTGTTTCTATTTTCTTAATTACCAACAAACAAGCTTTTACTGAAGGGACCTCCTGTCGCTAAGTAAATATACGACTCTGAATTTGTTTTGTGACCTGTGAGAAATAGAAAACCGTGTTTCAGCGCGAAGGCAAGACAAACGGCTTCAATTATCAGCTAAATGAAAGAAGTGAGTCGTCGTTCACACTTGGGTCCTTCGTTTGACAGATATCAAAGTAACAATGTGAAAGTTTGCAATTCTCACCCTCAGTCTGTTTACAAAGTACTAGTTAGTTGGATGATTATGTTTTATGATGTGTTTTTATCGATGAGTCACTGAATATGCTCATTTGTGGCTGTGGGTCACTCTGTTTTACTGACTGGACTGCTGTTTTAAGTTTTAAAGGTTTTCCTTTAAAACTCATCCCCTGCAGGAGCTACACATCTAAATTACCTGTCACTCACAGTTCCTTTTGTCCCTTTTTCCACTCGAGCAGGTAAAAAGAAGCTTTTTAAACAACCCTCTGAGTGTGAATATTCCTGCTTTGTTGGATGTGTGTTTACGGCATCACATTCTTTTCCATTCCAGTTAGCTGTAAGCATCACAGCCAACTAGAAACCATGTTGATAAGGGAAATGACTATTTCCTCTGGCCAGTCTTTCTCTTTTCATCGATTTTTTTCCCCCCTTGGATCCTTCTCAGTCTCCTTTTTAAACTTTGTCTTGTGCTTTCGCTCTCTTCGTATTCGGTCTTGTTTGCTCTCTTTTACTCTATACACGTCCATCCTTCTTCGCCTTACATTTCCCTTTATTTATGTCCCTACTTACCCCCTTCATCCCTCTTTTTCTCTTTTGCCCTTCTCCCCAGATAATTACAGATCAATAGCGCAGGCTCCTTTAATTATTCCCTTTTTCATAATGTGATGAGAGCTGGAGAGAGGCTCCGCATGCGTCCACTAATAAAGATACAGAGAAGCATCTGCGTGAGAAGTCATTTGGACAGCAATAGATATTACTATTGATTTTCCTAATAGACATGTTCCATGTCCAAAGCCACGCTGCCCCAGATGAGTAATTTCCAAAGCCTTGTGTGCCGACAGGATAGTGTGATACAGCAGCGTGATAGATTCAAAATCTATAGCTGCTGGGATGAATCTTTTTAGGAAAAAAGAGTGAATTTTAATGTTGTTGGCCTGCAGGTTAGCGCTGAGGTTGGTCTGAATGTGCAGCTTTGGCTTTGCTGAGCTGATTTTCTAAAGCTTCCTTCCAGCATTTTAATCTTAATCGAGATCTTCAAAGTTTCATTTTCTCTCCCGCTTACTCCCCCATTTTTTTTCTTGCATTCTCTTTGTTCTTCCACCCTCTTCTCTGGAAATGAGGTGTTTGCATGTCCCACTTGTTCTCCTCTGCCTTTTCTTTCTGGCAATACCGCTCGCCCACTCTCCTTCTCTTGTTACCCACTTCTTCCTCTTTCATTCTCTAGCTGCATCGCGCACTCTAATCTCCCGCTGGAAGCTTTTCTGGTGCGTTTCCTCCTCCATCTTCAACCTTCATTGCCAAATATTCTTGCATCTCTACCTTCACTGCTTTTTCTTCCCTCCTCATAAACATCCGAGGCACATACAGCAAGAGGCTCATGCGCCTTATATGCCTCTTTGCGCTCTCGCTGCTTTCTCCTCGCCTCCGTCTCGTATCATCACTTTCCCTAAAAGTGTGACTGGGGTCTTGTAAAACAGTCAGCAGTCATTCGCTCACATGCCTGCAGGGAAACACTAGGCAATTCGGTGGCAATATGTACACAAGCACAAGCCCAAAAACAAGCACACGCACACTCTCCTCCAGCTCTTTCTCTTTGCTCTACAGACAGACTTTGAAATGATTACTAGATGGAGAAACATTTCTGTCAGTGTGTGGAAACTGGCCTGTCAGAGACCGCAGGGAGATAGAGAGAGATGGAGATTTGAGATTGGAACAAGCCAGGAACAGTGTTTGAAGCGACAGGAACACTAGGCAGATACAAGCGCAGAGATTTATAGGGAGAGATGGCGAGATAAAGGTGTAGTGGCGTAGGCCGCGTGCCTGAAGACAAATTCATAGATAAGAGTGTGGAGAGAGATAGCTAGATATGGTTTAAGGCTAAAGATGAAGTAGGGCGCAGCGTAGATAAGGAGAAATAACTTTGATACGCCCGTAAATTCCTATAGGCACAATACAGGCGGTGAGTTATACAGCAAAGGAAGCAGAGAGGAAGTGCTGTGTGGGTTTGTGTGTTGCAGGAAACGGTCATGGATGCCGTCTGGATGCCACTAGAGTCCACAGAGACCTCATCCTATCATCAGCGATTCTTTCTGCCCATGCTTGTGCAAAATGTATGTGCACACGTAACGTATGTGTGCTTCTCGGTGTGTAAGCATGTGTGTGTAGGCAGGGTGAAAGCATTGCTCCCCACTGCTGTCCATTCTGTCTCTCTCGCTGTTGGGGGAAAAAAAAGAGAAAAAACACTCACACATCCGAGTATTCATGAGCACATTTTCACAGAAGCAGATTGCAGATATTTTTTTTTTTCACTCATCAAACTAAATCTTTTCAGCTAAATCTGCCCATATGGCTCCCCAACAATCACACTTTCTTTCATTATTCACCATCAGCTGACAAAAAGTGTCCCATATTCGGAGCAGTTGCCACATTTGCAGAAGCATTACTACGGGCGGCTGGCTTGATATAAAAGGACAATGTGTCTGTTATCCAAAGCAACTACTGAAAATGTAGCTGTGAAATTTGACATGTGCATCATTTATGGAGGGAATTGTGGCTGTACAAATACTATTTTCGCGTGTTATTTAAATATATTATCACTGCAACTTTGATCTTAACTGAAAACGACATTTTTGCATGTCCTCAAACGAGAGGCGTTTATATCTGCAGCTCTTCAATCAGACCAGTAATGTGACCTGAGCACGTTCTTAATGAAGCTCAGTAGTATTATATGCATGCAGTATTTAGAGCCACTGCTCCCTTTTTCACAGCTATAGTGTGCAGTTGCTTTGCATATTCAGATTTTCCACGCAAACATTAACTCGGCTCATAAATTTTTATTCCACCTCAACAGCAGCAACATTAAAAATGCTTCTTTCTCAGTCATGAATAAGTAATTATAATCGTGTAATTTGATACATCACACCTCTCCCTCCACATTAAACCTTTATGAAGTTTGGTTTTGGTGGCATTGTTGGAAATGTGCAAACTCGGTTATTTGCTCATGACTGAGGACTAATTAAAGGTGGAGGTGTACGGGACGATATTTTAATGAGAGGTGTTTGTAGTTTTTTGTCTTCCTTGTTTTGCAGGTATAAATGTAATACAGTCCAGGACAACAACACCACTATGGCCTCACTGCTGAATCGAAGTAATGCCTCTGATATAGTGCAAACACAAAATGCGGGATAAATTTAGGTTTTATAGCAGAGCAGTTCGTACTAGGTTACATTAGATTGTGCAGGCGTACCTCATAAAGCAGCCGTGAAGGGTTTGTAACATTTTAGAAAGGACATTTCTGCATAAGGAGCACAAGGATTTGATGTTGCACTTTTTTTGAGTAGATTCTTGAATCCAGGGATATTTTATGAGGTAAAATTGCCAGGATATAAAAGGTATATCCTTTCCGCCACTGCTACATTCATGCAGTATATTTTGCATGTGTGGTGGTTGCATGTCATCTGATTCTTTCCTTTGAACTTTCATATTTAATGTGAAATGATAAACTTTGTTTGTATCGAGTGGTTTGTAATTAAAATGGGATTTCATGCGCGTGTGTGTGTGTGCAGCTCTTACAGGCAATCACACTCCTGTAGTATTATCTGACACTTGTCTTAATCCCTCTATGTCTGCACTATTAAATATCTCATCCGTCTCATCATTTCCCTCTTTCTGCTTTTAATCTCTCTCTCTTCTCACATCCTCGACTTTAAGCTTTTTTTTCCTGCCTGCCCATCTCTCTTTCCTGCCTTGGGAGCCAATCTGCCACCACAAGCACACGCTCTCCAGCCCTTCATCCATCCTGTTAGTGTGCATGTGAATGTTCGGGCATCATGGATGGATGAACTGGAATGATGTATGGAGTCGGTGGAGGTGCTGATGGATTGAAGTGGCCTTTTCATGGACAAATCCAATGCAGAGGAAAAACAGAGGCAACGCTTGAGGCGTTTCCTAATTTCTGTCACATTCACACGTTTCCCCTTCACCCCATGATTCATATTTACCTCTCCAGTCAATATTGGAGCCCGTATCTATTTGCATATTTGCTCTGCATCAGAGGGAAGCAGATGCTTTTAGGTGTACAAATGTAACAGGGCATGTTTGTTGTTTTTCCACTCAGAGTGATTCATGCAGTGTTATCTTCTCCAAATCAATGGGTACACTCATATTAATTTATAATTTAGTGAATCAACATCCTGGCGATTTCATACTGAATCGCTGATGCTCTGCTTGGGCTGTTGGCTTGCAGCGAAGGTAGGAGGGTGATAGATATAGACAGAGAGAGGGAAAGGAGAGGAGGGAGGGAGGGAGACTACAACCCCTAATAAAAAAACAAGGAACTGGGAGGAAGGGAGGGGGTGAGAGTGGAAGAGTGTGGAGAGAAAAAAAAGGGGGGCTGGAGGAGGAGAGGAGGAGCGCCATGAGATGGAGTGAGAAAGCATGAAAGGAGGGATGAGAGAAAGAGGGTCTCTGCCGAGAGCAGCCATTGAGAGAGGAGTTGGAGAGGAGGATGAGAGGAGGAGGAGGAGGAGGAGGAAGGAGGGAGTGTGTGTGTGTGCGTTGTAGCTGTCCAAACACGTGACGAAGAGATACAGACTTCAGCATACAGACGCACTTGTTTCCACGACGACAACGGCAAACATGGGGGCTGTGGTGGGCACGTTGACCATGCAGACCAAGCAGAGGAGGCCATCCAGGGGTGAGGGAACAGACACACGCAGACATAAATACATGCACAGGCATATGCATACCCACACACTCACACATGTACGCACAATGTGTTTCCTCTCTCTTGAATCAACACATGTGCACGGATTCACACGTACAGACAGTGAAACTTTTAAAGATGTGTTTTCTTTGTATCTTGCACACACACTCGCTCGGCTTCAAATACACGGCGCACGTACGCAAGCTGCAGAGCAAAGATTAATAACTGCTGGTATTTCAGTTAAATCGCAGTGAAAGAAAGAGGGCATGTGGTGTGTAGTGAGAGAGAGAGAGACAGAGGAAGGGAGGAAGTGAGAGGGTACAACAGGTGTTCCCAGAGGAAAAAAAGTGTATCTGTTTATTCTACCACAAAGTTTTAGTGTGAGAATGTGTCTGCACCCATTTCATTGTTGTTGAGGTTATCTTTTTTGGCACAGGAGAGAAAGTAAGACGTGGCTTCTTTGTGTCTGAGTGTGTGTGTTAGTGTTTGTGTGTCTGTCTGTCTGTCTGTATGTGCAGACGGGAGTGTCGACACTGGTAAACACACACACATGTCGAAGGTATTTGTCACTCTGCTCACACACTGCTTTTCTGTCTTGCTGTTACCTTGGAAGCACGGTAGCCATGGCAACAAAAGATGTCGGCTTTTTGGTGTGGGAGGGGGTTGGGGGGGGGGCTTTGATGAGATTGGGGTATTCCTAAGTAAGTCAAGGCCATGTGAATGAGGGATGCAAATATCCAGATGAGATGAGCAGTGGGATTTCTTTCACGTGAAGACCTGTTGCCCGCTGAGAAATGTTTTACTCCCTTTGCACTCATTCTAATAAAATCCTGTAAACCTCATTTATATAAATCTAGCAAATCCAAATTGGCTGCTACAATGAATGGGCACGCTGAGCAGGAGTGAAAATATCCCCTGTTAATAGTGCGCAGTCACTTAAACTTATTTGTTGAGGCACGGTTTTCCAGTCCAAATTAGACCATACAGGACATTTTCCAAGTGAGAGCATACGGCTGGTTTCATCTTTGGAATGAGCGTTTTTTTTTCCTCCCTCTCTCAACAAGCTCAAACGAGCATCTTTCCCCCTGGGTGCTAAACAGGCAAGGCGCAAATTTGTTGCTATTTTAAAAAACGAGGTGGTTGTAGACTCACTCACATTGTGGAAACGTGTGAAATCGGACTCCTCCTGCGAATAAAAAACAAGCCCTGCAAACACATGTAATGCTGGGATGTCGAGCTGGAGATACTTAGGGATTGTATGCAATTCTGGCATTGTGTATCTCCTGCTCTTACATGTTGGCTGTGTGCAGGATTAGTGCAGCGGGGCTTGCATGTGTGCAGCCGTCTATTCCCGTGGTGTTACGGATAATTCATCCAGGATCACAACCCTGACAGCAACACTAAGACAGAGACGGTACACGGCTGTAATATTGTGAGATTAGATTCCTACATGATTGATCCTTGGAGTACGAGCTCATCACTGGGCTCTGAAAGGAAATACCCTCGCTGTGTTTGCATCCTGCACATGCTCGAATGTTTACCTGCCTGCCTGCACTGTCTGTTTTCATCAAGGCTGCTTGTTGTTCCCTTGACTTGCTTTATTTTCTGCCAATTGTCTTCTGACAGGTTCTCTTTGGGTGGGAGTCTGCTTCTACCTGTTGTTGCTTTGTCTGGCTGGCTCGACACTTTTTGGCCTCTCACAACTCCATAGAAAAATTTTCGCCTTGCATTTTCCTCTGCTCCCTGGTGCATTTTCTGTTTCTTTCCAGCCCCCAAAATCTGTGCCTTCGTCACTTACTCCCCGCGGCAATGTTGTCTCAATCTTCTCCCCCTGTCACAGCTCTTCCTCTTCCTCTTATCTTGCTTTCGTTTTAACATTCGGCAGCCTTCCTTCCCATCCCTTCCAATCCCTCAGCCTCCTCTTCTCATTGTTCTTTCACAGCTCCACATCTTTCCCTCTTCCATTTCACCCCACTGCTTTCTCTCCTCTCTGCTGTTTCCCTCTTTTCTCCCTCCTACTCCTTTTTTTCTCTCCACGCTTGTTTCTCTTCATCTCTGTGTCTTCTAATTTCCTCCGTTTGCACTCTCTCATCCCACAATCTGCTCCTAGAACCCTCATCTCCGTACCTCTCCTCCATCCCTCTTCTGTGCCTCTATTCTTTTTCTCATTTACTCCCTTTCTCCATCACCCACGCTCCCATTAGCTGGTGTGAGTGCTTATTAAGCCATCTCATCATCCTCATCCCTTGGCATCCAGCAGTGTGTGTTTGTGACAGTGCTTGTGTATTCCTGTGGAGTCTAGACATTTATTTATTCAAAAATCAATATTGGCATGTTGCTATGTTGCTATGTGTGTCTAAATGAGCCGCGTTTCATCAGCAGTTGCACACAGATATGTGAGGAAGTGACAAGATGGAGTTTTTTGTGTTTGTGTGCTTCTCCACCTTGCATACACAAAAGCACACAGTGATACAAACACCCTCCAGCACTCCAGTCCTCCTTCACGGGCTGAGGGTTAGTAAGCAAACAGATACAGTGTGTGTGTGTGTGTGTGTGTGGCTGCAAGCATGGGGGGTATATTGTTTTATGCACATGGGTGCTTTAACAGTTTGCTTACCAATGACTCTTGAAATAATGGGTTCATATTTGTCTTGTTAGAGCATGTGGAACTGAATGCATACGGCTTTCTGTGTGTTTGTGTGTGTTTGTTTTCAGCTGTAGCGAGTCATTGGACTTTCAGTGAACTGCTCAAAGGCCAGTAAGGGATTGGCCCTGAGTCCACTGACTTGGATGCTGACTGTGGAAAACAATGCGTTTCAGAATGAGAGCTTGAATTCATGCTGTGGAACATGATTATGTTTTCAGCTTTTGCACAGTTTACAGCAAATGGGACTGTGGCGGCCGAGGTCTATTTTTAAGATCCTCCCTCCATATTTCCCTGGAGCTCGTGGCCAGAAGAGCCCCTACTTTCTTGGAGAGAACGCTCTACTGTTAAGGAGGCCGACGAGAGCAACTCCTCTCCGTCGGCGCCAGGACACTAGATTAGGCTAATTTAGATTATGCAAATTGCCCTCTCTCTGGCAAGGATTACAGGACACAGTATGAGAAAGAAAGAGAGAGGCTTTGGTGAAGACAGCGTGGCAGAGTGGGAGAGACGAGGGGCAACAGTTGGAAGCAGAAGAAAGGAGACTGAGGTGGAATGAGAGCAAACATTATACCAGAGGCAGCAGAAAGCAATGAGTTAAATGTCATTCATGGACACACAAGGAAGTGTGTCTATTGAGATATTTTTTGGCTGAAGAGAGTGACAGGCAGTCTTTCTTTACTGACAGCTCAGACCACCCCTTAATATTCCAAACAAGCTGTGAAAGAAAAGGGTCCAGGCTTTTGGTCACTGTCAGGCCTCCACAACTTAGAATAGCTCATGTAACAGATAGAAGTGAAGCTCTGGCAGTGGCTTTCTAGGTTGGGTTTATTTCGGTTTTCTTCACCTGCTAGGTTTGCAGTTTTTGTTTCCAAGCATGAATCAAACAGGCTTCAAGATCTCACCTGTTCAATAAAAACTTTGCAATATTAAGTGTGACCTAGAAGAACTCGGTTTTACGCAGCAACAGCCAGTAAATGTGTTTCGAAAAAGGTTTCCTGAATGAGAATGTATTGCAATTACACCTTTCCTAACAAGACACTATAATCAGATTCACAGTTTTCAGAAACATGCTGTGTACTCGGACCAGAATGAATCCTTTATTCTCTAGTACGCATTTATGAATTACTGAACAGGCCCAAGTGGGTAAAGTGAGAGATGGAGAAATGAATTTTCGACATAGCTCCAGTATTTAGCCAGGCAGGCAGCTTAGCAGCTCAGCTAGCAGCTCGGCTAGCGAAAAGTATGGGGCAACTGGCCCCCCCGCGTCAAAGTCCGCCCTAACGTGCTTTTTGCCCCACACTGACCGGCTCAGATAGTCTCAATGAGTGTCCCACAACATACTAGAGATGAGAAGTGAACGAAAACCTCCACATTACCTGGCGATCGCTCTTTGCTGTGGTCTGTATCCAAATCTCAGGACGCTAGAAAGCAAATCTTGTTCTGAAATCGTGCGAGAACTCGCGCCCGCGCCAAAACACCAGTTTTAAAGAGAAGTTCCCCTTTAAAATACGCTAGAGCAGAAAATCTGTCCCAAATGCAGAAATGTTTTAAATATTTGCACTGGGAAGTAAAACAACAAAAAGTCATGTGTAACATTTAGTTCATAATGGTGCTGGTAGCCTCTGGACTTCTTTTTGCCGAATCAGAGCTCAGGGTTTCAGTGTTCGCCTTCATTATGGGTCAAACTGGAACAACGTGAGGGGAAAACTCCTCACATCGTGGCACCATCTTGTGGTCGAATCAAAGCAAATGAGATCAAGCAGAAGAACGAACAAAAATCTAATTTCAGGATAATTTCGCCAAAAAAAAAAAATGGATCAAAGCCAAATAACAGCAGGTCTTGATTTAATGAATGTGGAAAAGGTGTGTTTGATTTATGTATCTAAAATGCTTCTTATTGATACTCATTGACAGTGTGGATAAAATAATGTGGCCCCAGTTTCAGAAATATGTTGCTGCAGTAGAGAGAGCAAATGTATGAAATCAACAAATGTGTGTAGGGCTCCTTCAAGCTTGGCTGCTGTTGTTCTCGACTGTTAAACAACTGTGACTCTCTGAGAGGAATATTTTTATATCATTTGTATTCACTGCTTCAAACACTTGGTAAGTATTTGCTGGAATGGAAAATAGAACTACACGATTGTTTCACATCTTTTCACTCATAAAACGAACTACCTTAAATACTGAAGTCTTTTATGTTTCTGAAGATAAACTACCTACCAAATTACATGTAGTAGTGTTGCGAACTGCCTCTGTAACAGATTGAAATGTCCTTAGGTGGGATTTTGCCATTTTCTGCTGTTCACGTTTCTGCAACATGGTGATTTTTAACTTTTATCTTGCAGTATTTGCATATAGCTTCATTCTGATCTGTGTCATCTCTATGGAAGCCAAAGTATGCCCACGTGATCGGCGCATCGTCTATTTTCTGCAGCCTACCAACTCTTCCTTGTCTGCACTTGGGATTGCTTCTGTTTCTGACACCTGACTGTTTTTCACTGTCCTCATTGTTGAATTAGATTGGCAGAACTACCTAGCTGCGAACTCAGAGCTTGCCAACAGCATGTGTGTTTGTGGGGGTGTGAACGTGTGAACATAAACAAAGATGGCGAGCAAATGTCAACTGAAAACAATGAGTTTTATGTTGACAAAATGAGCTTAGATTTTTTGTACTGAAGTTGGAAAGCAAGCTGAGGTAGCTTGCCAGCATTTAGGGGATGGCTCAGCATCTTTGAAGTGAAGTTATAGAAGGTATTTATCCTTAAAAAGCGTGTAGATAATTGTCGGCACATGTTCAGTTTGGAGAAGCAGACAGGAATCCCTGCACAGAAAATAAAAAATGAACTGCTTTGGACAGGGCCAGCAGCAAATTGTATTTTAGCCAGCTAAAAAAGTCCGAGCTAAAAAGACCAGTATCCATTTAAATGTGCACTACATTTAGACTATTCTCACTATCTTACCTTCCTGGCAGACAGCCCTGTCCTCTGGCGCTACATTTTCTCAGGCTAAGAGCTTTCACATTCCTACGCACCCATGCCGCGCGCCGTAACACACCTCAGATCAGCAGCGTCAGTCAGAGTTCCAGCATTTTAATTCAGTAGCAGATGCTGTGCTGTTAAAAAAAAAAAAAAAAGCTGCTTCTCAATTTTCCTGCAATGTTTTGGTATGAGTTTGGCATACTGTCCTAGTAGCTTTACAGTACCTGTGAAGAGGCCTGTTAGTGTGCACCAGCACTTTTACCCACTGCTTCACATCAGAACAGAAGCAATCACAGCCATAGTCCGCTCAGGGTTGATGACTTGAGCAAACTCAATATACAATACACTCAATCGTGCTTATCAAGTGACATTTATGCTAATGAGCATCTTTTAAATGTCTGGGAAATTAAATTAAATGCTGCTCCTGCCACTAAATTTAATTTTCCTCGGCACTGCTGCTGTAATTCCAGAACAGTAAATAAAGCGAACCTGCAATTGACAACTCTGTGGGAAACCTCTTGATACAGCAGAGCCCCCTGCAGTCTGCAAGTCAGTGGCTATACGCTTCAGCTCAGTCGGCAGTCACAGCTCCTATTTTAAATTCACATCGAGAATTATAGTGAGTGTCAGCTCACTGTGCCACGTTGATGCCACCAAAAGATTTTGTTTTTATTCACTGTGATTTTTAGTGGGTTTTTGCACACCTTATGTACTTTGTGTTTAGAAACACAGCACATCTTATCTGACAAAAAATACATTTTCTTCTGATTTTTAACCACTTGGTGGGTAAAATATCAGCTAAATATGAAATGACACTTGATGAAACATACAATACATCTTTATTAGCAGGTTTGAAACGTTGAGATGTTTTCTGTGTTGGTTTCTGCTGCCCCCTGCTGGTATTTTCTTGTTATAAGCCATCATAAGTGCTCCTCTTTGTCAGACGCTTTCATATTTAGTCAATTTAAAGTCTACATGGAAGATTAGGATGGATCTTGTTGTCTCAGCAGGTGTATTCATTCTGATGTAGACAAGATGTTGTTTATATTGTGGCCATATGAAAGAACTCAGGCATGCTTAGTTAGAAAAGTCACTTTGTGGTAAATTAAGTCTTCTGTTCTTTGGGGATGACTGTGTGTCTTAATGGGAACAATTAATCAAGCCCTGATATGCTCATGGACACACACGCACACAAACACGCAGTCACAAAACAAACACATCTGTTCGTACAGTGGAAGGTGAGTTTATCTTTGTTACAGTGCGCTCAGGTCGGACCCTCAGCTTAAAGCCCAGACAGAGAAGGACACCGTGACTGTGGTACAGAGGGGGAAGTGGGGACAGAGAAGGAGAGAGAGTTAGTGGGATGGAGCAAAGGTCAGGATGAGAGAGGAAGATGCCCCCTGGGAAGAGAGAAACAGGGGGATAAAAAGACAGAGATAGAGAGAGGCAGGTGAGGGCTCACTGTCGGAACACACAGGAAGGATGGAAAGTTTAGAATTACGAGAGAGAGCAGAATAGAGCCGTAACAGCCAACTGTGCTTAGAATTGAGGTGCACACGGTGAGAAGCAGTAGTCGGTGCAAGTTTGAAAGTTTTAGTGCTTTATTCTTATGTATAGTTGTGTTTTATTGAGAACAAAATAACACTAGACAGGACTAAAAGAGAAAAGGTGGAGACAGATAAACTTCAAGATTAACAAAGAGGCTGGAGGAAGGAAAAGAAAGATGGAAAGAGAGGCTCAGAGTGAGAACAGCTTACACACTATAGCCATCGTTCTGCTGTGCTGTGGGGCCGTCAAAATGCTGCACCTACTGGGAGTCATAACTGTGGAGGGTGAGTCATTCTACTACTACTCCTATTATCATCTGGCTCTAACTCAACCAGCAAACTCAGAGTTTTCCACTGTTGTTTGACTATAAACTGGCAAGTTATTGACAAAAAACAAATCTCTATTATTAATGTGTGAATGTTGGATAAGTGGGACTTTTGCGTTTTTCACACAAAACAAAAAGAACAATAAATGCATAAACAAACGCTGAATAAATACAAACTGCTGCTGGCTGTTCAGTTGTTCAGTGTTGGTGGAGATTTGCACTCAGCAAATAACAGCAGGGGCGCTGAACTGCAGCCAATATCTACCATAGCACAGACTTCATATTAAAGGCTTGTGCAATTTTTTCCTCTGCTGATTTTAATGTTTCAAATCATACATTAGTTTGTCCACTGATAATAGCGCTGCTGCAAAACTCAAACATTCCTATTAATGCCTGATGTCTTGAAATGTGAAGAAAAGCGAAACCTAATACAGATGCAACTCATTTTTGGAAAAATATCTGTATGTTCATGTAACTGATAGTTTTCTCTCTAACTTTTACAACAATTTGTGTCTAAAGGGAAGAAAGGGATGACTTTTCAGAAGCTTCACCTGAGGTTTGTGTTTGTGATGGTCAAAAGTGAGTGTGGAGGTGCAGAAAACAAACCTGAGTATGAACGAGTGCCGATTGTTATTCTTATTTTCCATTAATTTAAGTAAAATTGTATTTATTTATCTCTTCCAAAAAACAGAAATATGCTCCAGTGGGTTTCACAATCCATGTTAAATGCTCACCATCTCTCCTCAGATCTTAGCACTACTATTCTGCATGTTTATACATGATTGTATGTCAAAGTATCTGTTGGAGTCCTAATATATTCTGAACAACACATACTACTGCTGTAATATAACTGGTTAAAAGAACGGTTCGGATTATTGTGACTTTTCTTTAAGAGGTATAATTGTATATTGTACTTTGAGACTGGGCATCTTGTGCTGAGGTGATGTTTAGTGTGGAGTATGGCTGTCACTGTGTTGGTGTCATCAGCATTTTCACATAGAGTCACAGTGAAGCCCATCAGTGGAGTAAATGTTCTATAGGTGCATGATTTTAAATTGTGCAGACACACAATTTTAAATCCGTGCAAAACAAGATTAACGGAGTCGCAGCTGTAAAGTTTATTTTACCGTGAAGAACATCTGTGTTTTGCATGCATATGTTTGGTATGGAATTGTGTTATCATGTTATCCGTGTTTAGCTGTGTGCGTTTGTGGTAATTACACCTCAGCTTCGACAGGATTCTGAACCTCCATCCTAATGTGACACTGATAAAGTCTGATTTGCTTGACTGATGAAGCAAATGACCTTCAGGAGTGTGTGTGTGTGTGTGTGTGTGTGTGTGTGTGTGTGTGTGTTAAACTGTGTGTAGAAAGAGTGCCTGCTTAGCAACTCAACAAGACAAGTTAAATAAATCCACAAAGTCATATTATTCCCATAATGTAGAAACTAATTTGCACAATACAATGAGCTCTTAATACAACAACTCATTATACTCTACGTTGACTGGTTCAATTTAAAATGTGATGCATTTTCTTTTAACATTATTTCGTTAACGTGTCCATTGATGTCAGTCTCACTATTTCAAAGCATCTCTTGTACCAAGTTTCGCTGACAAGTTTAGATCAGCTATTCAAATGCCTGTAACATCATCACAACAACTAATCCACTTTTAATAACTTAAGTCACAATGACAGACCTCGGCATAAGTACTCTCTGTGATGAATTAAATGGGAACAGTGAATACTGAATCTGAAAAGGCTAGACTGATGACTGAGGTTTAATTTAGCAGTGATATAAAGTTGTCTTTGCTTTGCGCAGTAAAATGCCAACCCATGATTCACTGAGAGAACAGAACTGAAGAGGCACCGGTGTAATGAAGCTGCACAAAGCACTAATGGCTTTGCCACACAGATAAAAATGTCTCCATTTCAAAACTGTTAATGCTTCAAAATCTGGATTGCCAAGGACAGGGTGAACCTTACACTCTGTGACACTCAATTAAAGCTGAACAGAGGTGCTTAGAAAGCTTGGTGTCCGTGCTGTGCATGATGACTGTGCTATTCTCCATTTAAACCACTCTGCTAAAAATCTGATGGCAGATTTTGACAAAGGTGGCCATAAATCAGACATCGACTATGAAACTAGTGTGATTTCACTTCAGTGTTAAAAAGACACAGGGATATTGTACTTGGTCACTATGCAGTTTATTGGAAAACACACTGGGAAGGTCACCTATAATTAATAAATAGTCCTTTACAGAGCAATATTGACTGATGCAGGCATGTTCAGCAGACTGCAGAAGTTTCTGATGGCAGATTCAAGCAGCCAAATCTCGTGTTATACAAGAATATACGTTTCAGTCACAGATTTTTAAAACAAATTATGAGACTTTTCTCTTCTGCTGCTTAACCACACAGACATTATTCTGAAGGGGCCTTCATTAAACATGGCATCTCATTATTTAAACGCCGCTAAGAGTTTTTTCTTGTCTTTCTTTTTTTTTCTTCGTCCATCCTTTTACTACTTTACATTATGACCACTTTATCATATTCGGAATTTTTATTACTACTTCTATTAAATTATGCACAGCTATAACAGTATGCATAATTATTACACTGTAAATTGCCTCGGGGAATATGTTCTCTCGTCCGGATGCGTAGATGACTGTCTGTGAGAGAGTGAGGAAGGGAGAGGGTGTCTTGATTTTATAACATTCTCTTCACCTATAGGCACTTTGAGTGTGTGTGTTGTGTCACAGTCAATGGTGTGTCCTCTCTCTCCTCCCCTGCAGCGAGGAGAGTAATGAGTTGTTAATGATAGGACCAGAGAGGGGAAGAACACAGAGCTGCTAAACTGACCTCTACCTCTCCGAACCTCCATCTTTCATCCTCTCCTCTCCTCTCCTCTCCTCTCCTCTCCTCTCCTACTACTCTTTCACTACTTCTTTTCTCTCTGTAGATGACGCAAAAATCATATTTAGTAATATTTTCTTTTTTCTACTCTAGACAAAGCTGACGATGACCTGGAGATGACCATGGTCTGCCATCGACCGGAAGGCCTCGACCAGCTAGAAGCTCAAACCAACTTCAGTAAACGAGAGCTCCAAGTGCTCTACAGGGGCTTCAAGAATGTAAGTGACAGCACAAGTGCACTGAAATAGAAAAGTAGTAGATTTGTACTGGATTTGTCCTCTGTGGAGGACACTGACAGCAAAATTGTCTGTGTGTGTAACAAGAGCTGATCTAATATCAAAAGTCGCCTCATGGGAAGATAAATTCTGTTCAGTCCTGTATGAGTAGAGCAGGAAATGCCAAACAAACTAGGTGTTTGTTGGATTTCTCGTAAGAGCGCATACATTCATTTATGATTACCTCTGGCAGATATAATGATGAGATTTTTTGGCATCCATTCTTATTTTTTTTGCATAGATTCATACACTAACTTTGGCATCAGTCCTTCCTGTGCAGTAAATCAGAGTTAAAGATCACACAGATATGGAGGGACGTGGCCCCTGTGAGAAATTAATTAGGACCTACCAAAAAATACTCGCCAAAAGTACATTATCTGTTCCTCTAAATAACCAAATGCTCAATAAGTTTTTTTTTCTCTCAATTAAACAGTTGCTTCTGCAATACAAAAGCATATAATCAAAAAAATGGTTTTATTAGTAGCCCCGTTTGGTAAATCTGTTAGATTTCCTTTCAGCTACATGAGCTTTTAACAGTGTGACCTGTTATCAGTATGCACTGTATGTCTGTCCAGTTAAACATCTCAATTAGATGATAAATTATATTCACTGGTATGTAAATGGGCCGTATGTATATTTACATTGCCATACAGTTACCCGTAGTAGATTTGTGAAACCTTATATGAAGGTTTAATGTACCCAAAAAAGGAATTTAGAGGTCAAATAAATGCAGTGGAAGGACACATGACCTAAGAGCTCCAGTTTCCTGATGCCGATTTTGCTGTGGTTTTAGTTGTATAATTTTTCCTTTATTTACTGTAACTCTAGCATTACTTTTTCAATTTTAGATCACATTTACAATTTAAGTATACTTTACTTACTCTAAATGATTAGGAATTATCATAGAGACAGATATCTCCAAAGGACAGAGGTAAGATAAGATTTAAGTTAAAGCTCTGTGCAGTGTTTAGACTCAGTAGTGACACCCTGGACAGAAGGGCAGAGGTTGCAACTGCACTTTCTTGTACTTTTGGTGATAGACATTAATTAGACAGTAATATTTTATATCAGATGCAGGATTCAATTTGACCTTTAACCCTTAAAGGTTTCTGACATATAGCTTTACCCAATACAAAGTCTCCCATCAACTTTTGTGTCTGTATTTTGATTGATTCCATCACATTTCCTCCATCTGTTGAACCCAGCAGACTCTGTTCACCTCTGTTTGACCTGTCCCTGCAGGCTTCTCTCGTTTTTATACTCTCCTCATCCTCCCACTTTTCTGTGTCCCTCTCTCTTTCCAGGAGTGTCCAAGTGGCGTCGTAAACGAGGACACCTTCAAGCAAATATACTCCCAGTTCTTCCCACATGGAGGTGAAGAGAGCATGTGTGGTTTGATGCCAGTGTCTGTACCTGCTTTTGTCTCTGTGTTTTTTCTACATTTTACTTCCTTCTTCTCCTGCAGATGCCAGCACCTACGCACACTATCTGTTTAATGCTTTTGACGCAGGACACACAGGATCCATAAAGTTTGAGGTTTGGTTTATTCTCACTCACTTCCACATCTCTGCTCATTGATACTCGGTTTATAAAGATGTCGACCTGCCACTCCTTTTTTCAATTTGCTGTTCTCTCTCTTATTCTGTCTCTGTCAGGACTTTGTAACCGCTCTGTCCATCTTGCTGAGGGGCTCCGTCACCGAGAAGCTCCAGTGGACCTTCAACCTCTATGACATCAACAGAGACGGTTACATCAACAAAGAGGTTCGTGCTCCTGCGTATGTCTTAGTTTTTCCATCTCTAGTAGTCTAGAACAGACTGTGGATTTTCAATAATCGTGTCTGACTGTGTGTCTTCCGTGTTTGGCAGGAGATGACAGACATCGTCAGAGCAATATATGACATGATGGGGAAGTACACCTACCCTGCCTTGAAAACTGATGCACCCAAACAGCATGTGGATGCCTTCTTTCAGGTACTAACATCTAATTGTTTTATTTATGTACAGTAGAACCATACAACAGGAACAAAGGTGACTGGCCAATTTTACACAACAGACTTCAGAAATTGCAACAGCAGGAAAGAAATAATCTGCATGAGTGGAGATATCCACCATGGCTTAAGAGCAAAGAAAAGTGAAGAGAAAAATATACTGGTGGGAAGAGATTCAAGAATTGTGAAGAATATTGAGTGCTGAGTAATAAATAAGTTGCAAGAACTAACACGGTGACAGTGATCTCACAAAATATGCCACTAATTTTAATAAAGTGTGTGTATATTAGATGTCAATTTACAAATTGCATTTCTATCTTTAACACCTGACATGAATGCCTTGACTAAATATGCACTTCTATCTACAGAAAATGGACAAAAACAGAGATGGTGTGGTCACTCTTGATGAATTCATCCTTTCTTGTCAAGAGGTACCTTCTTTTATCTTCTAAACTTCTGCTCTGTCTTATTTTATCGGATCCACATAACTTTCCTAAATTTCCTGAGGATAATTTGACTTGGCATGGTAGGCACATGTGTAAATAACAAAATTAGTGATGGCTGAATACCACAGGAAGGTTATTGCTATCACTTATGCTTCCAACTGTGACATGTCAGAATCCATCCATCCATTATCTATACACTGTTTAACCCTCATTAGGGTCATAGGGGGGCTGATTTAAGGTGAAGACAGGGGACACCCTGGACAAGACACCAGGCTACACATAGAGACAAACAATCACACTCACATTCACACTTATGAACAATTTAGAATTGCCAATTAACCTCAGCATGTTTTAGGACTGTGGAAGGAAGCTGGAGTAACCGGAGAAAACCCACACATGCACAGGGAGAACATGCAAACTCCATGTAGAAAGATCTCAGACCCAGGCCAGGAGGCAAACCGGGGATCTTCTAGCTGCAAGGCGATGGTGCTAACCACCCGGTCACTGTGTAGCCCTGACATGTCAAAATGTTTCACAAAAAATCACCTCAAACAAAACAAGTTTACTTCTTTATTTGCAAAGACCTCTTATTTTTGCAGGTGTCACTATACTGTCTATTAATTATGGTCTTTGCTACCTTTTCTATCAGTGTATTTGTTTGCAAAGAGATCATTACCATTTTATGACCATTTACTGCCCCCTAGTGGACAGTAAAACGAATTGAATGGTGATTGTTGGACGACTTTCTCCTCTGTGAGCTTCCTAATTTCCCTTCTTCTTCTTTGCACAGGATGAAAACATCATGAGGTCTCTACAGCTCTTTGAAAATGTCATCTAGTCGACAAACATTAGGGAGACGGTGCAACAGACGACAACACGGAGAAAAGAACATGGAAGAAAGAAGAAGAAGAAAGACCTGAATTTGTGAGAAAAAAGGAACAGCTTAACTCATGAGGAAAGGCGAAACAAAGAGTTTATCACTTCAGGTGTGACAGTTTGCCACAAAACTGTCCAGGGAGGTATCTTACTGTAACAAATCTATGGCAACAAACCATCACTGGTTTTGGAACAACTCCTTTAGACTTAATTTGACCTTTGTGTGACCATTTACCTCGTCTTCGTCTCCCTCGTTTGTTGCTGTTGTTGCTGTCATCATGGACAGTGTGTACTTCACGCTACTCTGTAAATACTTCCCCCCGTCACATTTTGTTACCGAGCGGGACCGAAATACCTAAAAAGCAGCTTAGCAGTGAGATCAACCAAATGCACATTTTGGTCATTAGAAGCTTAAATAATAGCTGTTTTCATCATGAATTTCTGCGTCAATACGGCAAACATGAGCAATATTGTGAAGCATGCTAAGACGGAGGCCTACAGCATATTTAGTGTGTGTGCCATAGAAACCCGGTGCGATATACTCAAACTTAAAAGGTCAAGTTTCAGAGTGGAACTCCGAGTCAGCGTCTCACAGAGCCACCTCTTCTGTTTTCAGACTAATTCAGAAACAGGCTGGAGCTGACCTCGGCCTGCTTGCGACAGTCTTGCGTCTCGTGGCAGCTTGTATCAAAAGCCTCGCAGACACCTCCTGTGTGTTCCAGTGTTGTCGATCAGTGTCTGAGTGTTGTAACCACTTGACTGTAGATATTTAACTGTTGTACTTGTGGCTTCTTCTCACCGTCTGGATTCATTCGTGTCTGTCTGTGCTTCTGACTAGCTGTCTGTCTTTCTGTCGGATTGGATTTAACTCTGTAATTATTCTCCCCGACACTCATTGTTATAAAGAGCCCATGTCAAGGTTTACCTGCATCCAGATGGAGAACAATACAATGTGTGTGTGTGTGTGTGTGTGTGTGTGTGTGTGTGTGTGTGTGTGTGTGTGTGTGTGTGTGTGTGTGTGTGTGTGTGTGTGTGTGTGGCGTCCTGACGTAAAGGCCCTGGTAGCCTGAATATTAAAGTGTCATTTATTCTAGCATGCAGCTTCATCTTGTTGACACCAGAGCGGAGAGTTTCGTATTCACCTCTGTCTGTTCAAAACGTCGACTCAGAGCGACCAACATTTCACTGTGAGGGAAAGACGCTGGAAGGAGGGATGACGGAGGGACACAAAGATGAGAGAAATAAGGCAGGAGATGAGAGTTAAAAGACCTTTTCACTGATTCTGGAGGAATGGAAGCCATGTTTCAAACAAGAGCCATCGTTGTGAAGATTGAGCAGGACAAAAACTACAGATTTATAAATGATTTGCTGTCACATCCACTCACTGTGCTACCAATAGTGTAATTAAAAAAATAATAAAAAACCTTGCTGAGATGTGTTGCAGCTCTTAAATGTACCCAGACCTACATCTAGACAGACTGACGGATGGGAAGACGGACAGACAGACACTTAAAACTGTCAGAATGAAATAATGTGTGTATTGAAATATTGTATAAAATCATTATATTTATCAATAAACTTTTCAAGAAATAAAAATGAACCGCTGTCCGCTGTTCTTTTTCACCTCCATACATTTTCTCTTTTATATACCTTGTAATAATGTTTAAAAACCTTCAAATACTTTTTTTTCACGGTGCATCATAAAGAGCATGAGCAAAAAGGGTCACAGGAACAGTTTATACTGTTATTTACACATATACAATGAAAGTACAAAAAAGTGCCTCCATCCCAGAGGACGCGGCCCACAAATAAAGCATGATAATGTGCATATGAAAAAACTTCACCACCATCACTGAACATGCATCACTCCCTTTATTACCCAACTTACAGCCTCTTTCATATTTTCTACACCTCTCCCCACTAATCCTGGTATCTGTTTCCCTTTTATTACCTCTCACAATAGCATTTCCCCCACCATAATGTAACATTTGGGTGTCGTCGTGTTTGGGCTAAGGTGGCGTAACATACCTGTGTTTGTACTGTGGCTACATTTATAAATAAGATCTGAATTCTTAATCAGCAAAATGATCTAAAATAATCTCTGAATCAGCTTCTATCTGCATGTTTGTGAGACATTTTTTGTTTTGTATTTTTTCACAAAACACAGCAAGGGATTTATTTAAATCTAATAAACACATTTCAATGCAGGTTGTATGGGTGTGTCGGTGTAGGTATTGCCTTTATTTAGCTGGTGTTCCTCCCCTTAAAAAACACAGAGCCACGTCTGCTTCAGAATAAGGAGATGGTTGAAAGAAAACACCTTCACAAAACACTGAATCTTGCATCTCACCGTGGAGAATTAATGACCTCCTTTAGGTCTATAGGGTACATTTCTTTCTCATCTTATTCTAATAAACAGAATAAGTATACAAGCATAAGAGGACAACAACAGGGTGAAAAGATTTTTTTTAAACACAGCTTCCTTCTTTTTTTTTTTTTTTTGGATTTGAAGAGTCCTGCTGTTCCCGAGTACTGAGCTGCAAATTTTAGTCCAACAAAGTTTCTGATGGCTTCACTCACCATCATTTCAGGTCCACTTTCACAAGCATCCACTCAAATACTGTAGTTGTGATCCACTCACCAGTTTCTGTGGTCACACTTTGTTGTTTAGTTTTTTTTTCTTCTTCTTCTTCTCCACAGTAAGGATCAAGGTACGTCCCTCTGTCCTCATGTAGGCCTAATTGAATTGATTTATCCTCCCAGGGATCATAGAGGATGCTCAGTGATTACCGCGTGGTGTCCGGTCCTTATTCCCTGTCCTCGGCCCAGGGTTGGAGGTTCTGCAGCGCGTACAGGGAGGAGTTATGGGCGCACAGAGGATCCGACACCGCTGATTCGCTGAGAGACTTCTGGAGGGCGGACTGCTGCAGCTGCAGGATGAGGCGATTGGCCTGCTGGCGCTCCGCCTCCCTCTCCTCGGCTGTCTGTCTTCTGAAAGATGACAGGAGAAGAAACACTATTTATAAAGAGACACATTGAAAAAACAAAAAGAAAAGAGTGTCATGCACGATTTGAAAGAAATCGAAAAAAAGTTTAGCAGTATGAAAATTCTTGTAAGTTGTATAAAACAGCTGCTGTGGTTAATTCCTGGTGTTAAAGAGCGATGGAAGGATGGAATTCAATTTGTGTGAGGGATAAAAATTAACTAAAATAAAGATACATTTGACAGGCCATAATTTTTAATTAATGCTGCATTTCGGAGAGTATTAAAAATATGTATTTCTGGCCTATATTTATACAAATTGTAGGGTTTGGAGTTAAAATTTGTATGTAAGAGATAAAATTATGACGCCAACAAATACAAAATAACGCTGAGATTTAGTTTGTTATTTGTACTTTTTTTCTGTTTATGTTAATCGTTCAGTTTTGAGTTTTTTGTTGTTCCGTGTCAATGGGGTCACTAAACAGGAAATTACGTACGGGGTCACCTGCCCAAAGAGGAAAAGTTTGATTTTTAAACAGAACGTGTGTGTGAAACACAGAAGAATGTGACACTTCCTGTGTTTCTCATGGTGGCTTGTGTTGAAATACTGCTGACATATTTAAATATAACTTTCCATACCAACCTCCACTTGGTCCTGCGGTTCTGAAACCAGGTTTTGACCTGCGCGTCCGTCATCTTCAGACTCTTCGCCAGAGCTGCCCGCTCGGCGCTTGCCAGGTACTTCTGGCGGTGGAAGCGTTTCTCCAGCTCGCAGATCTGAACTCTGGAGAAGGATGTTCGTGGCTTTTTCCGTTTGGGAGGCGTCCGGTTCTGGTACGGGTGACCTATCCGCCGCGTCACGGCGAACGGCACCAGAGCCGCTGCAGACAGGAGAGACATGGATACAAAGGGTAAGGAACAGATGAGATTTTACGCAGCACCAAACACACTAATTCACTCCTCACTCTGTATGGAAATTCAAAGCCATTTATCTCTGATATCTGCCCTGTTTGACAACAGTCCCTTGTTTGGACTGTGGAGGCCACATGTGAGAAGATATTTATTGTGGAAGATGAGTAGAAGCAAAGCATTCCAAACAGAGGATGAATAAATAGTAAAGTTATTTCAAATTTACCAGATAAATTACTGGTAATTACAGAAAGTTCAGCAAGCCTTTTTGGCCTATTTACTCCATATCCTCCGATATATGAACCCTGCTGTGTTATAGGCCTTTGCTAATAGAGGCTTCTATTAATCTTCAGTAAAACAGGCTGTAGGACTGTCTGTGTGATCAAAACCCTTACTGCACCTCTAATAAATACAGAAAACATCTTACAGTTTTTATTCTATTAATATCACCTTACCCTGTAATTTCTGAAATAAATATTTTTACCTCCTTATGGTCACAATATTCTTATTTATCTTTAAATTAGTCCACAATGACATTTTATTTTTTTTTACTAGAGATATAAAGTGCTACAGAGACCATGTGTTGTTTGCTTTGGCACAATTAAAGTATCTGTTTAAGTGAACCCCATTTGTTAGAAATTAAATATTAAACATTAGAACATACGTGAATTCAGCAACGCAGCCACAGTGTGTTCAAACTGAAAATGTATTATATTACATTATTTTAAAAATACTTTTTTGCTCCCTTTGAATGTTTTCAGACGTTTTGATAATTAAGGAGAAAGCATTTCAGTTGGCTGTAAATGGCTTTTAAAAAATATTTGGCACAGGGGTTTGCTTTTAAATGCTCCAGCAGCCATTACTATGGTTTTAAACATAATAAAATATTAACGAGGGGAACTCATTAGGTCTAACAGCTGGCCTACCTGATATTCTGTCCTTGGCGAACCTGTTTCCTATCCAGGGGAAGCACAGCCCCCCAAACCCAGGAACAGCGCTCTGGACGGGGGCCGGGGGTCCCGGGGCTGCTACGGGTCTGTGAGCTGGAACTCGGATCACTCCCCGGCTGCCCAGACTCCTGCTCTCTCCGTATGAACCTGAAGCCTCCACCGGAGGCATTATACCGGAGAGGGAGATCGACAGCGCGGTGTACGAGGACGCGTTGGCCCCAGTCGGGCTTCCTAAACTATAATAACCGTCCCCGTTGCTTAAATCGGATCCACTTTGTCTTCCGGCCGTGCGCCCGTTCTCCGGCTCCGTACCGGCTCCCAGAATCTGGTCGATGCCGAAGCTGATGGGCTCGTGTTGGGCCGGTTTTGGAGGAGGGCTCGGCGCGCTGGGTGCTTGCTCCATCCCTCGCTCTTTCGCTAAAAGGACAAGAAAGCTGAACAAGGTGTTTTCAGGGGGATTCACAGTCGGGTCAAACTGGACCAAAAGTCATCATCAGAAGTGTCTCCATTGCTGTCCAGCCATACGGTCAGAATCCGGTGCGTCCGCGGTGTCTCTAACAGGCCTCGTTCAGAGGACTGAGTCCTCTCTACAGGCTGTGGTGAAAGTTTGATGGGCGTTTGGAGAGATGTGACGCTCTGTCCTCCTCTCAGCGCGTCAAAACGCTCCGTCTAGCAGCTCCGTCCTCCTCCATCCCTCTCCACCTTTCATTGGCTGGCACCAGAATGACTGATTGAATGTCAGTGGGGGTAGGCCCACGATTTGGCACAATAATCAAGATTTCCCATAACCACGGGCATCAACGTGTTTGATATATGTATGTTAAGATATGGCATCTTCATGCCCCGTGAGCGAGTATTTCATTTGGCGTTCATTGCAATTCTAATAGAGACTAAGAAGCGAAACTTAACTCCATGGAAATTTAAATGGCATATTGAAAGAAATCGGACCAGAGAAGGAGACCAGTGTTCTCTGCTTTTTGGCGATGGATTTTATTATTTCACCTAAATGACATTTTGTCAGCCGTCTGTCAGCGTTCTGCTTACATCCAGAAATATCCCCAGAATAAGCAGGTTTATAAGTTTTGTCCTGAAATGATGTCGAATGTAAAAACTTTTTACATAACTTAGAGTTTGACGGTGTGATGCTGCTGCCCATCCCCACTTCTCAGAGGAGACACAAAGAGCCCATCAGTTGTCCTCTTGCTGTCACATCTTCAATTTTTCGCTGGACACATGTGGAATGTGCAGAAATAATACCGAAACAGGCTGAGAGCTATTAAGAAGTGCTTTATGTCATGAAATCTGTTTATTGCGGATGTATTATTTTAAACGTAAGAAATATTGGCTTCAATTTATATTCTTTAAAATCTGAATCCTTCATTTCGTCCACGCATTATACTCAACTGCTGAGAGCTATATTTTAATATAAGTCTTGGATTAAAGCTTGCACTGTGGCATTTAATATCCAGCTGTCAGAAATGCCAGATTCTTAAGTAGAAACTGGATTAAATAAATTAATTTCTCAATATTCATGATGCGTAAAATCTACAATCTTAATCCAGAGCAACCAGATCGATATTTCCTGGACGTTCACAGACGTTTAAGGTTTTGTTGGTTTGGTGTCTAGTTCTAGAAAAAAAAGTCAAACTAACAACATGTATAAATCTATTTTTGCTGTTTTGCATTACGTATAGCAAGAAACTTAAGGTTATGAAATCCAAATGCACATTATAAATCCTTCTTAATAGCAATCCGGTGCGTAATTACGCACGGCTAATTCACGACACTACACCCATCACGTCGCTCTTTAAAATAAAAAGACAGCAGCCTTATTGAACATTGGCACAATCAGCAGCACCTATTGAGCTTGGCAAAGCATTACGTGGCCTTATTTGTTCCTGGTAGCCAGTGCCACATTAAATGACCTGACAAGGGAAAGCCACGGGCTACTTCAGATAAAGTGTCCGGGCTCTGGAAGCTGCTAACCGCTCAGATTCAATGTAACAGGCGCCCAAAGTGACCGGATAATCTCATTTTCACTAACTTGTCTCATGGACAGACAAATGCGCGTCGGGTTTGGATGCGGCAGGTGGCTTTTTAGAGCTATCACATTACAGCACTTTAACGAACTGGTATCCAACATATTCATTTATGGACAGAGGGGTTTGAATTTGTTGGCAGTTTCTCCTCAGCCTTTTAATTAATCACCGTTTTTCAATGCTTGTAGTTTAATGTCTACATTAAATTATGTAAATTATTTATTTTTATTTCATGGGTAACGTGTTCTTGGATTAAAAAAATACGCTGAATGTTTTCTGTTATTGTCAGACCATTAGTGTTTTTGTAAACACAATCAATTATTAAGGAAACTGCAGCGGGAATTTATATGTTCAACTGCACGAAAAGTCTTATTATAAGACAAACTGCAATTGCTGAATTCCAGTTGGTGAGGTCACACGTTAGAAAAAATCAAATGGAAATGCAAAGATAGCGTTGTAGTTGTAATATATATTTTGAAAAGGAGCCACACGTCGCCTTCTCACAATAAAGTCTTATGAAGCAATATGAGATGGGACAAGGCCCGAGGTGTTTGTTTGGCAATATGGACAGACTCTGAGTGTTGGCTGCTTCACCCCGCCATATGTGAGCTCACCGGTGGCTTTTGATGGGGGAGAATTGGTCTGTTATAGCTGTCATCATTTCAGACATTTTTATGTTTCTCTTGATGACATTTGCAAAAAAAAAGAAAAGACAATTCCTTTTATGGCCAAGTTTTGTATAGAACACCAACACGTAACCAGCTCCACTTAATTGCACAACCACTTTTTTTTTTTTTAAATAGGATGACTCACACCTGGACCACAATAACTGCTGAATAACTGCTTTGTGAAAATTGATAATTATTGCATTTCCTGACTCCACACCGCGGAGTGAAGGCAGTCCCTCCAAACCAAGGGGTCCCACTCTGCAGATGTTGGGTGTTGGTAATCTGTTGTAATCCAATGATTATGAGTGATTGTGACACATTAGCTGTGACCACCGTGACACCTCTTATCCAAAAAACGCGCACCAGGAGAACCTGGTGCCGTTGCTTCGTGGTTACATCAGAAAATGCACTAAAAAAAAAACTGACGCCAAGAGATCATTTAAAAAGCAGCCTTGAGGTCATCTCGTTTAGGCCAGAATGTTTAGGTGCCGTCTCTGGACAAACCTACAACCAGCATGAACAATTAAGAAGCACATCAATCCTCTTTTTTCCCCTTTTTTCCACAGGCAATATGAAAGCTGACACCCCGATTCCAAAAGTCCAAAAAGAAACGACAACAAAAGAGTGAAAGAGTGCGATTTGTTTGAGAAATTACCACTTGATCTGCATAATCGGGGGTCTGGGCTGCAGCTCGGTACCCGGGGGCTGCGTTTTTATTGCGCGTCTCTTCGCCGTTATCAATTTCAGCAGCGCGCCTGACTTTTTAAAAGGGGGGACGAGGCCGGCTGCTTCTGAATAATGAATGACACGCTTTTATATTGTCGCTAAAGTGCCCGTGATGTTACAATATGAAAAGGCAGCGGTAAGTAATAGTGCATTTAAAGGGGATGTAGTGTATTATTATGATGTAAAAGAGAAGGAGAGAGGCGGCGGAGGGAGAGAGAGAGGGAGATGAGTGGAGAGCGGCACCCGGAGAAAGAGAGAGATTGTTTTATTACAATAAGAGGAGATGAGTTTGCCTCGCAGCGAAATGGGGACCAGTTAATGAAACTTTACCGCAGCTAACGATTTCCCCTCCCTCGCTCTAAAAAACCGCCCTTATGAAATATTTAAACTATTTAATATAGGTAGTATTAAGCTGAAAGACACTGGCATCGGCCATCTGACAACATTTACAAGGCGGTGGATTTTTTAAAGTTGGGTAAACAACGCTTTACGGCCCGCTCTCCCTCAGCCCACATACAACACGAGTCGTGTAGTAAATCACGCTTACATTGAGCGCAATATAGTGAAAATGTGTTTTACTGTTGGGAGACTTGATTTAGTCTAATTTACACTTTTCTCCATACCCACGCCATGCGTCTTTCTTTTTGCGCACAGATGCAGCAGTTACGCAGACTCATCCTATCAATATAAGCCTGTCTTGTCTCTAACGGGAGGGATTGCCTTGCTTGGCCCCGGTGTGGGGGGATTGTGTTTCATATTGACATGCTCAGTGGGATTGTTGGATGAGAAGAGAGCAATGGGATCCCCCATCAGGGACCCGGTCAGGACCATCATCTTCGCTGGGCTGTCACTGGAACACTGCTCTGTACTCATGTGTGAACACAATTAATCTGCCAGACAGTTAAAAAGCAGATAAACCATGTAAAATGTCACTGTAAATGTCAGTTATATGGCTCGGTAGATATTAAAGGATTTCAATTACCAAATATGAAGCTTGTAGTCCCAAAAGATTCCCTTTATTGGAGGGGAGATATTTCATATTTCCCTAAAAGACAAATGCCACTAAAAATGTAGCTTTAAAAAAAAGGTTGCTGCAGCTGATTATGAAAACGTTGTGCTGGATTATTTTATGTTTTCTGGAGTCAAACTACAACCAACAGAGTGAGTTTCCAGCATGATCAGCCTGTATACAAGTAAGCATTATATGCAAGTATTAAGATTCAATTTGAACCACAAAAAGATCCCCTGCAAGGCTGGATATTTGTTTCAGTGAACATTGCATTCTTGCTTCACTTGAGGAACAATATGCTTTGACTCTGTGTGTGCGTGTGTGTGAGGGCAGACCATGTTAGCCTGTCTGATGGTTGAATGCATGGCTGCCTCTTCACGCTGGTTAAAAGTCAGGGAGGGAGGGAGGGAGGAAGAGAGTGAGAAAGGGAAGTAAGTAACCGCACAGACGTGAATTATAGGGATGGGCGAGAGCAGAAACAGGATGGATGGCTCAGACTGAGATGTGAAAGAAAGAGTTAAAGAATTAATGGGGATCATTTGGGGCTGATGATAATTGAACACATGGATTTGGTTTGGATAAGAGGATTCCCGTAGCATTGTCTTGTCTCTGTGCCCCTTTTCGAGTTAACCTCTGCTTCATCTGCTCTGAGTGCTAAGTAAAAGTTTCTCTGCTTTTCAAGCCTCTGATCCTACTCGATAGCTTTCAAAGGGACGCTGACAAAATGACTGATGCAATTAATAAGCGAGCTTGTTTCTTCTTGCTTTAATGACTTATGACTGATTTATGATGTGTGCATGTCTGAGAGGGAGCGTGCCAGGGCGGGTTTGTGCTTAAGAGCAGCTGAGTGGTCCTGAACGCCCCTGGTTGTGGCACTAATGTGTTAATTCATTACTGCTTGTAGTCAGCTGCATTGTGTCAGAGCTGTGCTTCCCGTCTCCCTCGGTCTGTGTCCTCTCCACTTCATAAAAGCCGATTATGCTGCATGTCGCCGCTGTTCCACCCATTCTCTCCTGCCTCTTGACCTCCTCACCCCTCCTGTTGCCTGCCTGCAGGGTGCTGCTGCAGGGGAGCAGGGGAGGGAGGGACAGGGGACCAGCTGCCAGCAGCCATAGTGCTCTGGTGCCTGGCAGAGGGAGCTACTCCAGCCCCCTGCTTCGCTGGGCCTTCTGGCCCCTCAGGGTGGTGTGGGGGGGCACCAGCCTCATGCCACCAGCCCCACCTGTCTTGCCCCAGGCGCAGTGTGACCGATTAGACACACACACTCAGATGTACACGACCACGCATGCATTTCGCTGCCGGATGACCTCAAAAATGTAAATTGACCAGTAACTTTGACACGATCCAGTGTGCCTTGATGATCTCTCAAAAGCTGCAGATGTCACGCAGCTCAAGGAATCCTCCATTTGAGTTACAGACAAGAATGTAAAAACTTGTATGTGTTTCATACATGCGCCAGGCAACAGGCCAACACATTTAAATACTTGAGTAGATTTCCCCGGCACACACACACTCTGCTCTGCGCCCCTCCTCACACACATGGATACACAGAGGCACTTTGCTGTGAGGCGTGAAAGAGCGAGAGCTAAGTGAGGCCACTCCAGAGCGCTATTCTCTATATTGATTTCCCATTATCAGACCCCAGTCCCTGTGGAGTCATTAGTGCCGGGATCAAACAGACAGACAGAGAAGGAGACTAATACCAGTCACTTACACCAGCACAGGGAGATCACCTTACCTCCCCGAGGGTAGGAAGGCCAGAGAGGAGCAGAGGAGGAGAGGAAACGAGTAAGGGGGGCAGTGGACGGACGAGTGCAATGGGCTAACAGATGGAGACGGCAATGTGTAGAGTGAGAGGAAGAGGAAAGAGGTGGGGTTTCGCAGTGGAACATTCATGGGCAAATGGTAGACAGTCTTTGATCACTTTATTTGGCCTTTCTGTTTTTGTCTGTTGCGGTGGAAGTATCTTGTCCTGCTTCCTCGCTCTCTCCTCTCTACTTTTATCTGGTGTCTGGGCATCTGCAGCATCCCAAAAACATTTGGAATGCAGTTTGTTTCCTCTTAATTCAACTTGTCGTGTTTTCAAAGACGGGTGACTTTTCTCTTTGTCCAACCTTGTAAAATGTAGCCAATATAGCTCCTCATCCTCCTGCTCTGTCAATAATTTTATGGTAAAGATGCGATGATGAATGGTTTTCATGTAGCCAGCAGCTGTCCCCCACACCAGAGAGGGAGAGAGAGACAAAGAGAGAGAGAGAGAGAGACATACAGAGACAAAGAGAAAGAGAAATATGAAATGTGAGATACTCATTTTGGTCCCTTGCTTCATAATTTCTGTGGATGTATTTATTCTCTGTGGATTCAGCCGGAGCAATGAATTCGTAGTATGAATCAACACCATCAATCTTATTCAGTTGCGCCTGCCAGTGAGCTCCTGGACGTGGTGGTCAGGCTTCACTCCACACACACACACACACACACACACACACACACACACACACACACACACACACCCCAACACACACACACACACACATTGCTCAGACGGGGGTGACCCTGGCCTGACCCCCCTGCTGACCCCCAATCTGTTCCCCAACCTCACACCATGAGAGACCGGGGCACACTGGGATAGGGACACACACGCTCAGACACACACACACACACACACACACACACACACACACACACACACACACACACACACACACACACACACACACACACACACACACACATATACACTTTGGCATATTGTGCCGTGCGTGATCTGATGGATATCTCCTCAGACAGTACCATGTGTGTGGGCAGTGTGCGTGCACAAAGCGTGTGTGTGTGTGTGCTGCCATAGCCTCTGCCCCCTCCCACTGGTGTTAATTGATTCTTGGTGCGCTTTGCTGATTGGTGTGAGGACCCCTAGAGGCGGGCTCAGTCTCCACCACTGCCCCCTCCCCATTTGTGTAGCACCTCACACACACACACACACACACACACACACACACACACACACACACACACACACACACACACACACACACTTGCGCTCACACGTACAGTATACACACTACACAGACATACAGTAAAGGTATATCTCTATGTTGACTGTAGGTAAGTGTACAGAGCACACGTGTTGGTTGCGCTGCTGAGGAAACACACACACACACTCACACACACACTCGCACACAGACACACACTTTCAGGGGGTTTTCACACCCTGGTAAAGAGGAAGCTGGCTAGCTGACATGAGCAGATTGCAGATCATATGAGGCGATCCACATAGAAAAAATCAGTGTCTTAGAGGTGATTCATGAACAATATAGGTGGGCGTAGGTGTGTGTGTGAGTGTGTGTGTGTGCGCGAGAGAGAGAGCCAGAAAGACAGTAAGAGAGATGAATCTCCGGTTATTAATTTCCAGCCGCGGCCCCTGGGTGAGATGTTAATATAGGGCTGATTGTGACTAATTTCTTATTAATTGCCATCAGCGATTACACAGTGGCCAGTAATGTGGCTAATTTGTTGAAATGAATTTGGTTTTCCGAGGCAGTTTAATTGCTGCAGGTGGGCAGCTTCCTCCGCATGCTGTCACTTTTGTTTTTTCAGCAGGAAACTTTTGAAGTTGTGCTGCTTCTGCTGCTGCTCCGTGTGAACCGCATCAGTAATAATGTGTGAATTATTGCATGTTATCGTAACACTATAGGACGTGTACATGTGTCTGCGCTGGCGTAGTCTTTGCATGCGTTTCTGAGGACGAGCACATCTTTGCAGCATCATTGCAAATGATCTCTTATTCATCATAATCCTTCCGTATATCTCTACACATCATTACAGCAGGGGGAATGGAGGGACAGTTAAGTTGTTGCCTTTGTTTGTTGAATGTTTATAGCTTCCGTTTGCACAGTACTGAACGACCACTGAGGAACCAGTAGATACAAAATCCAAATCCTCCCATAAAAGAGGAGATGCCCTCTGGGCAGCCATAGCTCATAGTTGGCCTGATTTAGTGGCAGCCAGGAATCTGGGCTTGAATAAAGACAGAGAGAGCGAGGGAGAGAGAGGAAGAGATAGCTCCCTGTGTGATAAATAGCCCCGGCTCTCTCTATTGCATTAGCCGTCCGGGCCGATAGATTGCGAGCCCAATAGACCCAGACGTATGCGATTGGTTTCTCATATAAAAGTTGCATATTAAATTCCTTCACAGGACTGTGCCCCCCAAGCATGAAGGAGGGAAGGAAGAAATGGGAGTTAAAAAGCAGAAAGTGGAGAAAGGAATGGAAGAGCAAGAAAAAGGCTTTTTATGAGAGATGAAACAGAGTTGGGGGGAAGCCTGAGAAGAGGAGGAAGAAGAAGAAGGGGGGAAAGATAATGGCAGGAGAAAAGTAGCTTGATGGTAGAAAAGACAAATGGTGATGTCATGTATTTAATAAGTCCGTGGATATTGGGCGATGAGTGCGACCGTACGTCCATTTAATCAGTATTGCTTCCCAATGAAGATTTCTCTCTTGTTTTTGCGCACTCTCCCTCCCCTCTCCTGCTCTCAGCCGCTCTCCACATGCTAACGACCCCTCTAATTGTTTCGGAGCTCATTAAGATGCTGATGTTTTAATAGTAATTAATCCGTCATTTGCCTACATGCAAACGCGGGCCACTGAGGTTTGCTCATCGCCGTTTCAATACACTGATAATGCAGTAGCCTAGTCAAAGGAGACAATATCCTGCTAATTTAGCTCATCACTGTTAATTGGTTGTTAAGTGCCTTTAATTACCAAGCAAGCTTTGGGATTTAGGTCGGCGGAAAGAGAGGGATCGCCCTGATTGTCCCTGGCTGTCTAATGAATCTTGAGTGAACTTTGAAAAAGTGGAATAAATGACCAAAGAGCGAAGAGACACATGCTGACCCTGTTCTCTTTTTCGCCCTCCTTATTTCCTTCCTCCCTCTCCTTCCTCTCCTTCGTCCTCCTGTCCCTTCCTCCATCTCTGTCTCACTCCCTATCTCTTTCTCCAGATATTATTAACTCATTAAGTTTTTTTCATTATTTTTAATAAAAGATGAGTTATGGCTTTAGCCTCACTGTGGCAGCATCCCCCATACCCTCCTCCTCCTCCTCCTCTCCCTCCTCTCTCCTTTCCCCTTCAACCATTTACTCCCCTCCCCTCCTCCTTGTCTCCCCCCCATTTTCTCCTTCCTTCTCTGCCATATTGCGCCTGCTCTGATACGTTTGACCCCTGAACTGCAGTTTCTGACCTCGGTGTTGCTGGTTTACATCCTTCTGTCCATCTTCTTTGCTTTCGCCACAGTCACTCACATCTATCAATCATCTCTCTTTCTCATAGCGCTGAGCAGTCTTTAGATGGCATTCATAAGATTTATGATTCATGATTCTCTCTCTCTTGCACTCAGAGGAAGAGAGAGAGAGAGAGAGAGAATAGAGAGGAAAGAAAAAGGGAGAACGAGAAAGACAAAGTGGAGAGTGAGAGAGAAGGAAGGAAAAGGGGTTTGTCGATGACACAGTTGAATAATGACAATATCTTTGATTGATAGCTTCTACAGAGCTGGTCGGGTGTGTGTACTGTATTTGTGTCTGTGTGCGCATGTGTATTGCGGTGATAGAAAGAGAGAAAGAGTCTATGTGTTCTGTTTTCTCCACATTAATCTGATGTTAAAGAAGCAATGATGAATGGTTTTCATGTGCTTTCAGCTGTCAGTGGTCACTCTGAAAAAATAGAGGAGATGGAAAAAGGTAGCAAGTGACCAGAATTATCAAGGGACACGTGATTTTTATGTGCGATTAGAATGACTCAAGGGTAAGGAGAAAAAGGCACAATCAGTTTGATCCAGACAGGACGGAGTATAAATGAAACCCGCTCTCGTAGATGTCAACCAACCTCACAGTTCTCAGCCATGAAAACCCTAAATGAATAATTTACAGTATCTGCTTGTCTTTTTCTTCACACTGGGAGCCAGTTTAGATTAAAAGTCCTTTTAAAACACTTAAATGATACATTTGGATTTTTTCATGTTAATATATTAATCAAAACCTCCCATATACACAAAGAAAGAATTGTTCAATATAATTTTTCTCCTGATGCCTTCTAGCACTACTTCAGTGTAAGTGATGGTGAAGAACATCAGTCCTTTTTTCTGTGAAAATCTGATGCCAGAGTCAAAGCCAGAGTTAGTCTCTGTAGTATGAATTTTCTTCTTTGTGTTCCTTTTCTGGGCCATGCTGCAGCGATACATCTGATAGTCACATAGTCACATTTTTCCAAGACCCAACACCAGCAATAAAGCTGCAAACTGCCAGGACAAAGATGACTAACGGTAACGTTACATCCCTCCTGTTCAACAAACTTCCCTACACGCAGCCCTTGAAAAAGACAAGGCATAAGAACTAATATTACTAAGAGTGACCTAAAACTAACCGAGGAGTGTTTTGAGAACTGGAATATATTGTTGTTGGCTGCTCTTAGAGTAATTAAATATGCACTGGGGCTCCTCTGCAGCTAAAGATTGTCCACAACAGCCTTCACTGTGTGGTTTATGGAGATATGTAAGTCTTTGAAGAATCATAATTTCAGTTTCAGACTGCTACAAGCTCACAAAAATGAAGCTTGCAGTAGTTTAGGTGGAACACTGAATTCTGTTCACAACAGCAGTTTGGTTTCAGCTAGTTCATTCATGCTCAATATCACTGACCATGTCTGTGAGGCTGTCAGCTAACCAGCGCCATCCTACTGCATTCATTAAAATATGAAACCGATGCATTATTTAACAGAGGTGAATATGAACATCCATCCATCCGTTGATTATCTATACACTGCTTAGTCCTCATTTGGGTTGCTGGAGCTTGTCCCAGCTGGCTTTGAGCGAAGGCAGGAGACACCATGGACAGGTTACCAGTCTATCACAGGGCTGCATGTACAGACAAACAAGCCCACTCACACCTACCCTTAAAGTTACCAGTTAACCTGAGCATGTTTTTGGGCTGTGGGAGGAAGCTGGAGTACCCGGACAAAACCCACGCATGCACAGAGAAAACATGCTAACTCCATGCAGAAAGATCCCGGGAAGGCTGGAATGCGAACCAAGGATCTTGTTGTTGCAAGGTTGAAGTGCTAACCAACAAGCCACTGTGCAGCCACCGCAATCAACATTTTCACACTAAATGATTCCAATTGGCATCTACTCTAAAAAACTGCACCATTTTTAAGTTGACAAATGGAGTATTTTCACCTATGAACAGTCAAAAACTAATTCTATATTCCCCAAAGTAGAAATTAGTGCAACAACAGTTAATGCACTCATGAATGCTGCCACACAAGTTCAAATGCAATCGCTGAAACAAAACTGAGTATTCCTTAGATTTCAGTCACAATATTTGCACTAGCATGGTTGTAAAATGACCTGTCAACACCAGAACATTCACAATTTTTATTATATTGTGTTAATAATTAAAAGAATTAAAGGCAGAAGACATGGTATATACATGACAGAAAATGTAAGAGCAGGTTTTCTATGGTGATTTGATGTGTCACCAGATGGAGCCTCTTGCTGTTTAATTACATGAAGTTACAGGTGTATTTGCTGCATGAATGCATAAATCTTTTGCACCTCCCTGCGGTCTAACTACTAACTGTGGCAGTTTTGTTGATGAACTCTGCAGCATAAAGTTGTGAAAAAGGTGTCCGGCCACTGGATACTCATGCAAAAGGCTTTTCAGATGCTAACACTGGTCAAGAGCTGAGTGTCTGTCAGCTGCTGACACTGACAGAAACTAACCTTGACTCCTAGCGTTCAGGAGGAGCAGAACTCTACCTACATGTTTCCAATTACATTTTAGAGGTGGCATAAATACTGACAGATTTCCTGGACTGAACTAAATTTGCTGCAACAGTATGTGTGGAAATCTGTTCTAGCTATGTAAATGTTTCCTGCACTGGACTAACATCAGCTACAATCATGTAGATCAGGTATGTCAGGCTACTTTAATGCAAACTGCTGTGAAGAGATTACTGTTACAGGTCACTTACTGTAAACGAGAGCAGCTCGTTTGGAGAATTTAATATTTTGGATTTTGTGATTCTAATTTTAGATGAGCAGTTTTAAATTAGATCCTTGTTATTAGTCCAGTAATTTAGAATTTAAGTAACCAGATGTTTACTTCGTCTTTTCTTCCAAGTTGAGTTGTAACCAAGTTGATTTTTTCAGAATGAAGTGTTTGATTAAGAATGGTTTTATCTGCATATGGAATACTGTCGCCTGTATTTCATTCATATCAGCGATTAATTGATTAGTAGTTATTAATGTGGCTGACTATCAGATAAGTAAATTGTTTAAAATTTGCATTTTGAAACACAGTAGCCGCAGTAATTAGAACAAGCTATAGTACCAGTACTCAGAGCTGAAGGGTCGTCCTTCTACAATGATCCTACAGACAGTGTGCTGTTTGTACAATCTAGTTCTGAAAAACAAACTGGCAAGTGCCACAGAACTGGCGGGGGTATCACTTGAAATCTTAGTTTCTCTGACCGCTCAGGCAACGTAAAGGACAATGCATAATATCAACCTCTATGGATGGCATCCAAGAAAAATACATTTTTTCTGAATTTTTGGACTTTTTTCAGACAAGGCAACAACATTTTTTTTGGGGAGGGTTAAACCTAGTCAGGATTACCACGGTGAATTCATAGTTCTCATAGTAAAGCATGTTGGTGGGAATGTGTTGATGTGGGGCTGTATGAGTGCAAAAGATGTCTGGGAGATGACATTTATGGATGACACAGTGAACGCCTGTGGCTGTATGAAAACACTGGTTGACACTATGACTCTTACTCTGCAGAATCTTGACAGAAGAGTTTTCCAGCACGACAGCGATCCAAAGCAGACTGCTAAAAGCAGACAAGAGTTTCTCAAATAGAAAAAAAAAAAAACTCTATCCTGGTCAAGCATGACTTGACTCCAATAAGGCATCTTTGGGGAATAGTTTATAGGGGAAAATGGAAAAACACAAAAAAGCAAAGTGCATCTGAAAAATATAGTCTCTGAAGAATGGCAGAACGTCTGTGCAGAAATATGTGCAACACTAGTATCTTTCATGCTGAGGAGGGTTGAGACTGTCTTCAGAAATGATGGCAAATATCGTAAATATTTAAAAAGTAAAAGATTTTAATATGAATAATAAAAGTTGCACTGACTTCTGTTACAATGAGTTCCTATTGGGGGATGCATTTTGAATTTAGTAAATTTAAACTATTAGTTTGTGAAGGGCACTTAAACTACTATTCATCTTCAAAAACATGCAGGTTTTGCAAGGTGATGTAAGTTTGACATTTAATTGACGTAGCACAGGGGTATACTCACCTCTGTTGTGTACCATATTATAATTTATTTGTTTGCACTCTGATTCCTAATGCTAGCGTGCTTCCCCAGGTCCCTTCACCGCATCAACCCTACTGCTTAAATGATCTCAGGTTTAGTGTTGTTGTTTTGCAAAGCTCTAATGTTCAAATCTATCTTTGATTGTCTACTATTATGTGTTTTGGGGAGTAAGTCTCCCTGTAGAACCCTTGTTGTTTAGATACTTATGGAGCTCCCTCAAAAAGCACAATCTTTTCCACCAAATTGGACTGTACTGTTTTGTTTTCAATAAATTCCATAAATTATACTTTGCAGAAGTGTCTGTGCCAGAATGAGGTCTGTGGTTTGTCTCCCATATTTTACATTGTAGTTATCCTTGAAAGGAATCTGTTCCTTGCAAACAGGAAGTACATATGCAGGGCTCCAGACTGCCACAAAATGGTCGCATTTTGCGACCAAAATTTGAGCGAGTGCGAGTAAATTTTTCATCTACTCGCGCATGTGCGACCACTAAATTTGCCGATTTCTTTTTAAATTATTATTGAATATTTTTGTTACTGACAAACGCCTGCTCCACTCTTCCACCCAGTAGGCAGTCATGCACAAATGAGCTGTTTGCCAACCAACATTAACTCCAAAAGAAGAAGACAGGAGTCGAACACCAAAGAAGAAGAAGGCGGCAGGCGGGGTGTGAGCATAGACTGTATATATAGTGGACGTAGCATTTGGCTCCAGAATTGAAGCCAACCCGGAAGTGTCAAAAACTTGCAATATCACGCCGTCCGCTAGGGTTGGCTCCAAAAAGCTTTTTCTCCATAGACCCCAATTCATTTTTGGAAAAAATAAAATTTGATAGACTGATTTTCTACAGCTCAGGATTTTTTCCCCGTTAGTTTTCATGGTCAAAATGAGAGATCAGGTGGCCGATCTTAAAATAAATCAGTACTGAATTTTAAATAAATCGTTAAAGTTGGCGGAGCCAGGGGGCGTGGCTATACTTGATAGACAGCAACAGAAGCCTCTGCGGTAAAATGTGGGCGGGATAAGAGAGTTCTCAGCCAATCCTGCCCCTAGTTGCACTCCGGTCCAGTCTGTTTGATGACGCTTTTTACGTCACTGGCTCCAAAAAATCCAAAACAGCGACCAGGAAGGAGCAAAATCCAGGCTTCATTTTCTCGGCGTTGAAACCAACGGGTTACGGGTTACGCCTAGTTAGTTTACGCCTGGGTGTGAGCATAGATATCCACAGTATGTATGTGAGAGCAGGAGGCGAATGACAGTGAAGCTCCTGATGTTTCACAAAGCCTTTATTTACGTTCAGCCTTATTTTGAACACAAATTCACCTTTCTGTCCTTCACTCCTTTCTTGTCTCCATTCCAGCTGCTTATAAGTTTAGACACATCCTTTGCTAGACAGCAAAAGCGTGGAACCGTTTTCTTTTATCTTTACGTGAATTTTCGGACTTTTCGGTAGCATTTTCGTCATGTCAAGAAACCTCGTCTTAGAGAAACAGTTCCTGTGCCGCTGAATTGGCCACAAAATAAAAGCCCATAGTATTAAAAATACGCCTTCAAAATAAAAGCCTGGAGAGAACGGTTATTTTAACAGTAGCAAAACAAAGGCTTGCAAAAAGTGATGAATTGATCAGCAGACCTTTATAAGAGTAATTTACACGTGATTTGGTATAAATACATAATGTGCACATGTATAACACATCCCTGTGCTCAGCACAAGGTCATTTTTATTAAAGTTTTCATCTGTCAGAAATTATACATCAACTGAGCAGCCTTGGCGGAGCACTGCGCTCTCTGAGTGATATTCTTGTTATGTTGTGTCAACTGCTGCACTATAAAATGTGAATTGAAAACATAGTTTCTGCTATGTGCAAGTATTTATCTGTAATACAGTGAAAATGAGAGGAAATGTGAATATTTACTTTGTGCGCCCCTAAATTTTCTGCTTGCGCTCCTAAAATTTTAAGTTAGGGGCCACTGTGCTCCTCAGAAAAAAAGTTAGTCTGGAGCCCTGATATGGCATGTAAGTACTGATAAGAGCAGACTTGGAAAAAGTACCTAAACATATCTTTTCAAATGTCAACTACCATAGTGGAGCTATACTCACTGGTGGGTGAATGAGAGATAAAACAGTCTGTTGAACTGAATGACTATCCTAGTCATAAAAGCCAAATACATTATTCTATATGGTTGAATGGATTATAAAATCTGTTGTTTCCAGCTGGTGCCTGGCAAACGTATACAAACACTGATCAGCTAGAAATTTAAAACCACTGACAGGTAAAATGAATTACATGATTTTCGCATTACAATGGTTCCTGTCAAGGGGTGAGATACATTAGGCAGCAAGTGAACAGATGGTTCTTAAAGTTAATGTGTTGGAAACTGGAAAAATGGGCAGCATTAGGATCTGAGCGACTTTGATGAGGTCCACATTGTGATGAGCAGACTATGACGGAGCATTTCCATAAAGGCAGTTCTGGTGGGATTTCTCGATATGCAGTTATTCGTACTGAAGCAGTGACAGGGTCATGAGTGCCCATAGTTCACTGATGCATGTGGGAAGTGACGGCTGGCCTGTGTGGTTCAATCCCACAGAGGAGCTACTGTTGCACAAATTGCTGAAACCCTCGATGCTGGATGTGATAGGTGTCAGAACACACAGTGTTGTCTGCATAGTCACAAACTGGCCATGTTTATCACTGCCCACCACCAAAAGCACCTACATTGTGCATGTGAGCTTCAGAACTGGACCATGGAGCAATGGAAGGAGGGGCTTGGTCTGATGAATCGTTTTTGTGGAGAACAGATGGCAGTAAGATGCACAGTTTGGGAAGAAGGCAAGCTGGCGGTGGCAGTGTGTTTGGGATCTTTCGTAGCCAAACCTATCGCCACAGCGCTGTGGTTTGGGCAGTGTTCTCATGGGAAATCTTGAGTCTTGTCATTCATTTGGATTAAGTTGTGACACTTTGCACCTCTACTGCTGCAGATCACAAATGCCCTTCGTCTCAGCTGTATTCCCTGATGGCAGTGGCCCCTTTCAGTGGATGAAACCCCCTGTGAAATACTGTTTACGTTTGGTTTTGGGAACATGACAGAGTTCAAGGTTTTGACTTGGACGAACTGAGTATCTGTGGGATGTGCTGGAAAAATATTCCCGATCCATGGAGGCCCCACCTGACAACACGAAAGGATCTGCTGCTGACATCTTGGTGCCTGATACCTTTGATTCTTCAGAGCGCCTTCTTGTGGAGTCCATACCTCAAAGGGTTTGAGCCGTTTTGGCTGCACAAGGGGACTTATATATATACGTTTGAGCAATTCCTCAAAGGAAATAGCTTGAAGAATGGGGAAGGTTAAGTGTTAATGTGGCAATAGTTTAAAGCATGTGTGCTGACAGCTGTGATGAATTGCTTCCAATGTATCTGTCTCTCTGTCCTTACCACGCACACATTTTCTGCATCATCCCACATGATAATACCTACCCATGCTTCCCAGTCCCTTTTGCCTCCATGAATGGTACTATACTGAGTAATACATTCTTTATTAATGCTGCCTTTTATTTGTATGGTTGCCATTTTTTTAGATTTATTTTGGAGAAACAGTACATGCCAGTTATATTTACAATATGATTCAATGCATGTATTTGCCAACATTTCACCACAGAGCGATCCACAGTAAAGCAACATCTGGAGGCGTCTTCATCCTTCAAAATCGACACTAAACATTATTTTACATGCTACACATTCAAAGGTCACACATTTCAACATACCAATAACTAATGAAAGTCTATTTATCTCTTTCTCCCATTCTGTGATTTTGTGGAATATCCATTTTTAATTAAATGTCCATGTATTTTGTTCAAGCTGAAGTTGTGGTACTTCAAGTTACCACTGGAGAGCACTCTTGAGTCAGCATTTTAAAAAAAAAAGTCCAGCAGCTCATGAAGTTGATGGCCAACAAGTTAATTGGCTGGTCTCTTTCTGTCCTGCAGAGTTTCAGTATATCCAGTTAGCTCAAAAGCATTTTAGGGCCATATGCCGCCCTGTGTGACGGTTGGTTGCCGTGTGCTAACTGTGCTAACGACTTCAGTTTTAGCTCCGTTCCTGTTGAGTGTCATCATTTGTTTGGTCTTGGGAGGCCGGCTGTGCCTGTACGGTTGATTCTAACTGATGAGGTGTTGAGTTGCTGAGATCCCCATTTCCTTTCCTTTTTGTTTGTTAAATTATGGCTTGAGTGAGTTCTAACACAGAGAGACACAAAAGAAGAAGATTTAAAATGAGTTTCTCTATTCATTCACACTTGCACAAAATGCACAAAGGAAACAAACATTCATTTATGCAGCTTGGCCGTTGCGGTGAATGTGGTTTAGCTTCTTCTGGTGCTGTGGAGGTAACAGCTGTAAGAGTTTTGTTGCACTCAGTACTTAATGCTTCTTTTGGAAATATCAATTCACATTAATGTACCATTTACAGTTAAAAACAAAACAAAAAACCCCAGTGGTAAATTCACAAGTAAGTAAAAGTTTTAAACCACATATATAAAATAATCACCCAGTAGCTGCAGTATTAGTTACTAATGTTTCCCTAATTCCAAATACTATCTGCAGGGAGTGATATTTTTCTCTCTAATTGCTGTGAAAATTCCTTTTTAAAGACACAGTTCAGCAACATTAGTTCATTTTTAACCAAGATTATATTAAATACAACAAATATTTTATATACTTCACTAAACTGAGTTATTGTCGACATTGCAAACTGTGGGAATTGTTGCTTGATGATGAACTTGTATTTGGTTAAATAATTGCCAGAAACCCTATAATTGCATACATATGCATGCAGTACATAGAGAAACATCCTTGCAGAGCTCTTTTGTTTTGTATTGGATGGCTTTTTGAGTGCACAGAAAGATTTCTTGTGTACCAAATGCTGCAGTAGTGTGGTATTGTAGAGTTACAATTTACAGCAAATCACAAAGAAAAAAAAATGCTTTTCCTGTTTTGTTGCTTTAACTAATTCATGCTTTGCAAATGTACACATAAAATGATCAAAGCTATTAGTCTGGGTTGCTCACAAAATGCAAACAAAGAAATGAAAGCAGGATGTGAAACTGGATAATGTATCTGCTCTGTGCTTGAAAGCGAATTTCTTGGCCTAATGAGTATATTGCCATATGGCCTGATACACTGTGGATGACACAGCTAGGATCTGTGTGTCACAGTTCATTTGTTTTGGGCCAGACATGGTCTGTGGGAGCTATAGGGATGTCAGTATGTACTTACATGGTGTATTGTAGGTGTTTCTACTGTGGCTTCCAAATAGTGGGGCTGTACATCTTTGTCTGTCTTTTACTCTTTCTCCTCGGGGTGACGGACTCTGGTTCTGGGTTGAATAGTGAGCACAGCGTCCACCTCACCAGAACAGACTCAGCACAACCTGGGCTCAGTGAAAATGATGAAGAAAGACACATTCCTGAGCAGATTTTGTGTTGGGTGTCACATACAGAAATCTGAATCAATATCAAGACCTGTTTTTGGTCGTAGAGGTTTGTTTTTACCAGCATGGCATTTATCTTATTGTGAGTCAACGTTAGTGCTGTAGCAGTGTTACTTCAATTTGGATTTTAAGTATATCTTTTTAAAGCAGCTGGTTTTATTTGATGAGGTCTGAGTCATGACTCTTTGAGTTCCTTGCTGACGTGAACTCCTCTGCAACATTTTCCATTCGTCCTCATGAAGCATAATGCAAATATACAGTGAATATTAACTTACCTCTCATTGTCACTGACATCTGTGGCAGCAGTGCCGTTTGCAAATTGGATAGTTGCTGTTTCCGTCCTGCTGTTCATTTCTTGAAGCATGACGTTTTGATCTGCTACACCCGCCCTGCAGGTGGCAGGGGTGTGACCGCACAGCAGTGTCACCTCTGTAAGCTGCTCTCTGGCTGGGATGTGAAGAAGGAAAGGAAAATTAAAATAAAAAACAGAGATGCTGGAAATGGGAGAATGCAGTAACATACATTCACAACATGTGCAAATCTTAGTTCAGAGATAAATGTCCACTCTTAAAAGAAATAAAGAGCTTGAATTAAGCAGTTTGACCTGCACACTTAATGCAGTCTTACCTGCTGCTGCAGTGGGAGATGGCTGTCGACTTCTCCTCCCGCTGTAAATAGGACATCGACATCTCAGTAGACGTGAATATGCTGACCTGAAGTCCCTGTTGAGGGATCCATAGAGGATAGGGTTGAATGCTGAGTTAGCATAGCCCAGCCACAACACATAGGGATATTCTGGTACTGTGCTCGGGTCTGGATGCTCCTTTAAGCCCAGTATTGTGAACAGGATGAAATACGGTAACCAACACACCACAAAAGCCCCTATGACTGCTGCCAGTGTCACTGTAGCTTTGTGCTCCCGCAGTGCCACCACTGAAACAGTGGAAACCGTAGTGGTAGTGGCAGAGGAATTGTTCCTGCAGTTATAGCTGGCGACGCAAGTGGGTCTGGCACTGATAATGCGCTTGGCCTGTGCCCGTGCAATGCGGAGTATTTGGAGGTAGGTCCAGCACATAGCCACCAGAGGCAGGTAGAAGGTGAGAAGAGCGTCAGTGAGTACATAAGGTTTGTTCAGCTCAAAACGACATCTCCTCTCTGAAGCCCAAGGCCCGAAGTTCTGTACAGTTCCGTTAACGGTGTTCCATCCCATTTGGATGGGCAGGAAGGACACCGCCACAGACACTGTCCAGACAGTCGCCATGGCCACAGCAACCCTCCATGGCAACACCAGTGAAGTGTATCTCAGGGGCATGGTCACAGCCAGGTAGCGGTCCACACTGATGGCCAGTAGGGTGAGGATTGAAGCGGTGCACAGCATGACATCCATGGAGATGTAGAAGTTGCAGAAGACCGGGCCCAGGGGCCACTCGTCGTTGAGCTGGAGGAGGGCAGAGAAAGGGAGAACCAAGAGACCGAGCAGCAGGTCTGTCACAGCCAGCGACACAATGAAGCAGTTAGTCAGGCAGCGGAGGCGTCGAGAGGCACAGACAGCCAGGCACACCAGCACATTACCTCCAACAGTCAGAAGGATGAGGAGGGACAGGACGACACCCAGCATCACTGTTGACAACATTATTGCTGGTGCTTCACTGGATACAACCAGATGACATCATGGCAGGAGCCTTATGTGAACCATTGTTAGATTTTTCTTTTCAGTTTTTAAAGTGGTGAAATGCGCTCATTTTATGAAAAGAGAACATTCACATGAAAAGCCTTAAGCTCACATTTAATGTCATTTAATATGTTCACCCGGAGTGTTGAGAGGCCCCCATTTATTAAGGTGCACACAGTCCAATCTCACTGTCTCCATGGTGAAATGTGATTTTAGATTTTGCCTACATGTGATTCCTTTCTTCCAGCATTGCCAATTTTTCCACTTTCTTAGCTGCTGACTGACTGTATTCTGACGTTGAAAACCTTTAAGCTTTCAACTCTCCTGTGACTTGATCACAGCAATCTTATCGCTCATACTTCACAATATTTATCCAAAATGCAAGATATTGGTTGACCAGCATATGTTTTGTCTCAAATGCAGCTACTGAGAATTGCAACCCAGCACTGTGCTTGATTGCTGTTGGGCACGGAGCGGGTTTCTGAGTGGCTTTCTGGTATGCAGGTTTATTCACAGTGGTTCATGGCCTCTTGTTGGCTTCACTGCCATTTTCTATGGTTGTAGTGACACCTAGTGGGCAAAGATAAAAAATACAGTTAGTAATCCAGTTAGCATATTTCCTTCAGTTTCAGATACATACAGCTGTTCTCATACAATAAAAAGCAGCCACTTTTCTCTGGTATGGTTGTAGTTGTGCTTTGTTCTATACAACCTATTAATAGCTAATTTATTACAATGTCTATGGTATATTATATTAACTTTCATGCTTTAAAACCATAATCTACAACAACACTGCTAGTAAAACATTTTAATAAACTCCTATGGATACATTTTTATTATTGTTTTTCACGAGGTGTGAGCAAAACATATAATCAGAGCATTAGTTTTGTGTTTAATTAGTTGCCTGTATACGGGTCAGTGCGTCTTTATGACACATCGGTGGATTAACACACAGCATTAAATTCTGCAATGCACTTATGCAGTTGGTCTAAAACATTATTGGATAAGTAGAATCGCCAACTACCACGAGCTGGAAGACAAAAATAGATGAGGAAAAACAAAACTAAAGTCAGCAAGTACTAAGTTGGCAGCAAGTTTGCAACACCTGACAAAAACAATAAATGATTATGGACAGGCAGAATGACTTCCAGATTAGTGGAATATCTTAATAAATAATGTGCCTTTGGAGAATGTAAACTAGAGAGACGTAAGCTTTTACTTGAGGTTATTCTCTGATCAGTTTCCATTTACCTGTCATTCTGCAAAATGTTTTGTAAACAGCTTCAGCTGTGACTGCATGGGACAAAAATAAGATAATGACAGTAAAAGCTGAATGTAATGATATCACAGGTACAACTTTTTCAGGTTCTTGCACTGACTCTTTAATGTCTATGATACTGCAGTTTCAAAGTAAACATTGCAAATAGAGCAAACATTAGTCAGCAAATGCTTGCAGTAATATTAGACCATGTAAGGCTACAGGAACTAACACTTGAGTGTGTATTGAACTGAGCAGGCGTGCATTTGATTGCTCCCAAAATCAACTTTTTATTTCTAAGAAAAAATGTGTGCTGTTTCCGCTTTCAAAACTTGCATAATGTCACTTTCAGATAAATTATAGAAAAAATTCTCATATAATATAAAACATTTACATTAACAGGTAATTCTACAATTCTACTATTTCATTTAGCAGACGCTTTTCTCCAAAGCGACGTACAACACAAGCAAGAATTCAGACATAAGGAAAAACCTGTAGTAAGTGCAAAAAGTGCTTCAAGTGTGATTGGTCAAAGGTCAAAGGTGTTGCCATCAAGTTGCAGAAGAATTGCCAACCCCCCCCCCCCTTTTTTTTTTCAACTTTGTCAGTGCTAAAAAAAAGTGCTGGGTTTTGGACCACCTGACCTATTCTACCCCCAAGGTGGAGTCGGATTAAGTGCCTAGGTGTTCTCTGAACAATTGCGTCTTCAGTTGTCTCTTAAAAGTAGAAAGGGACTCAGCAGAACATGTACTGTTGCATTGTCTGATACTAAGCAAAGAATCTTAGGTTATCCACGCATGATGCTAAATATTTACTTGTATAACAGTTAAGTATATGGATCATCACATTTTTAATTCATGTCACTCTGTATAGGTGTTTCCAACTTTCGTGGCTGCTGTTTAAGTAAAGTTGGCATTTTCGACAGCCAACTAATGGGAATTCCAATCTACCTATAATAAAACCATAAACTAAGACAGATGAGTGTTTGTTGTGCACACACTATTTATTATCTGTGCAAACAGCCCACATGGCTAAAGGTCTCTCAGCATTCTGCTGCAGCTGAGATGTTACTGAGACTGGTTTTGATTTAATATTTTAAAATCTGATTAAAGCCTTGATGCAGAAATATTTAAAAGCCTTAGAGTAGAGAATACTTTTTTTTTTCTCTCAAATTGTCCGATGGAAAACTTGAATCAGACACTGGAAAGTTTGGAGAGCTGCTGCACATAGTTGCTTTAGAAGGTATTCAAACTCCTTTAGATTTGATTTTAAATGGAATGAATTAGTATATTCCATCAGTTTACACTCAATAACTCATGTTGACAAAGTGAAAGCATATTTTTAGCTGGCATGCCATTTACGCAAGAGTTGTTCCCATCTGAAGATCTGGCAGAAAAGTCTTTCTGGTAGGTTTTCCCATATCTGCAGTGGATTTCTACAGCTCTGTTGGGTTATTGGTCACCTTACTGTCCAAGGCCCTTTTTTCTTTTTACTCAGTTTAAGTGGACAATCAACTTTAAGAGGAGTCCTGGTGGTTCCAGACTTGGTCCATTTCACAGTAATTGAAGCCACTGTGCTCCTAGCAACACACAGAGCTTTAGAAATTGATTTATGCTATCTTCCTTTTCCATGTCTCACCACAGCTTTATCCTGGAGGTCTACAAAAAGTTGCCTGGACTTTATGGCTTGGTTGTTGTCCTGATATGCAGTGTGGATTTCCTGAAATAAGCCCAATGAGTTCAGTTTGCCTCGGGTGAACTTCAGTCAAATTCTCAACCCTTCTTAGGAAAAAATAAAACAAACAGGATTAACATAAATACAATTTTGAGTGCTTCTGCGAAGGCTCTGTAAACTTTTGTAAATAAGAGATGTGAGGATGTGAGAGTTAAATATATTTGCAAAAAATTCTGAAGGCATGCACTTTGTCATTATGACTTATTAAGGTAGTCATCGGTTATTAGTTTGACACGGAAAAATATGTTTTGTGGGTGAAAAAGTGGAGGAGTGTAAATACTTTCTGAGGTGAGTGTACAATACAGCAGAGCCAATGAAAAGATGAATTGAGTGTTATGAATACTCTTACTATTTACTATGATTGACATTTTTTTTATCGTGTGACAAAAATAGACTGCATTTAATTTTCTGTGTGGACACATTTACAGAGTGGTATTTGTCCTCTGTGAACTCTTTAATGGTGTGTGTGCATGCATTTTTTATGTGTGTCCGGGGGAATGAGGGGAACTATTAGATAAGAGTGTGTGTGTGTGTGTGTGTGCAGTGTGTAGAGTAAAAGTGTTTCCGTCAGTGGGTGGTGGGTAATGTTTGCTTGTCTATTTTCTAAAACTGTAATGGATAATGGGACATCTGCCAGACTTGGTCCAGAGCTACCCTCTTATCACCTGAAAGGGAAAGCGTGTCACTGAGAGATGGACATATCAAGACATAAAGGAGGCGATATAGAGTTTATAATTAAAAGAAGAAAGAATAGGTTTAATTAAGTCTAACTCTACAGAAACTAGAACACCATCTCTAATCTCTTCCCTCCTCCAATCTTCACATTTCTGTCACCGGCTCACTGCTTTGAACTTCATCCAGAGCAAACACTGATAACGCAGCCACCAACGTATGAAGTGCTGCTCTCAAATGCACATGACATCTGAGGTTTTCTATCTGACAGGACCACAGACCGACTCACAGACACCAAACATTTCAGCTGTTTCCATCATCGTAATCTCTCTCTCACACTGTCAGACCTTCTCCTTCACACATTTGTTTACAGAAACAGCTGGAATTGGGTTTGGCCTGTATTCAACACAGGCCTGAGAGGAATGTCCTCATGTAGACATATATTAAGGTCACTAGTACTTTCCTACCAGGGACAACCTTATCTGAACCCTGGACATAATGCATATGAGGCTATGTGTGTTCATGTATGTGCGTCCACACAGGCACACTTATTTTCTGCCCTCAGCTGAATGGATTGATTCCTTTTCCCATGTTGCTGCACTTGTGTGTGAGAGCATAATCATATTCGCTTCCTGTGTTTATCTTTGCATAAACATTTGTGTTTTATTAAAACCATAATCATACACAATCTTGATCACTCACTTATCAGAGTGTGCAGTAAGTAAACGAGACTTAGAACAAGCTACATGCATGAGTATTTTAGCAGTGCCATGCCATTGTTAATCTGGATGACAGTGATAGTGGAAAAAGTCACAGTTCAACTCATTCACCTTTATTTTGAGGAATTTGACACCTATAGTAAAAAGAAAGTACAATAAAAGGAATCACTTCTGTGGGCACGCTGCTACTTTATTACTGACCATCTGTTTGCTGTCACAGACTTCTCATTTGTTGCCTTTAATGGAAAACAATCGGAGTGTTACTACATCTGTATATATACGCGCACACACGCACGCTCACGCACTGTTGCACATGTAGGCCAGCATGGACACACAGGAACAACCCAAAATCTTTGTCTTTGTAATGCATTTTGAGGACTGTAATGGATTGTAATGAGTGCTGAGTGCTCTGTTTTTCACAGGATGTGAAGGTTGCGCTACTTTTAGGATTTTTTTTTGCAGGAAAATGCTGTTTCATGTTCTCCAGCAGCAAAAAAGTATTTGCTTGGGCTTATGGGATTGAAGACAGTGCCTGAAAGGTTCACTCCAGGACTAGTCTTTCTCTGTCTCTGTGTAACTGAAGTGACATCAAACCTTTGGAGGACATCACAGAGATGGAAGATAATTAGTGATTAATTTCTTGTCTCATATCTTTTGGCATAAGGACCATGCAAATGAGCTGGAGAGGCTTCATTCTGCCTCATCTAGACCTTCTGTTCCTGAAGTGTTCTACTGACAAGAGCCCAATTTGGGTATTACGATGAAAGACAGGCAGAGAAGTCCTTGTAACAGTGGCTCTGTACCAGACATGGACTGAGCTTGGAGATGAGTAATGGAGTTATTTAGCTCTCAGCTGGGACTGGCTGCCTAAATTGTGAGATTCTCCAAATACCAAGTTTTCAGCCTTTGACCTTTTTTAATTATTATTTTTGTATTGTTAACCTGCCAGATGTTTTAAATGATCTTTTATCAATCCAAGAAGGGGAAATTTGAAATTTGTTGTAGTAAATGGATGAAGACGTGTCTGATCTTCTTCATTCCAATTCCAGTAAATAATCAAACCCATCACATCACATCTGTTGTCACAAATACACAAGTAGTGAATTTGAATATCAGAATATATTTAGGAAAATAGATTCATTTTACCCTCATAATCCCCTGCAGTAACCTCATAGCCTGCTGAAGTGTCTGTTTGGTTGCTGTTGACTAGAAATGGATTCAGGAGGTAATTCAGTCATCAGCTGTTCTGTATAGATTTTAGGAGTTGCAGCGTTGTGTCCTGAGATGAACCCAATCTCTTGTCTTGTGTTTGCAGTGCTGCTGAGTTGTGTCAACAGCACGTGGCTCTGTGGCTCTGTGGCTCTGTGTCCTTCTCAGTAACACCATTTGTGTTAATGGCTGGACAACAGCTAAGTGGTGTAAATATTTGAGAACCAAAAATTTCTGTCTGCTGAACTCTGCTGTAGTTCTGTAATCTTTTGAACTTTTAAGCCATGCTGGAGGTTTTTATGTATTAGAGATTTACTTTACACTAAAGAAAAGCGAGGACTTTTGACTGGTACCTGGTCGATAAATTGTTTCTTAGTGCTGACTCGAATGCTGAAGGCCCTACTACTGTTAAAAGCAACTTTGGTGCCTGCATTCTTTGTCCATCGGAGTACCATAATGCAATCAGCCATGTTGAATACTTCATTTATCCTAATGAAACTCAATTAAGCACCAAATACTAGGCTGACTCCCTTCCTCTGACTTTGCAAAGCGATCAATAGCTTTTCTGCATTTCTGTGCATGTGTCGATGCCTGAGTGCGTGCTTGTGCGTGCGTCAGCATCTGTCTTCCTTTTCGCCTTTTGCTTTAATCTCTGAAACAGCGACCCCGAGAGAGCAAAGAAAGCAAAGGGGAGAGAGTCTGGGATACGGGGTTGCTTGGTAACAGTTGTGTGTTCTGCCCAGCGAAGGGAAGCTGTGAAATAATGACAAAGTGTGAAAATGAAACACATTGTGTGACAGACAGGACCACAGACACACAGGAGGATCAGACGCATAAAATATGTATAGACACTAACAGCATGCCTTGCTGGGCCACACGCACATAAACGGGCACCGTGCGCACACAGGTTCAGGTCACATGGGGCAATCGATTATCCTCAGTGTGGCAGTATTGACCTATAAAATGCTTTAGCACACTTGTCGGTGAAACGCACACAAACGCTGCCCAAATTAGCAGTTTTCCTGTCATATTTCACTTTTACACTTCCCAGCAGCTCTCTAGACGGGGAACCTTCTGGTGAACTGCTCAACACCACGTACTGCTCCCTGCCTGCGCCGTGACACTAACCCACATCCTCTTTCTGCTTCACTTTTCACATGTGCTGCTCAGCTAGGTCAAACCACCAATTTGAGCCGTGGAAGAAATCCTGTGCAGAATTTTTACTGAGTGTGAGCCCCTTCACTAAGAATCGCCACATACTAGCGATTAACTTATCACCACAAAGAGTTTGCATGCCTTTTTCTAAGTGCATGATATCAGAGCACGTTTTCAGGCAGGAGAATGAGCAGGGATGTATTTTTTTTTCCATTATGAAACAAACAGAAGTATAACAAGGTGGTTATGAATAGAAGTGGAAGCCGCAATGGTGGAAAAGGTATGGCATGACAAGACAATACATCGATATAAAAACCAAGGAAAACAGCAGCCCAATAAAACATCCCTGAACATCTTGTGTGTTGTCAGACACAGACAATATGAAAGATAAAATGAAATCAAAAACATGATTGTTTGTAAGTCACTACTATAAATAAAGACAATCTAAAATGAAGTGCTCTCATTTTCAGTTCTGGCTTGATTTGCCTTTCCAGTACTCCAGTGGAGTGGGAGGTGTTATCATTATATTCAGACTTGAAGTAATTCAATGAAGTCTTTATTAACAATATGGCTATTCTTATTGTAATTAGCCATTCATATTTGCTAATTTGCCTCAGTGGAAGGAAATTAGTAAAAAGAAAAAAGTTAGACTTGGATGTCTGCACTTTTTAGGCCCGGTATGTTCTTTGTTTTTCTACCTCTGTCTCTTTTGTCTCGTGTCTCTATGTACCGTTGATGTGTTACTATGCAAAGTCACGCTGTATTTCTTTTAGACTATTAAAGTATGAAAGTATAGAAATGTAGAAGTTTAAACTAGGACACAAATATAGCAACAGGTAAAAGCTAAAGTGCTTCTGTGGTTTCTTTACACACACACACACACACACACACTCACACTCACACTCACACTCACACGCACACACACAAACAGAATAATCTCTCTTCCTCATATTTAGAACTGATTAAATGACCCCTTTTGTATATTTGACATTGTGCACAATTCAAATGCTCACATTAGGCTCAGAAGTGCCTCCGTTGAACCCCTGTGACAGCCCCACAGTATGAAATCTAATGCTCCTCCACAAATTAGTAGGGAGTTCTGATGCTGCAAGTTTATACATGACCGAGGTCACGCACCACAACCACACACATTGTGCTTTTCTGTTTCAACTTTCCTTGCTCATCTTTGCAATAAAATGCCAAAAGCCGTTCCAAATCCTATATCAACAAGTGAGAATAGAATCTTCATTAAGTGTGCTGTTAGTTTTAAAAAGCATTTATCAGATATTTGACAAATATTGAATGGCTATTCTTTTTCTGTAGCATTCTTGCTTGACTGCAGAAATGTAAATTTGTGCAGATGTAGAGCAAATATTAAGCCAAGCTTAATTTTTCATGTCAAACCCCAGACATAACTGGATGAACTGCACTTTCACTCTCAGCTCATTCAAATTTCCTGACGTTATTAACTGGCAAGTATTTAGCAAGCATAAAGTAGGAATTCATCAACTCACCTCAGTGCTGCCTTTGCTCCTCTCTGATAGCTGCTGCTGCTTCGCTGCTCTGTTCCCAGAGAGAACCTCCGACTTCCTCAGCAAGTGTGTCATGAGTGTGTGTGTGTGAGAAAGACGAGAGAGCGAGCAACAGTTCCTCACACAGCTCTCTCTCTCTCTCTCTCTCTCTCTCTCTCTCTCTCTCTCTCTCTCTCTCTCTCTCTCTCTCTCTCTCTCTCCCCCTTTCACTGTCTTTGTGTCTCCTATTGTTCTCCTTTCTTACTCCATTCTTCAGGGTAATTTGCTTTAGAAATTATTTTAATAACTCCTCCCTTCTCTTGTCAAGCCTTACTTGACAAAGCAGGTTTTTCTCAATAACTTGTTTCCCGCTAGAGACTGAGCTGTAGTCCCTAAATAATCTAAACTACCTGCTGCTTTCAGTCCTAATGGAGCTGCTGGCAAATGAGTCCAGTTTGTAGTAAGAAAGGGGGGCATGGTATTAACTCATACATTATTTTTTTGCCATTTCATGTCTCATGCTGACATGAATGCTTCTGCTTTTTCAACTTTATACAGTTTAATAATTTAGAGAATCTTCAGAGATTTACGCTTGGATGGATTCTGGGTAAATCTCTGAGAACTGGCAAGAGTTGGGCTTGTGTGACCTAACAGGTCAAGGAGATTTATAATTCTATCTCTCTATTTTTGGTGCTGCATTTTGCTTGGTCTTTGTATCTATTTTTTTAATGTGTTCTGGACACTGGTATGGTCTCCCTTTGCTGTCCACCATCCATTTGTCTTCTGAGCTTCAGGCTCACGTCCATAAGTCATCATCACTCCACTTTTCATTCCCTTTGTCTGTTTTTGCCACCCTTCTTCTTATCTCTGTCTTTGGCTCTGTCTCAGTTTCCAGGGCCTTGTTCATATCTTATTTGGAGCCGAGTTCAATTTTTCTTTGACTATTTTCTTCCCCTTTTTTGTAAAAGACTGTCCCTCTGTCTGCTGCTTCTCTTTATTCCTTCGTCTTTATATGGGTTCAACTGAGGCTCTGTCTGCCTGTTACACTTTTCACTTTTCTTTCTTCACACATTTAAGCTCCACCTTTATTTGTCCTTGTGAGCCCCTGTAACAAGGTTCCAGTTTTGTTCCACTTCACAAAGTCTGTGATAACGTATCTTTCTTTATCATTTTTCTCTTTTTTGTTGTGCTTCTCTTTCTTTTTCATCTGTCCACCTTCGTCTCATTCTTACCTTTTATCAAATCCTGTCACTCGGTTCTAAGTGCCAACTTCTAATGTTTCTAGGTTCACCTTTCTCTGCATTAAATCCTTTCAGTGTTGAAGAATATTTCGAGAGTAGCTTTAGATATTTCTAAGATGGTTGAGAATATCTGAGTTCTAACTCTGAGTCAATGGTATCTTCTGTGTTTTGGTTTTGTATATGATCAGAATTGTGGCCATAGTTGGATGCTTCTTTGCTTTGTTGCCTTTGGGCCCCAACGTTCAATACAAAGCAATGTAGGAAAAGTGACTTTGTATTTAAACTGGCAGTGTGCAAAATGCAGTTGGCAATGGTTGCTCAAATTCCATTAACATTGCAGTATAAATCTGTCTTATGGGAAGTAAACCACAGCTCCCAGTCTGGGTCAACACGGAGTTTTACACTTGATGTATGCGATAAGATAAGATGAGGTAATGCCAGGAGACTGAAACTAAAAATGAAAAACGATTCAGAACTGCACCACCCTCTTTTGGATTTGCATGTAATTACATCCCCCTTTACCATCACATGCAGCAAAGGCAAATTCAGCCAAGAACACACAATATGACATATACAGTCTTATAATATACAGTAATTTTTTTCTTGAATTAAAAAATTAATTTTTACAGAAATCTAAAAAATATGTCCACCCAAGTTCATCTAAGTTTATGTGGACTAAAACATATACAGTTTGAAATAAATGCCATAAAACAAAAGCAACACCACTGCATTTTAAACAAAACCTATTATTTTAAACAAATTGTAAGAAATAGCTTAATGAATAGCTATGAGTGGTGGATGGCAGATTTCAGTTTCTTATATTTAATAATTGTAATAGTGTTTTGTTGTTGGTTTCAGCAGTAATAATATTTTCCAATCGATTATTTTTTGTTGTTATCCTCATGGCTCTTAATCACCGGTTTCAATGAATAATGCTGTAGTTATTACTACTTTTGTGAGCATGCCAGAATGTCCTTCTGATTATTTTATCATCTTATAAATAGTAGAACAGTTTAAAGCTACATGCTGCAGGAGTACTTTGTTGTAAAAATCCATTACCAAACATTTCATGACCAATACCTGTCAGAAATTGCTTTTTTTTGGAAGATCTTTTGTAGATTTTGTAGTTATGCCATCATTTGTCATTTCACCTCGTAATACGTGAGATCAGACTTGTAGTTCCACTCTCAAGAGTCACAAGTAGGTACATACTAAAAGGCATTACACACAGTGGATATCAGCATTGAACTGACAAATAAAACAGTAATGTCTTCCCTATGGTGGTGATAATGGAGGATAGCTAATATGAATGTGTGGCGGAGGAATAATAAGACTCAAACATCACCCACGCTAATAACGAAAATGTGATGAAGAATCGGCTTTTGAAGTGTCTGTCGAGTTTTTGACAGCGTCACTGGTTAAGAGCCGCCCTGTCAAGAAGCCTTTATATTCAAAAACCCACACCAGATGTCTAAGTAATAATATTAGTTAATCAAAAATGCTATGAACATGAAAGAACACATACCATATTTTTGTTATTTTACTGTCCTCTGCTTTCTTCTAGTCAGTCATATATTCATTGACAGGGACTTGAACTAAAGTCAGACGGTAGTAAAACACTAAAAGCTAGTCTAAATAATTCACTGAATAGATTTAGAAGTTTCGTTACTGTTGGACTGTCATGCTGATGCTGAAATTTTAAAGAATAGAGGATGATTAGAAATGGAGTGTTTGGATGCTGAATCTTACTCTCTGGGCTGTAATATAACAAATGGAAATTTAGTGTTTACTGTTCTAAGAGTGTAGTTCGTAATAAAGTCAAGAATATTCAGAAAGGTTTCATCTATCATGGATGATTGATGCCAACTTCTGTGCTGAGGATGTCCTCAGAATCGAAGGCTGATGGTTACTATGGCAGCATCAGGAGAATTTAGGAAAAATACATGTTTTGTAAAGGAGTAATTTGACTGAATTTGAGGTTTATAAAGAAATCACCACCTACATCATTTTATGTGCGTCATTGAACTCATACTTGGTTTTACTAGCTGAGTTCAGAAACTGTACGAAGCTGCTGGTATGTTCCTGCTTCCTGAAAAGACAAAATCTCACTACACATAAATATCGGGTTGTCCCAAAACAATGACAGTTTGCTGCCTACGGGATCACAGCTGCAGTCCTTTGTGTGTCTTTCAACTAGAGTTGCAATGGTTAGTCAGAAAATGAATGTGCGATTATTTTCATAATCATCACCCTTCACCAAAATCAGAAATAATTTGTTGTTGAACCTCCTCTAATGTGAAAATGTGCTGCTTTTCATTTTTCTTGTCATTGTTGCATATTGAATTAACTACTGATGTAGTCTGAACCGTGGGCTGAATAAAGGCGCTCTATGATATGACCTGGTGATGGAGCATTTTTACTAGTTTTCTGATGTTATACAGCCAAAACTAAAGAAATAATAATATAGAAAATATAAATAATGCACACACCTGTAGTGTGACTTGACATCTCAACAGCAACAGCAAGACAGATTCTCAGCATTGCCATCTCTACAAAGTCCCCAGTTTCCAAGACGAATATCTTTTCATAGAAAACAACTGAAGTAATAATGTTGATTTTAACACAGATTTTGACCTACTGTAGTCCTGGCAAGACAATTAACATTTGACGTTATTACGTTGTCTGTCCGTCCAAAATTGATAATCAGATGACAAACACAGTGTTTAAGAGTTTCAGGATTAGGCTCCACTCCACAGAGATACTTGAATCCCAGTATATTCCCTTGAATTCTGATTTTCATGGCGATTTTTCCTGTTTCATCTTTCTCCCTGTGAAGACAGAAGAGCCAGGGCGAGCTTCAGTCATATAGAAATGAACACAGCAGCAGTTTCCTTCAATACTAACTTTAGAACACTTCTGATTTCGCACTCTTGAGGGTGACGCACCAAAGGGAAAAGGTGACGGTATACTGAGCGTAAGATGTCCGAGTGAGCTGTCACAATATCGATTCAGATCATACATGGTTCACCGACCAGATTGCTACTTTGTGCAAGCCACAATACTTCCGGTGTCTGTTTGGATTTGAGAAGAGATGACACATGTAACTTGGATTCTGTGTCATTTTATTGCAACTTAATTTAAAAAGTTTACATATGCAGGCCCAAATTGGAGAAAAAATGCCGTGTAAAAGTTTTCTTAGCGCTCCTGTAACTGACATCAGATGTTAGTGAGGTTTTATATTCGGCCTTAATATAGACACACTAAGTGCAATTGAACAAAAAAGAAAAAAAACTGAGGCTTTGTATGCTGCAAAGGCCTGCGGGCACTGTAGGCCTCCACCTTGTTAAACTCATTCACTTCCTCTTAACCGCCTGAAGGCAGGAAGAGAGAAGAGACAGAAGAGGAAGAGCAGCAAAGGGGGCAGGGCTTACTGCTTTCATTTAAAGTAAAAAGAAAAATGCAGAAGTTAGAAGTTTAGGGAGAGAGAATTAATCGGAGGAAAATCAGAAAGACAAGACTCAGAGTAGCAAGAGGGGTGAAGAGCCACCTGCAATCATGGCTCCTTGGACAAGGACCACCACAGAGCGGTACGGTGTCGGTAAGTCAGCCTGAGCTCATTTGTGTCTTTGTGTGTGTGACCATGAACAAATATGTTGCTCTCTGTTTCCATACGATGGTAAACTAGACATGCAACGGACAACAATGAGAAAAATAGATGCTCATCACTTCCTGCTTGACAGGATGTGAGCAGGTGCTGTGGGAGCTTCAGGATGCACACAGTTTTAACTCAGTTTAAATATTAAAATCATATTCACCATTTCATTTCACAGGATCTGCAGTGGAACAGGAGGGATACTATCGCATTAGCAAAATTTACAGTCTGATGGAGAAACAAGCAGGAGTTAGCCTGCCCGCGTGACTCCTTGTGCAGCTTGTAAATACAGAAGCTGGGAGACAAATTATTCCCGAAAATGACAGCTATAAGCGTGCAACATTGATTTTGGCCAGGAAACAAATCCTAGACTGTGCAAGTGCAACCTCAGAGTACAGTCTGCAGTTTATCTGGTGTGTGGGTTTAATATGGCGGCACTGATCAGTGTGTGCTGCCATTAGATATGCAGAGCAGTCACAAACTTGGCAAGACAGCAGATTTCTGACTTCCAATGCAGACTGTTCACTGGCCTGATGCAGCCTTTGTATTTATTTATCAGTTGGCTACAGTGGGTTGTACTGTGGAAAATGAGCGGAGACAGTTTAGAGTGTTTTTCGTCCCAGTAGTTCTACCAGCTTAAGGTTGTCAGTGAAAGTGCCTGTGAATTTAAAATTGTTATTTGAAAGGCTTTACTAATGTAATTACCCGGGGAAGTGCTATTTATCAGTTGTATTTACAATAACCGCCTTCCTCGTCTGTAGAAGACTATAATACACACAGGAAGTAGGTGAAGAAGGAAGTTTGTGCGAGTCTGAAGCCGTGCAGCTGAATTCTGTAAAGAACTGATTAAAATAATAAAAAGTAGACTACTGTTAACAAACTACACATATACACTTGCTGTTTGAACATCATTTTGCTGGTAGTGGACCACTTTTTACACAGTCGCAACAATGACTGTAATTATCTGCCATTTCTTAGCTGTAATTACTTGTTTAGAGTCCATGTTACCTTTGAGCACACGTCGACTAAAGAAGCCAGTAAGTCCTTACGGGCAGGCAGACTGACTGATGTTACAATGATCTGCCCGCTGTGTTGCTCTGTCACATAACTGCTGTTGTACCTTTTCCTGCGGCATGTGTTGCTACCACTGCTGCTTTGAAATGAAACCACAAAATAACCAGAAAATTGAAAGACAAGTAAAACTAGAAAAGCACTCGGAGAGCGCAGACCTCCGCCAGGCCAGCTGTTTGTCTGTCTGTCTGTTTGTCTGTTAACAGCATAACTCAAAAAGTAATGGACGGATTTTCACCAAATCTGGCGGCCATCTCTCTCAACTGTACAGAGTCCTTCAAAAAAATCCTGGATCCAGACGGTGATCCGGATCACCTCCAAAATCTAATCGATTGTTACTTTTGCTCTTCCGGACATTCTGTAAAAATTTGGTGAAAATCTGTCCATTACTTTTTGAGTTATGCTGTTAACAGACAAACAGACAAACAAACTCCGATGATTACATAACCTTCTGGCGGAGGTAATAAATATCTAAATAAAATGTCTCAGACTTTGCTGACATCATTACATAGCTCATTTTGTCTCACCATTAACAGCCCAAAGGCCCAAAGAAATACTGCTCAGTGGAACATAAAAAATCTAAGAAACCAATCCTCAGAACTGACAAGCTGGAAGGAGACAATGACATTGAAATTTTTGCCTACATAAGACTAATGTCATCTATTGAAATACATCTTAAGTCTAGATCTGGATGGAGGAAAAGAAAAAGCTAACAATGAAAATGTTAACCTACATGTTTGTTGGGTTCATTGTGGCTCATCAGTCTGACAGGTGATTCAGGGCTCCCTTCTGCATAAGCTGAGCTACTTTTATCTATTTATCCCCCAAGATATTTGCCAGATTTCTACCATTGAAAGACAGACTTCTTGGGTTTCTCCTTGGCGCCTTGTTCCTTCAGTCATTAGCCTAATCATGCATGTGGCAATTGGATACAATCAACAGCTGTGGTCATAGCAACCAACAAACTACTGCGTTTCACCGGTCAAGCTCACTGACACAGTGATCTAATAACTGACTCCTTCATTAGCCCATAACTGTTTTTTTGTTTTATTTTTTATTTTATTTTAGTGAAGTGGAATTTTGTTGGCCAAGGAGAGAAGCAGCTTTCCCTGGAGGTAGGAGACACGGTCCACATCCAGGAGGTCTGCGATGGTAAGAACATCTAATTAGTAGATTAAATTAAACAGTACTTTTCAACAATGATTCCGTAGTACCAAGAGAATATATTATCTTCTTGTCCCTCACTGATTATCTTCTGCTATACAAATTGCCATCTGTTGCTTGATGCTCCCGAATATTCACATTGTCCTGTTTTTTTCATGTTCACCAGTAAACATTTTCAAAATTTTGCATCAAAACAGTCATGTCGTTCTTATATTACAAACAAGCAATATAAAAAAATGCAGTTTTTGCTGCAAAAAACAAACACTTATTAGTACATACAGATTGTGCATTTTGAGAAACAGTTCTTTTCACAGTTAAAGATATTAAAAAATCTGTAACTTTTGTTTCTTTCTATGGAGATTTCACTGGATTAAATATCCCGTAGACATGATGAACAAATTTACTATACATAATGTACAAATATTACATAATTGTTACTACTAATTAAATAATATATGCAATTGTACTTTCCTCGCTACATTATGGTCTAACAGTAACAGTGAGTAACAGTCGATTTGTGTTTCAGGGTGGTACAGAGGCTACTTGGCTCGAAACAAGTCCCAACGGGTAAAAGATCGCACACAAATACCCTGTTTTTACACTGTTCATTATATTGACATTAAGAGCGATCTAATAACAGAAGAACGATGGTTAACTGGATTTATTCAACAGGGAGCCCTTTTGTACTAGGTTTGTGCATTGTAATGTTGAGCTATGACTGAATTTCTTCCTTTTCTCATCTCCCCCACATTAATTCCTCCTCAGGGAGTGTTCCCTGTCAGTTTTGTTCACCTTAAGGAGGTCATCATTGAAAAACGAGGGTGAGTGGAAAAAATAAACTCTTCAGCCGGTTTTCAAGTTTCTGAATTTGTTCAGTTTTCAAGTATGTGTCTGTGCGATTGTAGAGATGAGGAGGTGGTGATGTCTACAGAGATGCCCTTGGTGAAGGAGGTGACCACCACACTGAGAGAGTGGGGAAGCATATGGAAGCAGCTATTTGTGGTATGAACCAGATAATCAAAAAAACAATATGTGTGTTGTTGAATGTGAGCGGGACTGAATGTAATGCAGCACGTCTACCTCTGTCCAGGCCAATAAAGAGGTGCGTGTGAAGCAGGTCCAGAGGCTGATGTGGGAGCTGATGGAGTGGCGTTCCCAGCTCCTGTCTGGCACCCTGCCGAGTGACGAATTCAAGGAGCTCAAGCAGAAAGTTACCTCCAAGATTGATTATGGCAACAAGTATGTCTGCAGTGAAATCCTTTAATTTCATGTTCACACTTAAATACATATTGATACATTCCCATTGTTAAAGCTCATCCATCAGCCAGCGAAGTACGACTATTAATCACTGAGACTGATCTCCTTTGCACAACGCTCTGCTCCTTTTCTAATTACCTTGTCTTCCCATCTCGTCTTTTATACGCTGATGTTTCACCTTCACTGCCCATGTTTCCTCTCCACTCTTCTTGCCACCTTGTTCGCCTTCCATCAATCTTTGCAATACTCAACCCCAGGATCCTGGAGCTGGACCAGGTTGTTCGAGACGAGGACGGAAACATCTTGGACCCAGAGCGAGCCAGTGTCATCAGTCTCTTTCGGGCCCACGAGGAGGCCACAGCCAAGATCAATGAACGCATTAAAGAGGAGCAGGTACAGGACAGAATGGAGGAGGGAGAGGACCGTACAGAAAGTGTTTTAATTCAGAGTGTGATGGCAGATGTTGAAATCTTAACTGATTTACTCTGCCGCTTTGGCATGGCTTTGCTTTGAAATTTGTCAACTTTTACACAGTGTAGTATCGGTATGTATAAAAGCTCAGAAAGACATGGGTGGAATCACAATTTTGTCTTTCATTTGCATTTTTTTGTTTTTGATAAGAAAGTTGTGAAATGAAACTTTGCAGGAAATGGATAACTTGCCAGTCATGTCTGCCAGCAAGGGCTAATTAAGAATTCACATCCTTACAAATTGGCTTAACATCACTTTAACTCCGTGCAGCTCGTTTTGCATTTCAACATCGATTCATCACTACCAAGAGAATCTATCTATTAAGTTCTTCTCTCTCACTGATCTTCTTCTCCCTTACAAACCCGCCATCTGGATGCTGCAGCTGGTACATTTCAGAATAAGTAGCCATTAATTATGCGATATTGTACCAGTCAAACACATTTGTCAGGACCTTGCCAAAATGAATGCTTTTAGTCGGCGTTTTGTCTTGTTGAATCATCACCTCTAGTTATCCTCCTGAAACTAATGTCCTCTCCTGCAGTCCAACGTCCAGACAGACCACAGTGGGATCTCAGCGCGGATCCAGTCCTCCCCCACCCACAGCCTCTACGTCTTTGTCAGGAACTTCGTGTGTCGCATCGGAGAGGACTCGGAGCTCTTCATGTCCCTCTATGATCCCATCAAGCAGTGCATCATCAGGTGACACTGGTCTTCTAACTGAGCTTTACTTTTTGATGGTGGTCCAGCGTGTGCAGATGTTTTTGGATGTGAATTCCTGTCAGGTAGATTTGAGGATTTGAAATCGCAGACTTCTCTGAAGGATGAAATGTCTGTTTGGACTGTGAATTATTTATGTATTGCTCCTGTTGAAGCCTGGCAGATTTCGTTTATCCCCGTTTCCATCCATTTGGAATCAATTTTGTGGTGCAGTGATGAGTTGAAGAAACAGAGAAAAATCATAAAGATTAAACTAAGTTGTATGGAAAAAAACAGTATAGATTATATTAACGTGACTCCTATGAGTTTATTTTTTCTTGTGTCAAGAATTGGTGTTGAATCTTTTTACCTTCCCCCGATTCCTCAGCAGTCTGAAACATTTATGCTCACACATCGGCTCCTACCTTTCCCTCCATTTTCGTAGATCTATATACCTTTCCTTTTCCTCTCCTCTGTTGTGGAGCTCCACTAAATTAGAGCTATGAAAAGCCAAAAATAAACACACATGAAATACAAATTATTGGGCCGCAATTGCTGACTGGCAGCACTACGTGGTGCCTGACAGTGCTGATTTTCAGCTCTGTTGCTCACTGTCATATTGGATGTATCTATTTCTCAGCTAATGCAACTGAAAGTATGAAGATGGCCTTGAATCGATCATGTTTTTTCCAAAATCTATCCACCCATTTTAGATTTTCTTTTACGTTCTTGCAATATGTCCTCATGTATAATTCTTTTCTGGTTGTATTATGTTTGTCTGACTGGTTAAATACTTGGCTCCACACCTTTTCAGTGTGTTTATATCCCTGAAAACAACTGGCAGATGATAGTTGTTGTTTTTTTTTCAGGGGTATTATAGCTAGGAATTATTTTTTCTCAGCTTTGATTTCCCCTTAAGTACCCATGGCATTTACTGTACATGTGTGTCTATCTTGCTGTCTGCATTTATTTCCATTCATCCTTCTGTCAGTGTCTTGTGCATGCCAGTATGTCGGGGAAATGCTAGTGGGAAAAGCAGGTATTATGCAGATGCACAACGGTTCCATGTGCCTGTCAGAAGATGACTGAAACACTTGAACTGTAGTTTCCCTGACATCGCTTAATGTCAAATCATTAAATTGCACCCACTGTGCTCATGTACAACAGCCAGGCTGCTGTGTGCAGAATTTCATCTTGGCAGCCAGAGCGTCCCTGCAGAATTCAGTTGTGACGGATGAGATTCTCTCTATTGTTGCTGCCATTTCTGATATTATGCTTGTTTGTATGTTAAATATTACTATTATCAAGGTGTGGCTTGGTTTTTAACTCTTTGCCATCCTTTGTGCAGTGAGAACTACCTGATACGCTGGGGGAAAGAAGGTTTTCCCAAAGAGATCGACTTGCTCAACAACCTCAAGGTTGTCTTTACAGTAAGTGACCACAGGAGGGCACTGTCATACTGTCTCTGAGCTCCGCTTGTGCTGGGCTCCATTGGAATACATGAGTTTATTTCTTTTCTCTTTTTTTTTTCATTTTCTCCTCCAATTTTTCTGATGCCCATTCTCTGTATGTGTTTTCCTTACTTTGTCTTTGTCTTTGTCCTCAAGGACTTGGGGAACAAGGACCTGAGCAGAGAGAAGATTTATCTGATCTGTCAGATAGTGAGAGTGGGCAGGATGGACCTGAAGATGGACAAGAAGTACACTCAGGGCCTGAGGCGGCCATTTGGGGTAGCAGGTACTTCAAGAAGACACAATACCAGTGTTTTTGGTCTGAAGTGCTCCTAAATTGCTAATCTAATTGCCCACGCGATGTATGTATCGGCTATTAAACCTACAAACTGCTCATCAAGAAGATTTTTACTCATTGACAACATCCACCAGTACTGCACGGATTAAAGGTTTTGATTCACTCTAAACTATGGAACAACACCTGTTTTGTTAGCTTTTGTGCACACATGTATGTGGGTGATGCTATACACAGTTTAACAAATGGTTTCACACTTTCCCACTGATCAACAGATGGCAGTAACCTGTCAGGAAACGCACTAATGCACCAACGAATGTAGAGAAAAAAGCTGCAGACTTTTGAATTACACAGTGCTGGCGTGAAACTTTTACAACAAAAAATGTGCACTGTAAATACTTTATAAGGAAGGAAAAGCTTTCAACATGTTCAAGCTCAAGGATTTATATAGTGTGTCTTCATGAGTTGAACTGAAAAGACAAACTTTTTTGTTTGTTTACAAGGAAACTTCACAGCTCGCCTTTATTCTGTCTCTGAAAGCTGTAATGTATTTCCCGACACAAAAGGCTGTTGTCTCATTTCACCAGTTTTGCCAACTATAATGACTTTTAGTACACTTTCAGTCATTTTTGTTCCCTAAAGGTCAGAGTAATTCTGTTTGAGTCGTCAGCTGCAGGTATTATTGCCCATATTTACACCAGGGAGCTGTGAGGTACAACCACAATCCTTTGCAGGAGCAAAGCTAAAAAATTAATTGTCACCAGCAGCTGCTTTTTTTTTCTTTACCTTTTAGGTTATTGCTGCTCCCACTGGCTCAGAAAAGTGCCCTATATCCTCATATAACCTCCCACAACAGCTATCAGGGAGTGCATTTAGGGCTGTGTTTTTGGTGTGTTCTCTGTTGTGCTGATGTGAATCCACATTGCAAATTACTGTGTAATATAGTCTTTGATTTTGTCCTCACAGACACATTTGTTTTCTCTTTTTGGCAGTGATGGACATTAGTGATATCATCAAAGGGAAGATTGAATGTGACGAGGAGAAGCAGTTCTTCATCCCCTTCTTCCCGTATGTCCTATTTTCCTCGTGTGTTCCGCCTCCTCTGCCTCTCTCCCACCTGTTCTTCTCTATCAGACCCGTGACTTTTCCTCCGTATAATTTAAGTTACTAATATTGCAATTCTCTGTGTGTAATGGTTTCATAATTTGGACATTTTTACGATTAAATGTTTTTTTTGTGTGTGTGTGTGTGCGTTACTTACTTCTGTGTGTTTGGCTCCAGGGTAGTTGCTGAGAACGACTTTCTCCACACCTTACTGAACAAAGTGACAGCATCACGAGGCGACAGTGGTGGCCAAGGTACTGTCTCACATTCTCTACTCTCCGTTTCCTAGCCATGCGACAATTCTTGCAAAAGTAAGTGGTCCTGTATGCACTGAAGGTTCCCACTGGACTGTGCATGCTGCAGTCATTTGTGGTCAGATATAATGGCTATTTCTCATCGCAACCTCGCCTCTTCTCTCTGCACCGTAGATGAGAACGAAGGGCATTATCCTGATGGATAGCAGCCGCCCTTGAGCCCAAGTTTTCATATTACTTACCCTTTGTTTCTCCCTCACCAGCCTCTAGTCTTGCTGCCCACTCCCTCATGTTTATAGCTGACTTTGACAACCCCAATGGGTGACACTGTCTTGTTGCACATAGAGTAACCCTGCATGTTGGACTGCACTGCCATATCGCTCAGCTTTTATCTTCCTCCTGCTCCCGAAGGCTCCGGGCGTAACCTAGATATGAAAGGTGCATCCGGACGAGCCGATATGGAAAGAGCACCTGAGGCCACCAGATGTCTGTTCTTAACATTACTCACCCCTAATCTCTCCTTCCTCTCACTTTGAGACGCTTTTGCTATTGTACACACATACATACACTGTCTTCCCTGTAGGTATGAGGGTAGTTTTGAAAATGTGGGTTTGTGACACAGTCTGGATTTCACCAGCTCTGTATTTCCCTGAAATAGCTCACCCACTTTTCCCTTTACCTGTCTATTTCTTCTCTCTGCTTTTACACATAATTTCTCTGAAAGCTGCAACAGCACATATTCTTTATTTGAACATTTCTGTCTATTACAAGAGCACCTTTCTGTTTTCTTTTTCCTCCCTTGCCGCCCTGTTTTGCACCTCTTTCCCAAATAGAAAGCATCATTTTGTATTATTGATTACGACCTGTTTTGCGACAACAGCAGACATTTACCCATCAGCAGAACATTTTAACATTATGCTTCTCATAACCACTCAAATTTTCCACAAAGTGAAGAACACATTAAGTTCAGCCCTCAGGCCTCATGTTTCAAGGTTTCTGTAAGACCTGAAAAGCATCTTAAAATTCACTTCTAATACTTTGGAGCCTTGAAATTCTTTCTTCATTTATTTGGCTTTCATTTGAATTTGCATACCTGCGAGGGAAATCATTTCTTGGTTGTTCATTTAAAATAAACTGGAGTGGCACCTTTTTGTCCAAAGTACATGTTCTGACAAAGTAATGTCAAGTATTCACTTTAAATCTCTCATGCCCGTGAACATAGATAAGTTGCTGAGATCTGTACAGATCAAATTTGTGCTATATTTCTCTCTTTTGGACCGGTTACATTTTACAGTATGGTACAAAAATCTTGGGTAGTTATTAAGGAATAAATAAAAATAAAGTCAGATAAATACAATAAAATTTCAAACTTTAGTTGTATGGCAAAGGAAAACTATGACATTTTTCTTTATTAATTCACATTTACTGTTGATTTCATAAACAAAAAGAAAGGAAGAAACTGATTTTATAGACAGTAAAATATGATGTCACACCACTAGGCTGGTATAGAAACTGTGCGAGATGCTTTATAAAGAATATATTCTTTGAAAAAAAAAAAAAAGCTTCCTGACATAGATTTAAACCATCCATATATCTTCTCCTTCTTTGACCCTCCAGGTCTCTGGGTCACCATGAAGGCTCTGGTTGGTGACATAGTCCAGATCCGGAAGGAGTATCCTCACCTGGTGGACCGCAGCACAGTTGTTGCCCGCAAGCTGGGCTTCCCGGAGATCATCATGCCAGGAGATGTTCGCAATGACATCTACCTCACCTTACAGGCCGGCGACTTCGACAAATACAACAAAACCACGCAGAAAACCGTGGAGGTCATCATGTGGGTCTGTGATGAGGAGGGCAAAGTCATACAAGTGAGCAGCACAAAGATGTGGCTGGGGGCATGTCAGCATTTTAAACAGGAGAGGGATTTGTATAAATGGGGACTGATGTGTGTGTGTGATGTTTGAGGTTAAGTGTGCAGGTGCAGAAGTATGTGTGGTCTTTTAAGAGATTGAGGTGTTATGGGTCAGTGAGCAAGCACAGCACTGATCAAGCACTTACTCACCCTCTCATAGTCAGGGGCACATAGAGGCGGCTTTAACCCGGAATGGAAATCCATCTTCGGCATACATGGATGCACATGCACTTGTATACACACAAACATAAAGTCCTTCAAGTCACTGACACATATTTTTCTCTCCCTCTCCTTTTCCTAGAACTCCATCTGTCTGGGAGCAGGGGATAAGGCGGTCAGCGAGTACAGGTCTGTCATCTACTACCAAATCAAACAGCCGCGCTGGATGGAGACATTCAAGGTGTGTGTGTCTCTACTCTGTCCGTTTCTTTCCTTGAAACGTCTGGTTGCTCTATAGCGTTTGCATTCCACATTTCAGCTCCGTCCATCATAAAACATGCACAGAAAAGCACTGCATATTATCTTTAAAATATCTCTTATATTCTGTATTCGATACCATCCTTCAGGTGGCAGTCCCTCTGGAAGAAATGCACAGAATTCATTTACGCTTCATGTTCAGACACCGCTCTTCCCAGGAGTGTGAGTATCTTGCTCTGTGCCTCCTCCGGTCTGTTTTCTCAGCAGATCCATGCTCTCTTCGCTTCTCCTCGGAAACCCTGAGCTTAATATGACACCGAAACAACTGAATGATTGTAACCAATTTGGAAAATGACCCAAAGCATCATTACATACACTTGCTTATACAAAGGAGTAGTTTTTCCTTCTTCATGTCTGAATCCTCACCCTCCCTTCTCCCATCTTTCTCTCTTTCCCTGATGTGTTTTTCTCTTGACTCTTCTGGTTCCCTTGTACGCATCCTTCTCCCTTGTCTCCAGCCAAGGACAAGAGCGAGAAGAACTTCGCTATGGCGTTTGTGCGTCTGATGAAAGAGGACGGGACGGTTCTACAAGATGGACTGCATGACCTTGTGGTCTTCAAGGTCAGAGCCGCTAATGGTGCTTTTAGTAGAGAAAAAAACTCAACAATGGCTTCATTGTCCTTCATTTTATTTTAAGAATTAGGCCAAATCAAAGAAGCAACTCATCAAAATGTTAGACTTTACAAACAGCTGCAGTACACAACGTTATTTGCAGATAGATGTCAAAAAACACGTTAACACCAAGGGAAGTTTCTCAGTCTGTATTAAGTTGCAACAGTCACAGCAGCTGAACTAAACATATAGTGGGGTCGGACGGAAGATTATGGCCACCCAGACAGGTTGAATGAAGCCAAATAGATTTCCTGCCAAATGAGCCAGAGCTGAGATTGAACCCACTTATTGATTAAATGCCAAACGCAATGAAGATTAATTACTCTTGATTCACTCAAAGACCAAACGGATTGTCCCCCTGTGCCCTCTTTCTCGATTATCTCTCGTTATCCCTGCAGTCCTCTTGATTTCTGTGCCACTCACGGCTTCAATCTCTTAGTCCCTGATGTTTCCAGCCGCTCTCTGATTATTTACTGGTGTGGCATTAATGAGGGCAGAGTTGAAGTTTGTTCAGTTAAAATATGACTGCAGGGCGATAAATCTAAATCTGGAACAATGCACAGTAATTGAAGTCTAGTCGCATAAATAAAACCACCAGTCAAGACACCAAGAGAAGATAGTTCCTTTTCTCTTAGATCTGTTGCTTCCAATGCTGACTTTGTTGAATCTTTTCAGCGCTTTTTAGCTTAGAAGAAAAATTATGTGTCAGTGGTTGGTGCTGTTTTTTTGTTGATGCTTTTATATTTTTAACCTGTGTGCTGTGGTGGTTTTTAAAGTTCTGAGTTTACAAACTGGCAGAAACCGATGAGGCGAAGCATCACAAAAGATTACTGCTGTGGAACAGTTGACTTCATTCATCGTTTATCATTTTTTCCCTTCAGGACTGGCCTGATAAATCACCGCATGTGTAGCAAATCCCAATGTCTCTTTGTTTTCCGCTCCCACATTTGCATGAAGACACTTTGACTAAACACAGGAATACAGTTTTTGCCCCAGTGCTGCTCAGACACCTACGCAGCATCTGTGCTGTTATTTCCAAACCTGTAGCATTGCAGGTGTATCAACATTATTGGGTTTTAACCGACTTTTGTCCTTTCAGGGTGATAGCAAGCGTATGGAAGACGTGAGCTCCTACTTGTCTTTGCCCTCGACCCGCCACCACCCTGGTGACACCCACAAGGGGGCAACGGTGAGCCGCAGCTCCAGCAGCTTGTCCGGTGGCGGAGGCCTGTCAGTCAGCTCCAGAGACAGCTTCAGCATCTCCACCCTGGTCTGCTCCACCAAACTCACCCAGAACGGTAGGAGTGTGTGTGTGTGTGTGTGTGTGTGTGTGTGTGTGTGTGTGTGTGTGTGTGTGTGTGTGTGTGTGTGTGTGTGTGTGTGTGTGTGTGTGTGTGTGTGTGTGTGTGTGTGTGTGTGTGTGTGTGTGTGTGTGTGTGTGTGTGACAGGTGTTACAATATTAAAATACCCACTTCCTGACAGTGTGTTGGCATTATTACTCTGGAGACTTAGCAGAGGAAAACATTTTTATTCAGAAACACACCCATATAGACACAAAGGTTGAAGAAAGGTCAGAGGGAGGATGTTTGAAAATTAAACTTGACACGTCAAAAAAACATTAATTAACATCTTCTTTCAGCAGAGTAATAAGGCCAGGCCAAGACAATGAATCATCGGTTGGCTGTGAAATTGGTAGAGGACAAATCCACTGCTTAGAGTGTCAGTTGAAGTCTGAAAGTACTACTGTGTCCTCTTGGCTTGGGTTAAATGCTTGGAAACAAATTTGTCTTTAGAAAGCCCACATATATGGAAAATTGGTCTGACTTGATCAGGCAGCGTTCATTTTTAGCTGAGGTTAAAAGGTGATGTGAGGTTAGGGGAAAGGCGACATCCAGCCCATTAATGGTGAGTCAACATTATGGTAATTAGATTACCATTGCCAGAACTACAAGGGTGTTTATGTTATGAGTCATGGCGTAGTAAGCAAAGGATGGAAGGTTGGCGGTGTGTATACATGGCTTTTATTAGTGGGCACTGTCATCGTTTTGCCCTACACACTCAGATAGTCAGCCACACAAGCAAGGAACACACACACTGAGGTGCACACCCTCATCGACAAATGCATAAACGCACGTACACTCCAGACAGTAAGGTGCATCAGACACAGGTGCAGTGCAACAGCTGTTACCGAGGAAACCAGTCCATCACTATAATGAACATTATCCTGCTGTATTAATCAACTGTACCACACACACACACACACACACACACACACACACACACACACACACACACACACAGAGGCTCTCAGCCATGCATGGTCACAGTGTTGTTTAGGGCCACCCACCAGATGTGCAGCTTGGCCTGGTGAGTCAGAAATTATCGGACAGAGAAAGCGGTGAGCTTTTAGCAGGCTGCCCTACAGAGACGTGGAAATCTGCCCTATGTCAAACGGTAGCACAATTAATGACAGTCACTGTCCATGTGACAAATCAACATTTGACAGATTACTGCTTTGTTGTTCTTGTCACATAGAGAAAAAACTGAAAAATACAGATTTTTTTTAGGTTTCTAATATACATATGCATCCAGTGTATTTACAGTATACTGTATATCCCTAGAGTATTAGGGTCAATCCATATAAATTCATTAAAATCTGAAAAAAAAAAGCCCAACTGACCCCCTCAAAATGAGCAGTTTTAAATGTACAATTATTTTAGTATAATTAATTAATTAAACATGTTCTCTTTATGCTATGACTGTTGTCTTAGTTACAGGCTCATGAAGTACACAGGGGTGGGTAGAAATTTTGCATTTTAATTTGTGTTGCTTTACGATAGTATTTCTAGCATTTTGTGGCCTAATAACTTCATATGTATATGAATATATTGGAAAATGGTGTTGACACAGAAGGAATGATAGATACAGGATCAACCAGCAACCACCTATCCCATATGATGATGAGATCTTTGAAAATTTACCCAAAATGGACTTTTTAGAGTTTTCTCAACAATAATATATCCTATTTCTCACAGTTCCAGGGTACCCATGCTTGTTTTTGTTACTGTATGTCATATCAAACTGGTGCAGTTTTGACATTGAAACTGCCATATACCCCATGATATTGATTCTCAAAGTTTATCATAAAAAATGTACTGGACAAAAATTTGATTTTAGATTATGACATCTGCAGTGGATATAAAATTTCTGGGATTGCAGCTCTTAACAGGGCTGAAATTCATGTGTTTATTTCTGTTACATATAGAGTTGGGAAAAGCTGGAAAAAGTTACTCGAGTTAGAAAGTATAAAATGTAAAAGATTGAAAAGAGGCAGTCAAATTTCACTGATTTCATATGGATGGACGCCTATGTTTGGGCTTTGGGTAAAAGTATATTGCATATATACTGTATGTATGCATGTACTTGACCCCTAAACAAAATTTGGATACAGTACATCTCTTTCTGACAAAAACTAAGTAGCAATTTGTCAAGTGATGTTTTGTCATGTCTCAATTTCTATAATAAATTTATTGTTTTGGTTCTGGTTTTATAACAACGCAGCAAATCATCAATTTCAACTTTTATCTTTTGTATTGTGTTAATCCTGGTGTGTTATGATTCACTGTTTATTTGTATTCTGTGTGACCCAAGAAGGCACACACTGTCATATGTGAAAAATTATACATTTTAATAGACATTTAATGATGCTATTAAAGGGGAACTTCGTTTTTTTTCAACCTGGGGTCTGTTTCCATGTGTAATTTCATACATGTGAGTGATGGAGAAATGAATTTTCGACATAGCTCCAGTATTTAGCCAGGCAGGCAGCTTAGCAGCTCAGCTAGCAGCTCGGCTAGCGAAAAGTATGGGGCAGCTGGCCCCCCGCATCAAAGTCCACCCTAACGTGCTTTTGCCCCACACTGACCGGCTCAGATAGTCTCAATGAGTGTCCCACAACATACTAGAGATGAGAAGTGAAGGAAAACCTCCACATTACCTGGCGATCGCTCTTTGTTGTGGTCTGTATCCAAATCTCAGGACGCTAGAAACCAAATCTCGTTTCGAAATCGCGCTATTTCGGAACAAGATTTGGTTTCTAGCGGACTTTGACGTGGGGGGGCCAGCTGCCCCATACTTTTCGCTAGCCGAGCTGCTAGCTGAGCTGCTAAGCTGCCTGCCTGGCTAAATACTGGAGCTATGTCGAAAATTCATTTCTCCATCACTCACATGTATGAAATTACACATGGAAACAGACCCCAGGTTGAAAAAAAACGAAGTTCCCCTTTAACTAAGAAGACATTGTCATAATGCTACCTTTGAGCAGCGTCCACTCCAAGACAATACGTGCATGTACCTACATGCATTTATGTTCTGTGTATGTCTCCCCTCGTCAGTGGGACTGTTGGGGCTGCTCAAGTGGAGGACTCGACCTGAACTCCTTAAAGGAAACCTGGAAAAACTCAAAATCATTGATGGAGAGGAGGTGGTCAAGGTCAGTGGTGTAAATATACTAGTGTGTCTTTGCATAAATGTGTCCTGTGGTATGTGTGCTCTCTCACTGATCATCTCCTTTGTGTGTATACATGTGTAGTTTCTGCAAGACACTCTGGATGCCTTGTTCAACATCATGATGGAACATTCTCAGACTGACGATTACGACATCCTTGTGTTCGATGCCTTGGTGAGTATATAGTGTGTGTGTTTACTGAGGAAAATGTTTGTGGGTCTGACTCTGTGTATGTGCCTTGGTAACACATTGCAGCTGATTTCTTGACAGACTGTCTCAGTGTGCATCAAGTCTGATGTCTTTGTGTCTTCCCGTCCATCAGCTGTCAGATGACTGGACAAAACTTCTCATCTGCCTTGCAAATGTTTACTGTGATGTCACCAACTCTATCTCTCTTTTATCCCTTCTGTCTGACAGATATATATCATAGGTCTGATCGCCGACAGAAAGTTCCAGCACTTCAACACAGTCCTGGAAGCCTACATCAAGCAGCATTTCAGTGCTACGCTGGCCTACAAGTAGGTTGCTTTCATACTTAGAGCCTTTGATGGATCTTTCTGAAAGAGTTACGGTTCAGTTTTCAGTACCTTGGCTCTATTTCAACCACAGAACCAACAAAAGTTAAGCAGTAGGTCTTGGTTGCATTGACTGTGTAGGCATCCCCAAGTGCATTTGCTATTTTAGTTCATGCAGGTACAGCAGTGCAATGTAAACTGGAGGTTGTGGTGATTAATAGTCAACTCTTAGTCACATCATTGAACTCTTCGCTCTCTTTGCTCTGAAACAACCGTACTAATCACAGTGACACACAACAGCAACAGCTCAACAAACGGAAAGAAACCTCTCCAGAAAATTTATGTTTTTGTCTTAATGATGCATTGGGGCATTACGTGAGCACAAACACTTCAAATCTGCAGCCAGAGGCAGATGGTGTGGGTTTTTGTTTAACTTGTATAATGACTGTGTTGATGAAGCCGTTTATATAATCACATCAGCCCAAGCTAATTAGGTTTATTTCTCATGTCATATATGGATACATCAACATAAAATATGACACAGTAGCATTTGCACTGCCATGCATTTTAAAACATCAAATGTGATTCTCACTAAAAAAAAAGGAAGTTGAAAATGAGGCAATGTCATAAAAGACTGATGAGATACTGTGATCCAGCTACTCCCACATAAACAACAGAAGCCATAACGGACCCTCCTGATACGTGCAGTATTTATGGGAGTTATTTTGCAGCAGCCTGCGGTCATTTGAATGTATTTCAAGATGGATCGGCAATGTGCTCATAGAATCACTTACACTGATCAGCCACTACATTAAAACCATCTACCTGATATCGTGTAAGTCCCCATCATGCTGCCTAAACACCTCGAGACACAGACATGAGATGTCTGCTGGTATCTTGTGGTGTTTGGCAGCATGATGTTTTCAGTAAATTTAAAACTTGTGGGTTCTGGGGCCTCTATAGATGGGAACTTGTTCAAGCAGATCCCACAGATGATTGATCAGATTACAATCAGAAGAATCTGAAGACTGGCTCAATGCCATATGGGCTCTTTGGGCTCTTTCTGAGCAACTTCTGTGGTATTGCAGGGTGTCCAGCTTGTGGAGTCCCCAATTTGAGATGATCTGTGTTATTTCCCTCACTTGTAGGAGCTTTAATGTTTTGGCTCAATACTGTAGGCTAATTTAAAGATCCATGCAGAGTTATTTACTGTTGTTTGTGCTTCAATCACAGCATATCCATTTAAACATATCTACCTGTCTGGGAACAGTTTAGTGATATTTCTGGCAGTGTTCCATCAGTTCTCTGAGACCTCACTTTTGCTCTTGTTGATAAAAGTGGCGGAAGATTGACTCACAAAAACATACCATGCTTACCGTGGCTACTGGCAAATTGTGCACTGTCCTTTAGATTTCTTAAAACCAGCATGTTGTCATCAAAGCATTTTATGTGACAACTCCTCCGCTCATTTGGAGTTATGAAATCCTTTAAATGTCACCCGCTAATGGAAAAAGCCAACTGTTTTGCAACTCCTGTAAAGTTCAACAGAGCTGCCTAAAGTACAGCCATTGTACAGCATTAGTCATCTGAAGATCTAATGGTAAGTGACTAAATACTGCATTGTATTCAGTCGCCACTGGAGGTCAGTATGTGAGTTGGCCTTTCAGTACTTGACTGAATGAGATTAGAGTACGCTTCTTTACTGAACCCTCAAGCTAGCCAGACTTTAAACACCTCTGGCTGCTTTGTTCTCTCACTTAATTCACTTTACTTGATTCAGTTGGGCACTAGAGAAAACATTTGATTGCTCTGCCAAGGCCTCAGTTAGGAAATTAAAAACATGTCTAAAGATATGGCTGACTCCTCCTGCTCTATTTTCTTCTCTGCATCTTTTCTTGCTTCCTCCAGCTGCTTCTCCTCGTCATCTTCATATCTTTAGCCCAATTATCCCCGCCACTGTCCTCCTCCTCTCCACTCTTCTTTCTTCTTCTCTTCCATCTATTCATCTGTCTCTCCGTCGTCACTCCTTTCCTCCCCGGCTAGTGCGTTCAACCTCTTTAAGAGGGTCACTGCAGCTTATCGCCTGTCAGCCCAGAGGCTGTTATGTAAAACTCTCTAACTCCCTCTCACTGCGTTTTAAACTACTCCCAAAAAGAATAAATCCTCCCATGCTTTCCTTTAAGCCATGCACCAAAACAAAAACCAGGAAAGACTGATTTTTAATAACTTTGGTATTATTTTCAAGACCACCCTGATTGCAGTGAGGCCAGATTAGAGTTCACTTTTTAAGGGGACTTTTTATTGTTTAAGAGGATTGGGCAGTTTTAAAGCATTTACTGTGTGATCCCTTGCTGCCTTTTCATGGAACTGGAGCCGACACAAAGCCGAAAGTCTTGATCTTGACTCTCTGTAGATCTACTCTTTTGCACATTCTAAATATTTTAGTCTTGTAGACCAACGAGACAATCCAGAGAGAGATTAGGAGGGGAAATGCTGATGTGTCATAAACTTAGACTGAACTCTGTGCCTCCCACACCTCTCTCAACTGCTTTGACACACCAGAGTATTTATGTGTGTCTAAAGATGCCTGTGGGGTACGCATATGTTGGAGAATGATGAGCAGCATGTATCTGAGGGCAAATAAAAATGTCTGCGAGCTGTGTGAAAGGTACATCTGTTGAGGTGTGAAATAGTATTTTACTATTTTTTTCCCCACTTTCACCTCCGTGCCAGTCTTTCTCTCTCTCGTTCTTTTGCTCGCACTCTGTTGCACTCCGTCTTTCTGCTCTATGGAAGTGAAAAATGGAGTTGGTGATTAACTTTCCAACCTGTGGAACATCAGAAAGGAAATGACAATTCTGTCTCACTGATTTTGATTTCCTTCTCTGCTCTCTATCTCTCTCGCGCCTGTTTTCTCCGTATCGCTCGCTCCCAGAAAGCTGATGTCGGTGCTGAAGAGGTATCTTGATGTGTCCAGCCGAGGAGAACAGTGTGAGCCCATCCTCCGAACCCTCAAAGCCCTCGAGTACATCTTCAAGTTCATCGTTCGTTCTCGCATGCTCTACTCCCAGTAAGTGTGTGTGTGTTTTTTAGTGGACTGATAGTGACTTCAAATTTAGTTTTGGATCCAGAATTAGGAATTTGTGAAGTCTCTCTCACACACACACACACACACACACACACACACACACACACACACACACACACACACACACACACACACACACACACACACACACACACACACACACACACACACACACACACACACACACAGAGAGAGAGAGAGAGTACCCAGTGACTCTGCATCGCAAAAGTAATTGTTTGTGACAGCTCTGTAAGGAAAGGCTGCTGATTACAGCACGAATGTTGCTAATAAGCATTGATGATGAAGTGCAGCAGCCAAATGAGAGCTAATGTCAGGGCCAGGACTGCTGAATGGGCCGCCAGCATGGGTGGACAAAGTTCCAGCAGGAGAAACACCCACAGTGCTGAGTCCAAATCTACAGCATATGATAAGTGCAAACAGCATTATGTGGACCTTCAGGGTAAGAGTTTCGACTGACAGATTGACAGAAACGTCCTTCATGCTCTCCAGCTTTCGTTGAGCTGTTATGTTGTTCTGTGTTTCTAATTTGTGTTATCCTCTTTCTTTAATTCTTCCCTTCATCTTTAAATTTAATTTTCTGCCTTACCTTTTTCTGTGGAAGCATTCATCGAATATAAAGATCAGTTCTCACTGATGTGTTGAGGATTATCATATTGTTATGAGATCTTCTACTATGTAATCTTTTCCAATTATTACAGTGCCTTCTTTACACAGGAAGCCATGGTATCTGGGAATAAAAAAGAAAATTCTTTTTACATCACAGCAGTGCATACCTAGATTTTCTTTTCCATCCATCAGATAGAAAAATCCCAAAGTTTACAGACCAAACAATAGTTTGATGAATTCCACCATTTTTGCAGTAATTCAGTTTGTCCTAAGGGGTTTGTCTGCATGAATAAATACAAACACAAATAGGATTTGACACTACTTAAGGTAATTGTGTGCCTCGGTGCACTGTTCTTGCATTTTTACAAGATTCCCTGATTGGTCTAAGAGGAGCAGTGTTCTTAATTTGACCATTTTTTTTAAAGCTGAGCTACATCTCAGCAGCTTTGGTCAGTGTACCTCTTATTTACTCATCCATGTACTGTGCAAAATATCTGCATTTCAAATCTGACTAAACTCAGTCCTTCTTAATTGGAGCATTGGACTTATTTCACTGTTTGGTCCAAGGGGGAACTGACATTATGAATCAAAACCAGATAGCATTTGTGACTGATTTGCGTTGACGGGGCTTTTATAACTCATGGGAGACGTGGTTAGCGGTGCCTTGCTGTTCTGCTTTTCTTTGCCTCTCACCCACAACTATATGCAGTTGAACAGTCTTGCCTCTATCATTTCCGCAGACTTTTCCTCAGTGCCCTCTTGTCCTTTCCCTCCACCCTGCTGATTGTCTTTCCTTTAAACCTCCCCTTCTTTCACCATCTGTCTCTAGTATTAGTTTGCTAAGCAAGTATGTCATAGTTGCATTGTTTTGTGTGGCTAAAAGTGAGTGTGCAATTGTAATTTTTATTTCCACATGCGTCATTGGAGATGGATTACAGCAATCATCCATTGTACCTAAAATCAAATACACAACTATTTTCGTCAAGTGTGTACTGTATGTGTGTTGTACAGCCCAGCACTGACACATCTCGATATCTCTGCACACACAGACAGGAACACACACTTATGCACAGACAGGGCTGGTGGATTAAGCAGGACAATGCGTCTGTAATCATAACTGTACTCTGCAAAGAGCCCAGTGATAATACCTCTGTGTGTTACCGCCTAATCCCTCCCTCCACATGCTGAATTCGCCGTGTGCCACATGCTAATCCTTCCCTCCAGCACTCATAACTTCCATTGTAATTAACAACTGCACAACTGAATCATTCAGGGACGGTGAGGGAAACGGGGGAAGAGAAGAGTTGGAGGCATGGATGAGAGTTTGCTAAGGGTGGAGGAAGTGAAGCTGAAGGGATGATAGAGGGATGTGTGGGCGTTTGGATGCAGTGTGATTTGCAGACAGAAAGACAACCCAGTGTTTTTTTTTTAAGTTAGGGGATGTTTAAATCACAGCAGTCAGTTCTTATCAATGTTTAGTTTTACCTTGGCAGCATAATATCTTGTCAACATTATGCTGCATTAGTTTTATGCATCACTGTAATTGAATCTAGTGCCTTGAATTACAATTGCGTACTGGGTGACTCTATCTCGTTATTACTTAAGCAGCATGATAATTTTGTTGTGAGTCTTATAGCTTCAAATTTAAAATGAAATATTGACTGAAGAGTTAAAAAGTAATACATTGCCTATATACTAAGCATATTTTCTACCATGTTATAGAAGAAATATCCAAGGGACTGAAGCAAATTTAGTTGATGCCCTACTTCCATAAAAACACAAGAATTTAATGTCACTTGTTAGATTACTATGTATTGCAAAAAAAGGTTGGCTCAGTACAGATAACTTAGAAAGAACATTATTATTACAAACCTGGAATCAATTTGAACTCTGCCAAAAAACAAATCAGGATAGTTTTCACTCCGGTGGAGTGGCTGATTTTAGAAATAACACGCGAAAAAGTCAGGAAGGGAAAATTTGTGAAGGGCATGAAATTGGTTAGTTATGGATACTGGATGTTGTTGAGGTTAAAGTATATTTTCAAGATGAGAGGTGACTGATTATATATCAGATTATTATAGCTCATTATTATTTATTGTCCTGCTAAAGCTTCTTAGAAATTATATGCAGCAAAATAACTGAAGCATAACTGGAAAAAGTCAATAGAAGTTGAGGACTTTTTATGAAATCTGCAGTCTTGGGGATTGCTGTAAAGACTACTTAATGAAACATGACTTAAATATGTACATGATCTTAGAAAAAGTGTCTAAATTCTAGGAAGAATCGTGTCATAGTTCAAATGATGAAGGCAACAAATGATAGGAATCAAGCAAGCATATTGTCTACTAAATTCTAAAGACCTTTATATGTCCATCTCAGTAATTTTTTCATATTGTTATATTTGAGTTATTAAAGTACTTCATTTTGGATATCGCTTCATAATCTGTCCAGGCTTCTGTTACTCACAAATAATTTAAATCAGGCCTTTTCTGTCTCTAATTCTTTCATTCCACGTTCCACTTGCAGCAATTATTCAGCACACCTGTTGGTTTCTGTCATGTCTTTTACTTCCTCAATCAGTTTTTCCTCTTTCATCCATCCCTCCCTCCGCTTTGTTAATCACGTCACGTCATGGCCTCTGCCACTGCCCTCTTCTCTTTGTGCCTTTTTTCTGTTTTTCCTGTTGCATTTCCATTAATTCTCTCCTGCCCTTCCAGGCTGTACGAGGGGAAGGAGCAGGGGGAGTTTGAGGAGTCACTGAGGAGCCTTTTTGAGTCCATCAACAACTTGATGCGGACAGACTACACCACCACGCTGTTGCTCAGGGTAATCACGTGCACTCACCTTTACGCTCACCACTAGTAAACCTCTTTATATTCCCTCTGCGTTTTACTCATCTTTATTCACACACCTCTTTCTCCTCGTTCTGTTTTTCTACGTTTCTGGACTGACACCGTCTCATCTCTTCTCCTCATGCTCCCATTTCTCTAATGTGATCTCTCAATCGGATTCTGACTACATCAGTATTCTGCTGCTTTGTTTTGCCCTCTTATTCTCAGTGCTCACACAGAGGCAGACATACAAACAGATCCAGTCACAAAAAGTTAGGCAGACAGATAAGCGGCCCTGTGAAAAATAATATTCTCTCACACATGTGCAGACAGACTATTTGATGGCAAAGTCACCTTGCACGGGATTTCAAGGCGGTAATTTTAACAATGTTTACTTGTTGTGTGTGTGTGCGTGTCATCAGGTTGCCGCTCTGAAGTACCTGCCAACTGTCCTGCATGATGTTGAGAAAGTATTTGATGCCAAACTTCTAAGGTAAGCTTATCCTTAAACACGCAAACATGCAGACACACGTACTAACACCTTATCTCTGGTCTCGTTCAGGCACTCTGACAGGGGGTTATTTGGACCTGGCTCAGCCCACATTTTCCTCTTGATTTTGTTTAGTGGCTGCTATTCTTCTGTCTCCCCGCAAACCATCTAGGTCGAACCTTCCCTTCTTTTTCAGGTGATAAAAATCTCATCAAACGGACGTAGACACAAGGACAAGCACTCAAACACACTCTGCAGCTCCTCCATGTGCCCCTGAGTGAAATGACAATTTCACCAAAACCATCAAACAAAAGCCATTTTAAACCTCTTCTCTTTTACCCTCAGACTCCAGAGGAGCAAAATGACTTGGAATGGTTTGCTTAACCTCTTCCTGACCCCGAATTAAACTTACAATATACTGTTCAGCCCAGGAAATAACATCAGTGTACATACTTCAGCAGATGGTAGTTCTTATTTCAAAGTACAAATCTCAAACACTTTATCTTCTAGCAATCCCGCAACCAGACTATATATGAAAGATGTTAATCGACGCTTTCTTTACTTTCTCTCTAAGCTCTCTTCTTCTTAATATCTCTGTTGACCTGTCTGTGACCTGTGTGTGTTTGTTGCGTGTCCATGTGTGTGTGTTATTTCAGATTATCTGCATCTGCCAGTTCAGTCCCTCTAGTGGCTCAGTGTCAGCACAGTGTCGCAAAGGTGTTACCTTTTAACACCTGCGTCACAGACACGACACACACTCAGGCAGACAGACACGTACACAAGTAGAAAGGTGTTGGGGGACAAAGTTAACAGTCAGGACATACATTCTCATCTTCTGTGATTGATTTCCTCTTTTTTTCTCTCTTCCGCGCATATTCACGCACCCTTTGCCGTGTTCTCCTGCACTTTTTTTTCTTCTTGCACACACATGCACAATGCACAAACATATCTGAGCGATCTCAACTTAAAAGTAAGGTCCCCGCTGCATGCTTGATCAGAATTGCCTGGAGCAGATTTTTCCACAGGCGAGCTGTGTGAATTACAATCACCGTGCATGAGGTGGACATTAAAGCTTTGTCTCATCTCCTGTCTGGTTACACTCCTACTTCTTGTAAACCCACCTGTAGTGTGATCTGTGGAGTGGTACCAGCACAGACACTGTCAGCCATGCCTGTGTTTTGGTGGGTGCTCTGTGTCCTTTGCATGTCCGTAGGGTATAGGCTGACATTTTGGTTTTTAATTAGATTCAGCTTAGATGATTAGTGGGCATGATAAGTCTGCTCCGAGCCTCGCTGCCCCGGCCTGTACTCGTGCCAGCCAAGGCACATCAGAAGTCCCACAAACACTTTTGTTATGTTTAGATTTGGGAGCAGAGGGTGCGCATTTCATTCTTTTATATCATTATTGAAAGTGCTACTGCAGCCTACGTGGCATAATTTAAGGAGACGGAGACAAAGTGAGACACAGACGAAAAATTGAGATGGAGGGTTCACCATGCTCAGAGCATTCAATCTTTCCAAGTGGCACCAGGGCTTGCAACCAGCCCGTTTAATTATTCTCAAATGGAATTTGGGGCAGAGGATAAGTTAAACCTGTGTCTTCATTAAAGTGCGTTTGGCTTCGGCTCATTTGTTTTCATGTAGCACAGGCTGTCCCGCTCATGTTTGCACAGCGATACAACAGCTGCTTTGAGTAGCTGCATGTTTTGCCACTGTATAGGTGAGATGTCTAAAGCTGGACTTGCTAGTGGATGGCTGAGATTTTATCTCTGAATCAGTTATATGGTGCAAACAACCAGGGCTTTTCTTCAGAATTCAGAACACGTACAATAATGTGTAGAAAATTGCTCTTGAATATTTATTGTGCTCATTTTCGAGAAAACAAACCTGTTGCTCTTCCCATGTAATGATGCTGCTGATTATTCATTCCGCCTCCCATCGTTTGCTCTCCCCAGTCAGTTGCTGCACGACTTTTATTCCTGCATCCCCCCTGAGAAACTCCAGAAACAGAAGGTGGCCTCCATGACTGAAATTGTCAGCAGCCAACTCTTCCAGAGACAAGGTGCGTCTTTTTTTCCCCCTCTGCTAAGCTACCAGCCAACAGCAGATTTATCGCTGTGTGGAGAATTATACAGCGATAAATTCCAGTCCAGCAACAGGACTGGGCAGACAACTGCTCCCACTGCACTTTATGACTACTAACAGTGCTCTTTGCTCTAAAGGTTTTATCTTGCTAATATGAAAAGGGTAATGTTCTGTTTCCTGTGAGACAAGCCAGTAAAACTCTGGATAAAAGCATCCGCCAAATGAGTTAAAAGGACATAATGGTGTGTATGCATGTATTTCTTATTGGGTGTACTGCAGTAAACACACACACATACTGGTCAAGTCAGGTATATTTACGTAAAACTTACGTGACTCGACATGTTAAGAGATTTTACAAATAGAAAGATAAAGCTAGCTTATCTAAATCTATTAGCTTGCATTTCGTTTTGTGTTAAGCTTTCCAAATAGTTTTGGGGTCTATGTTCTATTTAGATAAGGAAAACCGTATCAACATTTGATGCTGTTGTTCTGCCATACAATTTCAGTGCTGCTATATTCACCCCCACTGATATTACAATCAGTGCAATGGACTGCAGTCAGACACCATCTTATTACAATCAACACGCGTGGCACCTATTAATGTACTCCTCCACTGATGGTAAAGGTCACTTTAAGTCACTCTTGCTGAGATTAAACAGTCTCGAGGGCAAAATAACATTGACCTAGACGGATATTTGTTAGTCATTGTGGGTATCTGATGTTGGGGCTTTTTTGTCCTTGTGGTGTTGACATTCCCTCTCCACTCAGAATGGAAATGTCCACGAACAAGCTGAAATGAGTATACCGTTCACGGCTCGGTAGGTGTTGGTGGTGAATATAGAAAAAGATGAGACGCTGCCCATATTAATGTCACTGGAGATATCTGCTGAAAGATATCATTGAGTGTTTGTAGCAGCTAAGACGGAAGTGTTTCACTGTCATTAACATGTCACTTTTCACACCGTGCCGATTTCACTTGCAAATGATTTTCACTACATTAAGCATAATTGCCAGGGATGCATTATTTAGTCTGCATTGTACCTTTAAAGTGGACCACACATCAGTGATCACACACACTGCGTCAATCACAGTCCACCCCCTGCCTCTGCTCAGCCCTATTATGTCTGTCTAATTTTCTTGTAGCGGGTTGATAAGTGCTGGTTTCCCCTACAGAGGTCCACATGATGATGGACTGAGTGATGTGATGTTGTGGTCATGTATAATGCAGACTCGATATAGAGGATCATTATTGTACTTCTGTGGTTCAAACTGTGAGGGATTGCGGTCAACCAAATTTGGTCTGAAACCGAAGTCTGAGTGAGGCTGGGAAGGGAGACTTATTCAGTCACACCAGGGACATTGCTCCATGTCTGCTCGAATGCATTCTTATGCACTTCCCACAATACATTTGTGCTGCATTTGTTTCAGAGCAACTGTTGACGCTATTTCTGGGTCTGAATTTACTTGTGCATCTCTGTGTTTGTGCAGTGGTGTATGCTAAATGGGTGTGTGCACTGCAATGGATGTTTTTTTTTTTTTTCTGTGCCCGGTCAGTTGCTGTCAGCCAAGTCGGTAGCCAGTTCAGGATATGGTTCCTTGGTATTGATCCTGGCTCAGATGATTGATTCCCCAGGGGTTCAGGCGACAGGCTCGGCCCTCTGGCTTGCTGTCAACACGCTCAGAGTTACACTCTGTCACCTGGAAAGGAGGGAGAGAGACAGGGAGAAGAGAAGAGAAGGCAATGAAAGTAACAGGGGAGGGAGTGAAGAGGATGATGGGTAGAAAAAGGGACAGCGGAATAAAGAGAAAAGGAGCAATGGAGTTTGGGACGTCATGCCAAAATGCTATATATCAATTCTGACGAAGAATGTACTTCAAGTACTGCCATTTTTGAGAGTGCAAATGTCTCTTTTTGGAATGTATCATTTCAGATGTAAAAATGATTGAGATGGAGTCAGGCAGAGGTAAGACCAGGGAGATAAGATTCGAGGAGAAGAGACTGAGGAGGAGAGACTTGGGAAAAGAATGAGTCAGGAAACAATTTGCAAAAGAGCAGGATAGATTGAGAAGAATTGAAGAATCTCTGAAGAGGGAAAGGGAATTGTGTCTGGAAACTAAGGAAATGGGCTGATGATTGGTAAAGACTGGACAGGGACAGAGGGATAGTGAAGCAAATGGAAGGATGGATGACGGAGCAGTGGGGAGAAGGCAGAGGAAAACAGGTAACAAGGAAGTTGACAGATAAAGAGAGTGAAGGGAGCAGGTGAATGTTGTAGTGTTGAGATCGAAAAAAATAGCTCGCGGAGAGTGTAAAGATGAAGTTTGTGAGAAAGAGTGACTTGACTTGTTTTGCTATTAAACAGTCAAGCAGTGATTAAAGTTTTAAGCCTGCTCACGGTCAATCTATCAGCAAATCTACAAGCTGTTGCTCGGTGACACCTGGCTACTCTCTTTTCCTCCACCTCCAGCACGGTGCTTTTATTTATTCGTTCATTTATGCAATGGTCCAATCCGTCTCGATCCCTGCTTCACCAAATGAGGGCTGACACTCCATCTAATTGAGATGCATTTTAGCATTGGGATGCTAATCAGCGGGCTTGTATGCAGGGATGCCATTCGTCCAGGAGGCTGAAATATGCGGCAGAGCTGGATTATATATTTATAATGGTTAATGCCCCCCGGTGTCCTATCACTGCACTGCAATACATATTTAATAATCCTACCTGTCTGTCTAACTGTCTGTCTTAGCAGACCTGCCAAGCAGCTCCGTCTCCAGGGAAAAATGTCAAGCCGCTGACACCACTCCAGTGTACTGTAGGAACGGTTATGATGGAAGAGGATGGTGGGTGTGTGTGTGAGACGGGCGATCAGATGCTTGTTCATGTTTGACAGAAAGAAGGAATGAAAAATCTTAGGGATGAATAGTATTTATATTACTTTTTTTTAAAGCCATGTATAAAATGTCTGAATTTATTGGCTTTTATTTTGAATATTACGGTAAAACAATCAATAGCACAAAAAAAACTTGGTGGTAATTGGAATCCTCAAGAAAAAAACTAACCTGTGGTGCTCTGAGCCGCACGTTTGAGTTTTCCCCACAGTTTTTACGCTCATATGCTATTACGAAAAGATTTTCTGAGATGCAGTCATTCCAAAAGCACATTGTTTGCTGCAAGCTACTTAGTACTGCTAGCCTAGCCGCGCTAGACAACCCATGGCAACGAATTTAATTCTCTGCCAGGGTGGGTCTAGTTACCCTCCATAAGGCTCGAGGCTGGATTCTCCTAAAACTGGCCGGACCAATCACCATGAAGTGTAGAGTCAGAAGACGGGCGTATCGAAGTGACGACAGACGATTCTGACAGAAACAACCAGCGCACAATGAACAGTTATCTTTCGACTCGGCTTTGGCCACAGCCCTTAAAGATTTGAAGCTAAAATTCAACTTGAAAGATAAACAAAGGACGGCACTGAAGTGTTTCACTGAGAAGAAAGACGTATTTGGACTTATGCCGACCGGATATGGCAAATCCTTAATATACCAGTTAGCTCCGCGGCTCCGCTGGTTGGGAAGCTAATGGGACTTAGCCACAATCCGCCGGTGCTCTCGGAACCACGTCAGCCTATTCGTTGTGTTGATTGGTTGTATACCTACCCAATTGCTGCAGAGGGATTTGATAGACAACCTTTTAGCCCGCCTCCCTCCCTGTCGAGCTTCCCTAGACCCTTGTGCCGTCAGAAACATGGGATCGAGCATGGCTAGGCTATAGTACTGCATCTTCTGGCAGAAAACACAAGAACTTAAGGATGTGTTGAGATTAAAACCTGGATGAAGATTGGTGCAAATCAACGTGCTCCTTTCCGAGTAAAGTTTGGTAGAAAACTGGGAAAATCAGGATTCTATAAATCTTTAAATACCAGGTAGCATATAAGGTTATTTAAAAAATTGTGTGTAAGGTTAGTTTTCTGCCATTATTCTGTAGCAGAGCAGATGCTATTCATGTAATGAGGCACAGGAACATGTTCACTTGTATTCACTTTTTTTCCGACCCCAGTTTGAAATGAATATGTGTGTGTGTGTGTGTCCAACTTGCTGATTTTGTCGGTCCATGTGCTTGGTTTTCTCATGACTGGTTGCATCCATGGGCAGTGTTTGAAGGGATTGGGTTTTTTTTTCTCTCTCACTCAGAAATACTCCTCTGATTTATTCAGCATACGCTCCTGGGATTAAGGGTCTTGGCAAGCACATAGTGTATCTACACACAAACACACACAATGCGCACATACCCATGCTGGCGCACATGCATGGACAGACATGTGCATCCTGTCATATGGGTTAATCTGGTTTTGAGACAAAATTAAATTTACAGGGCGCATTATGGCTCAATTTAGGCAAATTATTATGCAGTCAGCCAGTGACTGTGACAGATTGAGAGCATCAGCACTGATAAAGGGGGTGAAAAAAAAAAGATCGAGAGATCAGGGAGAGCAAAGAGCAGAGGGACAGAGGGATGAGTCTGTCATTTTGTTTGCCCACTCATTCCCCAAAGCTGGCCAAAGTCCTTGATTCAATCCAATAACCCTGTATATTTTCGGCCAGGCCTCTGTTTCCCCTCCCTCCATCTGCACAGCTTGAGAAAAGACTGTAGTTATGTCATCCATCTTGTAGTGTATATTAAATAGATTAGAGGAAACCGATACATTTAGTATAATGCTCCTTTAAGAATAATTGCCGCAGCTGGGTGTAAAAATAACCCCCAGTGCAGAGAATCCAGAATGCTGCCCATGTTATCTCCAGTGTATGAAAGTATGTATTTGTTAATTTTTATCATATCCATAAATATAAACGCCAGCAATGTCATTACCTAAATTGCTTTTGCTTTAGTGCCACACATTATACAGTGTTATTGACATTGTTCACACTCATGTCTATATTTCCCTGCTGTGATTACTTAACAGATGCATGTCAGTGCTTGATGAATATGGATGAGTGATGTACTGTACAGTTATTATCGTCAGGATTTAATCAGTGCTGAGTGATCTCGGTTGTGCCCACATTCTCTGCCTATCAACATTAGTGACAGGTCACTTTGGGCTGCAGCCAGCAATGATGCTGAATGTGGTTTCCTATGCCGGGCATCTAAGAGAAGCTTGGTACCATCATGTAACCAAGCAGGATCTGGCTACAAATCTAGATAGCCTATAACTTCTTCAGTCCATGTGGTCAATGGTAAATTTAGGCTTTAGGCTGTCAGTACTTCAACAAATCTCCTTTTTAAAGCAAATGTACAAAGCCATTTGTTCTTTTAATATTAGAAAGATAGTGTGTAATATGTGTAAGCTGGTTAATCCGCAGGTGTTTGCACCTCAGGAGAGCAATGTTTATTGCTATGCATTTCTCCGAGCGTTCTCAGAGCAACCGGTTAAGCTGTAATTTCAACGCTGTCAGCTTTAGTGCAGCTCAGGGTGCGTGAGTGTGCGTGTGTGTGTGTTGCTTGGTGGTCCAGTAAGCCCCCATGTGCCCATATGCCGGGTCCTTAGTTATATAGACATATTAAGAGAAAGACATGTGCATCATAAAACCCATAATAGTCATATGGCAGTCCCCTCAGGCTGTTTCAAAGTGATTCTCTCTGTTCGGCTCCCCACTGAGCCTTATGAAATGAAGTATCTCTGTTTACTGCACAGCTCTTCTCTTCTCTTCTCTTCTCTTCTCTTCTCTTCTCTTCTCTTCTCTTCTCTTCTCTTCTCTTCTCTTCTCTTCTCTTCTCTTCTCTTCTCTTCTCTTCTCGCTCTAACATATTTTTTTGTGCTCAGTTCCATTACATTAGCCTTTGCTACATCACATTAAAGCTCAAGTTATACCTTGTAACTGCAATGAAATAATACTCACAAACACCCAAAAACTGACAGGCACAGATCCAGAGAACTATTGATGTTAACGGATCTTCCTGAGTCCCACAGAGTGGCCTGCAGGAGAACAAATGTGTCTCTTTGGGTGTTTGACAGCAAAGGAACCATCTGCCACAAGTGATTTTTAAATGTTGTTGTTCAGGCTGACCCTAAATAGCTGAGTTTAATATCAAGCTTCGGGTTGATGTTCCAGAAGGTTAATGAAAGTGAGAGGGCTAGTTGCTGTCACTCAGTTGCAGCAGAGACTGCCGTTCGGTAAATTGTGAATGAGAACAGCGGAAGCGAAGAGGGATGGATGAGACCTAATGGAGTAAAGTGAAAGGAGTTTAATCATTTGGGGAAATGCCTCTGTCTCACATTCTCCTGCCGTCTCATTTATATTCTGATGCTTGTGTCTGTGGGGCAATCTCATTGGAACACAGACAAGGACAGTGGAGGGACACAGTGCATGAACACTTACTGATACTTGCAGATGTGAGATTGTGTTAATGTTAAGTAGAGACGTAGGAACCTGACAGAACAGCATGGTTTGCGCATAAGCTGGCTTTCTATTGTACTGCTAAGCATGCACAATTTCTCAGGTTATCACAAAATCTGATTTCTTGGAGTATTTAAAGCTTAATCATCCCTGTTGGGATGCTGGGTTATTAGTACAGCAACAGTGATATCAGCTGAAGTGGATAACATTAAAGACAAATGATTGCAGTTTTGGAGTAAACTGGTGATAGAATAATAAAATAATACAATATAAAAAGAGATTTAGATAGTGTAAGTGGCTGCCCTGTTAATCAGTCTGAACAAATACAAAGCAGGATTTAAAAACCGAGATCAGATATAGGCTTAGCGGGAGCCAGCGGCTTGGTAATTTATTACTCTCCGATTAGAGGACACTGGGAATAAAACTGCCCATCAGTCAAAGCAGCGAGGTGGTTGACCGCGAGGCATTTGTCTGCCGTGATCCACCTTAGTTGAATTGATCAAAACGTTGTAGCAACTAATGCTACCAATAGAGTAATTGGTTGGCCAATTTAATATGGAAGATAGAGCAGAGGAGGAAGGCTGAGATGAGTGGTGGCAATTAGCGGGTGACTCATAGAGGGTGACTAAGACGGGTGGAAAGGAAGAGAAGGATAATTCACACTCTGTTTAATACACAAGCTAAAAAGATAAAAGCTGCATCCGAAAACAGCACTTAAGGGATTAAATTAACAGTATCAATGGGATCTAGTACTTGTTGTTCTTGCACCAGTTCTTTGGTTGTGTGGTAAACATAACAAACACGTTAAGTTTCTGTCTGAACTAACAAGCAAGTATCACTGATGCAGCCTAAAACACATACATTGAGATCTTTTATTGTATGTATTCAAATGTAAACTTGGGCATGAAGAATAGTATTTATGTTCAAAACGGCACCCTTTACTGTGATTGTGTTTGCTTCAGTTTTGCTGACAGCGTTTGCTCTGTGCCATGTCTTATCAGCATCATAGCAAAAAAATAAATAAAAAATCGCAATGAAAAACGTATTTTCAGGCACCATCGCCAGCGTGTGTCACCATTACTCATTAGTACAGTCTATCATCTGTAACTTATCGGCCTATAATTTCGGGAGAGCACTCATTCACACAAGCAAGACAATTTCACGCATAACTTTGAGGGGGAAAAGTTATTGTCCTACTAATCCATTTTGAAACTGCTTTTTTGCTTCTACAAATCATGCATGTCAGGTATTTTATAACCCCACCATATCCAGTCTCTGTGATTAAAAACAAGGAAATGTGAGCAGCTGAAATACAAACAGAATAAATGTACGGCTTTTTAAATTCAAGATGGTCTTTAACGATGGAGCAAGGGAATAAGTAAGAAAGGAGGGAGGATTACAAATGAAAGATGGCGGGAAAGTGGATGAGAGGAAACACCCACAGTGACATGAGAGAGACATTTAGTCATCACCAAGCGAGAACACAGTTGGCTTGGTCCCAGCCGCCTCTCACCTCTCAAGATTTACTTGTCGTTGCGCCTCCAAACCTCCTCATTATCATCTTTTCTATCAATCTGTCTTCCTGAAAGCAGAGGACAGGCAGGAGGGAAGAAAAAGGGATAGAGAGAAAGAGGGAAAAAGCTCTGATTTACATGCCTCTTAGAACCTGAGATTGCATCTCATTATCATCGGCTATAGTTTATTGTGTTTGGCTGTCAAATGGAAATAAAATGGAACACAGAAGGGATGAGCTCGCTGCTGAGCCATCAGAGCTGCTCTGTGTGTGGTGGCATGCCGGCACAAGCGGCTGTCTGCTCTCACAAACTTTGTAACCCAAACACATAACCACACTTTCACACAGGCACAAAGACGTTCAAGCACTAACACATCAAATAGCGATGAAGCACCAAATCAGACACAAAAAGGACAATTCACACTTGGGCACACAGACACACATTGGTATTAAAAGTCAAAGGTAGAGATTACGGCTAGAATAAATAGACATTTTGGGCTGAATATAGATGAGCACTTGAAGCTCTGCTGGTGTACACTCTGGATGTGTTGTGTGTTGTATAGCTGCACCTGTGTGCATGCATATGTATGCGAAAACTGACGTGCATATATACATGCACAATGATGTGTCGGTACAAACACGCGCATTTTAATGAAAACTAGAAAAGACTAAAATGCATCCCAATATTTGCCGCAAGACCTTGATTTCCATTTGTTTGTCAGTGCCTGTTGGCAAAGCTTTCTTCCACAGCATGGCTGAATCGATTTATTGCATTGTTGCACTGCAGGCTAAACCAACAACATGCAGCTAAATCATAAAGGCAAGTGGAACATAGAAGCACAGGTGTGTATAGGAAAGTGCAACCACTGCTGCTTTCACCAGTGTTAATTTTACTCACAACTGTGTGTCAAAATGTGACTTTTGCATTGTGAAATTGCTGCTAAATTTTACTTTTATCTAATTTCATATGACATATCAACCTGCCTCAAATGTGGGCAAAAATGTACCAACTGTAAACATGCTGCATCAGTGTGAATTCCTCCTTTCTGTGGTGCCCTTTGCACCACGCCTGTTTTTCTACTCCTAACTCTCCCTTACTATCACTCCTCTCACCCTTTCTTGAGCCTCCCAGGCAGCATCTCTTTTTATGCCGCTTTGCTACAAAGAAGCAGCTCGCAGGCCTCTGCAAAAATAGTTAAAGGTGTTAGGATTAGCGGTTAGACTCTTCCAATCCCAGAGGAGGATGTGGAAATGCCCAGAAGGAAGTTTTTTTCTGAGAAATTCAAGCCAGAGTAGATCTAGAACACATAGAACATGTAGTAATGTTCTTCAGTGTTACCTGTGAATGCTTTGGGCACTAAAAAGAAAATGAGACTGGTTTCAAAAACAATCTTCAGTGTGTATTTATCTCTTAGTTATTGTTTTTACTCCACTTCCACTGCTTCTCCTATGTACACTTGCACGCAGTTTTTCAAGGAAGGTAGTTCTCAGCAACTTGAAGAACTTGCCGCAGTTCTTCTGTGGATTTAGGTTATCTGTCTTGTGTTATCTCAGACTTACTTTATCATTTTGAGATCAAGGCTCTGTGGGGATCTTAAATCTGTTGCGGGACTCCAGATTCTTCTTTTCTCTGAACACAGATCTTTATAATGTCATTTATAATCTTTGTCATCGTTGTTTATCGCTGTACAACAGCTTAAACAGCTTAAAACAATATAAAACTGGCAACTGGATGATCAGCTATTTAAATATTGCACACACTTTACTGAGAAATTAATGATACTTCATAGTAAAATAAATTTGACCTGAAATGCTGTGCCAGAAAATAGCATTATGATGGACAGAACAGTATTGTAGGTTGTCGTGACAGGACAGGAAATGGAAATAGATAGGTAAAGTGCAAAATGACCATCAATTATTAACAGCCCGGTCAATTATCAGATATGATATTCAGCATTTACAATATCTGTAATGTTTGTTTGTTTGTTTTTGTTGCAAATTTTGACTCTTATTTTAAAAAAATGAATGGATTTGCACTATGCTGACTCCAATGCTGTTATCTCTCTCTCTCTGTCTATAGTCTCAAAAAATGTCCCGTCCACTATTTGTATCTGCCTGGTTACATTTCACGAAAGTTTTGGATGGACTTAATTCTATCCTAAAGTTTGTCAAGAGTTTCATTTTTACTTAAATGTACATTGGTTCCAAACATCAGTTTTTGAACTCTTTAATTACAAGTAATCTGCATTGATCCTCAAAAAAACACATTGGTTTTACCCTAAATTGGCATCAGGCATAAGAATAAATATAAAGGACAGAGTCTGTATTATAAAAAAGACCCAGAAAACATAAGTAACAGATGGAAAAATATGACCAACGCACAGATAAGAGGGACCAAAAAATGAGGTAAGGATGTGCAGACAAAGGCAGCAGACTGTGAGGAATCTAAATATGCTTTTGAAAACCCAACAAATCTAGCATTTATGCTGAGGCATCAATTGCATTTTATCAGTGAGCGACAATGACTTTGAAAGTCCCTCTATCTGAAATAAATGCTAATTTATACAGATGCTTTGGATACGGATTGACTCAGCCAATACATAAAATAAAAATCCAACTAAAATGATATCAAGTGGCATAAAAAAAGTTTTTTAGAAGTTTTAAAAATATTCCACACCTTACACCATACGCTCCTTGACACAGGTCAGAGTGAATGGTCAGCATAGTGCAGTGACCTAGAAAAAGTGTTCTTTTAAATAGCATCATCTCAAATGCACTCCTAAAGAATGACCCAGTCTCGGGTGCTGCATACTACTGTAGCTGATGTTCTTTCCCGACTGAAAGCCCTCGAGGAACACAGCGCAGTTCAAAGACGTCTCTGAGAAAGCCACCATTCAGACTGAAGCGGCCGATATTAAGATTCCTGATGTTGTTCCAGGCCAGGCAAGGTAATAAGAACTACTCGAGAAGTTATAGGCTCTGTTCTGCAGCAGTGATTGAAGACTATCCACCACAGGGTCTGGAGGAACATTATCAAGGCAGCCTGTACTTCATTTTTGATGCTCATATTTAGGAGCACTAGACGTGATTTGAAAGAAAAGCAGGACTTAAGTACAATCAAAACAGACAATACACGACCCGTCAAGGGATGCCGAGAGATGAGTGAACCATTAGGGTGCCTGAAGTGTTCTAGTTTAGTGAATTTTAAGATGGAAAGCAGCTGCTGACTCAACTAAAAGTGCTTTTGTCTACATGCACATGCTCAGCTCAGGTCATACGGAGTGTTCTCGAAGCCTGAGACTGTGGTTGTTTTTCTTCATCATGGCTGAAATTGGTCAATCAGAGATGCATCTAGTGTCAGCGAACCCCATAGAAAGGTCAACCAGTGTCGCTGTCTCTAAGAAGCACTGCTACTCCACGCTGCTACCCTTGTTTTTTGGAAGAGAGCATTACAGTTACATAAGAACCAACATTCCAGTTCTGTTTTTTTTTTTTTTGTCTTGCTGTTATGCTCTTTTTGTTTTTCTACCTCATTTTTCCAAGTAATGTTTGCTTTGTGCACCGGCTGAGAGGATAAACAGAGAAAGCGACAGAGATTAAACGTAACCTAAGACCTTCATGATTTTTCACAAAAAGCATGTGTACAATCTGCAGCTTGTCATGTGCATTAGAACTCCAAATGCTCTCCAAGTACTTGGATGCATTATTGTTATTTTTTTTTAAATTTCGATTTGACAAACTACCCAATTTGCAGTATAGTTAATTGATTCTTCCGTCTTCTTGCACATTAGCACCGGATCAGGGTGCCTGAAACTTGCAAGATTGGTTGGTTTTTCATTACGCCCGGCCCTTGTCACAATGAAAACATAAAGCACAGAATGTAGTATTATAGCACAGTTACCCTTCTAACCCCCCTCCCCACCCACCTTCTTGCTATTTCACGTTCTCTTCTCTGAACATGTTGCACCCACAAATATCAACTGCTTGATCAATATGAATAAAGAAGCAGGTGGCTTTGTGGTTATTTCACCGGGGAATGGGAGTTCACGGGTCCACAGGTTTTAATGGTACATTCAGCCCAGAAGGCAGATGGATTAATTCTCAAGCTTGCACACACAACAATACTGCTACAACACACAACCCATTGTTTTCTGTATCTGAAAGGACAAAAGATGATGAGTTTCTGCTTTGATGGATTAAACAGATTTAGCAGGGTTTCTACACTTAATGCTGGCAGCATCTAAAACACCGTCTCTCTCAGGGCACAAACCAGGAGGCCTCGCTATAAGATGTTCTTTAATGTTGACAGAGAAACATTTTTATGTGAAATTTGACACTTTACATGATATTAAATACATTAAACAGAAATTTAAATGCAGTGCGCAAGTGGTCTTCTTTTGTGAATTTGAGAAAAATTACTGTTATTATAGGAAAAGAATAAAATTTAGTCAATGGTGCACCAAAGTTTTTGTGTTGTTTAGTTGGTGACAAATTTTCTCCCGTTGAGGTTATCCACACTCTCATCAAGTTTAAAGGACCGTGATCAGATGGTGTGACCAACACTCAGACGTTCCTTTGACCAGTGACTGCAAAAGGCCACCGAGAAATTTTAGCTTCATTCCAATGCAACAGATGACGAGGGGAAGACAGGAATATGTGGCTGGCACACTGATTGCTGGCATGCCAATAGGCAGGGATTTGAATGTCCACAACTTCATCAGTTTTTGGATAAGAAATCATTTCAGCCGGCATGGTATGACAAACGGTCTTTGGCTTGATGCTCTGGATGGACATGTCAGTGAAATGTCATATTATAAGATTCTGTTCACCAACTTCGCTAAGGCCTTGAGAAAGTATCAACAACCTTATTTACTCCGTGCATTTCAGGTGTGTGACTCCTTACTAACTTCAGATTTCTGGTCTGTGACTTCACTCTCGATCTGCCCATTATCCTTTCCAGTGAAACGTGGATTTCATTGTTTCATGGCATCCAGTCTGTTGTAGAAACATTGGGTGTTTGAACAACAAATAATTTCTATAATGTAGAAAAGAATGGATAGAATTTAATAAATTATTTTTGTTGTTTGATGGTACTAAGATGTGTTTCATTCAAACCTCCTCCTCATCCTGTTGGATTTGCTGCACCTGTCCTGGCCCCTCCTCCATCCCCTCCTCTTACTCCTCCCTCCGTTTCCGAGTCATTAAGGGCATTCAGTGACTCATGCATTTTCCCCTTGTCTCTCTCTGATCCCCTCCTTCCTCCCTTCATGTTTGTGTGATAGAGTGACTGTTGTGACGAGGGTCCACTCAGCAGGCGTACAGCCTTGGCTCAGTTAATAATGGAACTAACGAGCATCAGCCCAAATGAGCTTTTAATGGGCTCTGTCTACCTGCAGCTAGAAAGAGAGGGATGGAGTGAAGGAGCTGGCAGGCAAAAAGATGGAGAAGAAGAAGAAGATGACAAGATAGGGAGAGGGCAAGGTACTCAAGTAGCAAAAATAAAAAGGATCAGTTAATGGTAAAGCACATTATAGAAATCATCATTTCTCACTTTAAAAATGCACATCAACAGTTAAAAGTCATTATGCCTAATAAGTTGCTCCGCTGACTTTTTAATAATAAAACATATATGGACTGAATAGAAGGATGGAATTAAGGGACTATTCCAGAGGTTTCTTGCAGCGATCAGGCCAGTAAATCCTTTGTGCTTCCAGCTTACATTTCGGGCAGCCGTTTCATAATTAATGCAAGTGCAGAATAATTTTTCTTACCTTCTAGGGGATCACTGGTTTCAATTAATTTAAGTATGCTATCAAAATCAACTCACATCCACTTGAAATTTGCTCAACATAGCTAATGCATCCCAATGAAACGCATGTCTGCACGTTTTTTTGTCAAACTCACTTAATTTCGGAGTTTTATTAAAATTAAAATTGCGGCGTGACCTGTAGATCGTTGTGCATTCAAGTGATGAAGTGAAGGTCTTACAACAACGCTTCTCCATTGAGCTGCCACACAGCATTCTGTTCAGAAGCTGTGATGTTTGGAATCTCAAGACACTCATATAAAACACTCATCAGATATAGATGTCATAAACGCATTGTAGCGTTTTGATGGTTGGTTTGAGTTGTTTTGTTGACCTCAGTCTCAAGGACAGTCTTTGATAGACAAGAGCGCATAAACACATCATTCCTCGATATCAAACTCTTACCTCGCACAGAGGTGGAAAGTCTGCACACTAGCAGAAAGTTTGCCATGAGATCTGTGTTTTAGAAGACAACGCACAGGATTTTAAGGTGATTAAGATGACTATTTTATTTGAAAGTCTGGGCAAGATTGTGGATGTTGTGGAAAATGACTGCCACTGACAGCAGATGTAAGCATATTGCAGTAGGTAGTTACAAAATATGGCATAACTCTTTAATAGTCAGTGTTTTAATATCTGTCATAGCAATAGTGGTAAAATCGCCACTCTCACCATTAAAGCATCAAATTACAAAGCAACGTGCAGTTTCTTTTTTGGTAGGACACAACTCCACAACACATATGGGAAAAAAAATTCCACCATTGGGTATTCTTAGATGAGTAGCGTTCAAAAATTGATACAATTCGTCAAAGTGCCAAAGATTTACATATAATGCACATCTATTAATGTACTCACAGCTTCTTTTACACCAATTTCCATTAGAGTTCTTTTACTATTTCTGGGATTTCCTATAGCTCCCAGAATGACATTGGAAAATCTCCAAAAAAGAGCTGAGAGCATTTAACATCCACAAAAGATATACTGAGTGGTTAAGCACCGTTGTGGATAGCATAATAATTGTATGAAATAAATTTCTTCATGTGTGGTAGATTTAGCTGTGTATATTGTAACGGTGTCCTTGTTTTCTCAGTCATTTCTCACTGACAGTTTTTTTTTTTTGTTCCCATAATTACTGTTGATGTATTGCATGTATGATGAAATTAACTCACAAATTAAATACAGGTTCAGATTGATCAGAGAGAAGGGAAGGAGGAAGTGTCGGGCCTTGGTGATTGATGTGTTGACTGTGTATCTGACGGAGCAGCTGACACGCATTGAACTGCAAATAGACACTTGATTGATATTACTCCATTGTGCAGTCTGGGGTTAGATTTGAATTTCTTCTTCAGGGTCCAGTGGCATCATTACTCATAGCTGTGTGGGTGCAGCTGTCTCCACAGGTGCTGCACCGATTTGATGTAAAGGCTCGGGTTTCGGGTTTGAAGGGATTTTCAGAGTGGAGTAACATTAAATTGAATCTCGATGCTGTGCCGTACTTTAGATGTTTGTTTCTACACTTCTTAAGACTGAAAGAAATAACTGAAAAAATAGTTTTTACGCGTACTGTCTAATGCTAGACAGTTTTTCCAATTTTTTTCTCAAGTAAAAGGTGGATTCTGGAGAAAGATGAGGTTTAGCCAGTTGAAAGTGCTCAGTAGGCCGTTCAGGCTCACTTTATTTGGCTGTGTTCAAACACCTGCTACTTTTTCTGTGGACATGCAGCTAGCAGCCTGTGAGAAAACAACTGCCTGAATTCCACAAAAACTGCACTGGATTATTATTGCTATCTTGACCTTTGACCTTTGTTTACTATAGTGTATGTGCATATTAAACCTGCCATCTCTTACCATGCATGCTTTTGCTCCTACAGAGTGCCGTGATGTGCTGTTACCCATGATGCTGCGGGAGCTGAGCGGGGCCCTGGCTACTATGGCTGACGGGCCTCACGATGAGAGAAGAAACAGTTTGGAGCTGCTCAACAACATTCTAGAGGTCCTCAGCAGGGACAACGTGGTGAGATACACAGCAGCCATTTATATACTACATGTTTATATGCACTTTGTTTCATGTTTTGAAATTGTGGATGTGCATGTAGGATATTTTGCACATTAGAGATTTTTCACACAAACTCTTCAGCACATTTTAGTATTTTTGTGAATAATTCTTTGGTCGGGAATGTTTTATATTTAGTGTGAGATGTTCACTCTTGACTGGGATTGTAGCTGCTGAAGCAAAGCAATTCCAAATTTGTAAAGGACAAATGAAGTAATTATTTATCATAGTAAAACATAATGTTAACACACCCATTATGTACACACTGAGATCTGACCTTTTGGGCCATTTGTGAATTTGATTATGTAATTGCAGTTGATTTATCAATGTAGTGTTGTGGGAACATTTATATGGGATTTTTTTTTTTGCCTTTTTACATTATCACCTTTCCTTTCCTTATCTGTCTTTGTAACTTCTTTCATTTTGAGTATTTCTGTGTCATTTTAACCAGTATGCAAAAAAACCCACTCCCAATCTTTTGCACAGCAGCTGTGTGGTGGAAATGTGCCTTTTTTCCATTTGCAGTTCCATTTTCCCACGGATACAATCAGATGTTGATGGGAAACAAAATTACATACCAAGTGGTCACTTGAGATGCAGCGCACGTGACTCAACCTGATTCCAGGAGCAAGCAGCAACAACACCAACTACAATAGTTATTGTAGACACCATCTGCATGCATAAAAATACTAAATGGTTAAAAAAAACATAAAAGCACCCAGCTCACCAGCATAATCATACTAAACACTGCTGTAGGTGCTTTCAGCTGACATAGAGCAGTTCACAGTGAGCTTTATCAGGGAAAGGTGAGAGTAAAAATGATTCAGCCCACGCATTAGAAGACATTTCCTTTATCTTATTCATTTGATCTTCCTCATCACTGGATGAATTTGATCTTCCCCTGAGCTCTGTGCAAACCCAGTGGAATTTGTCTTTAAAAGAGGAGACAGCCTTAAGCTGTTTTGTCTTCACTCATCCACTCGTGCAATGAAGCAGGCCTTGACCAATTAGAATCTAATTGATTTAGTTTCACACATGTTGCTGAATGTTAGTCTGTAGAAACAGAATCCAGTTAGCTTTTGAACTGAGCACATGCATACACACAACAAATACATCACTGGCATCCAGCTGAGGGCTTTTTAATTGCTTCTGCAAGTTGTTGACGACCTGCAGCGTCTTTGAAGTGAAGGTATGGCTTTTTCAGCTCTATTTATTTGGATGCACTAATGAAGCGTGAGCTTAGAGAAGACAGCGAGAGGATCGAGCTGGAAGAGAACAAATTGATGAATGTGCAGTGGAGGGAATTTGATTAGATGAATTTGCATTGGTTGGATATACTGTAAAAACAAAAGCAGGTGGGGACAGAGTGTCAAATGAACATGACAGGTGCAAATGTAATCATGCACAGACCACGGAACCAGTGACGCACAGCCTCGTAAAATTTTTCTGTCTAGCAACCTGAGGGGGAAAAAGTCTGTATTTGGGCGACGTATAGGCGTCAAAATGTAGATTATGGTAGTATTTGCAGGAATTTGCACACAAACACACACATAGATTTGTTATCTGGATGAAAAAGCAAACTAGGTTGGATTCATTTTTAAAATCGCCCCAGGACAAATGAGCTTGAGCAGGAAAGGCCAGAGAAATGAACATCGCTCATGGCTATGCAAATAGGATGAAAAAGCTGCATGGAAAAGCAGAACCCAAGTTAACAGCTAAACAGACAGAGGCAAGAATGTTTATTTCATAGACGATATGGTGGAGGGATTTCGCAACAAGGCAATAGAGAGGGAGAGAGAGACCAGGCAGAAGAAGTAGGAACAGCAGAAGTAGTGGAAGAGGAGGTGATAGGGGACGATGGCGCCTCCTCTCCTCCACCTCTTGTTTTCTGCACCCTCCCTCCTTTGTTTTTCACCCTTCTCTTTTCCTCGCTCTGGGTGGTACCTGATTAAATTGTCACACCACAGATGTCTCCAAACCAGAGAGAGAGAGAGAGACTCAGAAAGGGAAACAGAGATTGAAGATGATGCGATAAGCAGATGCTCATGTCTGCGGGAGAGTTTCTGTTGAATTTCTAAGTAACTTTGTTACTTTTGTGTGTGTGTGTGTGCAGTTGTATGCATGTGTGTGATGAAGTGAGGATACTAACAGAGAAAGACGGCAACACATGGCTTGCCAGAGCTTTCCCACAACCCCCACAACAATGTTTTCTGTTTTTCTTGTTTATATCGTTGCTAGTAGAGATGATAAACCGGCCTGGCTACAGTTTGGAATAAATGAACAGAGGGTAAACTTCAGGAGAGAGGGAGAGAGAAAGCACTATGCCTCTCATCCCTTGTTCTTACTGCTCTGAGACTGCTGTCTGAGAAACTCTTTCCAGGAGACCAAAATACCTGCAGTGAGCCAGAAAGATTTAAGCTTATTTAGGAACAACAGCTGCGCCTCAACCTAACTATGCGAGTGTGTGGTGGTCTGAAATGGAAATGGTATGCAAGATGACACGCACACGCTTTCTCTGTTGTTTATCTTGTCTGCGTCCTGTGGCTGTGAGTCAGTGTATTTAATGTGGTTTAATCATATCTACCCGATTCTCATCAGGCCCTTCAAATCATCTGCTGTCAGGCCAGAACACACACACACACACACACTCACACACAGAGATGGAAAGGAGAGACGTGTTTAAAACTTTGAACTTTCGCTCCTTTTACCTACTTCTGTTATTTTTGGACCTTCAGTCTTTTTTTTTTTAATGCGTTGCTGATCAGCTCACTCAAGGACACGCATACTTATATTTAGGTCGGATTACACTGACAGGGTTGTACACAAACGCGAGCACACTCACAGTTGCACCCTGCAGCAATTGTGCTAAGGTGTGTTTGGATGTAGCAGATGCTTCAGTAGTGAGTTACTATCCCCAGGCAAATCTGAGTCAGCTTCTATTCACCGGCTTTACTGCAGCATAATGTGTCTGTGTGTGTGTGTGTGTGTGTGTGTGTGTGTGTGTGTGTGTGTGTGTTTTCAGTGCTCATGCCATGTCTCTGTGATGTAGCATGTTTTCCATGTGTGTGTATGCTTTTAAAGAAGCTTTGGCCTACATTTTTCATGTCTACATCATTATTTAGACCACATTTCTCTTGCCCTGCAGGCTTCACAGGCCTTCAAACACAAGCTCCTAAATATTTCGCCTTTAAAAGCCACCTTCCAATATGTATTTATTTTAGAATCAATATTTATATAATAATAATACATTTTATTTGCTTTTCAAAAATACTCAGATACTTTACATAGTGACAATTATAAAATCTGCTAACATTAAAACAGAGGAACGTCGTAAAACAAGTCATAAAACACATCATAAAATAAATTAATATTATATATTAAAAGCAGTGTCAGTATTTACAGAAGAATATTATTTATTGATACTGTGATAAGAGAGTTTGTATCATCTGAAATATTAAGGTAAATCTATACTGTCTTTTGCGGGTCTTTACGACTGATGTTCCTGACTTATTTGAGTGCTTCAGGTCTAAAAGAATGATAAAAGGGAGCATAAAATTCTCTAATCTAATTGTGGGTCTTCATATTCATATAGAAATTTATTTTGAAAGTATTGCCGTGAAACATCCCCACTATGCACAGAATGGTTATTCAATAATACTGATGTATTTACTTTCAAATCTCTACATTTCTGAATTTTGGCTTTAACTAAATTATTAGAAAAAGACTATTATGCTATAAAATTGCTTTGATTGAAAATCTATGTTACTTACTGCTGGTTTAAAAAAACAGAACGAATTACAAGCAGACGTTGGTATTTCCATTTAATGAATTCTGTGTAAAAGTGTGCTGTTAAACATTTTTCAAACATTTTTAAAAATCATATCAGGGTAAAGGGTATCGCCACCTCTTGGCTTCGAATTAAATGGATTTAAATGGAGTATGAAATGAAAGGTAGCAAGCACCTACTCAGATGAAACTCAGTGAGACTGACTAGCGGAGCGTGAACTGAAAGTCCAGCCATGGTTAATGCACTAAATGTGTTCAAGTGTGAACACCACCTGAAGGCAGCCCACATGACATAGCATTCTGATATTATACGCAAAATCAGCTTCATATTCCAGATTTAAGTTTGCTTTTTCAAATCTGTAGACTCTCTGTAACCATGAAGCAGTAATCTGGCCTGAGACAAGTCTGAGCACCAAGACAGACTATTAATAACATCTTGTCCCCTTTGTTTCCTTCGGCACAAATGGAGGAAATGAAACATGGCAGTAAAGTGGCTTCAAAGGAGATGGAGGTATAGAAAGAGGAAAGCAGGTCTGCACAGAAAATCCACATTAATGTGTCAGAAGCCTTTCACAGTTAATATACAACCACGCTGAGGATGATTAAGTGAATGCTCTGGAGAGGCTCGTTTTCTGAGAAGGGGAAAAACCTCAGATTCAGAAAACTTTATTCTCTTTCTTGTATCGTTTGATCCACCGTCCATTTAGAACCACAGTCAAGCTTAAGCTTATTGTGCGAACTTGGTTGTCTGTAGGCCAAGGAGAGTTCACACGGGGGCAAAATGACAGCACAGATAAAACCTGATAAGTCTTAAGTTTTGTAGAGGAGATGTTCTGAGACATTTATGGAACCAGGGCCAAAGTCATTATTCCCTATGGATGTTTTTTGAACAGGGCAGGAGCTGTTCTGAATCTGTCTGTGGTTTTTGAGTATTAGTACACCTGAGAAAATCTAACAAATCTCTTGTTTATCTTGTTTTTTTTCCCTCTTTTATCTTCCCCTTTCTCTGTTTTCTCTTTCTCCTCCTCCACCACACTCCTGTACTTTGACTATGCTTCTCTCAGGGGGAAACATTTCAACATATCCAGGACATTGTGGTATCTCTGCTGAGAATCATAAACCGGACAGTCATCACGATGGGTCGAGATCACGCTCTGATCGTAAGTACATGCAGCTTTTCATGTAGGTCTTATATGCTGAGCTCTATTGAAGTGCACGAGTCTGTCTCGCGTCTTCAAGCTTTTGTCTGTTCACGCAATGTTATTCAAATTAGATTTACAGGAAAGCAGCTCCATCTAATCCTGTTTGAAATTCAATGTCGCTCTGGAACACAAAGTATGTTGACAACAGCATATTTTTTTGTTTAAAATACACATTTTTATTGCACATACAAGAGGAAGATCAGGAAGAGAGGGGCGTCGTGGGGGCTCACACACTGTTAAGGGATAGCATATAAAAATACAGGGACGGGGCTTCTCTGGATATAGATTGGTTAATTAGTAAGTGTGGTGCCATCCAGTATTCTAATTGGTGGCGACTTGTGAGCCAGAAGCAGCTGAAGTGAGCCCTCGTGAGATTAGTGTTTACACTCTGAACTGCCATGAATGAAGCATTATGCAAATGCTGTGCCTGTGTGTGCAAAAATAATGGTCTGGATGTGCAAAAGGGATAGACCCATAGTACAATTTTTTATCTTACAGATTTGAGTTATAATTTCTAACAGCCAGGTCTGTCAGAATGTAGTTTGTTATAAAATGCTATTTTTCTTGACTAATTATATTATTTTACAAGGATGAGGTGTATTGGTTGAAATTTCGATTTTACATGGGATAATGAACCTTGAGCTATGAAACACGTTGACTTCTCTACATTTTGACAAGGTGTGTCGACCTGTAGTGTATGTTTTTAGTGCAGATATTCAAGTTGTCGCTCAATGCTCCAATTAGCAGCGGCGGAATGGTCAGAATGCTGCAGAGCAAGCTAATAGGATGTGGAAGTGACTGCGTCTGGTTTGTTATCGGTAATATCAAAGACGACTGGACTTTTTTCTCTTTATGTGTGGTCTCACTTTGAAGCTCTTCACATTGTAGTGTGTCAACAGAGATTTCTTCTGCACAGTGAGTGCAATGGTTAAATCAGGAAAAACTCCAGACATTAAAAGCTACTTTCACTGGTATTCATACAGAAGTTGTTGGCGCCTTAATGACTCGGATTTTACAGATATTAATACATTCATACAACATTAATACAGGCCAATCATTAACTGTGAACTTATAACTGGTCTACCCCTAGTTTGCACTGGTTCACAAATGTACTGAATGTGTACAGTAGGCATGTGGGTTGTGGTGCTTGCTTGTGTTCACTGTATGTGTAGAGCAGTGCCTGCCAGTGTATGCCTTTTTGTGCATGTGTTTGTTTGCACGCTTGTGTGAAAATCCTTGAAACAAGACCGAGCTCACAGCAAAACATTTCCTTTTTGGACGATAATAAAGGAAAGAATCAATCGCTCTGTCAGTCAGCATTGACAGAATTTTTAATTACCTGACACAGACTGTCAGTCTTTCATCAGCTGCCTATCACGTTGTCTCTTAATATATTCTAACTACTGTCTCCACTTTGCTCTCCAAAATCCCGATGATCCAGTGAGCTCAGTGTTTCCAGAGAGCTCATCGACTCGGTTTTTCCACCGATATCCCTCTTGTGCTCCAGCTGTTGCTACATTCAAATTTCAGCTGTTAAGCCATCCAGAGACACAGTATTCCAATGATTTGTTAAATTCCTCGCATTTTCAAGGAAGATTCGATCAAGGTTCCCCTGCTTATTGCTGTAATGTGGCCAGAATTGCTGTGCAGATTCATTCATAGCTCGCGCACCTGTCCATCTGTCCAGACAGCAACTCGGCCAAGTGGACAGTACACCAGACTGATATCCAAAGAGTCCAAGCTTCATCTGTTTCTTACAGATTTGTTCTGGAAACGCAATGTCACTTTCTGTCAAAAGTTCATCGCAAATTTGTCGCCAAAAACTGGCTTCCACAGAGAAAGAAAAGGGAAGATCTTTCTCAGATTCCCTCTCTGGTGGATCTGAAAGAAAATTCAGCAATTCCTTTGGTCTTCATTTCCTTCTTCAGTGCGTCTCCTTCTTTCTACCTGCTCACCAGTGTGTTTTAACAGAGCTCAGGATGAGTTGCGGTGGAAAATGTGCCACATACTGGGATGCTGCTTGGAAAAATTCTCCTTCTGAATTTAGTAACACTAAGCATGCTGCACACCCAGTAAAGAGAGATGCTTTACTCTCGAAAACATTGGGTCCCTTGAAATTTAATCCACACCTGTATGCACTTGCCGCCCAGAGAGGCTTTTGCGAAGCTTAGAGCCACCAGAAACACTTCTTGCGCAGTTTCTTGACACGTGCCTTGGTGCTGGGACGGGTGGAGGACGAAGGGGCTGGCGTGGGCTTGGTCAGAGTCGGCGCAGGCACATCATATTCCCCCTCAAGGGCCTCCATAACCCCCTGGAAGCGTCCCTCCTGCTGCCGAAAATCATGCTCCACGCTGTAGAGGCGAGAGAACAAGAGAGCAGTTGAAGGGAAAGAAGACAAATATAAGGGGAAAATCAGCAGGAGCACGATTTAGAGGTCGGGGTAGTGTAAAATCAAGTCGTATTTATTTATGTAGCTCATTTCTCACAGAAAGAGATTAAATGTGGGGGTAGAAAGAGAGGAGATGAACAGAGAGATGTAAGGACAAATGAAGTCTGCTGAGCGGAAAGAGAGATAGGGTTGAGAGAAAGGTGAGCGAAGGAGTCGTAATGACATGAAAATGAAGTCGCAAAATGCTGACAACACCTCAAAGACAGGTTTTTATGTACGCACAATGCAGTTTTATATGGAGATTTGAAGTCATGTTGTGTTCTTAAATTAGATATATGCACCTTCAGCACACACTCACACACATACTGTCACACAGGGCTGGACTCAGCAGCCTTTTCACGTCCATAGTATTCTTCTATACTTCATGCACCAGTACATCACAGGCTGGTGAGATGAGAGGAGTGGGAGGAGAATGAAAAAGAGAGCAGGGAAGGAGAGGAGCATTTGCACAATGGAGGAGCTCAAGAAAGGAGTGAGGGAGGAACTTTTTTGCTTTTCTGATATGTTCAAAGCAGACCCTCTTGGCTTTTCTTTTTCTATGCTCTCGTTCTCCCTCCCCTCCTTCTCATCTCTCGTGCGCTCTTTTTCTCACCATCTCTCTGAAGTGTCCATCGCTGCAGGTCATAATGTGGTGGACTTTGAGTTTCCTTTTGGTAGCTGTATGTTTGTGTGTGTGACAGGATATTTGTGTGTGTGTGTTTGTGTGTTGAGCTGGATTATAGGGGTGGAGCTGCATAGGGCCTGGCATCTGGAGTTAATGAGGCACATGATGAGACAAGGAGAGCAGAGATAACTACCCATCCTCTCCCTCCTCCTTCTATATCCCAACAGACACACACTCACAAACGCACACACACGATGCAAACACGAAATGCGCTCCCCTCTGCCGTCCAACTTGTACGTCTTCCACAACAAGCCCGCGACTGAGTGAGGTAGGGAAAGCGGGAACTCGCAGGGACGAATGGAAGGCGAAGGGGAAAGAAACTTCTGGGAGATGGAAGGGTGGATAAATGAAAGTGAGGCTGCCTTTAATAAAACCTGGCAGGGAGGTCACTGTAGATTGAAGGAGGGAAACAAAAAATAAACAGACAGAGGGGTAAAGAAGGGCAGGATGAATGCCAGCAGAGACATGGAGAGAGAGGGGGGCGGAAAGGTCTTGGCTCCTCAGGAAAGAGGGATGGAGGGAGGAAGTAAAATCTTTGTTGGGTGCAGGGGAAGGGAGATGGCTGCTATGAATAAATGATAAAAAAAAAAATGCACCCAGACTACATAGATTGTTCACAACCAAACCCGCACAACTTACATAGAAGGAAAGATAAAGTGCTGCACCTGTCCCACATTCACTCAATTTGCAGCCTCTCCTGTTTTATGTTGGAAGACATTTTCTTTCTCTTGTCACTCTTAAGTTCCAACCTTCCCTTGTCTCTCTCACTATTGTTCATGGGATTATGGAACAGTGGGGGAAAGCTGCTGTATTTAATTCCTCCTGCAAGCTGTCATCTACAGTATCTCTGTCAGCGTGTGCATGACTGTGTGCTCTTGTCTCGGGTTAGCATGGTGGACAGTTTTTGCATGCATGTGCGTGTTACAATTCATGGCTTTCTGTCCACAGGGTGTGTGTATGACAGGAGGAAAGTGAGAGGATACCTTCAGGTGCTAGGTGTGTATACATGCCAGGATATGTTTCAGTGTGCCTGTTTGAGCTGTCTGGGCTTTGGGAGAAAAACATAGGGCTTGTCAAAAGTTCTGCTCCCCCTTGTCTCTCAGTATAAAGATTAATTAGAGCTGACAATGGCAAAACATCTTCAGGCAGCCAGCCCACGTCGAAACCTCTTTTTTTCCACCACAAATCATTAGGATGGATGTTTTAGTCACACGCGTAATTCATCCCCCTGCTTGTGTGTCTCTTTCTCCTATCTCCCCTCCTCTTTACCCAGAATCCTCTGGGACTTTGATATAGCCGTTACTGTCCAATCAAACAAATGGAGCTCTTTTCCTTCAATGACTCCTGTGCGGGTGTCTGTCACAACAATACCACTGAAAATGTGATTTTCTGTATTTGTTAAGGCACTGACATACGAGCCGGAAAACGATTATGAGGCACACTCTGAATTTCTGTCTGAATCATTAACATCCATCACATGGCGTGAAATATGTTCATTTATTTGTTTGTCAGGATGTATGAGTGTGTGCATGCACAGAAAAATAATGAAAGCTGATCTCCTTTTTGCTGGATTAATTAGCTTGTGTGCATATTTGCATGTTTGCAAGAAAAACAAAAGGAAAAGTGGAGCAGGAACTGAAATCTCAGGAACTACAATAGTTTGAGAAGTAACAAGATAATAGCAGCCTCAGGCCCTTTAAAACAACCCTCCAATATATGTAAAAACCAAATTCAAACCCAGTTTCAAGGACATTAATTATCAGTTTACATGTAATAGCTGATGTTTTTACACGGCGTGATCAATCCACTGACAAGTTGTTTTCGTGAACAAGAAAATAACGGACATGAATTTCCTCTTGTTCAAATTCTTGCATGACTAATGTGTATTTTTAAATCAAGTAGTTAATCAGTAGTTTTATAAAAGCTTTCTTTCCCCTCTATTTTTCTTGAAGTTCACCTCCATCAAATTCATCAACATTTTTACAGGCTGTGTGCAAATGAATCAGGAAGTGCAGATTAAAATTCCTCGGTTAATGCTTTTTGTGTGCATTTAAGGTTGCCTCCTTAAGTGAAATGTTTTGTAAGGAATGTTACAGTCCTGTCACCAACAATAATTTGCATGATATATTAATCTGCCAATTCTAAAATGGCTGTCACTGTTTTGCACAGCTGTAGCTGAATAGCGTCCAGACACCTAAAAATACTCCACAGTAAATCCTCATGTTTCAGAGGCTGGAATGAGTGAATATTTGGCACTTTTGCTCGCAAAAAGCACTTAGATTACTGTCAGATTAGCTGCTAAAAATAAATTGTCTAGTAACTAAGTGATTAATCCGCTAACTTGCCAGTTCTGACCAGATGTGACGCTGTATTCCACTGGATCACACTGTGTTTCTGAATATGTGCAGTCATGCCACGGTGTAAAATGGAGAAGGTTTGTATGTGTTCCGCATGTGTACATGCATATGAGTATATTGCCATGTAGAAGTCCAATCCCTTGGTTCTCATTATCACTTGCTGGGATAAGGAAACTGCTGTGTTAATTAAGATCAAGGGGGAAAAGAATGAGATGAGGGGAACGAGGGAGTTGGACGCAGAGAAGAGATGAAGCAACAGAGGGATAGAAAGTAAAAACACAAGAGAGGTGCAGAGGTGGAGCTGCTTTAAGGCTAATGGATTTGAAAATTAAGAGAACTAGAGAGACAACGACCCTACAAAAAAAAACATCTTTTATCTTCTGAGGCTTGCAAGCAAGATTTTGTATGTGATTGTGCATGACCCGAATTTCAAACCTAGATTTGGTCTGTAAACATTTTTCTTTTAGCGCTGTCCAGCCAACAGTTCCAGCCCATGTGAATGGGGCAGAGTGTTGGACTTTGGGGCACAGGTGACTATACGTTTGGCAATTGACAGACAGAATGAGGCCCGGATGTACAGAGGAAACTAGTCTGAATGAAAATCACAGATGACAGAGATTGCACAGGCATGGGATGAAAAGACGGAATTATTTACATAATGAGAGGATGTGAAAAGGATTGTGATGGTAGGATTAAACTGCAGTATGCTGTATCAGATTGTGATGCTGCAGCTCTGTAAGTTGAGACGGATCTAAGAATGCAATTACTTATTTAGGTCACTCGCACATGGGACAACCAGAACAGAAAAGACACATCATTTAGGTGCTGAATTAATTTGCTTATTTGCACAGAATATTCTTTTATGTGTAAATAACTTTCTTGGATGGAGCATCCCCTTCTAATACAGCATGTATTCATTTCAATATTGATGAGGGGGGTGACTCCTAGTCTTGCACTTTTCATATAATAGGAATGTATTGTAGTGCAATTATGAGGGTGGGAGAAAAGGGCAGAGGCAGCAGGGTTTCAGGAAGAAAGGGTAATGAAAATAAAAATCAAACAAGATGTGCTGAATAAGTGATAAAACCTGGAAAAGCTAGGAATAAACAATAGGAATTGGAACATTTTCTGTTTACAAGAGGCATACAATAGATTAGGTAAAAGTTTCAGGGTTGTTTGTTCCGCTTCAGGTAAGAATGAGTTGGCAACGGTGGGTTATGCAATACAGTAAGCTCATTATCTTAATCAGGTTACCTGTAGATGATGCAGGCTGTCTTTTGGCAGGTGGGACAGTTGTTTATGTCCTGACCAGTTCTGTATGAGCTGCGACTGCAGAAACAACAGATGTAAAACATTCACACACACTCGCAAAAGGAGTTTGGTAGAACAGAGCTGTGCATGCTGACGGTAACCACATGTCAGATGTTTCCAAATCTGTTTCCTGTCTCCGCTAAATTGTATTTGCATATATATGTACTGTTTGTCGTGTATGCATTTAGATTTAGTACATATGCGCTGATGTAATAGGGGAAGAAATGTTTTGCACTGACAAAAGGCCTCGGATTTTATGACTGGAAAGAGTCTCACTGTCTTGACTGCTGATGTCACAATTGTTTTTGCTCTCTCCACCAGCGCAAACTCAATGCAGCAGCATTATACGTGTTCTCTGGGGGCTTCAAAGGGCACAAAATAGTTTGTGATGTGTAGTGTATACGCAGTTCCCCAACAGAACTCTCCAGGACATTGCCTGAATTGTCCCAGTTGGTGAAAACCTGCCTGATTACTATTCCAGGCAGGCAAAAGCAGCGTTTGCTGCAACTGTCTAGGTAGATCTAGTTTGGAGCCAAACAATGCAGGACACAAATACTATTAGCAGCAGGTTCACTGAATGTGATCTTATTGTCTTTCATTCTGGAAGGCTGCTGTGTTGAAAATTGCTTGGAATTACAAAAAATATGATTACAAATGCCAACTGCGCTATCAAGGCTGAACAAGATGACAGAACTAAAGACAGTGCTGAGTGCTTGAAAAAACGGAAACTGTGAAGCTCATGCTGGCTGCCATGTAATTAAAACACTTAATGTTGCCAAGTTATTTTGGCTGGCCTTTCACTAAACTGTTTACATGAAAGAATAAGAGATTTATATTGATAAAATAGACATTTTAATTACATGGCGAGAGTCCATGTAACTGGCATCATTGTTTTTTCTCCCCAAACAGTCTTTATCAAAGACATCCGCAGCAGAAGACTTGTATTTGCTTCAGGAGCGAAAAGACAACAAGGAGCTGAGCACAGCGACAACCTTTTAGCTCAGCCGACACTTTTATCACAGCAGCCCACTTAAAGTACTTTAATTTCTGGCACAGCTTCACTTACATGTAGTCCCTCTTCCTTGCTGGTTCTCTTTCCGCTCACTCTTATATGCCTCTCTGTCTTTCAATTGCCCTCCCTTTTTTCTTATCCTCTCTTTTCTGTCTGCTGGTTTTGTTCACACAGTTAACATGAGACATAATCGTCCTCACAACAGGCATATGCCCACCCCCCAGAAGCATGAATGCATGATATTATACAGCCACATCGACGGGGCAGGACAGCTTGTGCGCTGACTTTAGGAGTCTTATTGCGAAGCTTAAACATTAATTGTAAGGTAATCTGATAGGGATTAGTCTGAAGCTAGAGACATCTGTTAACCCTGGACAGACTGAAGGCGGGATGAGAGGGAGTAAAGACATGCAGTGAAGGACTTTAGGCCGTGATGTAGAATCTTTATCGGTTTTAGGATGCTGGGGAGGTGGAAAAACAAATGATGGGGACAAGTGAGTGAGAGGCGTTTAAATTTTAGGATGCGAAGGAAGAAATACTTATAAACTCAGAGAGAAGTTCTCACTATAAAGCCTTGGTGGAAAGTGATGAAGTAATTTACTCAAGTGCTGTACTTAAGAGCAGATCTGAGATGTTTACACTTTGCTTGAGTCTTTTCATTTAATGCTACTTTCAATTTCTACTCGACTTAAGAGGTAAATATTGTATTTTTTACTCCATTCATCTGATAGCTTTAGTTTCTAGTTACTCTGCAAATTAAGATTTCTGCACCAATACATAAAAAAGATATACAATTTGATAGGTTGTCATAAATTAAACTACCCAGCAGTTAATATAAATACAGTGGAAATGTTGATTAGTCAGTTAGTTGATTAAATTGGAAAAGTGTTGAGAGTAATATTTTGAGAATTGCTTTGAACACTTGTTACAACATTTCTCACGGTTTTCTTTTTTTTTTTTTTTAACAAGCCAAAAACCAATCAATTAAAAGACAAAATTATCAGCAGATATAGTGTATATACTATTGTAAAAATAATGCACAATAACTGCAGTTCAGTATAAAATAGTTCAAAATGAACTCAAGCTACTGTGACTAAAATCTTGTTTTAAATCACAAGGTCATTTTCCTGTGACTTCTAGTACTCTGACTACATTTTTATGATAATGCTTGCATATATTTGCTTCGTCATTTTCAATTTTTACGTGTAGCAGAGTGCTTTTACAGTTTGACATTAGTATTTTTTCTTCAATAAAGGATGTATGAATGTTTTCTCCACTACTGCTGTACAGGTGAAACAGGAAGATGGAGAAGGGAGGAAGGATGATGAGCAATAGAAGGACAAGACAAAACAGTGACAGCAAACATATGACAGCAGGGAAGAATGATAGACGGGTTGCCAGGTCGGAGAGAAGGAGAAAATGACAGAAAAATAACGGTGAGAGGGCAACGGAGTGATTCACAGTTGTTAGTTGCAGGCATGATTCATACGTGGAGGTGCAGAAAGAAAGAATGGGAGAGAGAAAAGGTATTAATTAAGAATGGAGCAAAGAAAGGTACGAGAGCGGAGGTGGAGCCGGAGATGAATTGCTTGAAGCAGGTTTAACAGCAGCGAAGAAAGCGTAAGGGGGGGGGACTTTGATTGAAATTAAAGTGAAAATCGCCGATGAAGTAAGAAAAGGAGAGGAGCAAAGGACGTGTGGCATCAGAGGTGAAATTACGAATAATTAGATTAGGAGAGAAAAGGAGAGAAATAGTAGCTTGATTAGTTTGCTGTGCTGGGAAGTACAGTGTCTCTTTGGGACTTTATACTCAGAAAGGTGTATAAGATAAAAGCACTAAGGAGATGTGAGGACTATAAGCTGGCAGGGCTCACATGTCCCCACAGGACTGGATCACACATGCACCAGCATCACATTTAAAAATCAATTACACAGACTTGAATGCCTGTCAGTACAAATTACTGTATAAAAACTCAAATACACTCTTCTCAATCTTGTGGACTCCCTTGACACATCCTTGTCTCCCCCTCTTTGTTCTCTTTATCACTTTAGCTTACTCATGCTTAAGCACTTGGTTTTACCTCTTATCTTTTCTCTCCATCTCTGTTTTCAGCCTTTTCTTCACCTCTCCATCTGTTCACCCTCTATCTCAGTATCAATGCTTCTTCATTTCACATTTCAGCCTCCCTTTCTTCTCAACCTTCTCCCATTACCCCTGTCTCCCGTTTTCTCCTCCCTAAGTCCCTTCTCTCACCCTTCGCTGAAAGCCTTGCTCTTCTCCAGGTCTTGAATCACGTTGAGAAGCACCTTGATCTTCTCCTGATTAGACAGTAGGTTCTCCTCCACGCTCTGCAGCTGCCTCTCCAGCCCCCGTGGTGCATTCACTGCGTGTCCGTCCAGCAGGCCTCCCGGAGCCCCGTTACATTGTGCTTTCATATGAGTCTTACAAGGCAGGGCGTGGTCGTCGAATGATTTGCTCTTCTGTTTGGGGTAGTCCTTGAGTTTGATCCGCTCTGAGGATTGTTTGGGCGTATTTGTGGGCTCCTGGTTTTTGGTTTGCGCTACAGGTGTGGCTGGTTTGGAATGAGTGGATTTAGGGGAATTTTTGGGTGGAAGAGGAGGCGTGTTGCTAAATTTTAAGTCATTGTGAAAGGAAGGAGTTGGAGACTTTGAGTTGATGTTGCCTGATGAGTGTGCAGGTTCATCAGCATGCTGGGTTTGAGCCAGCTTGTGTTTGTCAGTTGAATGTGGTTCTGTCACCTCCGCAGTTGCTGTGTGAGTTTGTTGCGTGTGTGTGCTACATGTGGTCCTATCTGAGCTGTTGTGCATGTGCGTGTCTGTTGTTTGTGTGGCTGAGTCTTTGTAATGAGTAAAGTCTGCAGAATGTGGCCTTGTCGGCTGCTTTGAGTCTTTTGCTTTGTTCTGAGCGTGTGCTGTGTGGTTTGAATGTGAGCTGTGTGTTTTCGGTATCGTGTGCGACAACTGTGGTATTTGAGAGGCTTTTACTGATGTGTGTTGCTGTGTGTTGCCCACGTCTGTGTTTTTGCTGTGAGAGTTCAGGGCTGCCGAGCCTTTTCTGGATGGGTTGGTCGCTACAGACGGTTTCCGTGGAGGATTAGGTAAAGTCTGGCTGGCTGTTATTTGATTGACTGCCCTCCTGCGACATGCACCTGTGCACGGTGTAATCTGTGATCGCCTCCTGCCACAAGTTCCACAAAGGCGAGGCGGGGAAGTCGCCATTATCCGACATGGCCGAGGTGGGGTGGCGTGTACAGTCGTACAAACACTCCCTGTCTTTAACACTGAGCGATGTGCCTCACCCCGTAGAGACTGCACCCGTCTTCTCTCTTCCACTGGAACCTGGTCTGGCTCCTTCCCCTCTGTGGCCTCGGTGCAAACCCCTCCCACCACATCCGAAGCTACCACACTGCCATTTGTATACCGGGCTGTCCTTTTGCCTCTTGTGTCCTTGGGGTTCGTACGTATGGTTTTGATCTGGCAGTAAACTCCACTGCCTGACCCCTGTGACCCCATGTCGTCCTGTGTCAGGCTGTTGATCTCGTTCTGAGATGTCTCCTTGGACACCGGCAGACTATTGCTGTCACTTCTGATAACTCCCTCTGTCTCCGCTGCCGTTGTTTTGTCTGTTGCCATGGTGAGCGGCCGATGCGTGTTGGTTGGTTGACTGCTGTGTCGTTTGATGGAGGGGAGAGTCCGCAGCCTGGGAGATGTCTGCACCCCGACACTGCACAGCGGGCCCCATCGCCCCCCCGCCAGGGGAACTCCCAGTGCAGGCACCGGATTGGTTGGGTCAGCCACCCTCCTGCCCATGCTCCTCTGCAGGTCGGCTCAGCCCCCTGAGGAGCTGAAGGGAATGGAGGCAAGCGGTGACATCAGCCAGTGTTAGCAAGACTATATCCAAAAGAAAGCCAGAATGTTTCCAGTTTTTGTTTACCCAAATGAGCTTGTGTGTTTGAGGAGCAGCGTTAAAGAGTTTGTCTGTGGAGGCAGCAGACAGGAATTCAATGTCCAATAAGGCTATAAACTGTCAACGCTCCTCCATTAATGACCTCCTGACTTGTTTATCTACTTCCAGTCGGGCACCGCTGTTTAAGCTTTTCTCAGTTTGTGACCAGCTGCCTGGAGACGACATCTCTGGACATTGTTGGTTTCTTCTGGAAACAGATCAAAGAGAGAGAGGCAATGAATGAGAGAAACAACAAAAGAAAGGATAGTAAACCCGCAATAAATGGTCGAACAGTCATGAAGACACAGACATTAGGCACGTAAAGCACCGTATAAAAGCTTCAACCTCGACTGAATGCACACACTGACCGGATCAATAGAAGTCTATCTGCTTCTTGTTACACCAATAGGTCGGTGGGAGTTAAAATAGCAAAACTTTCTTTCTCTCCAAGGTGAAGAAACGCAGAGACTAGAGAAATCTTCAGGGTAACAACGTATGTCTACTTGATGTTGCAAGTTGCACAAGCTTCTCACCAGCGTGTCAATGGATTTTTTAAATTTAAGACTACAGATGTTGTTGCTGACTTTTATTGCAAGATGAGACAGTATGACACATTTAAAGTGACGTTAAGTCTGCCTCCCACGGCAGTATGTAAACTGATGATACATCATGTGTTGACATTTATCATGGAAGCAGTTTGGAAATCTGTCCAGCAGCGTGATAAACTGCAACATTGGTCTGTCTTACTGTGTTTTTCACAGTCAGACAGACTTCCATGCCAGGCATGGAAGTCTGTGGTAATGTTTTATTTTTTTCTTGAGCTCTTCTGAGGCAGCAAATTTAATTTTAATGCATGATAAAATTATGTTAAAATCTTATCTCTTTATGTATTCTTACACTTAGTTAAATATTTTTTGATTGTTTGAGATGGGAGCAAAATGAGTCATTAGATCTTTGTTGAGTTTTCTGAGATTGGACTCGGAGTACTTCAGTGCTCCACTATGACACTATGATTAGCTGATAAAATTGGGGCATGATATTATATTTGCTTTTTCCCTATCAGGAAATTGGGCCATTGCAGCAGCAAATACTGGCGGGGTACATCAAAGAAAAAAAAGCACAGATAAGAGAGTAAATGAGGGTTATTTAAATATACAGATACAATTTGTACTGTATTTGAGAGCAGGGAAAAGTGGCAAGGGCCACATTTGTTAGGTTAAAAATTAGCTTTCATTTAAGGTAATGGAATCACGTAATCACACACATTTGACTCTTGAGAGTAATTGAAAGTGCGGTGCATTTGTTGGGTGACTCAGGCATCAGTCCGTTTTAGACATGTTGTTCCTCCAAGTCAGATATTTCTGTGAATTTCTATCTATCCACCTTCATATAAATCCAGACCTTGCCAACTGTGATTCTACAGTGAAGCCAGTATTCTGGTTGGTAAATAAGATGATTTGTCCATGAAATTAGGCCAGTCCAAGGTGTGTCTGTGCACTAAAATTGTCTCTATGCCTTCAACAATATGTGCTGTGTCTACATTGCAATGAGTGTGTGATGATAAACCAGCTGGCCAACACACTCACACACTCCAACATACAAAGAGAAAAGGGAAGAGCTTATTTTACGCCAGCTGGTGCAACATCACAGCACAGATGCTTGCTGTACATGGGCAAGAATGGAACAGTGCAATATGCTTCAAAATAAACAAAATACGTCCGTGTTCGCCTATTAGTTTAAGAACTCGTTAGATTACTGGCATCACTTTCAGCTCAAGGTTTCGAGAAGTTTTAGAGGTCTGCCTGTCAGCAGCGGCCCTGCAGTCATTAAAAATATGTTCTCATCAGTGGACAGGTAACTCAGGCTGAATGTGATGAGCCTGACTGCTGCTTTAATAGTTCATATGTATTCAGAATCACAGTCATGCACACAATCACTCATACCAATGGTCTGCCGTGACCCGTAGTGACTCATTTCGAAGCCTGATGTCCCACACTGTTTTGACAGCATGAGTGGATTAAAAATTTGACATTTCGCCCCTTTTATTTTCTTTTCCCTGACAGCAAGTGTAATTAATATTGTCGGACCCTTTGGAATTTCAGTTTTCATTCAAGACTATTAAATATTAAATCTGAATGAAAATTCTTTATTATGCTGGTGGGCCTGCCCGTGAGCTGCAGGAGAGAATTGGGAACAGTTTAAATTTAGACTGTTCACTGTGGCTCCTGCATCTGCAACTTTCTAAGCAAAGCTGAGAGAACAATAAGTGTCCCACAGCGCTGTGCACTCATTGCTCAACTGTATGGCATGAGAGATTTACTGATAATGGTACTTTGAAATGTAAGGTTTTTACAGAAGGCAGTATATAGATCAAAGGAGTCCAGTTTCAGTGGCATAGTGCTCCTATTTATACAAATATCTTGACAGCGAGTTTGGCTCAAGGATGCAGCATTGCTTCTGAGCCAGCAAGAGGCCACACATAATTGACAGCCAGCACCGTTTGTGATTAGATACCATGTGGACTGTGGTGATCATTGTCCAGGAGTGGACCACAGAGGACATGACCCAGAGTTCACACATCCCCCAGATTTATGTGGTGTGTCTTTTCTATTTACGATGCAGGCCACAGCCAGTTGGGGAATTACAAAAGATTGGAAAAGTGTTGTTTGGGAGGAGAAATTGCTGCTGGTGATGATATTTTTCTGCGGGTGAAACTGACAGAGAGGGAAAGCAAAGCAAGAAGAATGTGTTCTTTTTGTGTGTGTGTGCGACGGAGAGAGTTAGGACTGCAGATGCGCATGCATATGTACTAGTGTGTGTGTGCTTGATGTGTGTATGAGTTGTCAAGTAGTTTGCCTTGGGATTCAGAGTAAGTCAATTGAAGGTAATTTCACTGCAGCCCATTTCCAAGCATTTGTCTTTCCATCAGGAGACGCACCAGACAGCAGAGCACCTGCTGCTCCAAAATTCCCCCCTTTTTTGTTCTCTCTCCCTGCAGCCAACCAGGGTGGTGTGTGTGTTTGTGTGCCTGTGTGTGTTTGTGTGCATGAGGGCCTTTTAGACTTGACAGAGGTGCATGCACACACACAAATGCACACATTCTTCACCTCTGACCTGCGGGCTGCCAGGCAGAAAGTGACACCGCATCCTCAGAAGTCAGCTTCACACTCCTGTCCGTCTTAGTCTTTCTCTTCACTCTGTCTTTCTCTCTCTTTCTACTCTCAGACACACACTCTATCTCTCCCTCTCTGGCTTTCTCTTTTAAATCCTGTTGGATCAAAACATCCTCCCATCACTCTTTCATTGTTACCTGTGTTTGTTGCTGCACTTTTCCACTAACCACCCCTCTTTCCATCTCTGTCATGCTGTCTTTGATTTGCTGTGTTTCTCTCTCCCCTCCCCGTGTCGCTATATTTAATCATAGTCTCTCGCCCACATTGCACCTCTGGCTGTGCAAAATGAACGGGGAGGAGAAGGGGAGGAAACGCTGTCAGCAACGGGGATGAAGGGGAGGCAACTAAAGAGGAGAACAGGGGAGACGGCAGCACAGGGAGGGCGCTGAAAGGTGGTAGAGGGATAAGGGGAGAGAGAGCAAGATGAAGGAGAAGAATCACAGATAAGATTAAAGGGATGTCTGTGTGTTGGAGGAAGAAATGTAAAGGCCTATTTGCCTACTGTAAGTTTAAATCTCAGAATGTGTCTGATTACGTTTATTAAAGAATGAAATGAGAAGACCGGAGGAGAGAGCTCCATAAAGAGACAGACATTAAAAGAAAGTACGGAAAAGATCTGAGAAGCCGCACACATTACTCGCTAGTAATCAATACGCACTGCGAGTGTGCTCAAGCATCTGTCACCACGCACACAATCACGCACACAAACATCCTTTAAACACCACAGGGAGTTTCTTGACAGTGTGCCGATTTTTTATGAAATCTGTTTATACATGCAATGAGTTTAATTTACCAGTTGGTGGGTCTGGGCTGCTAAAGAATTGTCCACAGCGCAGGAATTCACAGCGAGCGAGGCCTGCATGTGTGTCTGTGTACATACGTGTGTGTGAATGAGTGTGCATGCACGCCCTTTGCAGTGGGAACAGAGCACTGAATGCTCCAGCGAATCGAGTCCTCTGTCGCTTCAAGGTGAGCCTAATTTTTCAACTGCCGATTGACAGGCCCTGTGTGAGTGTGTGTGTGTGTGTGTGGTTTAGGGAGACTGAGACTTGCTTTACTGCTCTGTAATCACACTGCTTTTCTCTGTTACTATCTCTCAGCCATTCACCACCAGAAGAGAACAAACACAGCACTTTATTGGCCCTTTGAGACAGGGCACTCGTTGCACTCGTTTGGACAGTGCAGTCATTTTTTTCTTTGTTGTGGGCTCAAAGAAGTAAAAGCAAACTTTTCTATTTTACAGTTTGATTTTAAAAACATCAGTGCACTTTGTTTTAATAGCACTGTTTCTCAGATTTTACAAGTTTGTGAAACTTAAACCAGCAGGTTGCAACTTTTGTCTCTCCCTTCTGGCAGTCAGAGTAATTGCACAAATACCGTTGACACACATTTATGACATACCATATTTTCCGCACCATAAGGCGCATCGGATTGTAAGGCGCAGGCTCGCTTACGGGGTTTATTTCTGTACTTAATGCCATATATAAGGCGCAGTGTATTGTTGAGCGTATGGTAAAACAAGGTAACGGAAGCATAACAGTGAGTTTGGTTGAACTTTATTCTACTAAGTATTTAAAAATACACTCACATTATTTTTTGATCAATCTTTTGTCACACATCCATAAAAGTCCTCATCTTCTGTATCTGAATTGAACAGCTGGGCAATTTTGACATCAAACATGCCGGGTTCACACTCGTCATTGTCGGAGTCAGTCTCGTTGCCAGGTGGCTGTTCAGCAATGATGCCGAAGGAACCATAACTGATTGAATGAGCCGTTCGCAGTTTCACTGTACCGGTCGTGTGTACTTAGACTTGCATGGCTTAATCTTTGAGACAAGCATATGCTACTGGAAGAGTCCAAACAGGTAGCCCAGACGGGACGAGCATGCAGCGCACGCCCGAGCGTAGAGCTGTGTGGCGGCACTCGGTCGGGACCGGGGCCGCGAAGCGTGGCCGCGAAGCGTGGCTGTGCTGGGGTGAACGGACAGACGGTATGGCTTATGTTCGCTGGTTATACAAGAAGAACTCCCGCTATTAGCTTAACTTCATTTTCACCATGCTTGCATGTATCTGTTGTCGTCAGGGAGACAACAGATAAAACCGTGTAGTGGTGGTTCTTCTACCTATATACCAATGCCCCATGCTATATGTTGTTAGAAACCACTACTGACACCCTGTGGTATAAAGTGGCATGACAGTTGATCATCACAGCTTGGAGAAATGACCGTGTCGTCCCGAGAGTTGACTGCTGCCTGAGCGGGACGATTTCAGCAATGATGCCGGCTTCCGCGAAAGCTCGGACAATAGTCAGTACTGTACGTAGCTTTATGTCATGTTATCTAATAGGTTTATCACTGCCAGCGTGTGTAGTGTACGTATTACATCCCTATGTCAGTGGGAGTTGGTCCGACAGTCAGATTTTGGAACTCAGTGCACACATAAGACGCACCGGGTTAAAAGGCGCACCATCGATTTTTGAGAAAATTAAAAGCTTTTAAGTGTGCCTTATAGTGTGGAAAATACGGTATTCCTCTGTGTTGTTTGCTTTTGCAGAGTTTTTATTTTTTCCAGAGCTTCATAAACTTTTCTTGAGTGCTTCCTAGGTTTTTAAAGTATGGACTCCGTCAGACTCCTCGTTGCTCTGGCCTAGTGTGTCTATATTGCTACTGTTGCTCCTCACTTCAGCTTTGGCAAACCAATCAAATGCCTCACTACTGGTGCAGCAATGCGGGAAAGTCAGAACCCAGATTAAAAACTCCAGTGTACTACAGAGGCTTAATCAACATTGTGTAAAGTTGTTTTGCAGTGGCTTGGATGTAATGGACGTTCAGCTACGTGTAAAATATCAACACTCTGGCTTTTATTCTATCGGGGACATTTATGCTAAAGAATTCTGGACCACATCTTATAACCATCATTTTAGGCAGAAAAGGACTTTTGAAGGCAGTCCTCAAATCAATGAACTTGCAAACATTTCTGGAATGTTGCACAACAAAAATACAAATTTCATATATAGATAAATAGACATATATTCAACACGCCTTGCACAGGCATATGTCAGGGAATAAGAGGAAGAGTTCGGAGTGACGTATGCATAGCTAACAAGAATCATCTCCTGAGTGTGCATGGGACTTGTTAGGTTATTAAGACCTTCTCTTTGACTTTCTCTTTGAAGTGATGATGATTGAAAGAGACTGCTGATACAATCAGCAGACGAGCTGTCAGACAGGTCAGTTTCAGTGATAAGCTTATTACAGGTACGACAAAAGAGTTTTTAAAATCCTTTATTGTTCCCCAGCTACTTAGAAAAAAGAGGCATTTTATGTTTTACACAATAAAGTACGACAATGTAGTGCCTTGCAAGTCATGTCACAAGTCTGTTACCCTAATAACAAAGCAAAAAAGATCTAATCAATACTCGGTGCCATTTGCCATTAAAACAATACCAGTTGTCTCTGGTTCACATTTTTCAGTTAATTGCCAGGTAGGTTGTTCCAAACTTGGCACAGCTCTTTTTTAGGCATTCTTGCTGTGTTCTGTCTACTCATTTAATCTTACACTGCTGATTGACTCCCTAAAGTTGAGATTAGTGCTCTGTAAGGGCCACACCAGTTGTTGCAGGACTCCTTGTTTTTGTTGTTGCTGAGGATGGCTCTTTATCGCTCTTGCTGCATATCTGCGATTATGGTACATGTATGTTTATTGTGTCTATGAACATTTTGAATTTTACAACCAACATTGCAGATGCACAGCGTGTTTGCATGGGATACTGTATCTCTGCTTTTGTCTTTGTAATTGGTCAGTGATTCCATCTTTTCTTAAATGTCACGGTATTTATCCCTAAACCTCACAGAAGGACAAATCCAGTAACGATCGTCAAAACAACCAGGAAATCTGCTCAGCTATTTCTGCTGCGTGCTTTGTGGTGCATTTTAACTGAGTGTCACTACATTTTTCAGGGAGAGTGCACTTTAATCAGCATTTCAACTGAAGAGACCAAAGCCTCAAAGGCTAACATTGGTGCCACATAAGCCACGCTTCTCCACCAGCCTTGAATGCAGTAAATCAAGTTAGGGTCTCATTAGTCTCGCTTTGCCAGCCAATTCTGTAGAACATAATGGTATGGCTGCATCTCACTATCATTCTGCAATCAGGAAAAAAAAAACCACTCTGGCTTGTTTGTAATTCTTGAAAAACCACAGTCGTTAATCACAGTTGTTGTGGGCGGGGCTCCGGTTTTTCAACAAAATAGTGGTGGGTGAAATTGTTGTGGCGGAACATTTACAAGGGAGATGAACTGTGTGATTAAAATGGATAATCCACTGAAAATAAAAATAAAAGCTAGCAGAGCTGCCTGACTGCGCGATCCAAATCTGATACTTTGAGTTTCAGTTTCATTGTCGGTGTGATAGGGTGATGTCCGGAGGTTGTTGTTTTCCAGGGTTAAGAAAACTTAACATGCAGATAGTGGAAAGAATGTCGACCGAGAGATTGGACCGGTGACTGATTTATTTCCACAGCCTACATCCGATCAGACTAGATTCTTACTGGAAAATAGTTTTAGCACAAATAAGAGCAGATGACTGTCTTCTCACTTACCAACTACATGTTCACGATAAATGTACTTTGAACAAATTCCTCTGTCTGAACTGTCTGATATGACATTGTGTTGATCCACAAATTATCCCAAAACCATCAAAGCATGGACTCCACCAGACCTCTGAAGGTCTCCCGTAGGTTCAAGAACCAAGACTTTAAGTCGTGGAAGGTGGGAGGTGGGGGCTCCATAGATCAGACATGTTTTTGAATCACTTCCCATAGATGTTAGAATAGGTGAGAACTAGGGAATGTGAAGGGAACAGAAAACATCACGGTAAACAGGTAATACTGTCCATGAAGAGGTGGCCTCCAGCAGTGTTTAGGTTATATCCACATGAATGGCAGGTTATGAAGTTTCCCAGTAGAACATTGCTCAGAGCATCACACAGCCTTCACCAACTTGCCTTCCTCCAATAGCTATCTCCTCACCAGACCCACTAGACACAAGCCCCACAGTGCAGAAAATGTGATTTCTCAGACCAGAACACCATGTTCTCATTGAAAGCACTTTTGGCAGTGGTCAGGGGTCAGCATGGACATTCTGACTGTGTGTTCTAATACCTTTCTATCACAGTCAGCATTAAGGTGCTCAGCAATTTGTGCTACAGCAGTTCTCCTGTTCAGTCGAGTTTTACTCCTCATGCACATCAGTAAGCCTTGGATGACCGTGACCCTCTTGCCACTTCATTTGTTGTCCCTCCTTGGACCATTTCTGGTAGTTACTACCCACTTCATCCATGGACCACCCCACTGTCCTGCTGTGTTAGATATGTTCTAATGTAGTCGTCTAGCCATCACAGTTTTGCTCTTGTCAGAGTCACTCAGATCTTTATACTTGCCCATTTTCCTGCTTCCAACACATCAACTTAAAGAGCCGACTGTTCGCTTTCAGCCGAGTGTGTCTTCCACTCGTAGAGATGTTATTCTAATGAGATAATCAATGTTATTCACTTTACCTGCCAGTGGTTTAATGCCATGGTCGATCGATATATATACGCTATGTTATGTGGAGATGTGTGTTTGTTTTTGTGCACGTTTGGGATCAGTGATACATAAATTACACAAAAGATGAACTGATGTGAGACCCATGAGGTAGACTAGCCTGCAATCTGTCTAGAGAAGCTGTCAGATCATGATAGAAATTATATTAATTTAGAAATAGATCTAAAGTGTTGGAGCCTGTTTGATTATATTTTGCATATATGAACACAGTATGTAAACAGTCTAGGATATTGTTGGAAAGGGTTCCCTTCAGCAAAGGAAAGGAAAAAGAGAATTTTCTGATTGCAAATTAGCTTCCACATTCATTTGTACATCCATACATGTAAACTGATTTTTGTGGATGTATTTAAATCTTTCTGAGGTGAGTAATCCTTCAACCTCAATCAAAAGGCGTGATGGCAGGAACTTCAAAAACCAAAGTGCAGCTCCCAACAGTAGATTTCATCAAAGGCGTGCTGCCTTTTTAGTCCTTCTTTATGAGACGATAAATAAGACATAATTCAAAGCTTTGTCCCATCACAAAGCTCTCAAAGACCAAAAAACATCTGAATCCATTTGGTTTTATGCTGTAAGCTTATTTACAACCAGTTAGCCACCCTTAACAAGGAAAAGGGTGAAATATAGATAAAGAGCATATTATTGACAAATCCATCTGTGGGGTTAATTTGTTTGTTTTATTGCTGGCTAAGGAAATGTTTCTTGGTTGAGCAGCAGAGCAGAGAAATCAAACTAAAACTGAATATTTATGAGACATTTGCCACCAAATATTTGATTATAAGAGATAAACATGATAAAGTGGAAAAATAGATCCAGCATCTTAGCAGGGGAAAACAATGTATCTGAGTTAGGGGAGGTGCTGCAGATGCACGACCACACAAATATGTTATCAGTGTGGCTAATAGGGTGTGATATCATCTGAATTTTGCATTTTTGCTCCTACTGTGTTCTCTACTCTCTGCTGTTTAGCCTTTTCTTGCTGTCACTTCCCCCCTTTTATCCCGTCTTTTCACCTGTCCTCGTCCTGATTACTGCCTTTTCTCCCTACACTCTTTCACCCACACTATCATCTCATCTTTCTCTTCTCTGCCATATCACTCATCCTGTCTGCACGCCCCATGCAATCTCTCCATCATTAACCCCCAGCCTATTTCTCCTCCTCTCATCTCTCCATCCTGTTGCCCCTGCTGCCCCCTCTCTCTCTCGCCCTCATCCATCTTCTGACTTTGTAGTCCTTTTGTCTTTCACCGCATTTCATCTCGTTCTCATCACTTGTTCGCAATCCGTCTACTTAGCAGAGCAGCTAAAGTGTCAATGACGTGACACACACACGCACACACACACACACACACTCACAAGTATGTGCAAGCACCCTTTTCTTTTGATTGTTCTTCCTGTCTTCCCTTCACTCTCCTTTAACCTTTATTTCTCTTTCACTCCATCATCTGTCACTCATTGGAAAGGCAGAATGTAATGAAAGTCAGTGCGGTGTTATGTCATAACCTATTGATTATGTCTGTCTGCTCTGTAATTTGCATTAGGCCTCATTTCATTGATCTCTTTCTGTGCACTTGTTTCCAATATGTTTTAATGCATGCATTATTACCAGACAAGTAAACAGCTTTTAATTGGTTCTCACTCAGTTTTAAAATGCAAACAGAGGAATCAGGTTTGTTGTGTTTCTCTAAATTTAAACAAATTAACAGTGGTCCCGAAAAAAACTAACTCGATAAATAAATAAAATATGTATATGTATATAAAAGGAAAACGGCAACATATTAAAAACATGAATTAACACACCACATTCTTGAATCAAAATGACTGACAAAGTTTGACTAGTAATGAATCAAATTAATTCAATCGCATAACGACCATGCATCTTTCTTTCATTCAAGAGGAAAAACTGAGAAATCTGGAACTTCACTAATATCCACAGCAAACCTCTTGGACAGTTGTATGCATAAATTTGAGCAAATTCCAACTTAGATATTTTGTTGAAGTGAAAAGAAACAAATGCAATTCCTGCAGAAAACGAACAAAAGAAGCTTTCTTCAAATGCCCTTCGAAATTACAAAAATGGATACCAATCTGCTTGAAAAGTCTCAAAATTTTCTTAATTAGGCTGAAGGTGACTTCTTTTGTCATAATCGTCGGAATTAAAGGAGTCGGCTGATTAAAAATTCTCTTACTTTTCAAACCTTGCACAAACACTCAACAAAAGACCACCTTAAGAAACTGACTGAGGATCTGAATGTGAAGCTAATTGACACCTAAAAAGCAGACAGAGGCTGGAAAACAATATCAAAGCCAGCTTCTGATTTGCACTGTCCAAAGTGTCACTAAGAAATAAAAAAAAAAAAAAAAAACCCTAGAAGATCAAGAAAACTTCCGGATTATACTGCACATCTGCTGGGAAGAAAGGAAAAGCAAACCCCACATATGACAGCCAAAGACCTGCAGGAAGGTTTAGCTGGCACAGCAGTGGCGGCGCAGAACTCCACTGTGCAGCACTGACACACAAATATGTACACGGAGAAGGCACCAGAGGGAAGCCATACTTTGAAAGTCATCACAAAAGTTAACATCTCAGGTCTGCGGAACAACATCTAAATAAGCCAGACTGATTTTGGAAGCAAGTGCTGTGGGCAGATTAAGTTCAAATTGAGCAGTCTGGTCGCTATCACTAAAGGTGTGTGTGGAGAAGGGAAAAAAAGAGCAGCATTTGATGAAAAGAACACCTTGCCATCTGTTAAACGTGTAGGTGGAAATGTTCTGTTTGGGGGGTTTACAGCAGCCACTGGCACAGGAAACCCTGCACAGATAGAGGGAAGAATGGATTCCACTTAGTATTAGTAAGTTTTGGATTAAAATGTCAAGCAGTAAGAGGAAGGAATTGAAACTGAAAGGTGTCTGGCTTCTACAGCAGAATAATGATACATAATAGACCTTAAACTTTTTAAATTAGCCATTTCCAGAAACACAAGAGGAAGCTTTTAAGGTGGCCCTCATAGCCCTGTGATTTGAACATCATTGTAAATTAGTAGGTAGGCCTTTAATCTACCTGAAGTGTCTGCAAACCTTTGTATGTGGCAGTAAGTACGACATTTTTATTATTTACTCAACATATGTGCCTCAATGGCTATCGGTCTAATATTTTTCCATGTTCATTTTTCTATTTTTTTTCTAGATATCTGACAAAATATCTCTAAATGACAAACTGGCCAGATGCTCCAAACGCACAGGAACAAATACTGAAATGTGCCAAATAAAGGAAAGAAAGACAAGCATTATTTCCCTGCTCAGTTTTCAACTTGTTGATGTGTTTGCGCCAGCGAAAGATGGCGCTGTGTGTGGGTGTAAAACACACACACCAGCACACAATCATGCAAATGCACAGTCTGTCATCTTGACTTATATTCTTAACTGGCTGAAGAGGTTATGTAAATGTTAAGTGCACAGGTCACATATAGCCACGCTGTTGTAGCTCCCTGTACGCACATTTGGTTTACATGCACATACACAGATGCAGCATTAGTGTGGAAAAGAAGGGTTGTTGCAGTATAATCCCATATTAAAGCTACACTTGCTGCCCTGATTGGTTCAGAGGCTCTTAGCAGCGGCCGGGCAACAGACTCACACACACATATACACAAACTGACGGAGACCAAAGGATCCTTGTTAAAAGCTAAAGTTGTAATTAATATTGCATGATAAAAGCACTCGTCGACGCACGTACACACATACTGTACACAAACACACACAGACGCATTCATGTGCATCAAATCTTACTGTGACAGATGGATGGGATTACTCACCTGCACACATATATGCACTCATGTATATTTGCTTTACAGTAAGCAGCCTTCCTGGAGTAGAAATCTACACACTTTTGTCAAAACAGCTGAGTTTCTTGGAAACAAGACGTCCACCCCAAGCCAGATACTGTGGATCTCTTTTTTGTTTGTTATTTGTGTAGTCCAGGGGTTTAACCTCAGAATTCTGTCTAGTTGTTCAGTTTTTCTCTCCACTGCCTGCTTCCATACAATCACAGATGCCTCCCCTTCGAAATCCTGGCCAGTGTCTTAAATCTTGAATGAGCTTCTTTGAAAAATAAACTACTAGCCGTGGGCTATCAGACTGGAGACAGCCCTCAGAGGGTCATAATAGAGCAAGAGGAAGAAAACATTATAGGCGTTTATTCATTTAGTCTTTCCCCTCCACACACTAAACTGCACACGCACTCACTCAGTAATATTTTCTAACAACTGTCTTTGCTCTTGAATTTCTCAGCCACTTACCTTTCCTTATCCTCCTCTGTGGTCCGCATGCTTCTCCTCTCCCTTAGTGTGTCTCTTGTGCCTGGTAGTCCTTTAGTCCTCAGTTGCGCTCTCCTCCGACTCTTTACCGCTTTCTATCTCTCTCCGTCTCATTCTGTCGCTGCTGATCCTCGCAAGCTCACGGAGCCCGGTGATCCTCTCTCTCTTTCTCTCTCTCTCTCTCTACCTCCCTTCCTTCCTCCCTCTCTCTCTCTTTCTGCCTTTCCCTGATCGATCTCGATCTCTATTTCTACCTGATGCAATTTTCTCTTTAGCTCTCATGTGTCTCTCAAATACTGTCACTGTTGTTAAGTCGTCCACTGTGTCTCTCTCTCTCTCTCTCTCTCTCTCTCTCTCTCTCTCTCTCTCTCTCTCTCTCTCTCTCTCTCTCATTGGCTCACTAATTTGTCCTCCTCATTCCTGTCTTTTTTTTTTCATTGGTGTCTCATCCAGTGCCATGCCCTGGTTTCTGTGCCTGTGTCTGTGCCTACATTGACCCTGGCATGGTGGTAGACCCAGAGAAACTTTGGCAGCACCGAAGTGTCTGCTCCCGGGAGCCGAGCCAGGACGCACACAAACACACACTCCCGCACGCGCAGAAACACACACTCCTGCTTCTATCACTCACTTTATTTATATCTTTGTTTTTCTGTGAACGCAGTCTGCTCTTGCCTTGCCCAACCTCTCAGCCTGCTATGTGCTGTTGCTTTCTCTCTCCGTGGCAGCTTCACCTCACTCTCCTCTTTGAGCTCTTCTGTCACCGTCCTCGCTCTTCTCTGCCCCACTTTAGCCTCTACACGCCATTCTCTTCTTTTATCTTCGTTTCTCACACTCACCTCTGCATGCGGCCGTCCCACCGCCCATCCTCCTTTGATCTTATTGTCTTTCTTTCTCCACTCCCCATTCACAACAGTGCAGGATGACGCTGCTTTCTTCCTTGTGGCATAGCAGACAATTAAATAAATTGAAAAGAAAGTGAGATTAAACACCATATGACATCGGGCTTTAATTATGCTTAATGATGAATGCTTTGTCTTCTGAGCATGGCAGAAATTGTGTGTTGCGAATTAATTTCCTTATTTGTCATGCGTCAGGGAAGACGAGAGTAATTCACCGCTGTTCGCTTCTTTTATAGGGAAGTTTGGAATTTAAGTTTTGGCATAAATCTAGTTAGGTTTGGCATAGTTAAATCTACAGTAGTGATGTGGATTCATGACTTTATACATTTAAAACATGTGTATTTTGTGCAGTGCTTGTGTAACTCCATTTTGACTTATGGCAGCCAGAGAAACATTTGTTTGAAATGTTTGTAAAACTTGTGTGATTGTGTGTCTTCCCCGGAGCGCTTCCTGGATGCGGCATCCATGTGAATGTCCCTCCTGGTCCCTCCTGCATCTGAAAATAACTGGTGATGTATGCGCCACTGTAAAGTGGTTGACTCACCTTGTGTTGTGTTTCAATTGACCTCTGGTGAGACGAAGAAAACGGTGTGTGAGCGTGTGTGTGTGTATAGCGTGCATGCGACAGCGTAGATGTGTCTGTGGCACATTATGTAACCAGCCAGGGTGCACTGCAGTGTACGGTGCTTTAAAGCACAACACATACGTGAACAGAACCGTACAAGGTTGAGAAACCATGAGATAGTTGTGCTAAAGCTCTTAGGTTGCAGTAATTTGATTTTAGAGTGGAGGATGAGAAGAGAAGCATGTCGTAGCCAAGGAGGGAGGTGAGAAAGAGAACAGTGTGAGTAAAAGCTCAAGAAAACAGAAATTTGTCTGCTGTTTTTACCTGTAAACATTTCATTTCATTGCATCCTTCTCTTCTCTTCTCTTCTCTTCTCTTCTCTTCTCTTCTCTTCTCTTCTCTTCTCTTCTCTTCTCTTCTCTTCTCTTCTCTTCTCTTCTCTTCTCTTCTCTTCTCTTCTCTTCTCTTCTCTTCTCTTCTTCTCTTCTTCTCTTCTCTTCTCCCTATTGTTTCTTTGTCCTTGACCTCTCCTCCTACTCCTCCTCCTCCTCCTCACTATGCTTCCTCTTTTCCTATATGTATCAGCTGATTGTGTGTCTTTGCACTTGACTAGGAAGTGGGAGGCTGAGGACGCATTGACACATTGATCTGTTTACTGAACAGTCAACAGGCGCAAACATCCATTCATGCAGACAGACACTCGTACCTCCTCCTTCTCTTTGTCTGCCTCAGACAAACACGCAGCCTCATCACCATGACCCACACACCTCTAATTACACCTCCATGCGATCCATCTCTCCCTTTCATCGGCCCTTTACTTTTCACCTCAGCCCCCGGGTGTTGGGGAAAAAAACGTGTGTGTGCGTTTGTGTGTAATAGAGGGGGGTCAGAGATGAGCATGTGTCTGTGGTGGTACAGTGAGGAGCGCTGCAGGCTTCAGACTGTGTTTTTTAGATGGTCTATTTTAAAAAATGAAGAAAAATCACAGTTGAGAGCCGCGTAATGACTTCCCACCTGGGGGGATGCCACAAAAGGAACGACAGAGGAGGGGAAGAAAATAGGGGAAAGGTGGTGAGCACAGGCAGGATACGGACCTAAATGAAGTGCTGTGAGAAGCATCGATGGGCCTGATGCGGAATTATTTGAATGGATTGCTGTTATCTTTTGCCATCTGGCTTAAATTGAAACTCTTTCATTCATGCATTTGGTTCTTTTTGCTGTGTAACGACTTCCTATCTGTCTGTTTATCTACTAGTCCTCCAAATAGGGTAAATGTCTTTGGTATTCAGCATTTAGTATGTGAGAGCATTAAAGTAGATGCCAAAATCATCAATGTGTACCTGATGGATTACCTGATCACCGTTCCACACTATTGATCGGCAGTCCTGCTCATGTCAGAAACATTTCTTTGTGTTAATTTAACAGATTAAATCCTAACACTTTAAGTATTTAAATTAGGGCTGTCACAGTTAATGCTTTAATGCTCTGTCTTAATTTAAAATTAATGATATGTTAATTATATTTAATTGCATCAATCACGTTTCACTGTTTATCCTGCTGGGCATCTCTTGGGGTTAAGGAACTTTAAACAGAGAATTTAAACTATGTGACATGAAATGTTTCTGTGTAACTCTTGAAAAAAGGAATAACCATTACTTTCACAAAAAAAAAAATACAAGTTACACGTATAAGCTATGAAATGCACTCTTCCTCTGTTCAGTGAAGATGGTATTTTATGCTGCAGCATTACTTTGACCACTGGCTTATGATTCAGCAAACAAAGACGTTTCTGCACTGCTCTTGTAATTGTTCTCTGTTTATGAAGATATTACATCTTGCTGTTGCATATTATAGATTTCAATAATTAGTACAACCGATCATTGTTGTATAGTGACCTCACTGAAACATATGTAGCACTATGAAATATGAAATTACTTTACTTTTCTACTTTTTTTTTGTGACCAGAAACAAAAAATCCTTAGGAAATCCTTTACCAAAACCACTCTGACTTTACTGTTCTGTAGCCAGCTACATTAAAATCTACAATCCTCGGTTGTATAAAATTACTGTCACTTAATGAATCTCCATTAAATCCTTCTGTTTTTGTTTTGAGATGCATGCTCACAGGAGACCAGCCGCTTAACACAGGTGTGTGTCTCTGCTGTGCCTCTGATCTCTTGGTTAGGTACTCACTTTGTGTTTTCTGTCAGAAATTCCACTTTTAAAAATTCATGTTTCATATTTATTTCTGCTGATTACAGTGCAAATGATATATTGCAGGTTTGTCTTTTTAAATAACCATAAGATGGCAGGTAATGCCAGCTGAGTTTAATTACTGATTCAAACTATAGTCATTTGAGACTTAAAAGCTTCATCAGGTAATGTCATCTGCCGGAAGGGGTGATTGCTGACCGTGATTTACACAAATATTTCGGCTTTCACTGTCACTTAAAGCACTCTGTTTGATTCAGACCCCACCGTAATAGCAGCATTGCATGACACATTATCAGCCACCTGATGGTACACAGTGAAAGTTATCTTCCGATTGCTTTTGAAGATGTTGAACCCTTTTGATTCTGATTTCACTCACCCCCAGGGACAAACTGTATACTTGTATTGCTGCAACCACGAGGAATATACCGACAGAAAAATGTACTCCTCCTATCTGTTGTTCAGTTCAGCCCATTTGTACTGTGGAGTTTAATGAACATTGCAGCTTCTATGGTTTGCTACTGTAGCAAAGCTTGGATTTGATTTATTTCATATCTTGCAGGTGCTTTTTCAGGTAACTGGAGGTAATTTTGGAGAAATTACAGCTTCATTAACGAGAGTGGCTGCAGTGACGGAATGAATGGATAAGTAGAATAGGAAAGTGAAGCACGGAAGTAGAAAGGAGAGAAATCCCAGACCTTGCCAGCATCTGTGCCCTGTTTCGTCAGTAATCTCTTCACTGTTGTGTAAGGCATTTGTCTCAACAAGCCCTGATTTCTTTGTCACTCTCTCAGTCACACAGTTGTCGCTAGTTTTATTAATATGCACAAAGCAAATTTTCCCCTCCATATGTCTTAACATGCCATGCAATGTGTTGATGAATCACATCCCTGTTTTAGGAACCAAACAGCGGATGGTTGGATATTTGGTCCTCTGAGCATTTGTGTTGTGTTTCGATAGTGTTAGAGGAGATTGGGAGCAGAGGTCCTCAGAGAACACCAATTACAGGGAAGTAGGGCAATGTGACACGTGACCTACACTTCAAGGCACAAACACACACATACACAAATGCAGCGAACATGAAACCAGAAAAGTACTGAGCTGTAGAGCAGTTTTGGTGAGTGAGTGACTGCGTGCGTGTTCTTAATCCTATTACAGATCAGCCGCTGCGCACTAAAGAGTAAAAGCAGGAAGAGAGAGAGGATGAGAGGACAAAAATAAAATTGCGAGAGGGGGTTAAATTACATCAGTTAGCATAAGTATATAATTTACATGCTTGCCACCATGTCAGGTAACTGTCAATAACAGTGCTGTTCCGTACTGAGGTTCATTTTCAGTGACAGGAGTGAATTTAAATGACTCCAAGATAATTAACACATTATTTAAAGACTAGCTAAATGTCATTATCTTACTTTAGTAGCTGTTTCTTCCACCTCTTACTCGTTGATTAGGTGTCACACCAAGTTGCTCTCCCAGAACTTTTATGGGGATGTGAGTGGGAAGAGAGAAGTAGGGGAAACAGAAAGATTAAAGAAGGGAGTGTGGTGACGGGGTCTCTGGTGTCGCTACACTGCAGAAAGTTGGGTGGAGGATGGGGGTGGTTATGCACTGAGCTCAAACACATACATCTAAGAATGTACAGTACACATCCACAGTCAGATGTTTATTTTAATAAAGTGTTAAGTGCAACTGAAGACACATCACCTACGTGTGTGTCTGCCTTTCCATTTTCTCTGAAACTGTACATGGTTTTGTTTGCATACATGACTGGAAAGTGTCGTCTACCATTAGAATGCAAGCAAGCGCAGACACACACGCCCTCCCCATTTTGATCAGATGAAAGCTGTCACCACATTAGATGCCATACATCTTTCATCTTCAATTAGTCATCCATCATTGCTCATCACTGTCTCGGGTTTCCCTTCTCTGCCATCTGGAGGATAGCTTCACCCAAGCCCCATTTGCAGAAATACCTGTACATCTGTTTTGTTTTACAGATCTGTGAAGACAAGGATCTGGAAACAATGATGTAGAACACACTTTACAGCTGCCAACCCCCAAAATGTTGATGCTATGACTAATGTCTTTGTAGATGGCTGATTTCTTAAAAATGTATTTTATCAAACCTTTATTTAACCAGGAAGTCCCATAAAAGTAAAATTCCCTACCTGGCCAAGAGGGCAGACTGTTATAAATGTACACAAAATTATAAAACCGAGAATGACAACTACTGACATGGGACAAAATAAAAGCACATTAAATCCAGCTTAGGAATAGCAATTGCACATCTTTTGATCAGTGTTTTGAGCTGTCTGTGGGAGACAAAGTCATTAAGCTGTAGTGTGTTCTGACGGTTATTCAATGACCAGAATAGGACACGGACTTTGTGGCAATTCAGAGCAAATCGTGGGCACCCTGTAGAGCAGCCCTTTAGATGAGTGACAATTATGCCAGCTACTGGTAAGTGATAAAATTTTACTTTGTAAATTAAAAATATCGCAGTACTTCTGTCTCTTTAGGCTTAATAAAGTCCAAGGAACCAAGTCAATAAGTGAATAGTGATACAGAGTCTAGACAGCAAAGAGTAGAGGCAGCACCGTGCATATAAATTATGTCCCCGCACTCTAAAACACTTCAGAATGTAGCCCATGCAAGCATCCTCCTAAATGCGAAATTACAACAGGCTCTATTTTATAATAAAATAATATAATAAAACCCAGCCTGATGCACAGTTTTTTCTCTGGCTGTTCAGTATGCACTGTGCAGAGAGCGTATCATCCACCCAGACACCCAAGCAACTGTTGGAAGAAACTTGTTCAATTAAGTCCCCTCCTAAAGAATGAATGCCAGCAATAGCAGAGATCTAGGAGTGAGCGCTGAGAAAGATCTGAAATTTAGATTTCTTAGCATTGAGAGAAAATGCAATGAGCCTTCCAACTGCTGAAAAGCAGTCTGATGCTGAGAGGCAACTGAATAGACCGCTGTGTCATCTGCATAAAGATGCACTTTAGTTATAAACAAGCCCTGCCCAATGTTATTTAAGCAAAAAAAAGAAAAAAGTAAGACAGAAAATTAAACTGAAACTAAAACTGAGGCTTGGCCAACTCCTTTCGAGATCTCCATAAAGTTTGACTAGTGTCCATCTTCAGAACACATGGCGTTCTGTCAGCTAAGTTGTTCCTGAACTCTTCCATAGCTTTGTCACCCATAGCGATGTCATGGAGGCTGCTCAGAAGCAGCTCTGGCCGACAAACTCAAATGCCTTGGACAGGAACAGGAAAGCACAATGCTACTTTCTGTCCAAGGCACTGAACATGTCATTTGTTCTCAAAAAAACTGCTGTTCTGATGCAACCTGATCTAAAGCTCACTGAGTTTCACTTAGGCTAATATTGTCATCCAGTAATTCCTTCAATTGCAGATTTATCTGAGATTCTAAAGTCGTTGCAAGGACAGGAAGTTTGGCTCTAGGCTGACAAAGAAAGCATACAAACATTGTGAACAGCTGCACAAATGCCATAATGAGCATATCTATGAACAGGAATGATAATGCAAAAGAGCACAACAGTGAAGCAACATTGTTTCATTACATTTCAACAGAGGCTAACAGCAGAGTGCATCATCATACTCTGGAGTACTGGGTAAACATACCAGCAGACTCACTGTTTTTTAATGTCTTGTATCCATTATGGCTAAACTATGCTTTTCCAGTCATTTTTAGTTTTTTTTCCTCTGGAAATCATCTCCAAATCAGTGTCTCGCCATCCCCCCAGGGAGTCCGACTCCCACTCATGGAACCACTGATGCAGAAGGAGAAAACAATCAAAAGCTAGATACAAGCCAAAACACGCTGCGGCGCATTGGACATTAACACCACTGTGCTCTTTATTTGTCAGACTCCTTCTCATGTCCAAATGATGCCTCGACCCCTTTCAGGCTCACTGGTGTGATGATCATCTCTTGTTGTTTACAGACAACCTAAGAAAACGAAAAAAAATGTAGTAGACAGAGAAGAGGGAATGGAAAATTGTCAGAGAAAGGAAAACAAAAGAAAAAGGTCCATTCAGGCTTTCCGGTTCATTTTCTATTTTCAGTATATTTTTAATTATCTTCCTTTTCAAGGGAAGCTTTCAATTTAAACTTTCCCATCTTCCATTTTAGTTGTTCAATAGGCATTTTAATGGACTATACAAAATACACAAAGCACAGGAACAGTCACAGAATAAAATGATGATAAAGCAATATCATTGCGGGAGTATATAAGAAGTGAGTTCAGGGTAAATGACCAGAACTTGACTTGACCTGGTCAGCTAACATTTCAGCACTCTCAGCAATAAAACGGCATGCCCTTAATATGTGCAAACTTTTGTTCCATTTCATTTATGCCACGAATCATATGTGTTCTCTTCAGGTCAATGCAGCTTAGTTTTTGTTCTTTTCACTTCTGTTTTCTTCGCCTTCTTTGACCACTAACCCCTCTCCGTGCCTTTTCCTTCTCAGCTCCTGGTTCTGGAAAGATTTGCACTAAATTTTCCATGAATTTTGTTCTTTAATCCAGCTCAAAGAGTTTTTCTCTGCATAAGTAGTTTTCACACAGATTTAAAACTTGAAACTTGTTTAAAACTTTTTTTTCTTTTTTTTCTTTTTGCCTAGCCTCATCTTTCATGCCTGTCTTACTTTCACAACCATAGCAATGTTGGTTCCTTCCTCTTCCACCTCTTCTGTCTCTTTCATCTTCTATGTCTAACTCTCCCTATTACTACTCCCTCAGTGTGCTTTTGTGTACTTACCTTGGGCCAGTTTCAGAGTTTAAGTGCACTTAATGAGGACCAAATACCTCATTAAAAACTGAACGCTAAAAACCTGCAGTATGTAGAATAAATTTTGCATCAGCGTTGTTATCAGTTTGTTGTCTTAATCTCTTTTTTGTTACATCAGGAGCTTTATATCTTGGGGGGTTGACAGATTTTTTTTAATTATATGATTTATTTAAATGATGTTTGTGCATATAATCAGACTTTGTAGAGTGTCTGCCTCTTTGTGGTGATATTAAAATTGACCACATCTTGCATTTGACATCATCACATGATAGAAGAAGGGTCTTATTTGTCAGAATAAAGAGTTTTTAAATCATTGCTTTTGCTTTTGCCTGTCTTTGTTTTGCGTCATGTATGTAAGGTTGTCTTTTCTTCTTCCTTTCAGATAGTAAATCAAATCAGGCACGTTAAAAAGAATTTTTCCTGAAGTCCCTGCATACCTTTTGCCATTTACTGTTAACAGAATCTCTAAGTGCTTTCCTTCTATTTGTTTATATTGGTGTGATGCAGCAATTCCCAATCTGTTTTTTAAATCTTACCTTGTGGCAAAGTGCCACAATGTAAACTGTAGAATAGAATTTAGAAATCACAGAGGATGCCACTCTTCCTTGCAATGGTTATGTTTGTTTACAGTCATTATGCTACTCTGTGAATAACACAGTGGTAACAACTTGTTGACATATAGAGCATCTTTAAAAATAGCACTAAAATACCCATTTTTTCCACTTTGGATGCTGCCCTTTTGTTCCGAATCCTGTGGGCAGTGTGTGGTGATTCTGTTTGCACTGATGCAGTAATGGCAGAAATTACCAAGTGGTAGAGCTGGTCTGAGGGTTTCTTTAGCCACACTTATACATGGTGCAACAAGAAATTTCCCTAAGCAATTTGAAGGTCTTTGGCTTCAGATGTATAACACTCAGTTTAAAAGCAGCTGCACAGTGCCCAAAAAGTAATGATGCGTCTAGTTCTTACTCCCCATTTCTCTGTCCCACACACACTTATGCTTTTCCTCTTTTGCTCTAGTCTAGGGTTGTTGCCTGCATGACGGCGATCCTCAGTCAGATGGATGATCGTCACTATGATACATACATAGAAACCTTCACTGTTCCTGATCTCGTAGTAAGTGCACACAGAAGCCTGCAGATGTCTGTTATCTATGCACTGATGGAAAGATACAAAAAAAATTGCATTGCATGAACATATAGTTGTATACTTACATGCGCTTTCTTCTCGGTTGTAGGACTTCCTGATGGAGTCCTTCATACTTTTCAAAGACCAGATTGGGAAACATGTGTATCCCTCTGACTGGATGGCCATGATCATGGTACAGAACAGGTAATATACTAAAATAGTACGAAGTTGCATGGTTCCAGCTGTTTCTGTACCTGAATATATGCCACAGCTGCCTGGGGAGGGCTGCTATCGGGCCCATGAGGCTTGGGTGTTCATTTTAAAGGATTGTCGACATCCACAGTGACTTGTTCATCCGCAAAAACCCACGCAGGGATAAGTTAGAGATAGTAAAGCTGGGATCAGGGCTGCGATGATGAAAATGGCTGATGTGACAAATGTGCGTGTGTGTGTGTATGTGAGATAGAGAGTGAGAGAGAAAGCTGAGTAGAGTGAAAGCTATCAGGGTGTTTTTGTGATGGGAGCAAGAGGAAAGGCTAAAGCTGTGTCAGAGGAAAAGGCAAATGGGTAAAAGTGGAAATGAAGTAGAAGAAAAGACAGGTTGATAAGGAGTCTTGGGTCAGGGAAGAGATGTGCAGATATAACAAGAAAGTCCCTCTTAAAGGAAGAGGAAAGAAAGAGCAGAATGAGAGGCAACGGCATATGGCTGGCAGGATAATGATGACAGATAGTGTTGAAGTAGAAGGAGACTAAGAGCAGTTTTGCTACTCAACTTGGGAAATGCATAAAGGCATATTTCACTGATATGCCTGCACACTGTGTTAAGTTGCTATCACGGTCCATCACTGTGACGGAAGGTTTGAATCTGAAGCAATATTACGGTCTTGTCTGAAATAGCAGTTTAAAGGTAGGAGCTCGAGCAGCTGTCAAAGCTGAAATTCATTGATTAAAAAAAAAAACAAATAACTTACATCTATAATAATGCAGACTTCCATTTTTCAACTGTTACACGTTGTCTTTTTTTGTTATTTGATTATTATTATTCATTTCCTGTAGAAACAAAGGACAAAAAAAATGTATCCTATTTTGGCAACTGAAAAAATAATAATGAAATGAGCTATAATAATAATGATGATAGATCAATAGATGACCAGTACTTACTATTGTACAATGACATATTTATATTACATTTTTGTTTTGAAAACTTCTGGAATTCTATAAGATATCTCTCATTTAACAAGCAATTCTATGTAGAATTACACAACCAATGCTCCCTTTCTTCATATTTATAGCTAATTTTGTTTAATATTATATTTGAAAGTTCTAAATTTGACAGTTTCAAATACTAAGTGAAAAGGACATGATTGTGAAATTGCAACATCCATGTTTGTTCCGGCTGTGCCGGTTATGGTTTTTTAATGTGAAAGAAAGTTAAGTCTTTATTTAAAAAATTTAAGCTTTAAGGGGTTTTTAATTGCGTTCTACATCAGACATGCAAAATCACAGTCTGTTTTTGTAATATTCTTGCTATATTTGTGCATTGCAAAAACATGTCTAAAAAAGTAAACATACAGGAAAAAAAGATCCATAAAATGACAGTTTTGTTTCTTCACAATGTAAATCAGCGATCAACTGCTACCATGAGATATGAGTTGAGTCAGGAATCTGACTGTGTTTGCACACCTCGATTGTGTTTACAATATATGTGCGTGTGTGTCCATTAGAGTGTTTCTGAGAGCCATCAATACCTATGCCGACACTATGAACCAGAAGTTCCTCAATAACGATGACTTTGAAGTACAGGTAGGTGTTTGTGTGAGAATTGTTTTGAAGCTTTATCCCTTCTCGATTGTATTGATGTTATTGTTCCTGTGCCACTTGTAACATAAATTTCAGTGGTCTCTTCCTAAAATCTGATTTTTCCTTCACTCTTCCTCCCTGTCTAGTTGTGGAATAACTACTTCCACTTGGCGGTGGCTTTTATTACTCAGGAGTCTCTGCAGCTTCAGCATTTCTCTCCAACCAAGAGGAACAAGATTCTGGCCAAGTGAGAGTAGAACCATTTAATTTCCCTATTTACTACACCTACTCTCTCTGCACTAATGAAACACTCAGTGATTTGCGATCTATTTGGAGACTGCATTTACTGTTTGTTCGCCCACTGCCTATTAAACCCCCGTGTTACCTGTAGATAGACATTCAATTTAGTTCACGGGGAGGCAGAGTAGTGCAGCATTTTCTTTCCCACTGGGTTGTTCAGCTTCTGTAGGTAAAAACAACAGTATTGATTAAGACATTGTTTCTGAACTCAGGGGCTGATTTCTCCTTCTGTCTGTGTTTCTGTGTTTTCCCTCTCCCACTCTCTCCCTCTCAAACACTTTATTTCAGATATGGCGATATGAGAAGCCTCATTGGCTTCGCAATTCGAGACATCTGGTACAAACTAGGTAAGAAAATCGCAGAAATTTGTAGTGTAAAGTATGATTGCACTGCCGCTTGTGGGAATGATTGCACTCCATGACACCACCAGGAGTGTGGGAAGTCTGTGTTTTTCCATGTAGCATGGAGGCAAAGGCTTACTATGTCAGCACTATTTCACAGAGACAAACATCAATATAGGACTATATATGTCTATATGAATAAAACTCAGTGTTCCTTAATAGCCAGAGAAAGTTGCATGTACGGGAGTGTTGCGACAGATTCTCTACATAGGAGAGTTGAAAGTTCTTATTGCAAATGGAAAACAGTTTAATTAAATGAGGCCTGTGAAGCTACATTAGCATCAGTGGAAGGTAGTGAACATGTTGTAAGGGGTCAGATAAGATATTACCTGTTCTTTTAAAGTGCGTATATGTATGTCTTTTAGGAAGTCATAAGATCTGTTTCATCCCTGGGATGGTGGGCCCCATCCTGGAGATGACTTTGATCCCTGAGGAGGAGTTGAGGAGGGCCACTATTCCCATCTTCTTTGACATGATCACCTGTGAACATGCACAGTTTGGAAACTTCCACAAGGTACAGCCACACATACAGGAACGCAAAAAGAGTATAGATACTGAAAGACATCCAAAGACAGCCACATGCAGAGTTTACATCTGGGGATATAAGCATAAATGCAAAACAAATTACTTCACAAAATCCACACTCACGCAGAAACACGAGGACATACATATTGTCCTCCATCGATTTCCTGTGAAGCTGCACATAAAAGTAAAGGAGGCACCTTAATTATGCCTGCATAATTGATTTCTTCTTCCATTGCGCCTCTGTTTTGCTTCCTCATCTCCCTTTTCTCTATGTGTTTGTTTTTTCTCCCCGTCTTTGTTCTATTCTGCAGTTTGAGAACGAGATCATTCTGAAGTTGGACCACGAGGTGGAGGGTGGAGGAGGAGACGAGCGTTACATGCAACTACTGGAGACCATGTAGGCCTTAGTGTTAGAACATATCAAGTTATAACATGGTATAAAATGGTACAAATTAAAATGTTATGTCCACTCTCTTGCTATTTTCTAAGCAGCTAACCTTCAGAGTGCATTACCTGCTTGCCTTTGAGAATTGAACACTTGTCATAAGTTTCTGAGTAACAAGGCAAAACCTTTTCAGACATCTCTGATGATTAACTTGTTCGTGCTTGTCTGCCAGCTTGTTGGACTGTGCTGCCCAGAAACCCACGCTGAAGCCACAGGTGCAGCACTTTGTCTCCTTGGTGAAGGGACTCCTCATTCGTCTCCTTGACTACCGCACCGTGATGAGCGATGACAGCCGCAACAACCGCATGAGCTGCACTGTCAATCTTCTGGTGAGTCCCACCTTCTTTGAAAATCAGAAATGAGCAGGCAGGCTTGCCCTTCGCCTTGCTTTTGAAAGTCTTGTTGGAATCACAGTCTTGACAGGTGCCACACTTACATATGCAAAATGTGTTCAAGAGGGCGTCCTAAAAGGGCAGTCGTGTACCCATGAAGAGAAAGTTTGAAGTTGGATCTTAGAATTTCAACACATTGGTCTGAGCTTTTTTCTCTGTGAGAATTTCATCATTTTCTGTTTTTTTCTTGTTTGACTGATGCTTGCAGAATCTTTTAAAATCTCCCATATGCTGTGAATCTGGCGTGCATCATCACAGATTTGCATTTATTGGCACTAACCCTGTGATTCTTGTTCAGTACTTTGTAGTTGTAGCATTGAACCTCACAGTAAAGAGTTGCTGAGCTCAGACACACACGCATCGATAAACCCGTCATTAATTGACAGACTGTCAGGAGATACTAGTCAGTGTGCTTGCTCCATTCAGATCTCACTCATACCAATGTCATCCATACCAAAGCAGCCAGACTGATCAAGGAGCTTTTTACCAAACACTGATTTTATGTCTCACATGCCAAAGTCTTTCTTTTCCTTTTCCACATTTAATTTGTGTGCTGATTGATCTAAAGGAAAAGATTCATCTCTGTGTCTGGTCTCCAGCTGTTTGCAGTGGGTTGCATCAGCTCCTGTCTGTTCCAAAGCCTTTCTCTTATGTGATCTCCTAATCAGATTCTCCCCCACGGTATTCTCAGGTTTAGTAATGGATCCCTTCTACCCACCATATGATCGTCTCCGCAGCAGATTAAATCACATGACTCCTCCTCCAAAGTCTGTCTTTCTTTGTCCATGGAATTTCTGAGAAACATTTAAAAGGATCATTTAACCGCAAATGGGGGATTGTGTAGTTGTATCTGGTTGTGTCTATTTTTTCCCCTAACAAGGAGGCTGCTGGTACATAGCAGATGCCCATTAGCTTTTCTGTTTATTTGTTTAGCCAGCTGAAAAGAAATCCTTTCTGCATTCTAGCCAGGACTACTGCATTCTCCTGTCCATGCCACTCCAGGCTAGCTTCACTCAGGGATAATACACACACACGCAGTCACACACTTACTTCTTCATGCAGACGCACGTTCAAAGACACACAAATTTCCTTGTACGCATTAAAAGATACAGAATGCTCCCTCACTTGGCTAAGCTTCTAACTTGTAGGGTTTCCAGCCCAACTTTGTGATTCCAGGGTCAGTTTCATTTTCTCACAAGAGAATGTTGATATTGCAGATGTGCACACGTGAAGATTTTTAAACACTTACAACTTCATAGTTCTGCTGTAGGTTATGTCGTTGCCTGTTCAAGATACATATCAGCTGCTGTAGAAACATCTGACGTTCTTCATAATGCTCACCCTACAACAGGAAATGGATTTATTGAATTTGAAACACATCAGTGAAATCAATGTGTCTTACTCTTGCTAAAACTAAGCAAATACATATAAATGTGCATACAGTATGCTTTGGCTTCCCAATAACTATTGCTATAATTGAGCTCTTTTTTTTTTTTTTTTTTTGGTGCATATTTCTATTGTGCATATATGCGAGTGCTTCTGTTTGTATCTATTATTTGTGCTGGTGATGGGAGGTGAGGTTACATCAGTTCGTTCCACTGCTCTGTTCTCAGTAGATGTCATTAAACTTCATTAAACTGGGAATTTGTGCATTTTAACGAGCAAGTGTTCATGCGCACTCTTCCACACATTAAAACACACATGAGCAATCAGAAATACAGAGTGTAACATGCATAACAGACACATACAGCCATTAGGGCAAACACTCAGCCATACAAATACAAAATTACAAACTTAGTCACTGCAGTCCTTCAGAATAATTTTCAAAATCTTCTTGCATCCAAACACGCACAAACACACACACACACACACACACACACACACACACACACACACACACACACACACACACACACACACACACACACACACACACACACACACACACACACACAAACAGTAACCCTACCTCTCCTTTTGTGTTTGCAGAACTTTTACAAGGACATCAATCGTGAAGGGATGTACATCAGGTATTTGCATGCTGGATTTGACATGAAATATGTTTGAATGGTCCATGTTTGTGTTGTATGTGTATGCATGTATATGCATGTCTGGAAGTGTGTACGTGCAAGCGTGTGTGGCTCCATAATCTGACAAGGGATTATATGAGTTCTACTGAATTAATGTCAAAATCCACAGGATCAGCCCTTGGTCTGACTGGAGGGAGAACAGAGAGAAAGAGAGACATGATGAACACGAGGGAGGGAGGGAGAGAGAGGTGGGGAGATGGAGAAAGACAGGATATTTGCAGGACAGGGAGAGAGAGAAAGAGAGGAATACTGATCCCATCAGGTCCCATGGTGCATTTCTGGCAATGGCTTTTAGACACTAGTTATCTGGATGTGTGAATGTAAGCCTAAGTCAACGGTTGATCAACTGCCTTAGTCAGCTCTGTGGAGGATACAGTAACAGCTGGCTGGCTCGCTAGTCAGTGTTAGCCAACAGACATGGTTTAATGCAAATGTTCATTTACTGCATGTGTTATGTAAGAAGTCAGAGTGTGATATTATAATGCAGTTATGCAACAATGAATAATGAAATTCTGCACTAATTGTGTTATGACTCACTGTGTGCATAATGAAACATTTGCAGACTAATTACTTTCCTATATACTCAAAACAATACTTAATGCATACATCCTTATGTGTGTACGTCTATACGTGATGAAACTTGTTCATTCATGTTGGTAATTTGTGAATACAGAACTCTGCTTCAGTATTTCAGATTCGGACCAAATAGTTACCCAGGTGACCCAAGAACTGAGTGTTTGTGCTAACCATATCTGCACCAACGCCTTTGGCAGCAGATTCCTAATTTGATTCTGACCTTCCAGACCGCTGGCTGCATTTCACTTTGCTGCACTCTGTGCTGCAGTTCTTGTCTGTCTACACTTACTATTGAATAAAGGCAAAAAAAAAATACCCAAAATAAATTAGAAAATAAAAATAAAATAACATGTATCTAGTAGAATCCAACAAAGGAAAATAGGAAAGCTCACTTGGGTTTGCATTGGATTGGTTTGGTCATGTCTATCTCCAAATTGTCTCTCAATTCAAAAATTTGACAACTGTTATGTCCCAACTTACTCATGTACTACTGTGCATACTGTACTGCCTCCATGTTACTACGTACTGCTTACTAATCATTATAACATCCCTCATTTTGCAACTTGCTTTAATTAAACTTCAGGACACGTTTAATGTTATTTTATGTTTTGTACGATCTTTGTAGAGTTGTCTCCCTACTCACTCTATTATCTCTTCTCCATTGCCCTTGTTATTGGAAAATGATATATGTCAAGAGCACACTATAAAGGCTTAATATTCATTAACTGGATTTTTTAGCTTGTGCACTAATTGATGGATTTTTTTGTCACATTTTTTTGACATCCTAGAATTATATGCAATCGGGTCACTGCTCATGTCATGCCCATTCAAAGTGATATGCCATAATTTTGACTTTACACCAGCCATTAAACTTAATTACAGGGAAACATTAAATTAATTTAACGTTCAACATTGACTTATGCAGACTTAAGTGCACTGTACGGAATGTTTCTGATTAGCATATAGTGTAGTAGAATGAAAATCTGTCTCTTTCTAAATTTGGCTCATGAAAACCATGTCAGGTGTGAATAGACTGGGGTCCAGGCAGGAAGAAGGAGGACAGGAGTGTGAGCAGGGGGAGGAGGAGGGACAAGGTGGGAAAGGACAGACACCCGCAGAAGGATGAGGAGTAAATGAAACACAAATACGACAGTGAAAGGTTAGATTTAGGTATGCAGCTCATAGATGAAAACGAGAGAGGGGCTGAGAATGTTTTGGGTTTTTTTCACTCACACACAGCAGCTCGACCGTCAGAACTAACAAACCAGGCAAAGAAACAGAGAGAGCGAGTGTGAGGCAGAGTGATTCGGTGCAACATCTGCGATTAATCCTTCATTTACAGGTCTTGGGGTTGCCCAACAGTGGCATCTAGTGGAGTGATGTTTAAGTCACTTTAGAAAATGGATTTGACTTGTGTAATTGTGTCTGTGTGTGTTTAGGTACCTCTACAAACTGAGGGACCTTCACCTCGAGGGTGAAAATTACACAGAGGCAGCGTACACCCTGCTGCTGCATTCTCGCCTGCTCAAGGTAAAGCAAACACACACACGAACATAAAGAAATATTTTGTTTGTTCGTGCTGGCCCCGGTGTTTTGTTCTGCCTAATCACGAAGCTGCCACAAATGAGGCCGTTTTATTATTAGCTGATAAATGGCCGCTGCGTCACTGGCCTCCAAATGATGAAGCTCCAAGGTTAGTTTATGGCATAGTGTCAGGCACTGCAGCTAGATCACTATGGTGATTGATGCAGCACACTTGCACAGGCACTTTGTGTGTAAGTGTGTGTTTTGTGTGTGAGAGGATGTGCATGCATGCGTCTGAGTGTGTTTGACCTCTTTTGTCTCTTCATCTCTTTTATGGGAAACTTAGTGGCTCACGTAGAGGGACAGAGGAATGGGAGCATCTCTTGCTCTTTATCTTCTCTCTCTGTCTTGTATCATTACATCAAAGCAGTTGAACTCTGTAGCCTTTCTTTTATATTCTCCATTCATCTGCTGTGTCAGACCTGTCATCCCCGTTTCGCTTTATTGGAAAGAGCAGACTGCAGCACACGACATGCTACAATCGTCTTCCTCACGATCCTCAGAAGATTAGACAGATTTGGAGATCATGATGTACTTTTTGTTTGCTTGTTTGTTTGCTTTCTAAATTAGATTTCTGTGTAATTTATGCAATGGAAGATAAATTGCTGTCTAATGTATATTATAAATGTGTGCTTGTGTCTTTGTGCACACTCTGCCTCTGGACTAATCTTGATTTATTACAAAGAACTCTAAGTTTGAAATTCTTCTTCTTTCTCGTTGCATCGTTAAATGATAAATGGGACAGCGAAAATCAGAGATAGTTTGACTACATGCGAGGTTGCTTGAAAAAGTTCTCTGCCTCACCAGAAAACATCACAAGATGGAGATTGTTCCAACATTATTATTCAACATAGTCACCCTTAATTTCAATGCAATTGGTCCACTGATGTTCACTTTCCCTTTATGGAAAATGATACTCCAGAAACTCCTCAACAGCATGGATGACTTCATCATTGCTCTGACAATGGCAACCACACAAGTGGGGTTTCAGTTTGGGGAGCAGAAGTCAGACAGTGCAGGTCAGGTTAGTAAGCTTCATGGGGCAACAGTTCAAAGCCACATTTGGCTGCTTTTGCCACCTGTGTTGTGTGGACGAATACATTATCCTAGAGCAACAGCAGCCACCTGAAAGCTTTCCTCTCCTTTTTTTGATTGCCTCAAACATTTAACAATGTGGACAAAGATATAAGACTTCCCCTAATTGGAAGTTACACCCTCTTGTCTCCGGATGAAACTGAGATTTGCTTATGATGGTGAAATAATCACTAATTATTATCCCTTTTCTTGTCCTTGGCTTCTCTCTAATGTGCCTGTCTTTGTACGTGCCGGCATCCCAGTGGTCAGATGACATGTGTAGCCCTCAGTTTGAGCTCCACGGCTCCCAAACCCAGCGGCAGCTCAAGGAAACACTCTACGACACCATCATTGACTACTTTGACAAGGGCAAGGTGAGGATTGTTTTATACTCTTTTACCTTCCTCTTTAGCTGTTAAATTTTAAACTGTTGACTATCTCTTCACAAAGTAAAGTGATTATTTGAAAAAAAGCATTTGGTTAGTGAACCAAAATCAGTTGTCATAAAATATTTCACAAAAAAAAGCAATGCCTTTAGATGACAGTTAATCGTCACTGCTGTTAATTTACATAACTTTGGGGTTTTCTTTCATGAAATTGGAGGAGATTTCAGTGCCGTTGTTTTGTAAAATGCTGCTCTCCTGTCTCACACCTTTGTAACGATGAGACATTGTTGCAATCACACAGTCATCTTTGCAGTATGCTGGTGTCACATTCATTCTGTATTCTCCATGAGTGTGTCATGTTCTCTGAAGCCGAGACAGAGTTCTCTTCCCTCTACGGGGACCTGCAGACAGAGATTTTCATGAGATGAATTCCCACAACAACACTTGTTACTGATGTATTAGCAGGTGGTGTAATGAAGGACACTGAATCTGCTTATTTCCTTGATGTATTTGTGTGTGTGTGTGTGTATTTAGATGTGGGAAGAGGCCATCACTCTGTGTAAGGAACTCGCAGAACAGTATGAAAATGAGATCTTCGACTACGAGTTGCTCAGCAAGAGACTGGTAATACTTTACAGTCTCAAACCTTCCTGTCTTCTGTGCAGCAGTCGTGATCACATATTTTTCTGTTTTTTTTTTTCCCCTCAAAAATTCTCCTCTGAATTCCCTTCATAGATGTTTTTGATGTTCTTGGTTTAACAGGGCATTTGAAGGAAAGGAAGAGGTTTTTATTTCAGTGTTTTATAGCAGTAGTAACATAGCTCAATTAAATACTTCAGTAATATAAATAAAATATGTAGGCTATTCAAGAAGTTTGATTTATTTTTTGGCAAGCTGTCCAACATTCTGCGTTCAAGTTGTAAATTGCGCTGATAACCTCAGAACATACTGTTTTCAATCGGCGTATTCCTTTCCACCATGTTCGTCATGTAACATTCATCCATGTTTAACACTTCCTTGACACTTCAAATCCTCTTTTTAAATCGATATTTTCTCAAGGGCTCTAGTTCGGGCTTCCTTAATTAGCATATGACCCCAAAAATGTGATTCCTCACTGTCAGTCTTCAACTGTCTACTTCAAACTCTTCGTAGTCCTTCTTCGCTTTGTCTTCTCACTTTGTCAGCTTCCTTCTTTCCTTCATCCTTTGCTTTGACACCACAGCAGAAGTGATTCTCTCCATACCAAAATCCTGACTTGAGGTTTAGCACCACCTTCTCCTCTGTCTCCCCTTCACTTAACTCATCTTTTCCCCTCCCCAAAGAAAATTACACTTTTCCCGACAATGGAAAAACCCCCTGTCTCTCTTTATATGACTGCAGCAGTGGCTCTCTGCTAATGCTGAATTTATGTGGTTATATAAATGACAGACATTGCCCTTGAATGGTGTGCACTTTTTTCTGCATCTATCACCCTCACAGGCCCAGCATTCTGCTGAGGGTTGCTTTGTCATTGGCATGAGCTGATAAAACTGCCCCAGCTGCACCCGGTGCACATCTGAGACTCTCCCCTGAACACATCCTCTGTCTCTCTCTTTGTCTCTCTCTGCAGGAAAAACAAGCCAAGTTCTATGAGAATATTATGAAGATCTTGAGGCCTAAACCAGACTACTTTGCAGTCGGATACTATGGACAGGGCTACCCTCCATTCCTCAGGGTTTGCATTTAAGCCACTGTTAATACAAATGAACATTATAACACTACATAGAAGCACCTTGTGTTTCATAGAAATGAAATACGCTCTTTTTATTACCAAAAATAGAAATTTACATTGTTCCCAAAAGTAATGTTGACTGCTTTCTTGTTAAAAGAACAACAAAATAAGGATTAAAAAAAAAAAAAACTTCTTTCCTATGATCAGCACTGAAGCGTAGCTATTTAAAATTGCAGCAGTCGACAAATTTTTAAGAATATCATCAAGATGATTACCAGAATGGGACATAAGGTACCTTCAGGGAACATTGTAGATCTGTGGATTTCAGCAAACTCTAGAAATAAAATGTTGCAGTGTTTATTGCTCCTGTATTCATTAGATGTGTTAATGTGCTGTGGTAAGGAGTATGACAAAGTCAAGGACTCCGTTTTTAGAAGGGCAGTGAAAGGAAGCAAGGCACAAGCCCACTTCTGTGCCTTTGAAAAAGAATTGGGATGTCTGCCAGTTCTCTAGATGGAAGAATATTCTTATTGTATTCGATATATGTATATATATATAATGTTGCAGGATAAATTGGATGTTAATCTGTTCATTTTCTTTATTAACACCACTTCATTTCACTTGGCTTCAGAACAAGGTGTTCATCCACCGTGGTAAGGAGTATGAGCGCAGAGAGGACTTCCAGAACCAGCTCATGAGTCAGTTCCCAAGCTCTGTGCGCCTGAACACAACCACCATGCCAGGAGAAGATATCAGAAACTCTCCACTTCAGTGTATCCTTCAGGCAGCATAACACACACAGAAAGACACGTGTGCATAGAAAGCAGAAAATATAAATGCTTTCCATGGTCCACAGTTTTCACAGCTACAAACATGCAAATCAGAACTACACAATGACTTCATAGTGTCTTTATGATTTCTAAGTAATTCAGTCACTACAGAAATCTCAAAGTAAATAGTGAGATCAGCTAAGATCATATTTTTCTATAACATAATATCAGGGGAGCATTTTACCCAGAAATGTAATCTGACATAACCAGACATCAAATGTGTAAAATATTTTCATCCATAAGTTTTGGTCTGATTTAAAATTTCACATTTTGTTGTACCTTTTGTTGCACCTCTGTGTATTAAACCCCACTGATTGGACACATGCCCCAACTATCAGTTTGTGCACCCCGACACACAAAAACTAAAATTTCATCCATCATGTAGTAGTGACAGATTTATTTCTGAGCCATCTGTAACAGACATCCAGTGTTTCACAGTGCAGCCCGTCCTCGAGATCCCTCCTCGTTTGAAGAACAAACCTGTTCCTGACCAGATCATCAAGTCAGTCTGATAAATGATAAATTATAAGCCAACTCTTGAAAAAAAATGGCTCTTCTATGTATATTTTTTCCTCTCTTGTAAATGGTTTCTTTTATTTTCTTTGTTGGACTCTTTCCTCTCCTCTGTGTCTCTCTTCTTACACAATCTAGCTTCTACAAGTCCAACTACGTGCAGCGATTTCACTACTCCAGACCTGTGAGGAAAGGACCTGTGGACCCAAACAATGAGTTTGCTGTGAGTAGCTTTTTCTTGTTAAGTGAAAAGATTTATAACCACAGGGACCGTGAAAGCATTTCAGAATCTATTGTATTCTTGTTATAAGTCTGAAAAAAGGAGTTCCTGTTCTATAAAATAATAGGGTTTCATTCAGCAGCAGGTTATGGAGCAATTATACGATAAGACGTGCGTTTTACGCTTCGTTTTCAGACGAGCACTTGAGATGCAGCATCAGATTCAGGTATTACTGTGGTGTATGACTAGATTAGATTAAATCTAAATGAAATTGTGCAGCAAGTGTCTGGTAGGAGTTCAGTCTTTAATTCATGATATGATATTGGGTTATAAGGATGCACCAGTGGCAGAGATTCATGTAACAGCTTTAATATTTTTCTCCCTTCCCTCCTTTTGTTTTAGTCCATGTGGATTGAACGCACAACCTTCACCACTGTCTACAAGCTGCCCGGGATCCTGCGCTGGTTTGAGGCTACTGACATGAAACATGTAAGCCAGCAGAGAATGTTTTCATTCCATGTTTGACTTGTGTGTTTGCTGTGAGATACTGTCTCCAGTGTAACATGTTCCCCATCTCACCACCGCTGATTAAATTCCTTTTCTTTCTCCTTTTTCGCTAAATTTTTTATTGTATATCTCCCACACTTGACTCTGTAAAAACCCTCCATATTTATTTCATCCGTGCCATACCCTCTTGTCTCAATTTTTTTCCATCCTCCTTCCTTCTCCTTTTTCTACCTTCCCAGACTACTTTGTCTCCACTAGAGAATGCCATAGAAACCATGGACTCCACAAATGACAAGATTCTGACCATGATTAACCAGTACCAGGCTGACTGGAGCCTTCCCATCAACCCTCTCTCCATGCTGCTTAATGGCATTGTGGATCCAGCTGTCATGGGCGGCTTTGCCAAGTATGAGAAGGTATACTGTTAACCTGTCATGGATCTTCACCCGTATTCTAAGCCTTACTGAAATAGCGCTGTGTAGGTCAATTATTGACAAATAATTGCTAGAGTTACATCTGAGATTTGTGATTATAGATTAATGTTTGTATAATTAGTCTTTGTTGTTGTCTGCTGTCAAAGATGTGTCATGACTAAGCAGGACAATGATTCACCACGTCTGAGCAAATCCTTAAAAAGTTTAAGAGAGACCACATCAGTGCAAGACTCATTTTTTTTAATGATGAATTGACTCAAATGTATTTAGTATTAAAACCCAGTATCACCTCCTGAGGCTCTGAATATGATCAAAGTTAAGTTTTGCAGTCCGGACAGTATTAAATGAATTGTGCTTATTAGACTGTGTTGTGTTAATAGCTCAAAATATGTATAGTATTTATATTCCAGCTCCATCCTGTATTATGATATCCCATATACTATGCTTACAAAGTGCACATCAGTGGAAAAGTCAATTCTTAATTTAAAAAACTGTCTGGGTGTTGAACATTTCCTCTGCATCAGGCATTCTTCACCGAAGAATACACCCAGCAGCACCCAGAGGACAGAGATAAACTGCTGCGGCTCAAAGACCTCATCGCGTGGCAGGTGCTGAACATGTTATCACACATTCTCAGATACAAATACACAGCACACAGAGGTGGCTTCTCTAATGTGGTTCTACTGGTGACACCATACCATTTCTATTTATAGATCCCGTTACTAGGTGGAGGAATCTCCCTCCATGGAAAGAGGGTGACAGATGACCTGCGTCCTTTCCACGAGCGCATGGAGGAATGCTTCAAACAGCTGAAAAAGAAGGTGGAGAAGGAGTACGGAGTGAGAGAGTTGGTAAGAACTGGGGAAAAACAAGACGAGCGGCAAAGAAAAGAGAAAAAATTAGGATAATGAGAGCCTTTTTACTGAAACTTGGTGTTTCGATAAACCAAAGCATCTTCTTTTCTGCAAACCCGGAGTTACTATGGCAAAGCTGTGCTAATTGAGCTGCAAATTAGCTGAACCAGGAGAATTTAAAGATCAAAATACTCGCAAAACCCATGAGTGGAGTTTTAATAAGGAGTTTGTACCTTTAAGTTTGGATCAATTAAACCGGGGCAAACATGGTTATTAACTTCTAAATTGGCTCTGCCTTTCAGGAAGAATTACACTAATGATAAGTTAAGTAATGATATAGTGTTTGCACTTTTCTTTTGTCTCTAAAGATGCACTTCTGCTTTGCATTACTTCCACAACTCATCAGTATGCAGCATATTGCTTAGACTTCTTTTTGTCTCTCCAGCCGGACTTGGATGAGAGAAAATCTACTCGTCCTCGCTCCATGCTGCGCTCCATTCGTCAGTCCATCATCTCGATTTCCTCTCTGCAAGGATCTGAATGTGGGACTCCAACCAAGTCCCAGGCAGACAGGTAGCATACATGTTTGTGACTTTATCAAGTGATCTTAGTCTCAAAAGAATCCTAAAGTTCATTGCAAGAATGAATCTGCATCTATGGGAAAAACTAATACACACTTCAGCTCCAACATAGATTTAAAAATGAGCCATTAACCCCTTTAATTTACTACTCACACCCTTCCACAGGGACCTCCCTCCTGAGTCGCCGAACTCCTGGAGCTCCAGCCTGCAGCGCTCCAGTGGCAGCGTGAGTACAGTAGAGGAGGGGGTGGTGACGGTGGGCGACACAGAGGTCAAACTGAGGAAGAGTAAGAAGAAGAAGAAACGGAGCAGCATGATCTTCATCTCAGAAGAAAGAGAACGAACGAACACACTGGACTGCAAACGGGTGAGAATTAGCAACAGTTGAGTTAAGGGGGATCATGAGAAAGAGAAGAGATGAGCTGGTGAGGTAGCATGTAAAGGGACATTTAATCCCTGAAATGTGGGGTGTCATTGCTGAGTTTTGTGTGATCTCTGTCTCCCTCTAGCTGTCCAAGAAACAGGAATTCCGCAGTGACACCAACTTGTCTGAGCCAAATGAAGGAAATGTGTTGCTCACCAATGCCAACTCCAGATCGCTGCCTGCCATCACAGGTGACAAACACACACAAATCTAGCTGGAGCTGAACAACACACTGTAAATGAGTTGGAGCTGTAAAATAAGGGCACACAAACCCATAATAAAAGCCATGACCTCAGAGGAATATCTGGGGGTTTTTTGTCTGTTCTGAAAAGCTGACTGTAAGAAAATAAGTCAAACAAGGTCATAGCAGGAAATGCTTTTGCAGTCATTTGTATATGTAAGAAACAAATTGGCAAGCTGGGGATTGTAGCAGTAACAACCTGTGCTAACACACTGTGATATGAGATAGCAAATTAGTTCATTAGTCATGTTGTAATTCTGTAATTTCAGCATGCTGTCATCCAGTTAATATTTTATTGTTTTCGTGATGCAACCGTGGACTTTAAAACAGCGCGTCTGACCTCAGTTCACTGATGCTTCACTGGCGTCCTGCCATGATCGGACCAGCTGAGCCAGCATTGACTGTGGTGTTAATACACTATCTCTGATTAGCACCACTAACTACAAGCTGTGCTGCCTCACTGAACATACACACAGCACCACCAGTGTTGCCAGAGCACAGAGTTCATCAGCAGAACAGCTGCAAGAGCACAATTAGTTACCAAAAAAGAAAAAAAAAAAAGCAAATGTCTGGCTGCAGGAAGAGGCAAAGGTTCTGTTGTAAGCTTGTAATCAGTTCGACACAAACACTAAATCCTCAGTTGTTCCTGTCTGCAGGTCTGTCCTTGGCAGTAATTGGAGGGACAGAGGAGACGGACTCCACCAGAGTCAGGAGAGACAGTAAGAGCATGTCTGTCTGTGTGACCTCTGACCGGACAGCAGACAGACGCTCAAAGGGCGTCATTAATCTGCTCTTCAAGTCCAAGGTAAATTAAGGAAGAGACCAGCATTCCTCCATTGATTACACTGCCTATCCCAGCAGGCATAGGGCAAAGGGTGGGCTGTGTCCTGCACAGGTCACCAGTCCATCACAGGGCTAAAACAGAAAGACAGAAAACCATACAGGCTCACACTAACACCAAGAAAGCAACATGTTTTATTTTAATAGCAGACATTAGGTCGATATACAGAGCGAAGAGAGAAGATTGATATCACGCTCATGTCTCTCATGTCTATAGGAAGCTACAGCTGGGCTGGCTGCCCATATTGTACTGTTCATACTGTAGACTGTATGTACAGAAAAGGTGGACAAACCATCTGTGATGCCACCTATAGGTTTCCTAAACAGCAGTTTGGTGGCTCCAGCAGCACTGACTTCTCCACACTCCGACGTGGAGGTAAAGATGAAGGTGGAGCATGAATGCAGCTGAGACAGGACTTCAAAACATCTCTTGGCCTTTGATTATCCTGTGGCCACAACAAGCTGTCACACAGACTGACCATGTTATTAATTATGCATAAATTTAAGAGTTTGCTGCCTGCTGCTGATTGGCCCCATGTGTATTGCACTGACATGAGAGTAATCTCGTCTTTCTCTTAGTAACAACTGTCATGTTACTGCTTGAACACTTTTGGCTTAAGGTTCTTGCCGTTTCTGCTGGAAAGGGACAGTTTAAGTCACAGACCTCTCAAGCCTACAGATTGCCTCCGTTATGATTTGTTTTGTTTTTTTTACAATTGTAATTCAAATTTCAAACCTTTTCTTTAACAAGAGTTGTATTGTAAATTCATCACCAGCATTATTTAATTGATTTCAAACAGTTTTAAAGTCTGAAAGCTCAGAATTTCCTGTATTATTTGGGCATATTTCAAGTAATTTTTCCCATCATTTCTAACATAATGCATGTTTTGTTTGTTTCAACAGAGCACCAAATCTGAGGATGCAAAGCACAGTGATCCAGCAAAAGACAGTGGCAATCATTTCTGAAATACGTTATTTTAATGTCCTATTTCCACAACTGTTTAAAGGCATTTCTTTTACAAAAAGACCCAGACCTGCAGCTAAAACCTAAATGATGCACTCACCCTCTCCGTCTGCTTGTCAGTCTACTGACAGTCTTGCTGTTGCCTTAATATAATTGATTTTACCTATCAATAAAGGCTATTTTTGTTGAGTGACCTTTTTTCCTGGTAATTTGAATGATTCCTAGTGAAGCTAAATGCCATCTTACAGCTTTTCAATCAATTCTGCTTCTACGAGAACGAGCAAACACAAACCATCCCGCCGACGCGCTTGATTAAAAAGCTTCTTATTATACGGTTTTGGAGCATTGTTGTGGCTGAAGTTAATGAGAAAATAATACTTCGATAAAGCACAAAGGTTACCGTGTCCCCCCAGAGGACTTTAAACGGGAAGCTGCTGCCAGAAAGCTTTGGCAGTGATACAACAAACAAGAAAGTGTAATAAATTCAAATAGAGTCAACAAACTGTGCAGCCTCTGCCACAAATGCAACATCAGAATGTTGTGTACAGAGCTCATACACAATGTTTAGTATGTTTTCTTTCCAGCTAAATCGTATTGATTTTTGTGCACGATTTGATGATTATTTTTTTAAACACATAAATCTTGAACTAATGTTGATTTGGTACCACTCATGTCTGTATGTTAATATGGTGCTACAGGCAAAGGCCATTATGAACATTTTTATCTTGTTTGTTTCATTTATAAACATAATGTCATATCTTCTCAGCAGGTTATGTGCTGAAAGGGTTTCTTGGCAACCAATAAAGTGTCAGAAAGTCACTTTTTGGTCTTAAATACTTTTGGGGTTTTAATGCACAACGCAAATCCACATTTTGCCCTTTAAAAGTTTAGATTTTTGTACAGATTCTGCAATGCGCTTTAAAGTTTTTGACACAGCCCCTCGAACTGTTTCCTGGGCTTTTATTTTTGATGCTGAGCTAAACTAATTGCCTCCTGGATCCAGCTTCATGACCTTCAGACACAAAGCCCACAGAGAGGTATTTATCTTTTCATCTAGCTCTTGGCCAGAGGTGGTAGAGACTTGAATGGTGCCATACAACAGATGCTCGTTTGTATGAGTCTGAGAGGTACAAACACATAGAACACAATGTAGTTTATATTCTGCGTTGATACTGTAAGATACCAGTCCAGTTGCTTGAGAATTTGCTCTGAGTGAGAGGGAGTGTGAATGATGAACCAACAGCTCAGGATAGACCAGTCAGCAAGGACGGTGTCTGTACACAGCATCACAGGTCTGAAGAACTGAAGTGATAAAGGACAAAGCAAACTGCTAGGGTGGTGAGAACATTTCCTCTTTTCTCCTCCAGCTGAAGGTTGAACTAGAGGGAGGTGAACATCGCAGCCTTCAGGCCGGTACTGAAACTTTAGCTTGCAATTTCTGTCACCTGCGAGTAACCTGGCAATAGCCAGATTAATAATTGTGTAGTACTTGATAGTACTCCACAATATCAATCTGGGACCGCTCCATGTAAATCCGTTCGGAGGAAAGAGGCACGGATTGGACAATGCAACATATGTCCCGCCTCTGACAGGTTTGTTTTTAGCCAATCGCGGGATCTTCACAACGAGCGGAGCCAATTGGTAGATTAAACTCTTGCCAAAACCCGTAGGTAAAAAAGAACAAACCTCTTTACCATCCAGAAATGCGCAAAGCGCCTCTCGTTGTTCTTCCTTCAACGAAGCGATAGGAGATTCAGCTAAAACTGACTTAATAGCAGCATCTACACGATCGTTGTCCTCCGTTGCCGTGTTTGTTTTGATCTACTGGCGCTTGGTGTCGTCTTCACCATAGATATATACAAACACCAGATGTCTCAAGACGGAGTCGGCGGCGTCGTCACTTGGCGGCCATCTTAGGACAGGGGACTGCTCTGGCGCACTGTACTGTAGTCAATGGTAAGGTGGATGATTTCCTCACTTTAACACTCATAACTCGCTCAATTCTTGATTGATTTACAAACGGTTTAGTTTATTACAAACCTTATTAACGTGGCTATGATTCGGGCTCAATTCCGAAATCGCAGCTTTTCGTTTTGAAAAATGCGGCATAGTTGTGTGTCTTTTCTGCCTGGCTACTCACATTGAAGATGGTGTTACTCACAATCTGATTTTCAATTATTAGGTTTTCCTGAGACCAACGTTTTTTGAGAACCGAATCTTGATGCGAAATTACATTCTTTGTGGTTGTGGTTGTATTTATTTGCTGGTTAAGAGACTTTGATTGAGACCTTAGACTTATTGTTTGTATACATCTATGCCTGGATTAGTTAGCCTGCAGCCGAAATGCATTGTGGGTAATGTAGGCACCAGGTTCATGAAAAGAAAAGACAACATCTCTGTTTGTTGTGCATTGATTTTGGTTGAGCTTTGTTTTTATCTGTGCATTAGAAAGCTGATAGTAATAAAGAAGTGCAATGCTAAATAATAAAATTACATTTACATCCATTTATGCTGAAAAAAGATATCTGTGTTCATTATTATATGAATTCAGTGGTTTTAATTATTCTTATGTAAGCAGTAAAACAAGTACATCTCTGACGTTTATAACAAACCAAGCTGTTGTAAAATCGGTTGAAAATTGAGCAATCTACAGTGAGTTTAAAATCCATGCTCCATTGACTTTAATGTTATGAGTGATCGAGCAGCCCTGTCCCAAGATGGCCGCCATGTGGCGACGTTGCTCCCCATAGGCTGACAGCGCTCATGAGCCATCTAGTGTTTGTATATATCTATGGTCTTCACACCCGGATATCCCGCCCCACACACGAATACTGCTGCGTGATTGGCCCGTGCCAACTTGGCTCTGTACGAACAGTGAATGCGGGAGCGGAGCAAGATGGTTTCTTGAGAGATTTGTGAACTCACAAATATCGCGAGAAATCAACTTGCTGGCAAGGTTAACCTGCGAGCACATCCTGGCTTATTCTGAGTCCACATAACTAAACCTTGCAAAGTTGTAAAGCCTTGACAGATAGCGAGTAAGTGAGGTTGGCAGGATATTAGCCCGAGTCTTCCTTTGTTCATTGACCTTTGTGAAATTTTAATAAAGACTTTAAGATTAATTAAAGAGCAGAAAAGCTTCTGCATTTGATGAATATAAATTTTTAGCCACTACAGTCTAATATGGAGTTAATGACTCACCTATATTGGTAAAAGGTCATAATTTTAGGAAATATAATTTCAAATTAGGCTGTTTTAATGATTTGTAGATGTGGATGAATATCTCACATTTGCCCCAATGGAGGTTTTAATTCCTCTCGGTTCTCTCTAAGCTGTGGGGGTGCAGACAGTCAGAAGATGATTAAGAACAATGGGGACATTCCTCTTCCTCCTTATTAATACTGCCATTATCTGGTTCCACACTGACCACCAGGGTTCTCCAAAGCCAATTTAAAGTTGCAGACTTGCCTTTAAAATGCTCATGCAAAGCCCTGTACTGCAATACTTCAGTCTGGAGTGGGGATTTTCTGATTAAACCGTTGCTCCGTGACCACCGAGTGATTTGAGCTTGCAGACATTTATCTGAATTCCGCAAAAAAAAAAAAAAAAAGGGTAGGTAGAGGTGGTGGGGCAGTTAAATGATAGGCTGTAGGTTCTCATAGGGAATGAAGGTGCAGCTTTGCTTGGCTGATCAGCAGATTAATTCCCATCAAAACTACCAAGACTGTCTTCGAAAGTGTTTAAATTTTCTGGAATAGCGGTGGATAAAATCTAAAATGTGTCTGAATGGCAAAATGTGGAAAATATTTCACTCTAAGATATCCTAGCCTAAAAAGCGTGGTCACGAAGCTGTCAAAGATTTATTTAAAAACAGACTCAAAACTGTGACTCATTATAAATGGCCTGAGGCGGTACTCATCATATTCAAATCAAATTTAATGATCCTGCTCTGTGGTTTCTTTGGTTTCTCCAGATGGAAAACCCATCAAAAAAAGTCCAATCACGACTCCTGCAGTCATAATAAGTGCTGCCTCTGAAGACACGTCAAATGATTTCCGTTATGGTTGGAGCTTTTATTTGAGATGCCGTTTTGATTGGTGCTAATGCTCGCATGTCATATTAATTGCTTAAAGTTATGTGCTCAAGTGATGTCTCGTCGGCTGGTGGTATCTTCTTTTTGAGTAGTACACATTATAAACTTAAGGATTTTTTGTAAGTGTTTGAAAAAGGTAATGACTTGGCCGTAAAACGTATGCTCCTTCTTTGATACATTGAAATCTACTGCAACTTTAAAGCAGCTGATCATCACTGAGTCATATGATTATGCAATTTAACTCCAGGTTTAATTAGTCAGTGTTACGTCTGTGACAAGTGCAGTGTCTCATTTCCCACTGACCTGTGATTGTTTAACTTTATTATATCAGCTTAATCGCATGAAGAGCATTTTAGCATTTCAGCGTCCTGAAACCTCAGTATTCATGTCAGCTTTTGTAATTATGAAGAACGTGATCAATCACAGCTGGGAGTTGAATGAGCACATCTATTAAGAAAACATGAATTGTTATGCAGTACCACCCCTGTTGAAGGATTTCTTCAACTGTAAACGATTGATTTTACATTTACAAAAACAACCTTTCCTCTGCAATGCCCCAGTGGATACAGTTGTTTTGTATTAAAGTTTGTTTTAAATCGGCTCAGCAGAAAGTCTCAGGCACATCTCTTAACAATGAGCAGGAACATGTTGTTGTTGTTTTTTATATATATATATATATTCCTGGCTGATGTATTTCGGTTGATCAATGCATTTAAATATGATTTCTGTCCAGTAAACACAACACTTCATCTAGAGTAAACCATTTGACAAAAACAAGTTTCCCAATTTAATGTGATAAAACATGCGAAAACCATTGCAGTGTCCATATTTTATCAAAGACAAAGTGTTACAGTTGTAGATCTAGTGCTGATTTATAGGACTGATCAGTGGTATTTTGTGATTTTTTTTTACAGGTAAAGTGTTAATTGAAATCAGATATATACAGTTTGCTTCCATTAGCATGAATGCCTGATGTAAATGATTCATTTCTCAAAAGACATATAGATGGACAGACAGAAAGTCTAGATACTCTTAGCACCTATGAGAGAGCTGAAACCATTCTATGCATTATTCTAAAGGCATTACTCTCAGAGGATAAGATTAAAGCATAGTTGAACATGAAGAGGTCTTGAATTTATTTAGGATGGCATAAAATGGCTATTAAATTATAGATGCACTATGGGCTCTTCAATATCTCTCCACACTGAGAGCAGCTGTACAAATCACCCCTGGACCTGAGATCTGCAGGCTGTTCAGCGCTCTTGCAGCTCTGCTCTAATATCAGCCTGACTGGAGAATGATGGACATGGCTGAGCAGCTCCACTCTGTCAGAATACATAATGAATCAGCAGTTGAGGCGAAGTAATGAAGGTGATAATATGGGGACAGTGATAATAACATCTGATGCAGAGGCAGCGAGGTTATTTACAGGTAATTTCAAGCAAATTATACGTCAGACTGTTTCTTTGTAAGCATTACTGTCACTGCTGCTGAAATTGTGGCAGTGCACACTGTAGCCTGTACACTGTCACACAGTGTGAGCTTGTCACCATAATGATGGGAGCTGTGGTTATAAAGCCTCTCCACTAGGGGGCAGTAAAACATTGTTCTCAAGCTCCAATAGCACAGGAATAATCACAGAGGCCGCAGGCATGCCTGCTGTTAATCATCAGGGGAAATGAGACAAAAAAATAAGAATCATTTTTGTGCAAGGCTTAGCTTTCCTAGCAACTCTTCAAAAAAAGGGGGGTGGGGTAAGGGGGGTTCTGGTCAGGTGTGAAAGAAGAAGAGGTGAAAGAATTGATTTTTCTGTCCAGACAGGTTGAGTGTTTTCTCACATTAAAGAGGCCAGCTGTCTCTTTGGGAATCAGGGCACTTCTGCCAGTGATTTCCATTTTAACATCATGCCACTGCTGCAGGGCTGTTCTGCACTTCTCCACTCCCAGCCAGCAGCTTTTTCACCAAGATGGCAGCCACACAGCCAAAACATGAAGATTGATGCTAGAGGTACGGACCCATACCCGTAGCATCTGTACTAGAGGTACGGAGAATGACTTACCATCAGCAAGAAGACTCCACAATTTGATCCATCAGTCTGTTCTGAACACAGCTGTTCAACAATTGTCCAATTGACCAACTCTCCACTCACTTCACTGCGAACCTCCATGTATTTACTACAGACACATCTATTTATTTTAATTATATTTTTTGTACATTCTTACACAATAAAATATGTTTGTTTAGGGAACTACACATACATACCACCAATGACTGCACAGAGTCTGTGCTGCGTTCTGATATCTGCGGAAGTTGGGCTTCGGGTTCAGAATGAACACAGACAGTGTAGTCACGTCTGCCACTAATTTTTTGGACCACCCTGAATTTGGGTATGTTCTTAAAGTACCTACCCACATATTTCATTTGTTGTTTGGGTATCCTACCCACGATTTTTTTTAGTTAATTTCAGGTGCCATATCCGTAGGCCACAGGCTACGTGTACGGGTCCGTATCTGTAGACACTACGAACAGGATTGGTAACTCATGGCTATAGAACTACTGATGTGATGCATACTGTTTTATGTTAATACTTTGTTGAGCAAAAATGATGTCTTTTGAACACTGAACTCTAGTACAATGCAAAACATGCAAGGTGTGGTAACTGCATGTTATACAACTTAAATACGTATATTGAATACGTATCCAAAGGTGCTGTCTTTAATGTCTAAACTTTTTTTGTTGCAGCTTCAATTTACTGGTTAGAATGAGGTCTGAGACTCTGGCTTTTCCTACTACAAAGTTAATCTCATGCACAAGGACGGTTTTTGAGTCCAGCAGACTTTGGTCAGCAGTTTTTAGATCTACATTTCCCTTGTTTCAGCAAGCTCTTAAAATTGAATCCAGTACTCTTCAGTTTGTGTTTGTGCGCATTTAAAGGATAGTAGGGGTCAGTGGATTCTATGAATATTTGTCACATCGTAGAATGTGCCCTTGGTGGCTGGTAGCAATATCACAGGCACAGCCATTGTAGCAAAAATATTACAGCTGTATGTGAAGTGAAGCCTTTAATCCTCTCATAGCATGTTTTTTTTTTTTTTTTTCTGTTTGTGGTGATGTTTTTTGCTGGGTAGTTGGCTACACACAGCTTGGGTGAGATTCTTGTTGTGTGACTTTGTGTTGGAATGTAAGTGGCTTCACTTCAACACCACGCCTCACACAACCATTGTCAAGATGTTCTGTCTCAGCTTGATATTCTTTTACAAAATTGCTGCTTGTAATTATTTACAATTCGACTTTTATCAATAATTGTCCCATTATTTAATAAATAAAGTGTTTTGTTAGCAGTCTTTTCCAAGGTCTTTTAGATTTTAGTCTGTAATTTTGTTTCCAAGTTTATTTTTTTCTTGGATATGCAACTCTCACTCCACCCTGTAGAGGGCAGTGTTGAAATGTGCCAGCAGTGGGGTTCCCCCTTTATGGTATTTGGAAAAAGCTGATATGTTAGGAACATAAGCTGTTGAATTGCCTACACAACTCTGTAAATCAGTTATCAGCTGTCCTTCTCCTTCTTCTCTTCCGCTGTCAGTTCACTCTCAACCTTCTACCTCTTTGTAATTGCATTGCTCTTACTTTACTGACACTTCCTCCCTCTCCTCACTCATTTCAGCCCATTTTGCACTCACTTTGATACTCCTGATACTCTCTCTGTCTCCCTGACAGGTTTCGCAAACAGCTGATGGGAGAGCAGAAAGTGGATCAGTGCTGTGAGTTTTAATGGGGCTCCCTGATAATCCTTAATCTGACAGCTCAGCAGAGTGAACCATGCTGCTCACATTCCCTCTTTCAGGGATCATTCACCAGCTTGCATGGGAGTGTAATGTGCCACAGTAATCTGTGCCTGCAGCCTTGCGAGTATGGTATATGTACATGCATAATGTAGCACATTTACTCTTTAATATACTGCGGCATAGGGTTCGTATTAAAATTGCAGATGGTAGGGTGCTGGAATATGTCTCTGGATAATGGACAGGAAAGCAGTGGAGGTATTATAGTATTTGCAGGACAAATTACATATTTTAGTGCGCAGCCTGATCTGAGAGTCTGTAATGACCACCTGGTGACGACTCTTTCACTGGTGACGTGAAAGAGTGATGTCTTGTTTCAGGTGATGTGGTCATGTGACCTGGTTTCAGCTCTTATTAGGCACACCTGTGCCCTATTGCTGTATTATGTTCTGATGAAGGCCGTGTAGTGGCCGACACGCGTAAACTGCCATCCATGAATTATTGACTTTTAGGAACTGGGAGTGCCTCGGATCTCTCTTCTTTTTGCTATAGATTTTATTTCATTGCCAGTCTTTTTATCCTTGTGCCTCCCTGCAGAGGAGAAATTTCAGGCAACAATAGAATTCAATGCAAACCACCAAACTGCCTTCAACACAGTCAGATGGTGAATACATTAAAGTACATGTATCAGTGGAGCATCTATAACAAAACTTGAAGCTAATATGTCCAATAGTGCCACGTATGCGAAGATATGCTAGCAAAGTTTTTGGATCTCTGTGGTCATTATAGACAGTGTAGGAGACCTTCAATTTGCTGATCACCTGCGTCCCTTAGAAAAGAAGTTGAGGGTTTTACGATTTAATTTAGGAGATACTTTTATCCAAAGCGACGTTCATCTGAGTGTAGATACAGCAAGAAGCTGAGATATATAGATCCACTATTTTCAGGAAAATCGCACGATGCAAGACATTTGGGATTCAAGATTATCGATGGAAACATATCAGTAGTTTAACATTTTGAGAAATATATTTGCTGTTTATACTTTCTGCTGAAAGGTTAGATGAAAAGATTGACATCATGCTCATATATGTATCCACAACATAAGGAAAAGCTTAGTTTAGCTTAGCTTGGTATAATGGCTGGAAACAGAGAAACAGTCAGCCTTGCTCTGTCCAAAGGTAAAGCAAATGTATCTGGCGGCACCGCTAAAGCTCACTGATCAACATGAAATATTTTGTTGATTAATTAAGGTATGGTTTAAAAGGGAACTGTGAGCTTAACTTAGCTGCATTTCCCCTCTTGTTACATGCAGCGTTCAGCATTTTAGTCCATGCGTCGTATGATGATGATGACGACATGCTGTATGAACTGTAAATTATTACATTATATGAATGTGAATACATGTGATTTGTAAAGCAATAGGTAGCTGCTCTATGTAGATGTAGTGAAATAAAAAGGGAAATATTTCTGTGTATTTCTGAGTGTCACAATGTTGCTTTAATGGCCATGACAAAGTAAGAAAATGACATTTCAAAGTTAAAATAACGTAGTTTAGTAAACAATAGCAACATAATTTTTTACAGAGCAAACTTTAAAGTAAACCAATATTCATATTAGCGGTTACAGAAACTCACATGTAAGATGTAGAGGCGTATAAATGCTGTAAGGCTCATAAAATGAATAAAATAAAGTAATGTTATCACTTAACCAAAGTCAAAGAGATGAAGAGGGAATGGGTCAGAGAGTTTAAATTTACAAGCCGGCAACAGCAGGCCAGGTGTTACATGGATCTCATTGTTACCAAACAGTGAGATAAAACATAGGAACCCTGGTGAAAAGGCAACAGCAGGGGTCCCTGCAGGAGGCAGCGTTTCTTGACTGCAGTTATCTCATCATATCAACTCTGTTTAAAGTCCTAATGAGGGAGGTTTAAAGGTGGAATGCTAGTGGGACGGCTTTAAAGAAGGTGTCACACACTCGAGTGAACTGAAGAATTGGATATATTGTAATGCACATAAAAATAATCTACATATAAAAAATAATCGGCTTAGGATAGCATTTATCTTAGCTGTGACCCTCTGAGGAAAGTTCATTCTTAGTGTATCTACACTAGATGCTTCCCCTTCAGCAGATGAATGTGAAAACAAGCTCTACACATTATTTTGTTTAATTCCCCTTCTGAGGAAAGCGATTCTTAATTGCTAGTCAAGTATTTTAACTTTACTTGCATGACCAAAAAAATTGCTAAAAAAAAATACCAGTACACAATCCTTCAAAGATATACAAGATATTTTCCACTATCCCTTGCCAGTGCAGCATGTAGAGAGAGCATTATGCAAATTCATGTGCAGCTTTGATTTAAGTCATTGGCATCTCAAGGTTCCTTTTGTTTTGCGTTTCATTGACGACAATATTTTTCTTTGGACAAACACCAGTGTGTCATGTCCTAAGTGTACCTCTTTGTTAGAGAAATGAAGTCACACTAAAGGGCACAGTACATGGGCAAACATTAGTTGGTTTGCATTTTGCCAAGCTGAAGCATTAGTACAAATCAAAAATTAAGTTTAAATCCTCTTTAGGAAATATAATTCACATGAGAAAACCTCTAGTTAAAAACAAGGCAGTTTAGGGTGTATTAAGGCATATATGTATATATAAGGCATATGTACGACTAAGACCACAAAAACTAACAGATTTCATGACCTGACTTGCCAGTTCTGTGACACATCTATTGTCTACTGGACAGGAGCTGTGAGGTCAGAATCTTCTTCTCAGTTTGTGTCACTGCTGGTTGAAATTAAAGTTTGGTAAGTGGCAGCTGCATCCTGCTCCAACGCACTTTACAGACGTGAGACTAACAAGCATGGCATTCACAGGTAGCAGCAGGGCAGGCAGTAGCAGAGAGTGATGAGTGAGTTTGACATCTGAAATCGACCATCTGCTCCGTGGAAGCAATGTGCGATGCCACACCATATGTGTGTGTGCGCTGTGTAGTGCTAAATTTGCTATCAGATATCTCCTTGGTCTAATGGCAGTCCGAGACACAGTGGCTGCAGAGGAGAGGAAATGGAGGGAGATGGAAGGAGACAATAGCATCTGTTTTCTTGTCTGGAGAACTTTGGATTTGGATTACATTTTCGTAAAAACAATGGGCAGTAAAATAAAAACATAAATACTTCAGCTTGCTTTATTCAGTGTGCTTAGATACTGCACACATGCATGAAAAATCTTCAGGGATAGAGGCTCTAAAAGTGTCTTCATCACTTCTCTTTCTTATATAGACACCCAGCTCTTGTATATGTAGAACTGCATGTTTTTCAGCAATGTATGTTGTATGCAGCAATGGTTTTGTGTCTGCAAATTGCCTGCCATTTAGGTACTGTGACCTCTGATCCACTGTGTGCCAGGAGAGATGGTCACCACGGCCTTAGCTCAGCTCATTCTGCATGCCATAGGCGTTTCTAGCCCATTTTTGGGGGTGCTCAAGCACCCCTAAATTGAATCCCAGCACCCCTAAAGTTTGAGAGATTTTTTTTGTATTGCATGTCCTTGTTATTTTTAACGAACCAGAAAAGTGTAAAAATCATACAGCACTTGGTTGATACGTAATGTTTTAACAACAAAAATACAGCACTCCTCTCCCCCTATCTTGCCTCAAAAATGGTTTGATCCCGTCCAACTTTCCCAACTCGGGCTCTGAGCCTTTACGCTTTACCTGCGGAGCTAAGCACTGCCTCCCACAGAAGGACATGTTCCGTAGCAGTGGAAGTACCTGGTTTAAATTAGGATACGTGGCACAATTCTTAACTTCTACCACTCAGTACCAACACATTATTATCATTACAAGTCCTCGTTTTGCTGCTTTTAATCACAGGTTACTGTTTATGTTGTTAGGTAGGAGTTAGCTGACGTTTTTTTCTAGCTAGCAGACGTTACAAGTGGTCAGTGTCTGTTTGAACTGGACTGAGAGAAGCTAGCTGTTGTGTCAGTGCATGTGTTAATATTAAAGTCAAGGTGCTACTGACTAGCTAACTGACTGGATGCCCATTAACATTATAACTCCTATTGTGTGTGTGGACAGACAGACAGACAGACAGACAGCCTGCCTCATCATGGACATAAGACTGCTTTTTTTTTTTTTTTTTTTAAAGAGCCAGGATCAGGTAAGAGTGTAAGATGAAATGGTTTATCTATCATGAATAATGTTGTAAGTTGGATCAATGTTTTCCTAATTATCTGTATGCTTTAATATTTACTTAATTTCATTATACAAGGAGGAGAAGAACAGGGAGAGACTCGGGAAGATGAGAGAGAGCAGATCAGGGACAGAAATGCTGTGCATCGCATTTCAAATAAAAGTCAAAAATAAAGTCCAAGGTCCATTTTTGGTGTTTTTGGTACTCAGCAGTGTTGGGCAGTAACGTCACTACAAATAGCGTCGTTAGTAGTTTAACTACATTTTTCTGTAACGACGTGGTAGCGTCGTTGTTTACAAAATCAAAAAACGTTTCAACAGCTTAGCTAATCTTTTGGTCATGTAGCGCGGTAGCGAACGCAAAAAGCTACATTTTAAAATGATGAATGTTGAACTGCTTGAAGCGGAGCTTTCTGCTCTGCTGCAGTCTCATCTCACACTTTTAAGGATCAGATAGTGACATCCTCTCCAAACGCCGACATGTCTGTGTCGACCAATAGAAGCGGAGGAACTGTTGATGTCGTCATTCAACAATCCCTTCCTGCGACTTCACTGGATCCACACACACAGACGCTCGCTTCAGTTCACTGAGAGATGGCAGAGAAGGAGTCAGAGTCACCGTGGCCCTACCTAAATAGTTATCAGTTTTTGTGAATAAACGGAGAAAAGTTGTTTTCAGATGCCTACTGTGCCAGCCCAAGGCGAAGTTTCTGTCAACTTCAAAGACGTCAAATACAAATCAGTGAACCCATATACAGGTGACTACCGAATATGCACAAACAGCAGCAGTTAGCTAACCACCACATGTCAACCGCAGTATAAGATGCACACACAAACGAGCTACTTTTCAACATCTAAAATTCGCGTGGCAGTAAATTAATTAAATTAAGCGTAAGGTTGTGGTGGCAGTGTGTGAATATGTATAAATTGGGGGATTAAATAAACTGATACATATAGGAGGGAAGAGGTATGGGAGAAAACGAGGTAACAGTAAAAGCAAAATCTGTCTTCTTCAGTATTACTGTTAACACGAATGAGCAAATGGCTGAAAAAAATAACAGAAAGGGAAACAAAAGTGATGGCATAAATGATTAAATATCTTAATCTTACACTCAAGACCAAAATTGAGTTAAGTAGTAGTGGATACAGCACTTTGGGAAAGCATTGAATGATTTTACATAGATATTAGACTTAAGAAATAAAACTTGATTTAATACCCAACGTGAATACCCAAATTATGTATAAAATTGTCTTACTATAATATTGCTTACTTTATATGGAAATGATATCAAATGTAACCTATTATACCCTCCAATGTAAGTGGTGTGTTAATATAAGCTACTGCAACTTAATTATCAGATACATTATGTCTGCAATACAAACTAAAAAGAAAATCAAAACAATGATTTCTAATGTAAAAAGGTTGATTCATTTTAAATATAGCTCCACATATTCCTCAGTGTATCAATTTACTAAGTTTGGAGCACTGAGAACAAAAATGATGGTTTAATAATAAACAAGTCAGCATTTTCTTGTCTCCGTTTGACTGACTTCATTAGTCCCTGAAATTTTTGGTAAGAAAAAAAAGTAACTTGAATGTATTAAGCTACTTTGGCCGTATTGCTGTAGCTTAGCTTGCTACATTTCTGTGGGTCATAGCTTCAGTGTAGTGAAGCTTGATTTAACACGGAGTAGCTGGTAGCTTAGCTCATCACAGTTTCCAAGTAGCTTGCCCAACACTGGTACTCAGTATAGGGGCCTGGTTTACTCCAGAAACATACATGCTATTTATGTGTTGTTAAGGAGCTGCTGCATCTAAATTAGTCACTTTTCCAAGAAATTAGGGTTGTGATAGGTTTCTTTTAAGATTCCAGAGCATTCCTTCTTTGCTGTGACTCAGCATTTAAATATCCTTTATCAGATTGGATGATTTAGTCACAGACTTTTTCATAAAGTGTTGCTTTTCTTTGACAAATGTGGGAATGAAATTGCGTTAAAATGTACAAAACAGTGAAATTTATCTTGCCTGGCCAGGCACCTCTGGGTGCTTGGCACCCCTAGACATCTGATCCTAGAATCACCCCTGCTGCATGCCCTGAAAGCTGAGCAACAGCAGTTATAATCAGGAGCTTAGTTTACCCAATGAAAATCCCTCAAGGGCCCAAGTAAAGGTGAAACTAAACACATTTCACACAAGTCAGTCAAACACTATAATCCCACCCTGTTTGAATTTAGAATGACTATTCTTGACTTTAGGTGAATACTTTAAAATTCTTCTTTTCATGTGCCTGTGCTGTCAGCTGATAATTGTATGTCTGTGTTTAACTGCCCACCTCCGATTAACTGCCTGTTTTCCACCAGTGACGATCAAAGGCTTCTATTGACGCACTGACTCCTGCTCAGGAGGTGACAGTGTGATTTGTATTGGGTTGGACACTGGGTATTAGAAACTGGAAACAAGAAAAAACATGCAAAACAAAAACACTGCACTGTGAAGGTGCCACCTTGATAAGTAGAACCTTAATGGTTCTAAAGGCACTATAGTTTGTCTGTTGCTTTCAATTCTTTTAACGGGTCCACCCACTCTGAAAAGCCTTCCATCAGTCACTTTCAAAAATTCATATGACAATGTTTCACAGCAGTAATCACATACCTAAATGAACTTAAAAAGATGAGTAGAAGAAAGATGAAAAACAAAACTCATAGATAGCAGTTTAACTCTGTTTTGTACTCTCTGTAATTAGTTTAGGTTTCACCATCGCACATTACTGTTTCCTGCCATTGTCACGTCCTAGAAAGGTTTTAATTTTACTGACTAGGGTTCTAAGGTTTTATGCAGCTGTACAAGTAGACAACTAAATTCTCTACTGTAAGCATACTCTGTCTGATCATTGCAGCCAAATTCTCAACATGATCTGTCCTAAAAGAAAACAAATGGCTCCCCAACACACAGATTTTTACATTTTTCACATTAAATGTCTTGCTTCTATACTTTACATCTTAGAGTTTACTGAGCAACATTTCTCAGTGGCTGTGCTGCACTTTTGCATCTTAAATTCACAGCCATTCTTTCCCAGCAGTTATTTGATTCTTTTTTGTTTTATTGAAAACTATAAGAGTGTGTGCAGTATGTATATTAAAAACCCTTTAGCGTCAAGGAACTATGAGAAAAGTTGGTTCAGATCTCGCTCTCTTTTTTAAAAACAGTTTCTGTGGTCATTAGTGTAAAATAGTTCCACTGATTCACTGGTGAAATGAGCATACGTCCCGGGGGAATCACCCTGGCTATCTAGCTGTCCACCCACTGATTAGGCAGTTGTCATCAGAGGCCTTGTTGCCGAGGTAACCGTCCTGTGTCACCTCCCGTCCTCGCTCGCTTCCTGCTGCTCTCCACTCTCTGCTGTCCTCCTGCTCTTGCTTTCCACTCTCCTTCTCTTTTTCTTTTCAAAGGGCAAGTGCTGGCAAACTTCTTGTTTCCACATTGGTCTGTGGGTGTGAATAACTGTAGGCCTGTTTGTGTGTGTGTGTGTGTGTGTTTGTAACAGCGTGTTTGTGTTAGCAGTCATGCGGAGTGGCCACTGTCTCCCCTGGCGATGGACTGTGATGCCAGTCTGTTGCAGCAAACTCACAACAAGTCTGTCAGTACTGAGCTGGAAAGACAGAGAGAGAAATAATTGTTCTCGGTTTACCTGAACTCTCCCATCCTTCTTCATTTTTCTTGATTTCCTTCACCTCCTTCTGTCATTCTTTCCTTTTCTACCATCTTGTTTTTTTTTCCCGTTATGCTTACTTACCATTCTGGTGTTCCATTCTTTCTTTGTAATGCATTTTGTCATCCTTGCATTCCATTTTACCCCCATTATTTCCCCCATCTTTCAGTCTTTGCATCAGTCAGTCTATTCTGCTTCTTTTGTCCTTAATTTCCTTCTACCTTCCACCTTTCCTGACTTTCTTCTTTGACCTCCTTGCCCTCATTATTTACTTCCCTTTTACCTTTCTTTCCTTCTTTCCATTCCGTATCCATCTTTGTCTTCCTTCTCCACTGCTGCTGCCCTGTGAAATTGTGCAGGAAAAAAATGTGGTACTGAGCGTGGAATAATGAGACTTTAGACTTGGACTGTGGCACTGGAGCTGGAGGATAATAGTAAGATTACATGCAGTATGTGCAAGACCTGGCAACATAATCCACTGGTACTAACGGGAATTATAGGAGATGTCATTAAAAAATTTTTGCCTGAAGATAAATCCCTGATTTGGACAGGAGATAAATTCTGCATTTTGTGACAATCGAGGACTCTTAAGTTGAAACTGCTGTAGCTGTTTTTAAAAATGCTTCCTGGGAGTCCCTTAAACTCACAGCTGAAGTGTATCACAGAAACAATTAAAGACCTGCGGACCAAGGGCACAGATGGATAGCTGCCCTGCATGTGGAGATGAGGGTGAGATTGCTTTTGATAGAGTGACACACACACTGCTGTGAATGATCGCAACCTGGGGAGAGATGAAGAATGGAGAAGGAGAGAAGAAGTATGTGTCACAGTGTGAGTTCAGAGTCACACCTTATCAAAAAGCTCGAGGACATCTAGATCCAGGAGCGCCGGCCCCTGAGCCGCAGAGACACCCCCTTCCATCTGTGCGAGCTCGGCTGCCAGATGGATGTGGTGCTCTGCATGGCATGTATCAGCAACGCAAACCTTAACTCACAGCTATCTACCTGGAAATGCGTACACTACAGACTGCTGTATATCTGTGAGAGCAGAAAATAGGGAAGAAATCACTTTAAATCTGGGATTTTGTAAATGTTAGGTATGTGTCCCGCCAGCTTAAAGCTGCTTTTCACATCCTTCATTGTTCTCTCACCCTATATATATGTGTTCTTCTCTCAGTTTATGAAGGACTGGCAGGTCCCACAGGATGTCCAGTCCTCTGTATGAGTCTAATTAAACACAGCTTTCTCATTGGTGCCCCTCCCTCTACTCATCCTCTTGCTGCTTCTCCTCCCTCAAACGTCCCTGTGAAGCACAGTGGGTTTATTAATTACTCTGGAGTGTACAGATCAGCAGGCTCTGTCTCAATGTCATCCAGTGTAAGAACATGGAGCCAAACTGTATACAGTAGCATCAACGCTCTGTTTGTTTTGCCATTAGTGCCTGCGCTATATTGTGCCTGCTTTTGTTTTTCTTTCCACCCAGATGCTTCTGTCTTGCATTTTGCCATATATGGCTGTGTGCTGTGGGCCGCTTTGATGTGAAGTGTGAAAAGGTGCAGTCACTTTCCCGGCTCTCTTAGACTGAGACACGTGCACAGCTGCCTCTCGTCGCCCAGACTGATATCTGACAAGCAGAAAGATGAAAGGAGAAAGATGGAGAAGCATAAAGGAACCTTTTTTCCCCACTTGAAAATAATTAAGTTACTTTAAGGAGCTAAATCTGTGTTGCTATATGCTTGTATTGTGTAATCAGAAAAACAGTACTCTAAACTGGAAAAAAAAACTGTTTCCAACTAAATATAGAAAAAGAAATATAGAAAACAGTAAATTGGATATACTACAATGTCTTATTGAGACACTTAGATGTAACTGGCTTTAGTTACAACTCTGTTCTTTCTCGCTACGACAAGAAATTTGCTGGGCAAAAGGTCATAAAGCTGCCGCATATAATATGGGGAGGACTGGAGGAAGAAGGAAGATAAGGACGGTCCTGAGTCATGTGTCAGAGGAAGAGTTTTTAAAAGCTGTGAGGGAGAAAGTGATATGGTAATGTGTGACTTAGTAGTGCCAGAGAGAAATGCTGCAAGCAGGAGGGAACAAAAAGATGTAAAAGACAAGAGGCAGTGTGAGAGAATGAAACAAAAAGATGCAAGTTCAGGGCGAAATGTGTGTGTCCCGGCTGATGTGTGTGAATAACAAAGAATCCAGCAGAAAGAGAGACTGTGTGTGTGTGTGTGTGTGTGTGTGTGTGTGTGTGTGTGTGTGTGTGTGTGTGTGTGTGTGTGTGTGTGTGTGTGTGTGTGTGTGTGTGTGTGTGTGTGTGTGTGTGTGTGTGTGTGTGTGTGTGTGTGTGTAGATGTGTGTGGATGTGGACACTGCCTTCTTGGAAAGCAATTATCCTTGGAGCAGGTGTTGTCAAATTGATGACAAGATTTGCCGGTCCTTGCTAGCACATTTCAGAAACGGTGGATCGAATATCTGATCTAAAAATGCACTTCAGTTTCAGGCCCCAATAAATAACATGATGCCACAGTCACAAATAAAAAATAAGGCCAATATCAGAGGCAGTGAGAGCAGGTGGTAGAGAGCTTTGTCGTCATTCAGACAGAAAATATGGGAGCAGAAGGCTTTCTAAGTAGCAGTGAAGATGGAAAAACCTACAGAGAATGACCAACGGGCATCTAGAGTATTTGAGGGGAAGTTGTTGTTTTGTGATTATATGTCCACTGTCCAAGTCTGAGTCGGACACTGATGATAGCACAGGTGCTGCAGAGAGATTTTTTTTTTTTTTTTTTTTAAATCTGACTGTTTGCTGTGTATGTGCTATACATTTTTGCAGCTGTTGTGCTAAAGGATTCAGTTGGTGTCCATTAAATGATATGGCTCACAGCAACAAGGCAGATTGCGTGTTACATTTAAAGCCAGGTCACACCAGTAATTCGTGCATGTGCCCTTGAAAACAAGTGAGCTTCTGCGATGTGGGGACTTCTGTAATGCTTGTTAATGAGCTAAGAGAGCTAACAGGCAGGAACACGTTACTGATAGTAAAGCACAATAGCCCCAGGCCTACTTTCTCTTCTCTCAGTCCCGTGCTGTGTACTACCCCCTGGCGTTTTGCAACAAAGCTAACAGGTGAGTGAGTAAATGAACCGAGCACAGTCTGTACACTCTAATTAGTGAAAAATAACTGAAACAAACTGGATACATGTCAAATCAAGCAAGAAAGTGTTGTGTTTTAGGTAATTTGAAGAGTTTTCTTTTCCTGTAAGCTTGCTTATTTCTTCCTTTCCATCTGTTGTGTCTGCTGGAGCTCGTTGGAGTCAAAAATGTTTAACCCAGTTTCATCTACATGATTCTTGTTACTTGTTTTGCAAATGCAGTGGAGACAGATCGATGAAGTGCATCCTGACTTCTGATCCAAGAAAGAAATGAGACAGATTTGCCAAGAAGACAGTGGTGCCACCGATTGTCAAATGATGGTAAGTACAAAATACGCTTTCTTTCTGTTGGAGAATGGTCTGACACTGCACCAGGGCTTGAGTATATGAATGAAGAACAAAGAGCAGGCATGCCTTTTAGTACATTTGTGTTACTGAATATAATTACTACATTTGAATTTTAAGCTGAAGTCGCCTTTGAACTGAGAACACATCATGGATGTGAGTGTCTCGTTGGGTACTACAAGCAGAAACATTAATTCTGCAGAAAGAGGTCATTGTAGGTCAAACATGCAGATATATGGCTTAGTTATACATGATAAAGTAGTGATACTCATATTTATAAATGCATTGTTGTTGGCATTACTGCAGTGTGTTTGTCACACAAAAAGCTTCATGTAAGCAGTTTCACGCAGTGTTGCTTTGAGATATACAAAGTCAATACCTGAAAAGTGGCCGGATCTTTCAGCAAAATAAGATCAATAACTAATTAGGTCTGAGACTGTGCATCCCATCATTAGATGTAAACAGCATATATTGAACACGCCTATAGCAAATTAAGGGAAAACTAATAAAGGCACTTTGATTAAGTGTCATGCACCCCGAAGACACAAAATTAGCAAAAAAAAACTGGCAGTTTATGCTTTAATTAAAGAAAAGGATAATTCAAACTTAAAACATTTAACCTTTCATCGCCCACCATTTTCAAGACTGTCCTCTCCAAAACCTTTTATATTTCATTAATAGTAATTGTCAGGCTAAGTTAAGGCAGTAACATGAGCATCTGTGGATGAGACTGTACATCCTCTGTAGATGAGATACCAGCCACGCTGTACTGCACATCAACAGAGCTGACGTTCATATTCACTAGTTGATCTGAACTGCTGTGACAGTGGGAGAAGATGGAGACAGATTGCATCATTCCCTCTCCCAACTCCTTATCACAACAAGCACACTTATCTGCTCCCTGTGGAACGATGTTAATAGAAGCCTGAGTGAGCCTGAGGAGGAGAAAGGAATGAGTGGAGATGCAGAGAAGGGGAAATCATGAGAGCTGAATAGATAAAAGTTCAGAGGCAAAGTCGTGAATCAGGGATTAAGGAGAGAATATAGTAAATGGGAGTTAGTGTAAAAACCCATTACTAAGTAAACAATAGCAAGTTTTAAATCGGCCAAGAGGACCAAGGGGTAACATAAATGCTATCAACATTACTTGTGTAATTAAAGTTCTGGCCCGCAGCCTTCTTTTTCTTTCACATGCTCCATCAATTGAAGCTCCAGCCAGAGGTTTTCAGCACACATATGGACAAATGTTTAGCAAATAATCTTGGTTTAGAATCACTATTATCTTTGACTGAATCAGAAGTTATAGCAGTGGTGTTTCCCTCACTCGTGACTTAATGCAATGCTTTACTGTTTTCAGCAATTTTCAGGTTGAAAGATCACTAAAAGAATGCAAAAGTCACAAACACATTCATGAAGTAACAACTCTCTACTTTATAGATGGCTGCTGAGCTATTCATGTCATAAATATGAGTCTAGTTTACTATTCTCTTGAATTCAAGGGTAAAAACGGAAACCGCACAGAATTAGAATTACTCCCATCACCCTACATAGTCTGGATATCTTTGAACTGGGCAAAACAAAAATGATACACATCAGCAAAGTAATTTGAAGTGCAGCCATTCAAATGAATTTGTATTCCAAAATGCTTCTCGCCCATACATCAGAAGATAAAAAAGAGGAAAAAAATATAATATGCACCTTATACCATGAATGCAATATCCCTACTGTAGTTTATTGTAAACACACACACACACACACACACACACACACACACACACTATATATATATATATATATATTTGGTGTCAGGCAAGCATTTTGAAAGTTTCAAAGTTCTTTTTCGGTAGATGCTCTCGTTCAGAGCTTTTTAAATTGTTTTTAAAAATGCAGAGAAAGTTGTATTTCCTGTGTGATTTTAGGGCCAACTGTCGGCTCACCAGAAGATTGTCCTCTGCTGTCTTACAAATACAACTTGTGTGGTTTCCATAATTGGAATGTGACTGCAATGACACAACTGTGGGTTCTGTGTTTTTAATGATTTTCCTCTAGTACTGAAAAGCGTTTCGAAGTGCAGTGGTTTGTGAGTGTGCCGGTCTTAAAGTTTGTGTGTGTGTGTGTGATGTTTGTGTGAGAGACTGTATGCGAGAGTATGATCAGAGGGACCCAACATCCCTGTTGTTGATGCAAATTATATTCGTCCTTGGTGTCTTTCAAAATGATGGCATAATAAAGCAAAACAACTGCACAACCGCTGCCAAGTTAAATGGGAAGCTTATATGTGTGTATTAGATATGCGTGCCTCTGGAGACTGTGTGCGCCTTCAGTTGCTGTGTTCCTGCTGATGCTAAAGGCTTGTCAGTCATGAGCCAGGAGGTACACAGCAGAGTTATACGCTCATTTTTCTAGCTGTCAGCTTTTTTATCAGAGTGGGAGGGTTGTGACAATGGAAGTCTCATCAGTCTAACAACGACGACACCCACTTCACAATATCTCATTTATCGCCACAAAACATGGCCACGCAAAGGACACAGTTCACTGAATCCTGAGGGAGTTTTTGTGTTTCTATCCCCATGAAGGTCATAAAGGATCGAAAGATACGGAAAATCGCAATGAAATGAGGATGTTTTTCCGGTTTTTACTTTTTCCACAGGGGTTGGAAGTTATGCATGGTGTTAGATTGGAAATAGTTGTTGAGCTGTAATGTTTTATTGGGATTCTCCAGGAAGCCAGAGCAGCCGGTTCAGCACATAACTCCTCGTAAACCACACAGGTAGAGGTGCTGATAGGATCTTTTCATCTTCTAAACTCAACATGAGAGGAAATGAAAAGCAACCTATTCTTTTAGCAATTGAGAAGTTAGTCTTCTTTTGTTGAAAATATTATTTTAGAGAATAAAACATTTTTAAAATTCTTTTTGTTCTGGTTCTAAAATGTAGCTATCACAGTTGCAGGTCATTGAACTTAAAGCAGTACCCATCCCAGTTTTAAAGAGCGACCACAACATCACACAGTGTCACAGAATCTCTGCAGTGTAAGAGACAGTCCAGACTTTAAGTAATTGGACAAATTCACATTTTCGTTTTTGCATATTCAGTATGCATTAAAGTAATGGACACCAAAGTGACAGTTCTTAATTTTGGTTTGTGTTACGTCCATATTGAAAGAAATTTATAGGAGATATAGCACATAGTGTGGGAGTTGCTGAGGAATTCAACACACACACAGGAAGTCCCACAGATTCATCATTCTTGATATTTTATAGAAAATTCTTTGCAGTCAGTCATGCAGCCCTGTCTCCCAGAAATGATGTTCCTATACAACTAACTGCGATCTTAATTATATTAGTAATAAAAATAGTTTCTGTTGTATTACATAAATTTGTGACTTATTACAAATATGTTCCTAATCAATATATCCTTGCCATTAGTTTGCTGCTTTACTGTCACTCCTTACGAAGCTAACCGGTTCGATATTTAAAGGTGGGGTGGGATTTGTTCCCTGGTAACCTGGAAAATGGGGGAGAAGCTTATTGTGAAAGATTCAAAGTGGGTTTGGCTAACTTCCTAAACCTAACCAAGTAATTGTATTGCCTAAACTGAACCAAACAGCAAGGGAAATGTAAAAGCAGTCAGTGAATGAAAGGAAACTTAAATGTAAAAGTAATGGTCCCACATGGGTCACAAACCCCAGTCATCAGGATGAGGGTACTGTTGATGACTTATGTCAACTTTCCTCCCTCTTGCTCCCTTCTATGGACTTTGTGGCTTTTTTCCCCTGGAAGCCTTTTCTACTATGTCACACTCTTACCTTTTGAGGAGAAAAAAATGTTTCCCTGAAGAACGTAAATGAGAAAGCAACCTGTTATGGTTCAGCGGCCCGCGGGCGGGCCGTTTTGATATCTGCATAAGAATTTTTCGAAATAGAACGACACTGCCAACTTGATGATAGAAACATTACACACCGGTGGAAAGCTTAGATTCTCTTGAATCCGCCGGTATAAACCACTTTCAGATGTGATTACCACAGCGGGTAATATAAACACATTTGTTCGACAAACAACGAATATCCATCCATCCGTTCTCGATACACGGCTTTAACGTACACAGCGCGACTCACATTTGCGGGTTCATTATTACACACAGATGAAAATATTCCACAAAAAGCGGCCATAATCCAACCTTGGACATCCAGACAAAACAAGCCAGTAACATATTTTGTCCAAAACATGTCTTGAAGTCGGTATAAAATCCACGAATAGGTCGTTTTCGAGGAAATGCACCTCACGATGCGCGTCCAATATTCCCTGTATTTCTCGTCATATTTGTGTTTACAAATAAAATATTAGCGATTTTTTTGTACTGAAAATGGCTAGAATTTACTGTACCTTATAGGGCTACGTTGTAAAGGAACAGAATCTTTTTGGAGCCGGTAATGAGTGATAGTATGCAGTCTTTGACCCATACATACCACCTGACACTTTGTCTTCCACAGTGTACCACAGCCAGCTTCATCTCTTGCTTTTCATAGAGTCTCTCTGCTTTTAGTCTGATCTTCAGTAAGTGAACCACAGTTCAGTCAGATTGAGATCAAGTAATTTGTTTGGCTACTAATGGATATTCCCCCTCTGCATGATAAAAAAATGCTTTAACTCAACTTGTTTAGGCTGTGTTTGTTGTTTTTCTGAAATATGAAATGCTGTTCTTTGGTTGACTCTGAGCACAAACAATGCTCCCGTACACCCCTTCATTCATCCTATTGCTGCCATCAGCTATGAAATCAATAATGAGCTCCACTGTAGCACTTCCACTAGCAGCCATACATTCACAACCCGTAATAGAACCACCAGCAATTCTTGGCTTGTGATTGGTCTGCATCTTGTGGTCAGTCCCCTGAGGTTACAGTCAAGTAGTCTTTTTTTCTGCACAATGGAAATGATTTTCTGCTCATCCACTAGACTTGCGATCCGCATTTCACCAAGTTGTTGTGGTCATAAATTGCCATGCATGCACAGGTTGAACGTAAATGTGAGCCACGTGAGTAATGTGGTGAAAGTGCAGTGCCTGAGGAACTCAATCTGTCCGGATACTTAGGGTACACCATGTCTACGTTATGCTGCTTGGAAAAATACATAAATAAATATATGCTGTCATTGCCGCACAAGTCACATTTCTCGACAGTGGCCACTCGTTTTTATGGTCCTTGGAGGTCTGACGACAATTCTGACACAGGAACAGATGAATGCACGGTCATCTCGTGGGGTAGAAAGACGTTTCCTGCCGTGACCAACCAGCAGTTTGGTAGTACCAGTTTGGCTTGTTTTTTCTTGGTGTAATGAACGGCTGTCTTGGAGATCTTCAGTTTTTCCCCGACCCGTCTCTCACTTATGCCAATTTCCAGCAGTGCCAAGATGGCTGCCTTTGTGGGTTCATATAATTCTTTTGTTTCCGATATTATAAGAGCTGACAACTTCTGAGTTGTGCTACGGCTTGAATGTAAGCAGGAAACCGCTCCAGACCTTTGCATGTGCGGTGCTGCTTATGACATGAAATGGCCTCTTATATACCCAGGGAATACAATTAAGTTTAAGCATGTCAAATAGGACATTAAGTATTATGTAATTAACTGCATTTTTTTGTCGTGTGCATTGTGTTTCAGGTAATGTATCTTTAGTGGTAACAGAAATTAAAGAGACCAAGGGTGGTCGAATATTTTTTCCTGGACTGTATATCTCAAACTGGAGTGGAATGAAAACTGTCTTGTTTAATTGCTCGATGCTTAAGTACCAGGTCCAGGTAATTATGGGAGTACAGAAGCTTTGTTTTGGAACTGTGTTTGCAGACTTTGCTTCCTATTTGATAACAACCTGACGCTAATACACTGAGGTGCCCTCATGTGTGTGCTTTCTTTATTAAAATCATATTTGTAAGAGAAAGATCAAGGGAAGACGAGTTTGTGGTCGTGTGTGTGCACATGTGCTTGTGTGCATTGACCACCTGACAGTGATAATGGCTGTCATAAATTACTAGTAGGCCTTCATAGGGCCTGATAACTGGCTGTTAAATTCCTCCCCGAGGGTTTACGAGCACTTACAAATTATTATTTCAGGTTTGTGTGTGTTTGTGTGTGTGTATGCACTGACATGCTGTGTAGCTGTTCTATGCAGTGGCAACGACTGTGTACGTTTCTGAGCAAATGCCCATTACCTGTTAATCTTCATATCTTGAATGCATTTGTGCAATGTCTCGGTTTCTTAACGATTTCACAGTTAATTAGTTCCTGCTTACGTTTCCTTACCACCTGCTGCTTTCTCTCCATTTTCCTCTCAGTGAATAATAAGGTGATCAGCTCCATCATTTTGTCACATCAGCTGCATTTTCTTTATGTTATTTATTCATGACTAGCCATTTTAAGCATGTGAATATACAGCGCTGAATATTAGATATTGTACAACCACGGTCAGTTTTCCATATCCAGTATGTTCAGTCGGCTTTACTGTGTTTATTCGGCCATTCATCCTGTTTAAGAGCAGACACTACTTATAGGCTTTCTATACACAGTACACTGTAATTATGTATAGTTGTATGTGTGGTCATATCTGTGTTTTCTCTATTTTTTATCTTTGCCCATAATTACTGTATGTCTGTAGGACGGACAAGCTCTTGCTAGAAATACATGTGTTTACAGTTTGTACCCTGACTTTGCACAGCATGTGCATGTTTGTGTGTTTGCATCCTCGCTCTTGCTCTTCCTCACTTGTTGTTGATTTGTGTGCTGCTCTCTTGTTTTGCCTGCAAAACACCAGTGAGATACATGAATACAAAAGGAGAACAAAAATGAGATTCGGTAAGGTTTTCTGTGGACAGAAGGTAAATGGAGAAAGAAAAAGCAAGTAGCACAGTTGTAAAAGCATACAGTGGCTTGATTTGTATTCTGCACAAAATTTTGGACTTCCACATATGTTTCCACTGCGCACACAGTGACTCACAGTTCCATGACAGACTTTTTGTGTCTGCAATGAACTAATGAGCTGCTGTCCTAACAGCAGCCCTGGTGCCCTGGTGCCCTATCTACAGAGCTGAGCAGACGCTCAGTTGTTTGTGCTGTCTAATCAGTTGATAGTTTACCAATATTTTTGCTTTCATATTTCTCCCTCAGGAATAGTAAATCATTGCAGGAGCATACAAGGGGGAAGTGCAGCTTATAGTTCAAAATCAGTGCTGCTTTGTTTTGGTGACCAGTTACAGTATGCAATCAGGAAATGATCAGATAGTCACGTACAGTGCGCATACACAGGCTGCTGCACAGTATGATAATAAAATACAATGACAGTAACAAACATAGATACATTCATATTTTGTGTGCATATAAATATGATTTATCAGAGTGATTGCTCACAAATACTCCTACTCATTAAACATAAAAGTGCGTGCCTGTACGCTCACACTGGCGACAGATTCATCTTCATTAGGACTGTGATTAGGAAATGAGGCCTGGGGGTGTTATTGGTAGTTCTGATGTTGCTCTCTGATGTCTCTCACTCTGTCTCTTTCAAATCAGGAGATGCACTCCTTTCATCTTCTCTGCTAAACTATATCTGCTCTGTGTTGCTCATGTCTAATTAATACTAAGATCACATTAAACGTAACTGACATCAGACCAGACAGACCACAGCTCTACCGGGGTAGTTATATAAGGACTATCCATCATAGAAGATCTGCTGCCATTGTGTTTTATGCTGGTTTGGATACATTGTAGACTACTGAAGTGGAAACTTGTATGTGTCTGTGTCTTGATGCCCATTACAGTAAAAGTGTTAAGACAGGTTGGTAATCAAAAGGATTTGAGAAACTCTGGTGCATCTGTCACATTTTGGCCTGATTACTGCAGGATATATAACACTATTTCTGTAGCCTAGAGCCAGCAGCTTTGTGCCTAGCTCTTGACTCTCATATAGAAATGGGAAACAAGGGAAAACAGCTGGCTTGGCTTTGTCCAAACGCAACCAAAATGTGCCCACTGATACCTCTAATATCCGCAGATGAATCTGCAGAATCCAAAGCATAAAAGTAGCAAATGAGGATGTTTTATACAGGACTATTTCTTGGCCCAGCGCAATGGCTTCATGAAGTCCCCAGTGGTTGCTTGATAACTACAATACCAGGAAATTTTGTCTCTTGGCCAAGTAGTAGTCCCACCTTTAAGCTTTCATAAAACCACATGTTGTAGTTTGCACTTGTACAGATCACACAAGAAAAAAATATTAATCTGTGAGCTGTGTGACACATGCACTCTCAAGTTTGACTGCTTTGTATGATGGAAAACATAATTGATGGAGAAAGTTAATATTCCACAACATTCAAATAATTATAGAACGATGATTAGTGAAATCAATTGAAATTCAATTTGAAATTAATTACCATGAAATTAATGTTACAGAGTACCTGACAGACTCTATTAGCGCCCAACCCATACTGGATACTGGAAGCCAGTATCAATTTTAGGTTGCAAGGAATTGTAATACCAATATATTGGCTGATATTGTCTATAGATATATACATAAGTATGTTAGAGCTATACTGAAAACAGAATTTAATGGAGACATTCTTAATTTACTTAGCTATGTGTTTTACAAAGTTGTTTGTGATGTATTATGATGGCAGAATTTGACTCCATACCACCCTCTGCTTAGCTGTGATACATACTCTGCTGCATGTGCTGCGGCTAGTTTTCTAAACTTTGGAGTCGGAGCTGAAATCACGGAGTTTTCTCTAATTATGAACACATATGAAGTCCTTCAATGAGTTATTTTGTTAAAGTAATGAGGCTACCATTATTCTGTTTGTATTTTTGCAACTATTGTTTTTCATTTATGTGGCTTGTGTATATATATATATATATATATATATATACACACACACACACACACACACACAGTGGGTACGGAAAGTATTCAGACCCCTTGAAATTTTTCACTCTGTGTCATTGCAGCCATTTGCCAAAATCAAAGAAGTTTGTTTTATTTCTCATTAATGTACACTCAGCACCCCATCTTGACAGAAAAAAACAGAAATGTAGAAATTTTTGCAAATTTATTAAAAAAGAAAAACTGAAATATCACATGGTCATAAGTATTCAGAGCCTGTGCTCAGTATTGAGTAGAAGCACCCTTTTCAGCTAGTACAGCCATGAGTCTTCTTGGGAATGATGCAACAAGATTTGGGGATCCTCTGCCATTCTTCCTTGCAGATCCTCTCCAGTTCTGTCAGGTTGGATGGTGAACGTTGGTGGACAGCCATTTTGAGGTCTCTCCAGAGATGCTCAATTGGGTTTAGGTCAGGGCTCTGGCTGGGCCAGTCAAGAACGGTCACAGAGTTGTTCTGAAGCCACTCCTTTGTTATTTTAGCTGTGTGCTTAGGGTCATTGTCCTGTTGAAAGGTGAACCTTCGGCCCAGTCTGAGGTCCTGAGCACTCTGGAAGAGGTTTTCCTCCAGGATATCTCTGTACTTGGCCGCATTCATCCTTCCTTCAATTGCAATCAGTCATCCTGTCCCTGCAGCTGAAAAACACCCCCCACAACATGATGCTCCCACCACCATGTTTCACTGTAGGGATTGTATTGGGCAGGTGATGAGCAGTGCCTGGTTTTCTCCACATACCGCTTAGAATTAACACCAAAAAGTTCAATCTTGGTCTCATCAGACCAGAGAATCTTATTTCTCATAGTCTGGGAGTCCTTCATGTGTTTTTTGGCAAACTCTATGCGGGCTTTCATGTGTCTTGCACTAAGAAGAGGCTTCCATTGGGCCACTCTGCCGTAAAGCCCCGACTGATGGAGGGCTGCAGTGATAGTTGACTTTGTGGAACTTTCTCCTATCTCCCGACTGCATCTCTGGAGCTCAGCCACAGTGATCTTTGGGTTCTTCTTTACCTCTCTCATCAAGGCTCTTCTCCCACCATTGCTCAGTTTGGCTGGACGGCCAGGTCTAGGAAGAGTTGTGGTTGTCCCAAACTTCTTCCATTTGAGGATTATGGAGGCCACTGTGCTCTTAGGAACCTTGAGTGCTGCAGAAATTTTTTTGTAACCTTGGCCAAATCTGTGCCACAATTCTGTCTCTGAGCTCTTTGGGCAGTTCCTTCCACCTCATGATTCTCATTTGCTCTGACATGCACTGTGAGCTGTAAGGTCTTATATAGACAGGTGTGTGCCTTTCCTAATCAAGTCCAATCAGTTTAATTAAACACAGCTGGACTCCAATAAATAAGCAGAACCATCTCGAGGAGGATCAGAAGAAATGGACAGCATGTGAGTTAAATATGAATGTCGCTGCAAAGGGTCTGAATACTTCTGACCATGTGATATTTCAGTTTTTCTTTTTTAATAAATTTGCAAACATTTCTACATTTCTGTTTTTTTTTCTGTCAAGATGGGGTGCTGAGTGTACATTAATGAGAAATAAAATGAACTTTTTTGATTTTGGCAAATGACTGCAATGACACAGAGAGTGAAAAATTTCAAGGGGTCTGAATACTTTCTGTACCCACTGTGTGTGTGTGTGTGTGTGTGTGTGTGTGTGTGTGTGTATATATATATATATATATACTCATATTCATGAGTAAGGAAAAGCACATGAAAGAATTTGAAAGTGCAGTTTTAACTATGGTTCAGTTGTTCTCGTCTGTCTCTATGGAAGCAGGGAGTCTCAAAGGAAATGCATGTTAAACTTGCATGGCACCATGGAGATTTGGGTAACAGCTCTTTTTATGCAGATGTGTTTTTTTTAATGGTCTGGTGAGCACAGTTGTCTGTTATCGAGTTAAGCAAGATCCCACACACACACGCACACATAAAGACGGACAAACACACAGTGTAACTATGGCCACCAATTTTCCTGTACGCAGTGATTTCTCCCCTGGTTCATCTCTCTCTCTTTCTACCCCTTTCACCAGGCTGCCTTGCCATCCATAAACTTGTTTTTAATATGAATGCACTTTTGCTTTGTTTGTACAGCCCGGCCCAATTTCCCATTCATATTTGATGACTCCTCTTGCTTAAATGATAAAGGTAATTGTGCCTGCCAGCGAGTTTGGCTCCGGTTCAGCAGCACAACTGTGGGAGTCTGCAGCAAACAAACACTGCGGCTCTACCAAAAAATGTGAGATAAAAGCATGTCCGACCCATCAGCATACAACACAGCCTTTGCTCCATTCGCTTCTGGGTTTGTTTCATCATGTAACCTTTGATGAAAATTAAATTCTCAGGGTAATATGTCTGAACGCGTATTTCACCATGATGTCAAGTCTCTGCTCAGGACTGTACAGTGTGTCCCTGCACACACCTTGCTTACATAAAAGAACATAGAAAAGTGCAGAAAATTACAGTCAGTCACAATGTCACCCAGAGGATGTTATTGTGTGTGCTAGTAATGTTTTCTGACATCCACATAACTGCATGTCAAGAACAAACAGGAGTCAGAGGTTCATGGGAAACAGATGCTGATTGGATGAAGTAATTGATGCCCTTTTAAATCTCATCAAATTGTACACGCAATATTACACACGAGTCCATCAATGCCTTTGAGGTAAGTTTAATGGTGCACTGTATCTATTGATGTTAATGTCACAATGTCTCAGCTTAGTAAAGAGGTATTAAGATATCTGAATAAATAATGAGACAAGCTTTCTTAATATGTTGCGTTTCTTTCCCATGTTAAGCTGAAATAGAATTAATGATAGGCATATAAAATATAATGTCCTGACAGTGATTTATTTCACCCTGAATGCTTTTCTTATTTTAAAATATAAGCAAATAATCTATCAGTATTCAAAATTGGATGTACATGGAACCAAACTCTAATCCAACTGTCGAGTTTTGGTGGTCTTTACAGTGTTTGTTGTATTTCTGCATAAAGATTTCCCCTGAATTTGTCCAGCTACATAAAACTACATTCCCCTGTTTACCTAAGATAAAGTTTTCTAATAATTACGCACTCTCGCCAGGCATTAGAGTAAATATATTGCTGCTTCTGCAACTCCTGTTTTGGGATTCCCTCTAAAAATGTACACAGAGATGGATGTCTTGGTTTTGTACAGTTGAAGTAAAGATTAAACAGTCTGCAGGGAAAATTTAGCCGTTATATTCAGCATATGTTTTCTTAGGGGTGAAAAACAAAACAAAACACTACATTATAGTCAGTTCTTGATATGATTGTTGACAGCTTTCATTAGTTTGCAAAACAATATTTTTAATGGGGGGTTTTATTTGCCTTGTTTGCTTGGTTCGTAGGGACATTGCGTATTTGCCATTTAACACATAATTTGTAGCTGTGGAACGTTAAATGAGTGACGGTTGAATTCAAGAAGTGTTGGAAATACAAACATAAGCTGAGTTTTGGTACGAGGGTTCAGCTGTGGCTGATTCCTACGAATACCAATCTAAGAGCTGTTGTATCCCTCTATTACTGCGCTCGTATTATAGTGCTTTTCATCACAGAGGAAGGCTGTAATTAGACTTAAGGATTCTTTGTTTCTCGTGCGTTTCCCGTCTCCCTTGTTCAGATGGTGTCTGCACTACTTCTCCTCAGAGTGATGATGCTATATATAAACTGCAGCCACTTGTCTCTTGTCCATTCTCACCTAATATGATTCTTGAGAGTAGGAGCTCCCACACAAAATATAAACTGCCGTGTCTTTTTCATTCCCCAGGAGAGATGTGGTACTTTTTATACTTGTTAATTAAGACGAGAACAAGATATGTCTTTGTGTGTGTTGGGGTGACAGCGAAACCAAAGAATGAATCTGAGTGGAAAAGAGGATAGGACAGGTTGTGAGTGGCTGTGAATCACAAGTCTGTGATGAGGGCTAATGAAAAATAATTACGGCTGAAAATAAGATTGGACAGTAGACAAGACACTGCAAGCGCCTGTCTCATCCTCCACCTCTTTTGTCATTCCTCTCCCGTTCTCCTCTCCTCTCACTTCCTTCCTCCCATTATCAGAAAGTCCTTCCATTTCTCTCTCCCCCTCTCTGTGCTTCTCTTTGAAGGCCAGAAGCAGATAATGGGGAAAGTAGAGGCAAGCAAGAATTGAGGGTTTCCTAATAGCCCTGAATGTGTTATTGTATTTATCAGGCCCGAAGACCAAGCTTGACAAATTTAATTAACTGTGAGGAAAGACCCTTTTATTGCTTCAGTATAAATACCTTGAATATTATTTTTCTGTTTGCAGAGAGAAGCTGCACTCCACTTCTTTCTTTGATGTGGTTTAAAATCCCCTCTTTGTTTCTCAAAGACACATTGTCACATAAATTAACAGCGATGATTCAGAATAATGGAGTCCTGCACACTGATGACCCCTTTTCTAGGTGCAAGGCTGAAGAGTCTGGAGTGGTGCGTGGTAACACAGTAGTAAATGTAAACAGCTTACACTACGTCTCTGGCAGCAGTCAGCTATATACTTTTACACCGTGTGACCCCAAAATAGCATTGTGCTGCTCTATTTAGGGCAGCAAAAAATATTTATAGATATTTACTGTTATTTTCTTTCTTACTATTATTGTTGTTGTTTTGTTATTATAGAATTTTATTCATTATTTTATGTGGCACCCTTGCTGCTACATGTTCACTCTTTTTATTGATTTTTTTAAAAAAAAAAACCTTGTAAATGAAAACAAGTAATCACAATTCAGTCATAAATCAGCAATCAACTTATGAGTGCGCCTACTTCTAATTTCAATATGAAGACTGTTATACTTTATACTTAAACAGACGTTTTTTCAGTTTTTGTACAGTCAGCTTTATTGACATTTTTAAGACAATTACGAATGATAAGAAAACCGCATGTTGGATTTCTGACAGAAATGCGGTAACACATGATACCTTGAACAATGATCATTTACGTCAGCCTGCGGAGCAAACACTCCCTGCACTCAGTCCCAGCACAAAGAATTAGCTCTGGATGACGCATGTTGGCTGTTCTGGGTATTTACTGGAGAAGCTAATTTGAGAAGTCAGGTAGTTCCCAGTCCACAAGTAAATAGGGATAAGAAGCAATTTATTACCCATTATGTACTCTTGTTATCCTGGTTTACCCGGTGCACTCATAGATCCTGGGATATAATCGTCAGACCCCATAAACAAACTGTAATTTTCACACATTTCCTTGTACCGACCGAGTAAAGATAACAGACATCTGTCGGTGTTCCTGCGAAATTCAGTGCTTTTTATTTCCCCTCAAGGCTCTTATGTAACTTTGTTAAGCTCATTTCAGTGAGAGTAAGACACAAAATGCAAACAATTAGCTGTAGTGTTCACTCGTTGTCATCCCTGTGTTAGACAAGGCTTGGACATTGAGGAATATAATGCATAAGCTTGACTGTGAGAAGACAAAAGGGGAAGTGGTGAAAAAAAGTTTAATTTCCCAGCTTAGCAGGGGCAAACCAAGTTAATTAAACTTTGTATCTTGTGTAAGACTGTATAAATAATTTATTAAGGCTATTAGAGTGAAAGAAGAGAGAGGGAAGGGAAAAAAAGTTATCCTTCATTTTATCTTTCCGAGAGTCATTTGATTTTTTTTTTTATTGCCTCCAATCAAGAGCAAACTGTAAAATTAACTGAGAATTCCCAGGCAACTCTAATACAGCTACAGGGTAGTGACTTGCCTTTTTTGACTCTTTGGAAATTGGCAGATAAAACAAATGGCCAGACTGTTTTCTATACTGACTTTCATCATATATTCAAAGATGCCTTTTTTTTTTTAAATCAACTGTTGAATTCACAGCTTCATTAGTACCTTCAGAGTGATGCGAGTACTTAAATCTGTAAATGAAGTCATTGGTCTCAGTGTTTCATAGAGGTGTAATTGAAATAACTTTTGATTTTTTTTATCATGAGCTCAAAATGTTCATTTGATAATTGAATTGATCTTTTACCCAGCTGGAAACCTTAACTGTTTCTTGGATTGGCTGATGCTAAAGTGTGTGTATGTATTCTCAGAAACTGTAACACTTTATATTTGTCTGGAACTGGTTTGTTTTGGTGTCTTGGAAGGTAAGAACAGTTTGTCTCCAATAACTGCTGCTGTGCAATGCAGAAGATTAAATGATCTCAGTTGTGTAAGAGAAAATATGGCCTGAATGCATGCGTTTTTGTTCACGCTTTGGATGTGGAAAGTGAGCTTTTCTCTTTTAAAATGCCAGAAGTCGGATGTCCTGCGGCGTCAGCCTGTAGAGTCATTATGCTTGGCTGCTGCCTTCTTCGTAAATCAATGCAACGTTTGAAAATATCCCATTTTGTTTGTGTGCGTGTGTGTGGTTGTCATGAAATGGGTATTTTAAAACCAAAAGTCATGCATTTTGCTGTCCTTCCTGCTTTCTTCTACTTACCAATCTGTTTGAGAAGGTATCACTTGTGCTAACTGTCTAATGAACGGTGAAAAATAGAATCTTTTCATGTGTCCAAGGAAATTATGTAGCATAAGCATATAAAATAACAAAGTTGCTTTTGTTTGGTGCAATTAGTTTTAATTGATGTGTTTTGAGTTTTGTTTTGTTTTTTTCCAGGGAGTGCGCAGACATGTATTCATACCTGTCTAAACATGTACTGACTCTTTGGTGATGTTGAGCAACACTGTGAAAATAATTAGTCTTGGTAGTAAATGTTCAGAATAACCCAAACCAAACGCTCACATCTTCTTTCCCCCTCGGTTGTTCAAATGAGGTGAAGTGTCACTGAAAGACTGTGATAAGACATTCATAAAGGCGAAGACAGAGAGAAAGAGAAATAAAGAGAGAGAGAAAATGTGACACAGAAGTGGCTGCACTGCACCATGATAGATAAGCCAGGAAAGACCCAGGCAGCTCTTCACATCTCCTCTTATGCTTGATTGTGAGGACAGAATAACCTTTCATCAGCGCCCCATCTGTCCTCGCTTCTCCTCCATCTTTATTTTCAGTGTCCAATTTAGTCTTGAATACTGACTCTTTTAATACACTGGACAAGTATACTGGATTACAGGAAGTCCTCATACCTTGGTCCTGCTCTTCAAAGCTGTCCCCAATCACCTTTTTTTACCCTCATATTGACTTCACTATAAATGTGTTCAACTAAATTGCTAACAACGTTTGAAGCAATCTCACTGTCAAAAACCTTGGGGAGAAGTAATGTCATTGTGGGATCATGGCAGCAGTCAGGCAGCAGAAGTGTGGAGATGAGTTTTGTAATTTATTGCAGAGTAATCTCCTCCCATTAGTAAGTAGACCCAGTTTGCTCCTTCCGTGTTGCTGTAGAGGAAAATAAGATTGAGTGGAGAGAACAGATGAAGTGGAAAAAGTCAATTGGATGCGGTTTCATTTGGGAAAACACTTCCCTTTTTCCGTCACCTTTGAATAAAATGTTTAATCACGATGCGATTACTGGTTGTCAGTATAATCGATACGGGTTTTCACTCTGTCTTGACAAAAAATTAAGTTTTGTTCCTATAAATCTCCATCACCTTTGCTTTCTTTTCCTGTTTCCACTTCTCACCCAAAAGACTCTTGCAGATCAAAGTATGTGTTGTCTGCTGCAAGAAGTAAGTCTCATATTCTTTGTTTGTCATTTTCTCCCTCTTCCTCCCTCCTCTGAGCCTCAACCTCCCTGTGTGACGTTGGAGCTCAGATAGGCTAAACCTTCACAGCGCCATCTCATCCATATTTTACAAAACACCCTGCCCATGCTCACCCCTGTCTTTTTTTCCCCACTGTCCAGACTCTCCTTTCAGTCTGGGGATATGTTGAGAAGTGTGAGAAAGGAGGAGAAAGAACAGACTGTATGCTTTGTGAATGTGATAGACAGAAGAGCTTTAAGGGAAAGTGCAAGGGAAGCTAGAGGAGGCAAAGACAGAAGAGGTGGAAAGCATTGAGGCAAAATGTAAAGCTGTTGATGTGCATCCATGTTTGCTTTGCCTGACTTTAAGTTCAGAGTTTTAAAAAAAAAATGGTGCCTCAGTCTGTGTGACCACCTGCGCTTAATTATTTGCACAAACCATCATTTCCCATTTGCCTCTGAGGGAGAAACACAACCACCTGTATTTCTTCCCACTCTCTCTGCAAACATGTTAAGGATTTGGTGAGAAGAACCAGAAAACGAAAACAGTTCATTTACTTTGTCAGCCAGCACATTCCCATGTTGTCACTTTCAGGTAAAAAGTGATCAAATAAGCAAAAACGGGTGTTAGGGGTGCAACGATTCCAGCTGTTTCTTTCCCAGGACTGATTCCAATTATTCAACTATTCGTTGAGGGACTCTAATATTTGAATCAAAAGGCATCGGAATACTTTTTGTTAGATGCCACGAGGCCAGGTCTTTGTGGTGAGTGGATCAGTCACTTTATAACAACTACATGCTCCACTTAACAAGGTTGCGTCTGATCCCTACTTCATGTTCAGTTTAAGGCTTTCAGAGCCAAACTCCGCAAATCTCACCGAACTTTACAAAGGTCTTTTTTTTAAGCTTCAGGAGACTTGTTCGGGCTTTTCCTCTGACAGCAGCAATTAGCTGGTGGGAGTCGGCGCCTGTGTTTTGCTCCAGTGGTACACCTACAGTGCAAAGACAGACGCAGTCCCATTTAACGAGCAGAAGCCTCAACTGAGCAGCAAGTCTGCAGGATAAACGATGCCGGTGTTACATGGGGAGATGTTTCCTTTGCTAAAGCACATTTAACACACTGTGGATACTGTGCTTTTAGTCCCTCAGACCCAAGAGTGTTCATCGTGAACTTTCATACTGTGTTCATAAAAACAGACAAGTGGACGCAGCACAGGCTGGCATAGAGCTCAGCAGGTAAACAACTTGAATTCTCCCTCCTCCTCCTTGTTTTTGCTGTCACTTACATTGCGGATCCCTTTTACCTACAGCTCAAAAACCTGGCCTCTCTATAGTGAAACAAATACAGCTGTGTCTGAAAAATCTATCTTCTTTCCTTTCACCTATTTTTTTTTCAAACGGTAGCCCTACTGTTACTTTGAAATCTTCCTGTCCATTAATATTGCAGCTACTTTCTGAAATATGTAGCTGTGAACGATATTGATTGATGTAGAAACCTCACAAAAAATCTTGTAGAGTTGTTGAAATAATCTCCTCAATAATGTTTCTGTCAAGTAAAAGTATTGGCTCTCCCAACTGCCAACACTTGAAAAATGAATTTGTGACTGTTTGTCTAATAGGACAAACAGTCTAATCTCTCTCCATCTTTTGGAAGCAAACCTCAGAATCCAATAAGTCTTTTCTAAAGGAGTCTGCTGGGAGCACTAAATGCTTGCCAAGTAAACATATAGATCCACCAAAGACAGGATTCAGATAACTGTCAAATCATCACAGTCAGTAAACTGCAGAAATATTTGAACAAAACTCCAGAATGATTGTGGGGGAGAGGCAACAATTACTGCTGTTTGTAGAAGGATTCGAATGGGACAGTGCAAAGGACAACATGATGGCTGCCTTTTGACATTGCTTTGAATGTTTCCAGTTGTTCCTAGATAATCGGATTTGCTGATGTTGCACGTGATCTACTGATGCCATCAAGCTGAAGAAGCATAAATACAACTGAGAGCCAATCAGCTCATGTGTGAGGAACATCAGTGTTGTGTTGTAAGAGGTTTAAGTAATCCCCTGATAGTGAGCGGGATGAAATGTTAACCTGTTGTTCATAAGATGTCGTGTTAAGAAATTATTTCTTGGTCATGTTAGCCAATCACTGGAGCGTTTAGGCTAAAACTGTAGCACACAAGAATATGTGTCTAGTATAATGAGCCACTGTGCTCCATGGTGTCAGTGTTTGCAAGTATATTTTCATTATATACCACTTCTTTTCATTACATGCTTCAGGCTAAAGGTGTGAGCTTTAGCCAACAAAAATATTTCATCTTATTTTAATGCCTGGGAAAAAACTAGACATCTCAGTCCAATTTGAGCAGTCACCGTAAGCTGGTTTCTCTCCCTGCTGCATAGGCAGTGGAGCATTGATTCATGCAGCCTGGCCAGTAGGTCTGTGAATGTGAAATCATTATTGAAGCTTGACATAATAATGGGCTCTTCTTCTGAGAATCTTGGCCCTGCCATCCCCCTCCAGTATTGAAGTATTTAAATTTGTGATTCTGTCTGAAGTAATTGCTTCAAGTAGGGTAGGTGATTGAATTTGAATATATATACACATATTTAAGATTTAAACCCCTTTTGAGAATTTAATTATTTAGACTGGTTTGATTCTGTACCCATGTGTGACTTTTTTTAGTTGATACTTTGAACCAACAATTGATATGTATGACTGAGAATTCTGGTGATAGGACTGACCTGTTTTATATGCTAATAACAAACTTTAAGTCATCCCATATTAAGCATGCTAAAATAAACACTAAAGCAGAGTTCACATCCAGCCGAGTATACAGTCTGCTGTAAACTGATGAGCTAAAACATTATAACAGGTGCAGAACGATGGTGATTATCTTGTAACAATGACATTTTCCAACATCTGACATATATTATGCATTCAGTGAGCTGAAGGCTCTTACATGTGTTAGACGTAGAACAAATGAGCAGATGCAAAGCTTTATGGTTTGATGACTGCATCAGAGCATTTACAAACCAGCTGAAGAATGTGCAGGAACATAATTGATTCACAGTTTCACCAACTTAAACTGATGAATAATATAGAACATGCTTGTTTTTGGTGAGCATTTCCATCAAAAATGAATACCTCTAGTACTGAAAATATCTAAATATTGTGGTCCTAAATATATTGTGGTGACACCACAGGTCTTGTAGTCTTGGTGGCTCGGAGCTGTTCTGACGACAGACAAAGGCCAAAAATATAGTAGATAGGGGTGTTTGGCTCATTGGTGCCCAATAAACCATGCAGTATTATGTTTGTGGAAAGACCTGTTAGCTGTGCTTAAAAAGTATTTTACTGAAACGAAGATCCGACTTAAGATCAACCTTTTTCATTTTCAGAGGGATCTGATCTAATTACGATGAATGATTGCTTTTCATAAGCTCCATGGTTGCTGATACTATTATCCCACTTATCTAGTGAATGAGCTGGAAACTATTACAAATACTGCTCTGTGCAGTTTTCTGACAGGTGTACGCAGAGCCTGTGTGCAGTTCGCTGTACAAGCTGAAGCACTGGCAGGGGCCATCCAGAGTAGCTACAGTAAATATCACTTAACCGATGCCAGTCAGGGACTGATTGTTTCTGTTTGCTTAGATGAGCCACAGACCAGTTTATTTGTTTTTTTACTTGAGGAAAACTAAGCAGCATCTTTTGGTATTTTTGAGACATCTAAAAAAACATTTCACTGATTGTAGCCTGGTAGGGTGTGTATTGAAAAAGCAATCAATATGGATTATTTTCTGGGCCGAGATGAGTATAGGTAGTCAATGAGACCGATAAACGATATTTGGAATACATTAATGGTTATCTATTATCAGCATGTGATAGCAGAGGACCTGTCAATCATAACACATTTCTAAGTTAATAAGTATTAATATAGATAAATATCTACATATACACATTAAATGTTGTATATTAACATGCGATCACATGGATTCTGTCATTTGTAAGCTTTGCATTAATTAGAATTACTACAACTGTATATGTATAATTGTTGTGTGATAACAACAGAAGTGAAGGTTTCAGAGCATCACATGACACTAGGATGCTCACCTATGTTTACAGTGAGATTGAAAACTGTTTCTTTCCTGCATTTATGTCTACCATCCTTCTTTGGCTTCTTAATCTTTAGCTGTTCATTATGTTGAATATGTTTTGCCCCACAAGGCCCATATCCTCAAGCATTATATGTTATTGTGTTTACGGTTTCGGGATAATTTGTGGCTGTCACCAAACTTAGCCACCAGGAGTTAGTGTTGCCACTTTGAAAGTGTCTAATGTTCTGATTTATGAAGATAGTTTGGGCTTCTTGTTCAGTTTTACAAGTTGTGTATCTGCCAGAGGGATGTACCAACAAATAGTAAAGTTAATCTGACTTTAGAAAGATGTTACAGATACTCCAGAGAGCCTTAGCTGCAGACCTGTGAGTCTCGTAGTAATAATTATAGCATAGCATTGCCAGCAGAATAAGTTCCAAATGTTCCAATTACACTGACACCAACAAGTGAATTATTAGTGTATTTTCAGTCTAACAGCGAAAATGGGTGTGCTTGTGTAAGATTGCTTATTGCAACTTTGACAGTATCTGCTACCTTTCCTTTAAAACACAGCTCTGCTCACCACCTGTGCTCAACCGGGCTAATAATTCTTCTATCCTTTTTTTCTGGTGCCTGGAAGTGATCAAAATTTAGTCATTGTGGCTGTAAATCCTTTACCATCCTTCTCCGCCCTGTAATGTTTCACTGTAGTGATATAAAATGCAGGAAAAACAACAAAAAGAAATCTTTAAAAGCTATTTTTAAGCTATCATTTTAATTCATGGTTGCACATCTATTAACTTATGGTAAATAAATTGCAAATTTCAGTGTAAAGCAAAACAAACAAACTAAAAACACCCTCCACAGGCCTTTGGAATCCCTGCCTTCCAGAAACTATGATTACATACAACTAATAGGTCACATCTGAGTTTTGAAAAAGATGTAATGCCAACTGATCTTGGAAATGCAACATTTTCTTGTGGTGATTACAGTGTTGTTAAATGGTTTATACACAGCTGCAGCCGTTGGTGACAGAAAACTTCTGCAGTGACTTAAGACACAACATATTTTTTTTAACATTTACCCCAAAACCATTATCTTTCAGCATCCATTCCCATCACTTCCCTGTGAGTAGTGTTTCATTCACTCAAAAGACTGTTGCCTTTAAACAGAGTTGCATTTGTCACCACAACATACCTGTGGAGAGCAATGTAGTACTTTGCAAAAGACAGGGTTCCTACTGGTCAGTGAAGTCTTTACCCTAAACAAAAGAAATCCATTGTTTTAAATTTTATAGTACATTAATGTATTGATTGCATGGTTGTTGGTTACAGGATAATTCCAGCATTGTTTTTGTCTGTAAACTATCAACACATCCCCACTATAGAGACATGAATAAAAAATACATTCATCCAAAATCCAATTATTCTCTGTGTAGCCACAGCCTAATAGCTTATGCACCTGTGTCTCAGGACTTCATTGATGCCCCCCAAAAACAAAAAACTGATGAAAAATCCAATCTGTTGGATCACATCTTCCTAATTTCATGTTCTGAAACAGTTCTGCGAATGCGTATAACGTCAGAGAGTAGCTCCGTCTACCTTAATAAGGCTTCAAACAAATGAAATAGGCATGCTGAACATCAGGGTTAGACTTTTTGGGTTTCATATCGTCTGCTTTTACTAGTTCTTTTTTGTTAATTAAATGCATTTTGTCTGTTGTCATCTTTTTTGCAGCAGCACTAGCTGCTGCAAAAAAGTTCTCCAAGCTCTCACAGTCTTGTGTCACTTTCACTTCTTAGTCCAACAGTGTGAAAAGGGAGATGTAGCCTGCCACATCATCCTCTGAGGACTTTTTTTCAATTTACAGCATGGATATCCTGTGGTTGTCAAAGCTGGGTGAGACCGAGATGAAGGGTTTTGGCAAAGATGTGGGGCAGGCTACTAGTGAGGCTTTTGTGGGTTCATGGCAGGGCTAGAGGCAGATGTGTTTTGGAGTCATTTACAGTTCAGATGGAAGCTGTACGTTGCTGCTGGTAGGATTTGTTGTAGGGAGACACAGAACCTGGATGATGCCTGTTATTCACCTCCAAGTGCCTCCCAAGTTAATGGGCTTTATTGTTGCTGACTGTAATGGATTGGAGTTGTGACAAGTTCTCACTGTTCAACAATAGAAGCTTTGTAAAGAATGAATAAGTAGTCGACTGAGTATTTTTTTATTTTTTTATTTTAAGTCAGTTGGGACGAAGTTGCATTCAATCAGTGTGTGTGTGTGTGTGTGTGTGTTTGTATTTGTGTGTGTGTAGGCATACATCTGGGCCTCCTGTGGGATTTGAATACCATTACCTGAGTTGTTTATTCCACTGCTCTCCACTGGCATTCAAGAGAAAAGGCAGACCATTCTCCTAGGAATTGCAGTGCACTTCTTCTCATACTATATCAACAGTTTTATAACCGTAACACCGTTCATTATGTTATTTTATTATCAGAATATTGCCCAAATGTTTTAAACAAATGTGCACAGGTTTGCTAGAAATGCTTTGTTTAATGCAAACAATGGTAAAAAGTCATTTGGTCCTTCTTTCTGATGCCACAGTAACTATAGTTTTTCTTTGTTTCATATTATATTTTGAGATAGAGCACATTAAAAGCTTAGTTTAGCTTCTATTTTTGTCTCAGTTTCATTTGCACTATGACAGACATTTACAATTTAAGAAGAGCTGAGCTTTCTTATCAACAGTTCCAGTTTTGCACACAGAGCCTTTTTTAGCTGCCTTGCTGTGCAGTCAATAATGATTTGGAAATTTGATTTTCATTCAAGTAGAAAACAGTGCATATTCATTTAAGTTCGGCCCAGGCGGTTTGTGTACTTAGTAGGGGGCCCTCTCACTCAAGGCTCCAGAGTGGGAGCATCCAGTTCTCCAGCTGTTTAGCTGAGGGAGCAGCTTCAGTGCCGGAGACGCTGTTAATCCTGCCAGCATAGGTCACTGGTGGGGATAATTGATGGCAGGTTCCAATGATCTTCTCTGCGTGATGGAAGCTGCCTTCGCTACTTTACATTAACTACTAGTTGAAGTTTGCTACAACTCCCAATCCCAAAGTGTAAAAATCAATGCCAGGTGCTCTGTTTGAACATTTCTAGTGTCATTTTCAGCAAATGACACATTCATGACAATTTAATTCTGAACAACTTCACCACTTCATCTTAGCCTGAAGAGACTTGCATTGCTGTTAAGGACAAGGAAATTCAACTTGTACTTTTGTCGTCTCATTCTTAGGTCTGGTGAGTTTAGGTCTGTTTTGTGTCTAACACAATGCCAGGGCTTTCCCATTTGGATCAAGAAAACATATCATAGTGAGAATCTGTGTACAGGACAAGGTTTGTTTGGTATGTAGTCTAATAAGGAATATACTCAGTCATCATTTTGTCCTTTGATCATCTAGGAGCAGTGTTTAGTGGGCTAAACAGAGAGCAAATTAATTTGTGATGCGATCATCTGGTTTAGCCATTCGAAGGCTCTGTTTCCATCTATCCAGCTGTCTATTCTGCAGCTTAGGTTAAGGATTTTTACTCTGCCTTTGAATTCTTCTGTCTGCTGAATTTGACCCTTCCAAGGCTGCTTATGCACACACACACTGTAAGATACATTGCTGAACACTTACTGTCACTTTCCAAAATGGTCTGGATACGTACATCAAGGTGGGGATGTTTTAAATACAGTGAAGCTAGCAGAAATGCATGAGGACTTCGATTTTTGATATACCTCCTTTATTAATTGGAATGCTCAACACGTTGTAGATGAATAAATATGCAAGCGAGATGTGCATGGGATGCATTCCGATATTACACTCATTGTATGGGGCTCGACTTATGGACACCAGTGACTGTGAGCATTTTTGGGCAAAGAATAAACACACTATGTGGAGAGTGAACATTCAGACCACTTACAATGTTTTTGGTGTGTCAGAAGTGGCTGTGAATATATTCATGTGATAACAGGAGAGAGAAAAGAAAAAAATGTCCTAACATTTATCTGCATGAATTTGCATTGTTTTCATTGTTTTACGTGTGCGTGAGTGTGCACATAATAGCATGTGTGGTTCAGACACCTACACACACACACACACACACACAGTGATACAGTCTGACATCTTTAATAAAGTCTAGTCAACAGAAGACCTCATTAAACGCTCTGTCACAAGTCATTCATCAAACTCTGACAAGCAGACATTCTAAAAGTTTTAAACATTTCAGTGCGTTGCTCTGTACAAATGGCATATGCAGAGTTTGTACAGACTCCAGTGTCTGCCTGCTATTACAATTTGTCCTGTGAGAGATCCCACTAGTTAGAGACGAAAGAGAAGTAAATACCCAGAGCACACTAAAGAACAAATGTGTGTTCCTACACGGGAATGCTGCCCCCAATGTGGAATGACGTGTCATTGATTAAATGACTGATAAAATTATCAAGATGTCAGTGGAGAGTGTGAGTGATTGGGTTGTATGCCCTTCCTCCACTGACACATTATCACTGATTGGCCTGCTGAAGTCAGAAGGATAGGAAGCCAGGATGCTATGTGGCCTTGTTTACCCGTGACAGACGGTACCATTGTCCTTCTTTTAGCCTCATTCAGTCACACAGACAACCTAAGCAGGGTGGTCTGATTAGGGTCAACAATTCTCAAGTCATTGCTTTTCCACCCTTTCCCCCACAGAGACCAATTTCCAGCAAGAATTGTTTCAGCCGTCCCAACATTTGGTAAAGACCAGATGTTGAAGTCAGAAATTATGAACCAGCCTGAATAGTGTTTGTGTCTCATGCATTATTTAAAAAATGTATTCTCCTTTTTGTTGTTTTTTTAATTCTGTATTTAATCGGCTTTCCAGTAATCTCTACTCCAATGTCACCCCAAAGCACTTCCAAAATTAAAAAAAAGGCTAATATACAGGCTGTGAAAATAAACTATGCAAATCTGAATTGAAACGGTCTACAAACCTATTAAAAATGTTTATGTTTTGTGTAGCATGGGACCAAAACTTGTCCCTCCAGACCTGATGAAATGTGCCTCGATGACGTGTTTGGGGCTAAATAAATGGAGCTGGGAGTGAGACGACGTTTGACAGCAAGGGACTGAGCAGACGGCGGGGTGTGAAAAAGAAGGGGACATACAGTGTACAGAGATGGGGGGGTGGGGTGGGGGGGAGCAGTCAGAAGCGTCTGGGACCCATTGAATCATTGATATTTGTCATCCCTCTGCTTCATTTTCTCTCTGTCATTTCAACTCTGCAACCCTGTCTTCTAAAAAATATGCTTATGTGCATCCAATCTGCATGAGCGAATACTTTTAGCTGGAAACATAATGGAGCCAAGATTATGCCTTTAACCAACATGACAAATACTCATACTGAATACATTTTCAAAACCGACTGCCAGTGCGTAGTGCTTAGACTGGCTGCCACTGCGAAACTTTGTCAACAGATTTGGTTTGTTTTCCCTACAATATCCTGTTCTGCCATGATTAATGTGTCGCTGGTTATGTTCTGGGCTTCTCAAAGCACTTTGTTATAGTCGGGGAAGGAGTGTGGTCTTGAATGCATATTGAGGAATTCAGTGCTGATTTAAGAGATAAGAGGGATGCTGTTGCTTGTAATATATTACCAAGACTTTAACCAAGTGTTTTATATGCTTAAAGGCATGTGGGATTGAGGAGACAAATTCATGCATCCAGGGAAACAACAGTCAAATTCTTTTCATAGCATGGCTTGTTTACTCATGCATGTATGTGTGATTTATGTATTTGTATGTCTAACCCTACTTATGTACATTCTGTGGGTGTGTATAAGGCTGTGTGATTTGGAGAAGGTATGTATATTCCGATTTTTCACATTGATATCTTCTACCATTCAATATTCACTCTCTAATAGATTCAGAATAGGTACTGGAACATTACCACATCACATGCAATCAAAAACGTGGTATTAGAGAATAAATTTGTTAAACCACTGACACACCAATTTAATACTGGGGTTAGACATGGTGTGTAATGTATATCCTAAATTATAGCCTTTTGGATTTACAACTCACATTCTTTTAAATTGCAGTTTCAGTTCAAAATGAATTCATTTTCTAGCTCTAGTGTCCACGATGATGTACAGTGTGCATGAACATACAAGACACATCGGGCCACGTCATATGTATGCGATTCCTTTTTTCTTGAAACAAAGGATGTGAAACAATTGTGCATCTGAACTGTAAGTGAACAAGAAACAGTATTCTGGATTCAATTTGTGCACTTTAATTTGGGATTTTCAATTGTTCGACTGACCGGCATTGTTTTTTTTGCGATGTGAAAAATGTATCTCAGGTAACTCCATTTTACAACAGTTGATAAACAACACTCTTAAAATGGAGATCCACTAGAATACAAGAGGCTTTCTGTCAGGTGCAGTACCATAAAGGCCTGCTGTCCTCTACAAACCTGAAGGGAAAATAAGGAATGACAATTTGGTGAACTTGCTGGGAAGCAGGGTTGCAGCTTTCTTTCCTCAGCCAGCATCATAAACAGCTCAGGGCTTTATGGACTGTTATCTCTTTTTGATTGATTTTCTGTCTGGATGCCATGGTTTTGTGGAGGCAAACACCTGTCAAATGTAGAGCCTGAACTGACAACCTTTACTCTTTAACTCTTTTGTGTCAAGCAGAGTAAGCAATCACTGGCATCACCAAACTGGTACATCTGCTGTCACAAGGGCATGGAAGCTCCCGGTAGCTTGTCCGACAGACTGGACCGACTTACCGGCCGGAGGGGTTCAGCTGCTTGATTTTCTAGCAGATACTGCAGGCGGTTTGCTGGTGATGACACAGGTGGAAACTAATGAAAGCAGTGTTTGCGCACAGGAAGGGCTGCTACAACACATAGTAGCCAAGTTTTGTTTGGGTCTGACGTGTGCAATACCTCCTAGAGGTTGTATCATGAGATACGCTGACTGTCAAGCCAGAGTTTTTAGTGTCACAAAGGTGACTCTTTTAACCTGGCTAGATCACCATGGTAACTGATGCTGCCAACTAACCTGCTCCAAATGAAGTCATGCTCAGAGTTTTTGAAATTGGTTGTAAGAAGCACCACACTCTCAACAATCCTTTTCTTCTCCATATTCTCTATGTAGATTCTCAGCTAAGAAAATACACAACATCTACAAACCTATTGAGCCATTCATAAGTAATATCTCTGCCTGAAGCCGTGCAGCAACGGGAGGAAAACCGTTTGCATTATGTTGCCATGGGAGCCTATACATGCATTAGGTGGTGATGCAAAAAAATGCATAAACCTGTTTTAATGCATGGTCTTCCTATTGTGCTGCTTGATCCATCTTAGTCTGCTGGTACTGCAGCAAACAGGACACAGATTAGAAAATTGATTATTCTGTTGGTATTTATTGCAACGAATTTTCAATCAGTCACAATAATTTTACTTTGATTTGACAAAAAACTAAAGGGCTTTCCTTATATCCTTCATTATGGGACAGTGGCCCAACTAAATACATGTTTTAAGCATCATGGGTAATCGTATGAAATTTAAAGTGGAAGAGCTCTAATGTGCAGCTGTCATATTATACACAGTGTTCCTCTTAGCTGGAGTAGCTGGCTCACCATATTGTGCAGAAAAAAAAAGTCAAAACCTGGTGGAGAAAACCCAGTTATCAAAGAAAAGTGATCACCATCATTGCAGTGCCAATTATCTCTGATTGAGGTTTTAGATTTTGAAAAGCAAGTTAATGCAAAGAAAGCCGGGCTACTTCAAATGCACTTTATAGTACGTCCCTTGGGGTAATAGTCTGGTGAATTTTCAGCTTTGTCACTTGACTTGCTCAGATATAGAAGATAAAGGTAATCAGAGTAATCAGCATCTGCAGTTTCCACTGTCTACCTATGCTTTCTTGTCCTAGGTATCATACTGTTTGACTTATGACAGATCTTGGGAGAGTTGATATTTTGATTTGTATGATAAGAGAAATGTGTTCAGACAAATTGGAGTGGTGTTTAATGCGATCATATGTGACCTTTGTTCTATCGCAAGAGGTAATTCAATCAAACCTCTCTCACACCGTCTGTCTGTCGACTTTGCAGCTTTGTCTTTGTCTGGTTTCCTTTAGGACAAAAATACTTTGACTCCAAAAAAAACAAAAAAACTAAGTGAAACGTTTAGCATTCAATGTGATTTTTGACAAGTTAAAAAGCCCTTCATATTAAGACTTGCTGTCTTTGCTCTGGAAAAACATTTCACACTGAATCGCAAAGCAGAGAAATTCTCCTGCACACACATGTAGCTTTTCTAAACATCTCCAATCAGTGATTTCACAACAGGGGCTGTGCCTGACAGACAATAGAATACACCTGCTGTGACACAATGATTAAATTGAGGCCAGAAAATTCCAAACTGGTACAGAGACACTACATTATTTCAAGTGTTTTTGGATAGCTGAGCAAGATATTACATTGTTTTCTAGATATTGACATTGCTAACGGAGTCTGGCCTACTGTATTAACATTTTTCTGCAGTGGTTTATTTAAACAAAGCAGGAACATTCATATTTTGCCTCTCACAATGAATTAGCACGTTGTAGGCCCTTCCCTAAGGGTCCTAATTGGACAAATGCACCCTGACCAGGATTTCAACCTCAGATCTCTCATGCCAAAGTCAAGGATGTTAGTCTCTGAGCTGTCCAGAAGCATTAAAATTCACAGCAGTGTAAGCTTGGCTAATTGTCATAACTCTGTAACAGCACCCTTTTAAAAGTAGCTTTATAGTCTCTCTCATGACCAAGAATATCTGCTGCATCTAATGTTAATGACTGCAAGAAAAATGATAACAATATGTTGGCTGAAACCTGAGCCACCGACAATTACACAGTGGACACAAAAAACTAGACAAGTTTTCTTGATGGAACAGCTGACAGCACAACTGCAACTAAAAATCCCTGTTTTTGAGAGGAAGTGGGGGCCAATGATAGAATTCCTGTCGTAGGACTCAACCTATGCCTGTATTTTCTTTTTCTTCATTTTGTATCTGATTTTGTATTTGGTATGATGCCCAGTCTCAGGACAATGTTAATGTTTTTGTTTATTTCATTGCCCTGTTATATGGCAATAAAGTTCTAAAAAAAAAAAAGTAGCTTTATGTAGTGTAGAAATTGTATGCAAATAAACCCATAACTTTTTCCAAGCAAAGCTATATGACAGAAGAGGCATGATGGCAGACCTTATAGTAGCTCATACAAATGGATGGACATCAGCACTGCACCACCTCATCAATTCCACACAATTCTCATTCATCTCTAAATTACCTGTCAGGTCAGAGTATATACATTAAAGAGAGGCTTTAGCAATGATAATGCAGCACTTGTTAGATGTTCTTCTGTTAAAGGTCAACATGCGTAGAGCATACAGACCACTTGACATAAAAGCCCATTGTCATGGGTTTCCAATAGTGAAGCCACAGCCTTAAAGGGAAACCTGTCCCAGTTCTGCAGTATCATTAAAAAAATCGTTTTCATGTAATTAATCCTGCATGGCTGCTTCACTGGTTTTTTTCATTTTAATTCTAGCAACCTAATGTGTGAAAGATGTGAAAATCTCACATGAAAATAATCTGAGTCACCTCATTTCCTCTTTTTTCTAGAAAGAAATTATGCATGTGGGCCTTTTTATTGCTTAAAACGTTTCCTGGAAATGACTTTGTCTTTTGGTTGAGCAATTTTAAGCTACTGAGTTTTGCCAGTGAAACCGTGAAAGAATGAACATATCAAAGCTGCAAAGTTTGTCTTTCTGTGCTTTTGGAACTTACAGAGGAGCAATTTAATGAATGTCTGTTTATAAATAGATGTTTACGTGGAGATTTGATACCTTTATTTTGAATAAACACTATAGCATTGTTATTCAGATTCATTTGCAGACTCTCCAAATTTGGAAACTCTGTCCTAGCCACATGTATAGACACCAGCGAAAACAGGTTGTTGTGTGGGGATGTGTGTGTTGTGTAAATGGGAAAATGGATCAAAGAGCAGGTCAGGACTGGTTATCATCCGTGCGGGGGTGTAGGAAGTCTCCATCGTGACTAATGGGTCTCTGTATCTAATTAGAAGACCAAACACACACATGCAGACACACTAACAGAGTGAGATTCAAACACTGGGTAGCCTTACTCTTCATATCTAATGACAGGAACCTTAAATTATATTTGGGTTTGTCAAAACCCAAAAGAGAAAGCGAGGACTGGACTACTGATATTTGCCTACATAAATATTCAAGAGGTTCTCTGAAGCAGCAACAGGATTATGACAGTAGCAGTAATGGATTACCAACAGGTGGGCATGTTAGTTAACTCCTTCACTCTCAAACCAACCTGCTTTTAAACTGACGTTCTTGCAAATAGGAGGACATTGTTTTATTGTTCCTTTTAGCTGCTTGTTTGTTTGTTTGTTAGTAGCCAGTTTGCACAGGTCACTTGTGGTGTGTCATTCTTCTGTGTTTGTTGTTGTGTGAGACTAACACATGGATATGTGTAGAAATCAGTAAGTAGAGTTTGTGTCACTGGGTTTTCATTTTAATCATAATGTGGGAGCGATGTGAAAATCTCACATGTTGATAGTTTGGGACTAGATAAATAAGTTCCTTAATTGTGCAGAAAATGCATATGGATCTTTTCTTTCTGGTAATGACATTTACTTTGGGCTCACTGAAATTATAAAGGTATTCTCAAACATTCCATCATCTAAACTGTAGCTCATTTGTGTATCTCTAAGCCTAAACTGTAATCACTTTCGTTGGCTAGTGCAATATGTAAGTTAAGCCGCTGTTTGTTGCCACATGTTCCTTTCCTTCCATTTTGTAAAGGGCTGGCTTCCTGTGCGCGCACTCTCGGTGCTGTCTAATTAGTGCGCGCACTCTCGCGTAAAGGTGGAAGCTGGTGGACGCTGAGCGGCTCAGAGGAAACTTGTGCAATGGAAACTTTGGCAGATATCGCCAAATGTCTGTCACATAGCTGAAATAATTTCAAAGTATATGGTCCAAACGAACTCTCCCAATGTCTGACGAAGGAGAAGAAAGCGACAGCGGCGAGAGAGTGCGTCTCTCCGAGTCTCCCTCCCCGCCTCTGTCTCTCGGTCTTCCCCGAGGATCTCCTTCCTCTCCGCGGCCCCTGAACCTCTTCTCCTCCGCCTCTCCGCTGCTGGGGGACACGGACCCGCCTTACCTCGCCACTCCGGAGTGTCTTCACCCGTCTCCAGAGAACAGGGAACTCGGGGACTCCACACACTTCACACCACCAAAGTTCCGCCGGCGCACCGGGGACACCGGCTCTCCACTTCGGTCTCGGCCGGCTGTGCGGATAGAGGAGGCGCACGACCACTACGATGAGCCTTTTTCCAAGTGGAGAGGACGAGGCGCGGCGAACGCTGATCGCTTTCAGCACCGCGGACAGAGACTCCAGCGGGCTCCGGAGCTCTCGGACTACGGGAACCACCACTCTGTTGAGCACATAGACACCGACTTCAACTCTGAAACCCGCCAAACGTGAGTCCTCCCTTTTATTCTTAACCTGCAATTTTAATTTGAACTATCCAGCGAGCAGCTTTGCGGCCTTGTGCAGAGTCCATGTGCTTGAATGGAAACTTTGCAGCTATGCAAAGAGGGTGCTGGGTACTAATTGGAAACCTGTTCTGGGTTGAGTGGATTTAATGAAGAGCACGTCCTAATCCACCTGGAATGTCAACAAGTAGAGGTCAGTTTTGGAGAGTGTGTTGGCCAGGATTTTTACTGAACCAGTCACACATTGTCTGTGTCAGTGATTCTTTGGATTAGGACAAGGTGCTTGGACATTTGATTGGCAGACTTTTGCAGTAAATGCATTAAATGAGTTTTATTGGAAATTACTTTGCATTTTAAAACATAACTTGTGTTGAGATGCAGTGGAAACCTAATCATTAGATCTCAAATATTTGAATGAGGCTTTCTCTGTTGCTCCCGCCCCCCTTCACTCTGTTAGGCTGACTATGTGGACAGCAGAGTGATGTGTTCCTTGTGAATGAGTGTATAGGTAGAATGAATATACTTAAAGAAGTAATGAGTGTGTGACTTTGAATTAATAAGTGTGTCTTTCCGCTCTAGCGCCAGTTTTGTTGTGTTTAGGGAGCATCTGGAATGGTTCCAAAACATAAAAGCACCAGTCAACAGGGACTGTGTGTGTCTTTGCGTGTTTGCGTGTGTCAGTCAGAGTAAAGTAGCAACACTGGGCTAAAATTATGTGACGCTCAGCTGGAGCACACTACAGAAATTGGCTTGCATGGTACATCCCAGCAATGTCACACTTATCACACACAAAGCCCTCACAGATACAGTCTGTCTGTGAGTGTGTGTGTGTGTGTGTGTGTTTTTTTTTTTTTTTTTTTTGCTCTGAAATTATGCACTAGTTTCCCTCATTTCTCAACTGTCTAATGTATTTAATTGCTTCACTGTGAGGCAAAAGGCTCACAGCACCATTTGGTGGGCCCAGTCTACTGCGTCCATGTAGGACACATCCACAGAGAACAAGTGGCACACACATGGTGACACATAATGGCTATTCATGTAGCACTGCCAGCTTAGCTCTGACTATCAGACACTGAGAATGGCAGAGCTCAGCTTTGGGTCTTTGATCTTCGCTGGTCTGCCTCTTTAATACAGCACTGTTCAGTTTTAAAAGGCCTTACTTGGAAAAAAGCATGTATGCTCTCACTGACTCACTGATGCCTGGCCAGGCTAAATATTAGGAGTGTGCATGTATGCATGCGTGCATGTGTGTATGCGTGTTAATGTGTGTGTTGTGTTAGAGCCTGTAAGAAGGGGTGAACATGCCTGTTTATCGTTACTGCTAAATTATGGTGAGCAACTCACCTTTGATCTTAGAAATTGGCAATTTGCTGCTTGAAAGTGTGTGTGCGTGCGCTGTTGCGTGCGTATGTGTCTTTGATAAAGGCAAGGAGGGAGCTGAGAGTGTAACTCTTCTCAAATATTCTGTTCATGTCTGTGCACTGATAAAGTGCAAACTCTTTAGTCAGTTCTGTAAATAATCCTGCTGAGTCGAAGCATATTCTTCACTCATTATCCTCAATATTTGAGTTCCAGCCTGATTCATCTTCTTCTTTCCCGTTTTTCCTCTCTAAATGTATTACCTGCACTGCTTACAAATGACTTGGCTCAAAAAGTTCAATTGTGAAGAAGAGGACTTTCTAAATAATTTAAAAAACTTTTGTTTATGACCAGAAATCTGACAGAGGAAGTTATTGTATCTTATTTTCTATATGAAGCTTCACTGTACATTTACATCTCATTATTTAGTGTTCTTGGAGTAATCATTGTAGCAACAAAAGCTGTATGACAACTCTCAATTTTTGATATTCATTTAATGGAATGAAACGATTGTATGTGGACTACAGGAATGGCACTTAACTTAGCTGCGAAGTTTGCAAAATCTGGAGTGTGACAGCACTGTGACTCAAACTGAACTCATAATTCAGTAAACTGAAGCCAATTAAGTGTCTGAGATGGCAGATGAACTGTAGCTCAAGAACCTTGAGGAAGGATTTTAAAACAAGCTGCAATGGTGTGTTGGAATCACTGGCAGAAATGGTGTAAAATTGACATTTTTTTCCCTATTTGTCAGTTTTGTTGTTAGTAGGAGAGGGAACTGCTTGATTGGACATGCACTTTGAGAGATCTGCAGGAAGCACCGACTTGGATACAGCATCAAAACAAGAACTAAGTAGATTCAGTGATGGCTGAATCACTGCAGTTTGTAGCCTCAGGATTATTAAAGTGTGCAGATAAGCTTGTCCATTAACACTAAATCAAATAAAGTGTGAAAAGGTTGCCACCACTGGTGATCCCACTATGTGTGAAGAGCCATTTTTACAACCCATTGATTCTCCATTATTTAGGGTTCAAGCTATGACCCTTTCACATAAGTTTACAATATGCTACTTAGTGTTGAATAATGGAAAGTGGAAGTAAACCGATGGATTACACTTAATGGGATGTGCATAACACTGACATCTAAAATAATGTCAACTGTGCACACAATTAACTGAGACTCCTTCATGTTCATGGCAGGAGTCATGTCTCATGAGCATTTTTACTGAACCTCAACTACACTGCTCTAGTCATATAACCCTAATCTTTGTTAATTCAAATTGTCATAGCAAAGACATCTCACGTATTGTTTATCCTGCTTACAATGGCATCATTGACCAAATGACACTTAGTTATAACTGTCATAGCTAATTCGTAGAGATGCCGACATGTTCATGGCAGGTGTTGGGTCATGGTCATGGTTCTGTGTCATGTCAGCCTTATGCATATTCCTTTAAGTAAAGTAGGACCAACACATGGTTAGCAAAGACAGTCAAACATACAGCCCACTAAAGAAGCATTTTTTTCTGGTGTTTGTGTACCAAAGCAAGGATTAAAATTGAGTGGATTTTGGATATATTTTCAACAACAGGTAGACAGAAAGGTAGTTCTTGTGAGACAGGATGAAGTGTGATGTATTTTTTGTTAGTTTAAGGAGGCCTTGGGAGCTTTTCTTTTTATGACATGGCATCATTTTGTTAACCTGTTTGGAAGCAAAGTGCTCTTGTTTGCAAGAGTGGTAATGTGGCTAATCTTATACGCGTACATTAGGAACTAAATAAAATCAATATTATAGAATCACACATGCATTTACGCAGTCCCTGCTTTACTAGCTAATCTCTCTCATCATTCTGTCCTACATACAGGGACACAGTTTCTTTCCATCTATCTCCATTGTGTCTACCTCCTCCTGCAATTTCGCATTGAAATGATGCAGGTAAATTCTATTTCAGATCCGAATCACAAACAGCCAAAGATGGATGGTGAGGGAGATGGAGAGGGATGGAAAATAGCGATTCATTACATGAATATAAGGTTATCTAAATGGGCTGGCAGCCAGTCTGTCCCTTTATTTATGAGGAATCTTACCAGTACTTACAGATGTGTTTGTGAGTGTTTGTCTGCATATTTTTGTGAGGATTCAGTGAGAAATTAGGCACACCTTACCGCATAATGCATTGTAGCAAATCACCAACGCAAACTATGGCTTTAAGACATGAACACTTTTCTGATGGAGTCAACAAAAAAAATATGAGCTTCACAGAGGTAGTGCTCGCTGTAGGGTTATTGTATCGGTTTGCATTACATTTTACAGAGACTGTGGCGTATGTGCACATTTTGTATGCATTGTATGAGAGAGAGAGTGTGAGATTTTGCCCTCTCACATTGATTGGCAGCCTTAGGCATGCACAGCTGATGTTGTAAATCGAAAATCAAGAGCTGTGGACCTTTCATACCCTTTAATCGTACACTGACAAATATATGTGTTCTCTCTCTCTCTCTCTCTCTCTCTCTCTCTCTCTCTCTCTCTCTCTCTCTCTCTCTCTCTCTCTCTCTCTCTCTCTCTCTCTCTCTCTCTCTCTCTCTCTCTCTCTCTCTCTCTCTCTCTCTCTCTCTCTCTCAGACACACACGTTTGTCTTGGTCAGCTCTCTTCATCTTCTCAGTTCCGCATCCTTTGACACCCCTAGGGAGTATTTCTACCTTGAACAGATTTCCATTTTCACCTTTTCCTTCTATGTCCTGCCGTCTGCACACACACACACACACACACACACACACACACACACACACACACACACACACACACACACACACACACACACACACACACACACACAAAGAAATAGCTCAAAGTACAAATAGTATTGTGTGCTTTCGTTATTTTTAAATGTGGTGGCAGCTCTTACTGTAAGACTGGACCTTGTCATTTGTCAGGTTATTGTCCCCATCTGAATTACACACACAATAGCAGAACTGTATTGAAAATCTTTTGGGAGTCTTATATGTGTACAGTACTAATCAAGTGTGGCTTTAAAGATATTCAGGTGTGCAAATAGGTGGGATTCTTTTTAGCGCATTCAATAAGAACTGTTCTGAATGACATACTGTCAGCATTGCCAAGATTAAATCTCAAGTCTGAATTGGTAATTCTCTTTTTTTTCTCCCCATATCTGGGGATTTTCAAAGCTTTCTCTTTTTTTTTCACTGTGTGGATCAAGACACACATATTGTGGCAAATCTTTGTGTTCTTAAAATACAATAGGGGGAGCACAATAGTTCTGATGAAAACCATTTTGCAGTAACAAGGGTGATTAGAAGGTGTTCTGTGCAAGCTCCCACAATGTGTCACCAGGGACCCTGCTCCTTTCAGAATAAATGAAAAACAGGCGTTGTAGAATATAGGAGGTGCATGTTCATATCTGTTTCCATGCATGCGATAGTAGATAAAGACAGATTCAGCTTTGGTCACAGAGTTCTTTGGTTGACCACTGATGCAAAGTGCGAATTTGTCATGCTGATGCCAATTAAGCTGACAGCTTCATCTCTGTCTTGCCAATCAGAGCTGTTGACCTGAGATGGCCCTGCACTGAGCTTTGACCCTGGTTGCGGCTCACTGATCCAGCCAGGGCCAGATGTATGACAGATGTCTTGGTAGTGCTTGCTGAGGTCAGAGGAGAAGTCTGTGTTAAGCACCAATAATAGTGTTTTTGAACAGTCCTGATCTTCAGAGAACATCCACATGAGGCGGCAGTCAGGACTTTATCTCGATGCATCATAGACATCTAGATATGACTAATGATGCTGTCTTTTCCGCTTTCCTCTAACATCTGCTCTCTTCCCGACCACTTGTCTTTCTTTCAATTTCCATTACTTAATCGCGCCTTCCTCTGACCTCGCCTTCCTTCTCTACCTCCATCTCCATCATGGTTCTTCTTGTCGTGTTGCCTAATTTCACTGTTTCTTTCCTGCCTTCCAAACTGCAGGGTGGAGGCCATGCACCGCCGGCACACCACACTGAGGGAGAAGGGGCGTCGACAGGCAGTGCGGGGTCCAGCCTACATGTTCAATGAGCGTGGCTCGCCACTCACTGCAGAGGAGGAGCGTTTTCTGGATGCTGCTGAATACGGAAACATTCCTGTGGTCCGCAAAATGCTGGAAGAGTCCAAAACCCTGAACTTCAACTGCGTAGACTACATGGGCCAGAATGCTTTACAGCTGGCAGTGGGTAATGAGCACCTAGAAGTGACCGAGCTGCTACTGAAGAAGGATGGTTTGGCCAGGATTGGAGATGGCCTGCTTTTGGCCATCTCCAAGGGTTATGTTCGAATTGTTGAAGCCATTCTCGGCCATCCTGCTTTCGGTGGAGGTCTCCGACTGGCTCTGAGCCCTCTGGAGCAGGAGATGCATGATGATGACTTTTACGCATACGATGAGGATGGAACACGTTTTTCGCATGACGTCACGCCCGTCATCCTGGCTGCTCACTGTCAGGAGTACGAGATTGTCCACATCCTTTTGACGAAGGGGGCCCGCATAGAAAGGCCACATGACTACTTCTGTAAATGTTCAGAGTGTGTGGAGAAACAGAAGAAAGACTCGTTCAGCCATTCTCGGTCCAGGATGAATGCGTATAAGGGCCTGGCCAGCGCAGCCTACCTGTCACTCAGCAGTGAAGACCCTGTGCTCACCGCCCTCGAGCTCAGCAACGAGTTGGCAAGACTGGCAAACATCGAGACAGAGTTTAAGGTGAGGAGGTTTCTCTCTTTCTTTGCTTGTGTGCATGTCTTTTACTAGTGTAGGAAAACAGAATTTTGCTCTTCAGGAGATACGGATGGAATACAGTGACAAAACAACTTTTAATCATTTTGTGTAGCAAAAGACATAACTTTAAAAGAAGAGCCTATCCCAGCTGACTTAGGGCGAAGGCAGGGGACACCCAGAACAGGTCGCCAGTCTGTCGCAGGGCTACACTTGGAGACAAACAGTCACACTCACATTCACACCTACGGACAATTAAGAGTTACCACTTAACCTCAGCACGTTTTTGGACTATGGAAGGAAGCCAGAGTACCTGGAGAAAACCCATGTATTTACAGGGAGAACATGTGAACTCCACACAGAAAGATCCCAGGCCCACATCAAGGTGAGAACTGGGGATCTTCTGGCTGCAAGGTGACAGTGATAACCACCAAACCACTGTGTAGAACTAATCAAAGTTAGATAAATCCCAGCGAGTAATAGAAATACTTTCAGCGTGCAGGAACATGCAAATTATTTTCCTGAAAATGTGCACAGTTACATCATTTACAATGTAATATTTTCAGTTAATCCCAATAGAACAGTGATATTTTGCGTGTACAATGCACTTGACATTTCCTAGATATGAACTCATTGTTGTACTACTGCAAGTTACAAAGTCTGGCAGGTTACAGAGTTTTGTGTAATGCCATTGTTAGGCCGAACTGTTGTCCTCTTCAAGTTATCAAAAATGCCACAAGTTCTTTAATGAACGTGTCAGATGGTGAATAAATATTTAAACTTGACTTGTAGCTTCTCCCTTTGTTCTGAGTAGGGTCTATCAAATATTGCATTTTGCAGTAATTTCAGTGACTTCTGGTGTGTGTTTTTTACAGCATTGCTGAGTTTTTATGCAGTTGTGAACATCATCATCTTTCCTGCTGGTGCAGAAAGAACTGAAAGAATATAAATAAAAGATGAAATCAGTGATTCACTATCCACTGATCTTTAAGAATCCAGGTATTCGACTTGAAACGAATTACGAAATGGAATTGCTACCATATTCCATCCCAGGAAAGGACATTACCACCTGCTGGGGTATTTTTTTTATAGCTTTATATTTAAATAGAATGGGTATATAATGCTGAAAGAAAATTTGCAGATCTCTCAGCCAATGTTTCTCCACATTCCTCCAAATGACTTCCATCTTGAATGCATTTCCCAGAACAATGAGAGTCTTTTATTACCATCTGATAGCAATGCAATCTTTCCTCAGGTCGCGGCAAAGTAAGAATTGCAAAGTGGAACATGTTATTGTTTGATGGATATTAGAGCGATATTTGTGCACTTAAACTGAGAGAAAAGATTACGTTCTGTACACTACAGTCAAGGAATCCTGTCAGGCTACAGTGATAACGCTGGTGGTGTGAAAATATATGACTGTGTTTGTAAAAGTGTACTTGTGTTGCTATCTTGGTGAGGACCAGTTTGAGTTTAAAACTTGTGAGTCAGGACATTTTGGAAAGAGCTTTTCATAGTATGCTAAAGGTCTTTAGACTCTTCACCACATTTTGTTACTATGCTGTGACATTTTGAGGATAAAACTTGGCGTGTAGGTTAACTTTTAAAATGGGTTTAGTTTAGGATTAGTTTAAGGATTGTGGTTGTGTTGTGATGGATAAGTGTTCAAACGTGTGTGTGTGTGTGTGTGTGTGTGTGTGTGTGTGTGTGTGTGTGTGTGTGTGTGTGTGTGTGTGTGTGTGTGTGTGTGTGTGTGTGTGTGTGTGTGTGTGTGTGTGTGTGTGTGTGTGTGTGTGTGTTGGAGAAAACTCGTGATGTGTTTTATACTTAAATGCGGAGCTGTCTTCTCTTTTAAAGCAGGCTGATTGGTCGGGGCTGGTGGCATCGCTTGCACTGTGTGGCAGGAGTGGGTTTTAGGCAGCATCTTGCTCTAAAAATTACATAAAACTATTATTGTCCCCCAGTACATCTCAATCTCAGTGGATCTCAACTCAACACATCTCATCCCTTGTTTGTTTGAGAGAAACGAACAGTTCTACCAAGAAAAAGAATAGAGGAAAAAGGAAACAATTTCATAACCAACAGACGTCCAACCTCATACATAACAGCCTACACAGTTCAAAATGCACTGGTACCTACAGTCTTTGCATTCCACACAGAGCAAATCAATAAACTTGCCTTGCAACACTGATAGCTAATCAGGTGCAAAATTTCACGAACATAGCTGTCATCCTTGAAAATGTTGATGACGGTATTGCTAAATGCCTCCTTCAGGGCAAATTGTTCTTGTTGCGATATCCTGCAAGGCAGACCTTTTCCACAGCACCATTTAACAGCAAACATGGGAAATGGAAAAAATACGAGCTCGAAGATAGTCCTTCTCTTAGTGCCATTGAAACTGAAATGTACTGTACAAACAGGTTCGCCCCTTAAGTAAAATACACAACAGTCCAGCAGGCATGTAGTACTATTGCAGCAAAATATACCTTTTTACACATAGACAAAACTATTTTTAACTCACTGGTGATGTGCAAACATGCTTCCTTATGCTAAAATATCAGACACATCTCTACCAACCCTGTTATTTCAAGCCGCGACCTCACCACTGCTCTCACAGGCAGGCCTACCATACAAAGTGTGGATAAATGGCTTGTGACTGCCTGCCCAGAAAACAGTGATGTGAAATTATTTTTATTAGGTAATGAGTACCAACAAATGCGGTCACATTCAAACTATTATTTTGATTCCTCATTTCAAAAATGAAGCCAAAAGAATTAGATTTTTCCTTAGTAATCATACTTGAAAAATGTAATTTGTTTGTTGATTGACTGATTCATGTGGTCATTATTGTGGAAAGCATGTTCATTTAATTGGACCAATCAAACAGCAATAGTCTGGCAATGTTAAAATTCCCATCTCAGTGCTTATCTGCCCGCCTGTGTCCACCCTTGTGTACCTTCTTTTCCCCCCATAACACTCTGTCCTTCCTCATCCGTTCCATCTGCTTTCTGCCCATATTTGTGTTTGTTATTCAGCCTTTTTGCTTGTCATTCTGTTCCCCGTCTCCAGACGAGTTGATGAGAAGGGCTCACCTGAGGGACCTGTGTTGTGTTGGAGCTCATCTGTCTCATTACCATCTCATTATCACCACTCTGTCTTCTCTCTTTATTTGTCTCCTTGTCCCTCTACACATCATCGTCTCATTACTTAAAAAAATCTAATAATGTTAAGACGGTGTGCCAGTAGCCCTAGTCAATCATATTTAGTATTGGGAAATCAAACATGGGAAATAAAAGTTATTGCATTGATTAAGGCATCGTGTTGCTGAGAAAAATGTGATACATTTCGTTTCAGTTAATGTCACCTTTATGACACCTAAGCACCTAGAACGATTTCAAAAATGCAATGTTCAGCAATGATGCTAATGTGTGCAAAATGAAAGCACAAGGAACTCTTTATAGCTTTATATTTACTAGACCGACTTGAGAGCTGCAATGATCCTCTCTTTTAACTCTCAAGAAGAGAGTGAATAACAGTTTTTAATGAGACCTGACCTGAATCCATAACTGGAGTGGCTTTTTAGAGTTTACCTGGTGATTTACACTCAACAAAAATATAAACACAACACTTTTGTTTTTGCTCCCATTTTTTATGAGATGAGCTCAAAGATCTAAATTTTTTCCACATACACAATATCATCATTTCTCTCAAATATTGTTCACAAATCTGTCTAAATCTGTGATAGTGAGCACTTCTCCTTTGCTGAGATAATCCATCCCACCTCACAGGTGTGCCATATCAAGATGCTGATTAGACACCATGATTAGTGCACAGGTGTGCCTTAGACTGCCCACAATAAAAGGCCACTCTGAAATGTGCAGTTTTGTTTTATTGGTGGGGGGGGGCCTGTGGAATGTTGGTCCACTCCTCTTTAATGGCTGTGCAAAGTTGCTGGATATTGGCGGGAACTGGTACACGTTGTCGTATACGCCGATCCATCTGTGACCAACCACTTGGACAGCTGTTGAAACAATCGGTTTGCATAACCAAAGAATTTCTGCACAAACTGTCAGAAACCGTCTCAGGGAAGCTCATCTGCATGCTCATCGTCCTCATCGGGGTCTCGACCTGACTCCAGTTCGTCGTTGTAACTGACTTGAGTGGGCAAATGCTCAACTACCAGGGCACTAGATCATCAGTAAATCCACAATGAATAATTACAACCCCCCTACAAGTAGAATTCTGCGTACATTTCTACCTCAAAGTTTCTATTGACTGTCAGTATACTTCTGATGCTGAAAAACAGCCTGATTCCAGAATCCACCAACATTCCGGAACCCCGGACATTCCAGAACCCGGACATTACGGAATCCACCAACATTCCAGAACCCAGACATTCTGGAATCCCGACATTCCAGAACCCAGATATTTTACAACATTGGATTCTGGAACCCCAACATTCCGGAACACCAGACATTCCGGAATCCGGACATTCCGGAACCCCGACATTCTGGAACCTCAGACATTCCGGAACATCGGGATTCCGGAACCCCGAACATTCCTGAACCCGACATTCCGGAACCCGGACATTCCGGAATCAATAAACATTATGGATTTGTGAACAATATTTGAGAGAATTGAGAGATATTGTGTATGTGGAAAAAGTTTTAGATCTTTGAGTTTATCTCATAAAAAATGGGAGCAAAAACAAAAGTGTTGCGTTTATATTTTAGTTAAGTGTAATTTATGCAGTATGTTTAGATTTGCTTTCATCTTGGTTTCAAAGCTGCTATCCTGAAAGGAGCTGAATGAACCAATTAGCTTGCTTAATGCACAATATGTTTTTGAGATGTGGGAGTTGAGTGTGTAAGCCCTTGTGATGCTATTTTACCCATAATGCCATTCTCCTTCACTCATAACACCTCTGTTTCTTCATTGTTTCTTTTATGTGTGTAGTGTTGTGAATAAAGCATTACTCAGCAGCTAATATTTACATTTCAGTAGTTGGACATTTTCCCAAGCAGATAAATGCGCAGTGGACCTTCATCCACTGTGACACATGGGTTCAAAGATAGTTGCAGGAAGGGAGTCCATGCAGAAATACAACAGAAGCTAAGTTAAGCTATGCTTTTTTTCCTGTTCACATTTTAAGTCAGCTGTTTGTGTGTGAAGTATTTAGTTTAGTCCACAGATGTCCTTAATGCAGCCAATGTCTCAACAACATGGGTGCCCAGCTTTGCAGAGATTGGCAGTGATGTCCATCCTGTTGGGTACAGAGTTAAATATCTACATTATTAACTACTTCCTAGATTATGACTAAATTTGTTTTGCATTTACTGTCCCCAGAGGATAAGCACCCTCAATGATTTTAAGTTGTAACTATTACCACTGTCAACCTAAAAATACTACTTCCACACCTCTTGAATTCACAATACCTCTAAAACTCACTGCTTTTCCCATTGTTCAAGCATTAGTATTGCATTCTAAAGGTTGGTGTGTTCAGTGTCTGTGTGTACAGTAACACTGGAGTGTTGTGTGTACGTACAGAAAATACTATGAACACACAAATGCACACTGTGGAGTGCAAGCAAACATTACTTTTGTACCTGCTGGCACAAATGCAGAACCTGTCAGTGCAGACATAAGAGGGCTGCATGTTGGATAGTATGCCTTTGGCTTACTGCTAGCAGCATATGAGGGTCTCACTAACAACCTTATATTTACCTTCCAATGTGTTATTTTTCAAAACAACCTACTAATTTCTCATTCAGGCCTCTGGACGCATGTACACAGTTTTCAGAAAACCTGGGGCAGTGTTAGAGAAGCTACTGTAAGGCAGCAGAGAGTGTAGGTTCACTTTTTAAATTTACATTTTAATGTTTGTTTTTTTCACTCCAGGTTTAAATTCAATATAGTACTTTTGTGACAAAATGAGACAAAAGACAGCAAGAAATAACGTGAATATGAGGTAAATTGATAGCGGTGAATGTGCACTGAAGCGCATTAATACGATCTTTCTCTTCTTCTCATCCCTCCATCTTACATCTCCTTCCTCCTCTCTCCCTCATTCCCAGTGTGGCTCATGTCCCCCCTCAGTTCACTCATCTGTAACCATTCTCACTCTGTTTCACACCACTCTGTCGCCAGTTTCAATCTCTCAACATCATTCTCTGCCCGTAATCTCAGCGCTTGGGGCAAAAACTGCATACCTTGACTTGTGATTGGATTTCCACATATGTGTGTGGTATCTGTGCGTGCTTGCTCGTCATGTCTGCCTTAGTATGTGAATACCGTTGATTGAAAAAATGTTGCTGTATATGCACTTAAGTGGACATCCAAGTCTTGCCTTTGCCCGTGTGTGAACAGATATGACACTGTGAATTATTTTCTTACAGCCAGCAGCCTAAAGGAGAAATTCACCAAATGCCATCTTGTCCCCAAAGGGCCAACAGGTGCCTTCGCTTGATGCCCAGAATGTTCTTTTTAAATTGCACATAGTGATAAGCCATTTGAGCAGACTAATCTAACACTCCTCTGAGTTGAATTTTTTTCTGAAGCATCATGTAACAAATTTTAGAATCTATAGACGATAACACGGACAAATTCAATAATCAGGACCGTCACAGTCCAAGTCATGCCAGAAAGAAACATCCTCCCTAAAAAGGTCAGACATTGGTGGAATGTAGATGATGCTCATGATCAGTACATGAACCATAACACATTCTAGAGTCATACATCCTTGCTACTTTTCATACCTGCTTATAGAAACATTAAAATGAGAGCAGAGCTGATAATTTCCCAGTGTGCTAAATGCTAATTATTTTATTGAAGAGACTGTATAAAAGTTTTTCCTCCAACACACTGTAAAGGTTTACTTGAAAACAGCCCCGACATGGTGGTGAATGCATGATGAAAATCATTCCTCAGGGACTCTAAACCTGCCCCAGTCTGCTGCCGCATCCATGCTTGACCAACTGTTGTCGAACAGAATGATGCAGCAGGCTGAGGGGAGGTTGGTAAATATAAGAATGAGAAGTAAGCTGTAAGGGCCATGAGATGGAAGGGCAAAGGGTTATTGAAGCGATTATTGAAGGGACCAGTTCAGGTGATTTTATTGGAGCTATATGCTGTGTATGTCTGGTGTCAGTACAAAGAACAAAAGTAGTGAATTCAAGTTTTTCATCTATTGTGACTACAAGGTTACTATTACTAAAGGTAATCTCCCCAAAATAACCCAAAATAATGTGTAAAGACTCCTGTTTCCTCTGTTCCGTTTTCTGACACCCCCCCCACACACACACACACACACACACACACACACACACACAAAGTACACAGTCTTATTACAATATAGAACGCTATTGTTGCTGCTGCTGTTGCTGTGGTGCTGTTATCTTAAAATTCAGCATTTGCACTCACATCCTGGTGAGTGCTAAGGGTCAAATGCATTCTCTTTTATCTTTGACTCCTGTTTCTGCTGATTTATGTACTGTGCTATCGAATACATTTTATATTTTTTGACAAAGACAAATGAGCGATGTTTCAAAATGGAAAGGTCAAGAACAAAATCACACACTGACCCTTTCCATTTTTTGCATTAAAGCCATATTATAATTGCAAATGGGAATGAATGTGTCTGTGATTTTGACAGTTTTTATGTCAAAAGGCTGGGACAGCCATTTCAAAGCCGAGAGGGGCAACAGTCAAGAGATTTTAAAAAAATATATACAAGCAACTGAGGTGACTGAAGGAGTGCAGGTGATTTTGCAAGCAAAGACTGATGTCAGATGAGTTGACCACAATCACCAGCTCCTGGAAGATGACATGGCATAGAGACAGGAAACACAGGATACACATAAGACTGTTGATTGAGAACCAAAATGCATCATGTGAGAACATCTGAAAAGCAGGTAATAGTATATATAACAACAAGAGAAAAGAGGAACAAAAGTAGGGGACAGAAAGACATCAGACAAAAAACTAAGAGGGCAGCTGAAGGCACAGTCACAGTCTGATGAATCCTATGATTTGCAATGTCTATAGTTCTACAAGAATGGTAGCCTAGCCGCGCTAGACCCAGCTCTTAAGACACAAGGGTCTAGGAACGCTCGACAGGGAGGGAGGGGGCCTAAAAGGTTGTCTTTCAAATCACTCTGCAGCAATTGGGTAGGTATACAACCAATCAGTGCAACGAATAGGCTGACGAATTCCTAGAGCGCCGGATTGTGGCTAAGTCCCATTAGCTTCCCAACCAGCGGAGCCAACTGGTATATTAAGGATTTGCCATATCGCGTCGGCATAAGTCCAAATACGTCTTTCTTCTCAATGAAACACTTCAGTGCCGTCCTTTGTTTATCTTTCAAGTTGAATTTTAGCTTGAAATCTTTAAGGGCTGCGGCCAACGCCGAGTCGAAAGATAACTGTTTATTGTGCGCCGGTTGTTTCTGTCAGAATTGTCGCGCCTCTGTCGTCACTTAGTTACGCCTGCCTTCTGACTCTACACTTCATAGTGATTCGTCCGACCAGTTTTAGGAGCATTCAACCTCGAGCCTTATGGAGGGTAACTAGACCCACCCTGGCAGAGAATTAAATTTGTTGTCGTGGGTTGTCTAACACGGCTAGGCTACAAGAATGGCGCAATATCTGTGTCAATTCATTTGCATGAATGATTCAAACTGGATGGCTGAAATGTTATTACCTGCTTTTTTCATCTTTTTTTCACTGTCCACCTCCCCCCCTCCCATCCAGAATGACTACCGCAAGCTGTCCATGCAGTGTAAGGACTTTGTGGTGGGTGTGTTGGACCTCTGTCGGAACACAGAGGAAGTTGAGGCCATATTGAACGGCGATGTGGATCAGTGTCCACCGAGCCCCTACAACCGACCCTGCCTCAGCCGCGTCAAACTGGCCATCAAGTACGAAGTCAAGAAGGTAAGACCAATAGGGAATAGAGAATGTGGATTTTCATCACGTTGTCAGTAGATATGCTAACATTCAAAACTTGATTTGATTTTTACAAGAATCTGCACCAAAACTTCCAGAATCAGCCTCCACGTGGATGAGCAGGATGATGGCTCCTAAGTAGTCACTGAGCACATAAAAGTTCTGGCTGAACCTTGTATTCATTCTGCATTATGGGGGGAAGCTCTGGTTTGTTCGTGTTTCTTTTAACTAATCACAATCGTACTGAGCTGGACTACACCAATGATGGTGTGACTGTATCTCTGCAAAATTCTGATTGGGAACCAGACTTGTTCCTGTGAAATATTTCCATATAAACCAATTACAAAGACAAGCATATTTTGATAAATACTCTACCAGTCAATAGTTTGGACACATCTCATTTAATGGTTTTTCTTTGTTTGCATGACTGTTTACATCGTAGATTCTCACTCAAAACTATGAATGGACACACATGGAAGCTCATTGAGAGAATGCCAGGAGTGTGCTAAGCAGGAATCAAAGTAAAGGATGACTATTTGAAGAATTTAAAATGTAAAACAAGTTTTGACTTATTTTACACTTTTTTTATTTACTATGTAATTCCATATGTGTTCATTCATAGTTTTGATGCATTCAATGAGAATCTACAATGTAAATAGTCCTGAACATAAAGAAAAACCATTAAATGAGAAAGTGTGTACAAACTTTTGACTGGTAGTGTATGTCCAAATCTTTAGCAAAAATTGCCATTTTCAATGTGTAGGCGGTGGTGTTTGACAGTGTATTTTTTTTTAACATGGAAAGTGGAAGAAGAGGAGAAAGCCACATAAAATGAACGACCAGTATAGCAGGTCTTTACCTGCAGCCGACATCAGGAGATTCATACCAGCTTGTTACCATTAAATAAGTATGATTTTTAATATCTGTTCCATGAGATATGGATGAGCTAGCATGTTTCTCCATGAAGGGCCACTGTGAAAAAACATAGTGTAAATAATAATTATTCGGAGCATAAACATGGTATCAAGACATGGGGTTTGTTCAAGCCGGTTAAAGTGACCAGGTGAACACACATATTTATACCACAGAAAATCCTAAAGGTGAGGAGGCCAGGCTGATTGATTTTCATATAATTGACTTTGACACCTGACGCCTGTTGAAAGCTGGTTAGTTTGATGTTAGCATAGTAACTTCAGGTTTAATTCTGGATCATCGTGTGCTACACCCCTTACATGCATCAGAGCAGATTCTGTTCCAGATAACAGCTCAATATGTATGAAACGTACTGACCAATCAATTCTATAATAGTATCACCCTTCCTAGAAGAACCTCAGGGTTTCAGTAGTAAGCGGTTCTCTTCAGGGTGCAGGGATTTTTAGAGCTCGAAGCAATTTCAGAGTTATTGTTCTACAGAGGTTTGTATAATCCTTGAACAGGAACTGCTTATAGTACTCAAGCCTTGTACTTACAAGATTTGCAAACAACCTACTTATCCATTTCAGTTAAGTATTTATATTTGTTCTTAACCTTCTCACAGGACCATTTAACACCACCAAGGTTGCAGCTGAAAGAATAAGATTAAAACTGTCGTGCACATCATGAAGCTACATCTGATGAACACTTTAGTGTGATGTAATTATTATCAGATCATCTAGTGTCTTTTTTGGGACAGTGATATTGATGAGCCTATGAACTCATGTATTCACACAGTTGACAGTTTCATACAGGCTTTCCTTCTTGGCTTTGACTGCTGCAGTTGTGCTGCTTTCAGTCTGTATTACATTTTAAAACTTCTCATGTTGGTTTAGGATTATACTTTGCACTTGTGACAAATGTGTGGCTGCAGACCTTTCCATTGTTTGAAGGTGATCTGGTTCAAACACCAGTTCTTTTATATAAATGTTCTTATGGACCTGCTAAAAAATCTGAATTTGCTTGATGAGTTGATATTCATAGTCATGTGACCACTTAGCATGATTGCGGTTATTCCTAAATTTAGCTGTCACTGCTGCAGTGAAGCCACCGTAGCTAACCTCCCCATAAAGAACGGCAAATACACCCTCATGAGCACATCAATAAAGTATTACATCACATTACAAATTTCATATTCTCAGTCTTTTTTTATGGATCATTATTAGCCACAGATGTAAGCAAACAGATTTGGATTGAAAATGACTATTGTAAGTATTTTGTTACAGAAAGTTCAAGAAAATCATTTCTGTGTGCCATCACTTAAGATCCCTCTTCAACTGTAGATGAAAAACTCATTAAACACTATAAATTTTGAAATTACTCTGAAATCGGTAAACCAATTGTAATTTGTAAATTCACCTGTTTAGCAGAAGGAAAATGATACTTGCATAGCCTCCGTAGTAGTGAGAGGGAGGGAGCTGTGATGATCTACTGGATGAGTTGGTTCAGGAATGCAGAGACAAGGAGGAACTTTGGAAGGCTTGCACTGCAAAAGTGTGCCGAAGTAAAAAAAACTAAGAGTCAGAGCTCACAGTTGTCAAGAAAATATCTGCGCTGTTGTAGTATTAACATAATTCTTAAACCCAATTTCATTCTTCCAAGAGCCCATTTTTCCAACAGCCCCATTATCTAAAAGCCCAAGTTCAATTTTATAAAAGCCCCTTCTTACAAGCCCAAGTTGAATTTTTCTAAAAGTCCTGTTGCATTCCAGTAACTTTCTTCTATATAGAAAGTTTTGGAGCCAAATTCATATCAGCATCTAACCAATCATGGCTGAGTTCCTCCCAAGGGGTGGTGTTGAGCTTCCCTGTCCAGTAGAGGTCAGAGACCAAATGCATTTAGAACTTACTTTTATTTCATTTCTTAGATATACAAATCCAGTTGTTCAACATTTATGATGATCACAGATCTGAAAGAACACTGAATAAGTGATTAGAATGACACCAAGCATAATATGTTTTTCTCATGTGGTTCCTGAGAAAATAAGAAAAGGTGTAAACGTATGAATAAAGTTACACATTCCAGACTTTAGGCTACATGAAAGTAAATTTATAACATAGCTAAAGCACAAGCATATTCATGCAATAATACGAAATATAAGACATACGGAGTATATATGCTCAGAGTAAAAAGTCTGTCTGCCTTCATGCCTGTGGTCTGGGACAGAACGAGGGGGTTGTTGGTGTCTTGTTTGTTCTTCTCCACAAACATGTCATATTTGATGTGTTCTTCTTCCATCCTGGTCCTGATCAACTTGGTATCACAGACTGAGTCCAGATCATCAATCCGAAGATGACGCATTTCTTTCATGTTATGATTTAAACTGTTCAATCCATTCCTGCATACCAAGTTCTGTGTGTTAGGTAGGGAGATCAGAAGGTCAGATTGCCAGACAGCTTCTTCAGAGGTGTAGTTTTCCTCACAGTTGACAGTTTTTGAACCTTATCAGATTCTGATGGAGGTACATAGCATCCTATTGTCTCCAAGAAAGCCGTGAATGGTTCTTTAATAGTAAACATCCGATTGGCAGATGTTCCATTTAGAGGTGAATTTTGGGTTAGCTGTGTCCTAAAATGGTGTTTTACTAAATTTACAGCTTTGGGAAAAGGTCTTTGGATCTTTGTGTGGGGCTCTGGAATGTTCTGCTTCTTAGTACGCTACAAGCTCTATCATAGATACCATAGAAAAGTTCAATAATTGATCAACTGCAGTGTTTAACTTGTAATTTGATTTTTGTGTAAGGAACCCTGTGTGAGCCATTTGTGTACATAAACATTCATTATGTTTTTTTATTGCATTGCATGTGGCCCCAGAGGCCCTGATGTAAACAACTCCCTGATTTCTGTGTAAGAGTAGAGTAGCGTAGATCCCTACTGAGCAGAGGTGCGCTTACTAAACCTAAAAACCAAATACCTTCTTCCCATTTCCCCTAGCATACCACTTAGTCACATCCATTCCTGTTTGACCTTGATGTGCTGCATGCTTTTCTTTAATCAGGTGCATCCCAAGAGTTTGTGTGCAGATGTGTTAGCAGAGGAGTGTGTGTGCACTCACTTGTGTGTGTGTGTGTGTGTGTGTGTGTGTGTGTGTGTGTGTGTGTGTGTGTGTGTGTGTGTGTGTGTGTGTGTGTGTGTGTGTGTGTGTGTGTGTGTGTGTGTGTGTGTGTGTGTGTGTGTGTGTGTGTGTGTGTTCTTGTACTTGCTACATGGTGAGTACCATTTTCTGCATTTAACTATCAAAGTGAGGACATTTTTACAAAGTGAGGACATTTTGGCCGGTCCTCACTTTGAAACAGCCATGTTTGAGGGTGAAGACTTGTTTTTAGAGAACAGGTATGAATTGAGCTTTGGTTAGGGTTAGGGTAAGGATTAAGTTTAGGCAATCAGTTGTGATGGTTAAGGTTAGGGTAAGGCTCTAGGAAATGCATTATGCCTATGGATGTCCTCACTAAGATAGAAGTACAAACGTGTGTGTGTGTCGAGCAGCAAACAGTCTGACTGAGTTTGTGTTTTTGTTTTTATCCTGTACTAGAGAGCATGACCAATAGCAGGCAGGTAATTACACAAGAAGCAAAGAGTGAGGGAGAGATAGATTGCCATGGAAACCAGGTGGAGCATGACTCTGTGCAGTGGATGTTGCTGAACACAGGCATGGTTCATGTCATGGATCAGTGGCTTTATGGACTGAACGCCGGACACCAGTGGGAAACTGTGTTTACAATGATTTTATGTGGTGCTGGGGAGTATTTATGGTTGTATGTGGTTTCCCTCATGATTGAGAGTGTGCCCTGAAAACACATCGGTCATGTGTGTGTTTTGATCGGTGGATGGAAGCAGAGGATGGCAGATAAATGCAGATAAATGCTCACTGAATGTGGAGACTCGGGTTGATTGGTGAAGCTGTGGAAAGGATTGGCAGAGGGCGACAACAAAGAGGCAAACAAAAATCAAGAGAAAAAGTTTGTCCGAATGTAAGCAGCTGCTCAGATCTTAGACGTAAACAAAACACAAACACTGAGTTTGTTTGTTACACTGGTTGACCACCGACTGAGCATTGATCGCTCTGTTGTCCGCATCCTTCCTCCATCTAGAAGAAAAACATCCTGTCCTTCCACATCTGACCTTTATGTTTCATTTATCACTTCCTTTCTTGGAATAAAGTCAGTAATTAATGTGAACACTCAGCTTCTTATTTTCTGCCTGATTTCTTTTGGATTCTGTATTTTAAATTGATTTTCCAACCTGCTTGTTGCTATTTTTTATAATTAAAGCTAAGTGGCAGTCATAAATACAAATGTGCTGTGAATAATACCATATATTCATATTTTAATGAGTACACAATAGATGTACTCTGAAAAGAAATGCACCGTGCACACTCAGCGTGAAATTGCTTAAATAGCAAATTAGCACAAAAAGCCCTTTCATTCCATCATCATCTTTTTTAAAATGATAAATTTAGCAACTCAGTGACTGAAGGGTTAGAGTGCCCTGACCAGCAGAGTCTGTTGTTTTTACTGTCAGAGGTAAACAGCAAAAATGTACCAATGCACCACATTCTTACGTAGGTCTCTGGAACAGTTAGTGGTAGTGGTCATGCTATTCGAGGAGTTTTTCTGAATATGAAAAAGTAAGATGAGTCAAGATAAACAAGAAATGTACATAAGTATATAACAACAATATTGCAAAGGGCTATATGCACAACAACACTAGGATGGACGGACCTTTGGTGTCTCTCCTTCTCCTTCTCCCAGTCTCTGCAGGGGGTGCTACATATTCCCCAACAGAGATGATAACTCAGCCATCATCCTGTCTCCCACCACCTCCACTGGATCAAGGGGGCATCTCAGGACATCCTACGCACAGTATTCAAATATTTTGCGGTACTTAAGTTAAAAAAAATAGCAATACTGCAACATAAAAGTCTATTCCTCCCCTGCTGCTTTCTAGAAAATTGATTATGAACCAGAATGTGAGTGAACTCTGAGACTGTAGGTCCATTTTGGGAAAGATTTGGGTTCCAATTTTCCTCTCTTTCATGCCACATCTACTTAAACCACCTTTTAATTTGGTGTGTGCAAGATGTAAGCTATCAGCATTTGGCCCAAAAAAAGAAACAAAATGCTGTAAAAGCCTGTTCATAGATGGCAGCTTTTCCATATTTGATCAGCTGTCTGTTTTACCTGCCACATTTTTAGATATTTACAGAGGCCCTTTGTGAAGTCTCAAATATCCTGCTTACCCAATGCTTCTGACACCAGTGTTATTGATTCAGTGCCTGCCCTCATTTCATTAACCAAAGGATCAGTATTGACTCTTAACAGCTTAATATCAGGCCTGGTATTCGTACCTTTAACTGAAATGAAAGCAGCTTAGCTGTGAGTGCTCATCACTTATTCTTTTTTTTTTTTTTTTAACATTTTCTACAGATCCCACATTTCTATAGAGAAACTGTCTAGTTCTTACGTATACCTTGAACACATCATCAGCGATGTATCTGGTGGTCTTAGCGTGGTTCAGGTATTTCAGCTTCAGACGGCCTCTCCCATGCGATCCAACTGTGGGAATTCCAGTCAAAGCTGAAAATATGTCATAGCAGGTACACATTTTAATGCAACGAGTTGTAAAGCTCTGATTTTTCTCTAATCGCTCCCCCTGTGTGCACATTTTTATGGTTGGTGAGACTAACATCTTGTCTGTAACTTCAGAAAAGCTTTGGGGGTTTGTTCCTGGCCACCTGCCATTGTGATAACACTGGTAGGTCACTCTACATAACCTCATTTTTGGAAATCAATAAAATATTTTGAAACAAGAATAAAAAAAGTTCAGAAATGTACCTGTAAAACTTTATCTGCAACAAAATGCACTGTACGTACAAACAAAACAGTTCTCTGCTACGCAACAGTCATTTCAGAATGTTAAATAATGAAAAGCATGAGCATATAAACAGTATTTTAATGTTTGTTTGAACTACAAAACAGTGAAAAACAACCATACCAGCCACTAATGAGCACATTTCTCTGAAAACATACTCATTATTGGCTGCTTGCTAATTGCTCCTCTCTCACCTTCCTTGGCCACAGATCCTCCATTGATTTAACTTTCTTGTCCCTGTCTCTCTCTTCAGTTTGTTGCCCATCCAAATTGCCAGCAGCAGCTGCTAACTATCTGGTACGAGAACCTGCCTGGCCTGAGGCAGCAGTCCGTCGGGGTGAAGTGCTGGACAGTTCTCGGGGTGACAGTAGGGCTGCCCTTCCTGGCTATCGCCTACTGGATAATGCCGTGTAGCAAGGTATGAAAACACAACTACATGCACCAAGTTGTCTCTAGACGCACCATAGCTTCTGAGAGAAAGTTACAAATTGTATTATTAATGTTGTTCATGACGCATTATATAGTATTAGACTGTGGCACCAATATGTAGTGTGTATAGTTTGTTAGCAGCATGGTGCAGTTTATAGGCTCATTACATACCTGAAAACACAATGGGTGAGTAAAATCATCATCTTTGCTGGTAATAGACCAACTATCCAAAATATGAAAACCGCTGATAGGTGAAGTGACAACCACTGATGATCCATTACAATGCACTGTCCTGCTGGGAGACCTTGGGTCCTGGTGTTCAAGTGGAAATACTGCCCACCTAAACATTGTTGCACACTCGTGATAGCAGCAGTCCATTGCACACCTCAAAAAACTGCTCAGGAATGGCTTGAGGAACACAATAAACAAACCAAAGGCATTTACCCAGCCTCCAATTCCCTTGATTCCCATCCAATCAATTGAAGATATAGGGTAAAGCTAACCTGATCCATGGAGTTCCCGACCTGCAACCCAGAGGACCCAATCTGCTGCCGACGTCTCGTTTCCAGACATAACAGAACACCCCCATAGGTTCTGTAAGAGCTGTTTTACTGTAACAAGGTGGACTTACACGATACTGGCAGGTGGTTTTAATTTTGTTCCTGTTGGATGCAATGGCTTGCCACAAATGGGGAAAAAACATGAAGCTTGTCTGAGGTTGTGACAGGAAGAAAAGTCATGTTATTGACTAAATTGCAGTTTATCCCCGATACAAGGGATGTTTTAAGACAAGCTGAGTCAGCTTGTCGGCTCAGTTCTACATGAAGGTTCAACTTCCCAGCTGTACTTCATGATTATCTACTTCATTTGAACTGGGCTTCAAACTTCAAATTCCCTAACGGTCCTGTTAAAGTCCAGTCGATATGGATAACAACCGCATGCTAAAGTGATGCTCCATCCAAAATCTACTGTATGTTTGAGTCACTGTGAAAGATGGAGTGCATGTCGGAGCATTCTCTTTTATGGGAAAACACCAGTCACCTCCATTTCACCTCAGTCACAGTAGTTACAATTCCAATGATTAATTTGTTTTGTGGTGAAAGAAAGTACCAGAACTGCCACTACTGCTGTATACTGTAATCCTCTTCTTCACTGTGGATGTGTGTTTTCATTTTGTGCACAAACAACTAAATATATTGTCTCTGTGTATCACACTTACATTTCAAACTCGTTAAAATCATCAAGATTATTTGTGTTGAGATCATGAACCTGTGGCCAAACATGATGGAAATCTGTAGCTGTCAAGATATTCAACTGTGATCCAAAGTGTTGGGCAGACAGGGGGGAAAAAATTAGTAGTGTGGCTAAAAACATTACAGATTTCCGATTGAAATTGCACTGTATAATCACCATTTGATTATAGGGCCTGAGGCACTTTATCACAATTTCTTAATACTCCATCAAGCAAATTATAATTTGTGAAGTAACACGATATGACAGGGGCCGCACTCGCTTACAGGAACTGAGCGAGCGGTTATGCAAATCTGCTCATCAACCTGGATAATCTTCCACATCATCTAGAGGTGCATGTGTGTTTGTGTGTCTGTGCACTGCGATTCAGTGATTCAGAAACAGCGTTGAGTGGTTGAGTTTGAGTGGTTCATGTTTGGTTTGACTAATGAATTAGTCATTTTGTAAACTAAGAGAGAGAGAGCAACTGATGTCAAGTGTGTGTGAGAGGATGGAGAGCAGTAACGCTGAGAGAGCATCTCCACCGGCGAGACACGGATTCAATCATGAGGCGCTTGCGTGCTGATCTCAGTGTGCCACAAAAACACCTGTGCATGCTAATGTGTGAGTGTGCATGTGCGTAGACGAGCATGCACAAACGATGATTGCAGTTGATTGTAAATCAACCAACCGATGTGCCTAAATGTGACAGTCCACACTTTTGCGGCGTAGCTGGAAAAAAGTAGCAGCATGAGAAGGTGAGTCATTATTAAAGATGCAGAGCTTATAGTTGTGCAATATTCTAGTTGGTGTAGGGGAAAATATTTCTCCACCAATATAAAAAATGTATTGTAAATAATTCTGTGGAATGGGGTTTCAATACTTATGCAGAATTATTCCACAATCTAAATGATATTCAACCAGCAAAATATTCACATCATATTTATATAATAATGCAGCATATGAGGCACCTCTTGTTGAACTGTCAAGAAGAGCTTCAAGAATTGTAGGGAAATAATTTAAAGTGATGTTTTTTTATAAATGCGAGGCAGTTGAAATCTGTGCAAGTTAGTGACCGAAACTGTGAACAACAAAACAGTGGAGGCACTGAACTTATATTTAAACAAAAGGTGGCTGCTCACTGCTATTATCCTATATTCTCAAAAATCACAGAAATGAAATATGCTGATGTGTGCCTTTGGCTGGAAGTAGGGTAGGATGAATGCCATGCCCTTTGACCCGGAGACGACGTCACTACTCCGCCTTTATATCGTGGCCTCCTTGGTATAGTCAACCAATCCAGTGCTGACCCGTCTTTCTGCCTTTTAACCATGTTGGTGGTGCGGCGTAGCCCTATTTGCATATTTGATAGCAAATAAAAAGGACACACACACAGCACAAGAAAAAAACACACATGACCGCAGTCGTAGCAGTTGGTAATGTTGGAATTGTAGTTCAAAATCATCTCCTTCCCCTTCTTAATGCCACTAGAGTTAGTAAGCACATTGTCACTGCAGTGTTTAAGGGAGACTCTAAAACAGTCATCATCTGCTGCTACTCTCCACACAACCACCTCCCAGTAGAAGAAGTAGAGGAGTTTTACCAACAGTTGAGTGATTCAGTCTCAGCAATGACATGCTCTTAGCTGGAGGAGACTTCAGTGTTCACATTAATGGAAAATTCTCATATCACCAGTCAAACAGAAATGGCACCATGTTAGAGGACTTCCTGCAGCAACATAGTGTCTTGGCAGGAAACACAATATTTCAGAAACCTTCTCACAGGCTCTGGACCTGGAGACACCCAGCTGGCCATCTGTTCCAGATCGATTTCATCCTGTAGAGGAAATGCTGGAGAAACAGCATTCATGACTGTCAAGCCCACTCTTCCTCTGCTTCTGTTGGTGGCAACCACAAAATCATTACTGCTACAGTCCACCTTAGCCTCTGGACACAAAAGAAACTTAGCTCCAGCTATCTCAACTGGCAGACATTGAAAGAAGATGATAATCTAGCAAATACAATTGACGATTTAATATAAGAGAAACTGAGGGTGAAAGATCAGAGACTTTTTTTGCATCCATAAGCAACAATGTTGGGAAGGAGCACTTACCAAAGAGAATCCCATGTGCAGCACCTACTGTGGACAGTTCACCAACGAGAAAAGCAACAGAAGAAACACTCAAAGCAACTTCTTCAATGTCCATTTTTGGGCAACCAAAATGAGAGTGTTTAAGGCGTCAGTGGAATCCATGTTGCTCGACGAAAAACGAAAACCCTCTCAAAAAGAATTGCTGGGACTTAAACCACAATGTTACAGATGGTACAAAACATCTCCTGGAAACCACACCTCAGCAACAAGTCACTAAATGGCTCTCATTCATGCTTGTCAGCCATCATTAGGCAACGTAGACTAGCGCTTGCTGGACGTGTGGTGAGACACAACGAAGCCACTGGTCGAGTGCTGTTATGGAAACTACGATCAGGATTCTTCAAAGGGAACTCTGCGAAAGGAAGGCTCAGAGTGGTGCTTTCAGGTGTGGTCTTTTTAAGTGGACGTCTGCATATCATCAGCTCAGTAGGGATCTGATACATCCTCTGTCATGGAGGGCTGATGTCCAGATGTCCCTCACAGAGTTACACAGTCACCTAAAATTTTATTATTTTTCTGGTTTCTACAAAATCTAATGTAGTGACACGACATTGGTGCATGGTGGGCAGATAATTAAAACAAGACAAAATATGCACATATGAACATCAGGCATGTTAAACTTATAGTTGATATATAAACAAGTAGAATAAAAGATTTAAGGAAAGGGAATGATGTACTGGTGGTCAGGATGAGATTATTGAAATCAATGTTTAAACGAGTGTTTATAAAGAGTAGTTAAATCCAGTATTGTGGAGTAATTATCTTTCTTTGTCCTAATGTGACTAGTGTTCCTTGTGGTATTGTCAGTGGGGGTGTAATTCTTTTGATGCTGTTGTCAGATTTTTGACACTCGCTTCCTGTAAGGTCAGCAATCCACCAGAGTGGTTCTTGTAGACTTGGTCTCTTGTAGGCCTGATAGTGACTGGGGGTTTAAGCTAGTCTTTTGGTTAAGCTAGTCCCAATATACATCTTGGATGTTTGGAGGTGTGTGTTGTGCAATCTGCTGAACGTCTGCCTTTTTGTGACCTCTTCCTGACAACATAATCTTCACACTATCCTGCCAGATCTGGAAGATGTTTTGCTTTACGGTTTCACTTCTGGTGGAGTGCCTTGGTGTCTCTGCTCTTTGTCTGCTTTGAAGCTTAACATGGCTTGCTGGTTGCTTTGTTATTTTAATCTACCAGTTGGACTTGAGGTGCTCTGCTAATATGGGTGGGAAAATAAAAGCAGTTTAATGAAACGCATAACTGAGAGACACAATGGATGTTTATTCAAATAACAATGTGACAGCACCTCAACGTAGACAAAAGTGTATTCATGTAGCTGATAATGAAATAGATAAAGACAGAGCACATCAGAAAAATAATTCAAGACGGACAGGACAGAGACGGTGGCTGCACAGAAAAGGCTTTGATGTGTTTTGGTTGATTGTGTGTCGTTTGTCCTCCTGCACCTGGAACTAATCATGCAGTTTTGTTCTGCTCATCTCATCAATTGCTCATCTCATACAGCTCATAATGTTCCCCGTTTTTACAGCACCATAACACATCATTATCAAAACCCCCCAAACCATATTACATTTCATATCAGCCAGGAGAGATGACAAAGGTATTTTTGTCCCTCCAATGTAAGGAGTAATTCATTGAAGGCACATGGAGAAGCTGTAATTGCTTTGGAAATCTCTTTTAGTAGAGAAAAATGTGATGTTCTTTTGAAAAACTGATATGCGTTCCGATACAGAATCTTTCGATTTGTTTGAAAATGTTGAAAAATGAATGCTTGGTGCACATGAGAATTTTTTTCAGCATTCCTTGAGTAACAGAAAATAAATGAAATGCATGACAAGGAAAAAAACTTGTCTGGGAGACCTTCAAAAACAACCTTCATGTATTGGTCAACGATTGACTCTGACTCACTATTTGTTGGCAGTACAGATTTACAGTGAGATATTAAAGGTATGCTGGAGGAAAAGTGACTAAATAATTATAAATAATCCTAAATTGTAGTAAAAATAGTCTTTATTTTCAGACAAAGTCTGGTGTGAGAGGCATGAGTGGCTCTTTATTTATGGTAATTATGCCAGCTATCACAATTAATTTAGCAGTGGTACACTGATATTTGCAAATTCTACATGTTGCTCCCATATTAGGTAATTATTTTTTCTTTAATTACTTTTCTGCAGTCTGCCATCTATTTAATTTACTCTAATGCCTCTTTGCATACAAGGTCTGGCTGCAGTGTTTGGGGTATTTGATAATTTTCTCAAGATTTCCTGTGTTTCCTTCCAGCATTCCTGTCTTTTTTTATCGTTCTTTTTTTTTTTTTTGCTCCTGACATCTTCAAATCAAATCAAATCAAAGTCAATACAAGAAAAAAATCATCAATCAGTACACACAGGATGAGGTCATGACTGGATGTCATAGAACAGTCCTGCAGTACCTTAATACCTTAAGTGTTATCACTAAGGACATAAAAATGCTCTCTATAGTTCTAGGTCTGGAACCAGGGAATCAAGGTTCTGCATTGCAAACTAGCTTGCAGTGACACAACATGTAAGAGAACCTTTGTGCCACCTTGGGAACTGGCTTTTCTTTTTGTTTGTTTGATTTATACAGTGAGTGTAGATCATGAAAAAAACAAACAAGATGATGGACCTCATATTGTTTACCTGCAAACTTTTACTTTTTTTTTGCAAATATTTATTCCAACTTGAGTTCCATGAGCCAGTTATGGATGTTGTATAACTGTATACATAAAAACAGTTTTTAACTGTAATTTTTGAAAAAGTACTATGTTTTTTTTCACCCATCTTAATAAATTACAGTGAAAAACTATAGAAATGACATAATAATGTCAAGTAACATCAAAAATCTGTATTTTTATAGATGGTAGTTCACTCTTTTACAAGGTTTGGCCCGACAGTTGCAATATTCCTTACTGTATTTAAAACAGCAAAAACATTTATTTTGCAGATATTTGGTACTATTTGAAAGAAAAAAATATGTTTAATAATGTCTGTATTTTTATTAATAGTAATTTGGTCTTCAGTGCGTGACAACAGAACTGCACTATTTTGACATATTAGAAATGCGTTATTAGATATCATTATTGCACAGATATCTGTTGCTTTTTTAATTTTTGCCATAACAATATTTTGTTAGTTCTTCTTGTGCCGATGCTATTACTTTTTGCTCATGAGTAGATAATAAGTTATTTAGAGTTGATGCCTTATGGCACAGAGTTTACACCGGACTAGATTCTCCCACAGTGGCTTCATTCTGGCCGTGTGAGATTTTCATTTCACACAAGACTTCTTTCATTTAATCTGCGTGTGCTTGCTGCCAGCAGCCACCATTTTGTTGGAGAAGAGAAGATCAGCTCTTGTCACCATCACGGTGATAATAAGAAACCCGTGGGGTTTGGAGTCATCACGCAGCAGAAGGCCTGATCTGGGATGACCATCTCATTTAAGCTGAGGGGTGAAATGGATCAGCCTTATCAGCACAGCAGCTGGGAAACATCGAGGTGTTTTGGAGGAGGCTTTGCGGGGTTAAAAATTACCAGCCAGCCTCTTCCCCTGTGGTTTAGTCGTGTGTGTGGCACAGGACACGGTACTGGATCTGATGTGTTACTGTGCATGCAGAGAGTAGAGATATCCTGTGGGTAGTTAATATTGAACACAGCAGGTTCAGAGAGTGGCAAATGTCTGTATGGGGTTGGAAGTGTGTATGTGTTTCTGTGTGAATGCGTGCATATGTGCATTATTGTGTCTTGACATAGTTTTGCGTAGTTATAAAAAAAATGGCCCTTCTGTGTGTTGGCATGTTTATTGCTCTTTGTGCAGTACCATCTTGTGTTACACTCTACCCATATGGTGCATTTCCCTAAACTCTGCTGATTGTTTGGCATCTAGTTACTCTGGCATTGTGCTGCCGTGTAAGTGGTCGGTGGTTAAGCACATCCGTGAATTACAACAGATGCTGTTTGCCTGCTAAGATGGTTGTCTAGTGATGCTTTTCAGCTTTTGGTCTCAGAGGACCAAAATCTAAGACGGTGTGAGTTATCTCGGTAAATCTGAACAAATGTTTTGCTTCAATGAAAATCTGAATGTTAAAAGGTAATCGCAAATCTTTCTTCAGCATGACTCCCTCATTTTAGCTGCTGTATTAGTAAATAGAAGTTGAACTGCTGCGCTGTGCCCAGCTTTTTGGACGTTTTTTGAAATGCAGATTTAAACTAATGTTACTAGTGTGTCACTCATTTGCTCAGTTATATTTGTAAATCACAGCTACAGACACTATATTTGATTATTCTTTTCCTATTCCAGCTTGGTCAGATCCTGCGAAGCCCCTTCATGAAATTTGTAGCTCACGCCGTCTCCTTCACCATCTTCCTGGGTCTGCTGGTTGTCAATGCTTCTGACCGCTTTGAGGGTGTCAAGAACCTGCCGAACGAGACCATCACTGATCATCCTCGACAGGTGTTCAGGGTCAAAACCACCCAGTTCTCTTGGACGGAGATGCTGATCATGAAGTGGGTGCTTGGTGAGTACCTTTGTTGTGCAAATCAAGCACGCAAGCAAGCTCTGCACAGTTACAGCTGCTCACAGATAAATTAGATTGGAATATGCAATCAATGTCAAGGCATATTCTCCATCATGATAAGAAATGACCTTGATGTGCCAACATCAGCAAGTCAAAGCCAAGTTTGTCCTGATGGATGTTCTATGTAAATTTAGTTTTTAATCAGCAGGGATACAGTTTATCTTGCAAGCAGCTTGTGGAGACGCTTCTACCAAGATTTTAAAAGTTTCCGAAGTTTCTACTAAACAAGATCTCTCCTGTGAATCAGTAAACATCCTGGAAAGACTTATTATTTTTTTGCCCATCTTTGATAAGAAGCATAATTAAATTTTAATACAGTTTCATACCAACCAAGTGGATGAAAGCCAAGGTTAAGGCAATGCAGAAAAATGATGCTCTTTTATCTACCCAAGATCAAATAGAGGTCTCCTGGTGGGATGCAGTGAAAGTTGGACTTCTTGAAGCAGTAGCCATGCTGAGCCCTAACGAAAACCTGGAGGGGAATATGGAGGTTAACCTGAGGGATGGTGCTGAGGAATTTTTACAAGGAGAGATGGGGAGAAAGAGGAAAGATGGGAGTGGCTGAGGGAGATGGATAAAAGTACAAGAAGGTGTGGAGTATATGGCTTAGAGGAAGACAAGCATGAAGAAACAGGGAGATAGAAGGGGCTGACAGACAGACAAAGGCAAACTCAACGGATAAATAGCCCATGGCAATATCTGTCAGACCTCAGCTGCTTCCCTTCTGCTGATGTTCTTCCTCTCATGCACACACACATAACAATATTATCTGTGCAGTTTCTATATGTTGGTGCACAGATGGTTGTGGTTTTATTTGTTTACCTTTAATGGCATCATTCTTTTCGCAGCCACTGTAACTTTGGCAGCAGGTGCTGGTGTGACAACGTCTCTGCAAATGTATTTGTGGATGTGGATGGATGGAATTTGTAATTCTAGTAGCATGCTATGAAGGCCCAGTAATTGTTATAGAGATGATACTGATCAGAACACATTTTCACCGAGCAATTTTCACCTTGTTTTGGCTTCAAACGGAGAGTCACAGAGTGGCTGAGTAGGACAAATTAGGGTTTCCACTGAGTGTGTGCGTTTTTTTTGTGTGTATTTGCACCTGAGCTCTATGTGGCACATATGAGTGGTTCACTTTAAATTATCAGCTCTACTGTCAACATCTGTGTATGTGCATGCTTATTAATATGCAAACATACATCTTTAAATGTGCTCCTGAGAGCCTCCTTATCTTTACATATTTGCTATTGAAGTTGTGGATTTCTTGTCTTTCCACAGTGCGTTTATATGTTTGTTTATATGTTCTCCTTCCTCAGGTATGATTTGGTCAGAATGCAAGGAGATCTGGAGCGACGGGCCCAGAGAGTACATTATGCACCTTTGGAATGTTCTGGACTTTGGCATGTTGTCAATTTTTGTGGCGTCCTTTACGGCACGCTTCATGGCTTTTCTTAAAGCATCTAAAGCCCAGCAGTATGTGGACATGCATGTGCCAGACGAAGACCTCAGCAACGCCTCACTGCCTGACGAAGTGGCCTACTTTACTTATGGTACGACGTTATTCCATATGTAACTAGCATCAATAATATGAGCAATATGGGAGTATTATTGTAGCAAAACTATTTGTCAATGCGAATCGAGAGTTGTCTGTCTGTATTTCAATCCATGTGTCCGAAGTGAGATTTGTCAATGTGTAAAAGAATTTGTCTATGTGAACTGAGATTTGTCAATGCGAACCGGAATCTTCAAAAGTCGTCTGAAAATTTAAAATTTGTACATGCCATAAGATTTGTCCATGCGTAAAAGGAGTTGTCAATGCGTACAAAGGCATTCGTAGTTGAAAAATTTACGTAACAACTCTTTGTACGCATGGACAAATCTTATTACATGAACAAATTTTAAATTTTCAGACGACTTTTGAAGATTCCGGTTCGCATTGACAAATCTCAGTTCACATAGACAAATTCTTTTACACATTGACAAATCTCACTTCGGACACATGGATTGAAATACAGACAGACAACTCTCGATTCGCATTGACAAATAGTTTTGCTACAATAATACCCCCATAGAGCAATATCATACATGGAAGGCATCAATGAGTTCTGTGTTTTATTTACTGCATTTCTAATTCTTGGCCAGACTCTGAGTTCCTGTTCACTGTGCCCTTTTCTTTCTTTCCTCAGCCTTTGTGGCTATCACTGTTCATGATAATTGTCCAATTCTCCTGATGCTTAATGAGAAAGTTTTTTTGTTTCAGTAGCACCGCCTCACTTCTTATCAAACAATTCTCTCCCAGAAATGGCCATCAAAGGATAAAATGTAAAAGCTTTTATGAGGTGCTCCATTCATTGTTGTGCTACATCCCTTTCTGATAAGGAGAAATCAGATGAGTCTTTGTGTAAAAATGTCACGAATAACTAAACTCCTGAGCTTGCTCTAGACCTGAAATCAGGAGGCGAGGATGTATTTTCTATTTAGATATAAATGTCATTGTTGCCTACTCACGCGGGGATATTCACAATCTATTTGTGTGTGCAATCTCCTGTTTGATCGTCAGTTTGCTGGCAGGACATAATGGCAACGCTTGGAAAGCTACTACACACACACACACATACTGAAGATGGAGTGAAAGCATGAGTGAACAAAGATGCAGCAACATAATAAATGCATCAAGTAAAGTACCAGAACCAAAAGATCTTGACGTCACATTGCAGGCTGTCACAGGGTGTCGGCTGCTGGACTGTTTGCTCCTCAGTGGCCTCCTAATGGAACCTTCATCAGTGCTGTCATCTGGTGGTCTGACTCTGCCATGACACATCAGTAAATAAATAGAGCTGCATATTACCTCAGCGATAAACTGCACTTATTTCATACAATGCATGTATTCTTTGTCAGGAATTTACATGCACAAAATAGTGAAACGGGGTCTTCCCTTTTGTATCTTGTGTCACCATCTAGTTCAATTATCCTTTCCTTCTGCATGTGCTTCTTTGCCTACTCCTTTTTCTCGTCTCTCTCCCTCTGACCTTACATCTCCTTGAACATACTATCCCTTTATCCTTTCTCTTTGCTGCCCACCCAGCTCATCCTTACTTCCTTCCTTCCTCCCGCTTTCTCTTCTCTCCAACTGTAAGTCTGACTTTTCCTTTTCCATCCTCGCTTAATCCATCCTCTTACTGCACCGTCCCCTCCATCAAAGCTCATGTTCCTAAAAGCTAAGATTATGCTCCTTAGGAACATCTCTTGCGAGCATTTAGTCCTACTGTTGCCAAAAGTTTACTCTGTACATTGTGTAACCAGGAAGAAATTGAACGGCAAGCAATGTGCTTGTGAGCTTTAAACTAAATGTGCACAGTAGAAAATAATTTAACACTTTATTGTAATATTTATTAAATGGATTATAACACATTCATATTTATTAGCAGTCCTGGTTGTTAAAGTAAAGTGCTCATAAAAATACTCCCAATCCAGCGATGGGCCAGTTGTTAACTCTAAAATCAGGGATATTTATCCTTCTGAACTTCAAAACCCAATAGCAAAATGGAAAAGCATGTTACATTTTTCAAAATCGCCAAAATCAAACCATTTGTCAGGGCTAGAAACTGTAACAGCTGAGAGAATCGTCAGATTTTCAACTTTGTGGTGGGCCTTGAACTGCTCATTTGCGATATGAGTCCTTTTTGAGCTTCACGTCATGAAATTTTGTCAAAATCGCTTCATTCTAGACGTTTTTTTAAACATTCTAAAAAGTACACAATTTGTACTAATCAGATTTTGTAAATTAAACGAAGACCATCATAGGCTGCTTGGTGCAACCATGAATCGACTGCTCAGCGGTGGAATATTTGTAGGATGTTGATTGGGCTCTTGGGGAAAAAAAATTACATATCGATTCAAGGTTCTTGGTTTTTTATTTGTTCTTTGGTTTGGAGCTTTTTTTCTAATGCAAATAATCAAAGTAAATTTTCATTGTTTCTTTGGTTTGATGACGTTATTATACTGCACAAAAGACATTTTTGAATTCTCAAGTGCTAGTCATGGCTGTGCTGTTTCCATAGAGATGCAGGATTTTATATTGCAGTGAAAAATATGCCCACAGCAAGTAAAACTGTGACAGGACTCAAAAGAAGTACCCAGAAACTACTGGAGTTCAGATGGTTTAAGGCATGAATCTACTTGAAGTAGCTGTGGATAATGATCGCGATTGCTCAGGTTTGATTCAGTGTAATCATATTAACTGTGTGAAAACTGAACAGAAGTCCTTTTTATTGTCTGAATCATTAAGAAAAAAATATTCCCTAAAATCAAAAGCTTACACGCTTACTCTTCTCTAGCTTATTCAAGTAATACATGAAGAACTTTCTCGTCCTCCTCCAGCCAGGAACAAGTGGCGCCCATCTGACCCCCAGATCATCTCTGAGGGCCTGTACGCCATCGCTGTGGTCCTGAGTTTCTCGCGCATCGCCTACATCTTGCCAGCCAATGAGAGCTTTGGCCCACTGCAGATCTCGCTGGGGCGCACAGTCAAAGACATCTTCAAGTTCATGGTCATCTTCATCATGGTGTTTGTGGCCTTCATGATCGGCATGTTCAACCTGTACTCGTACTACCTGGGAGCCAAGTACAATCCTGCCTTCACCACGTGAGTTACGGCTGCCTGGCTTTGAGAGCAGTTTGGTGTGTTCAGGGAGAATGTGTTAAGATGGCGGTTAAGTCTGAACATTTTTATGAGTATGAGCATATAATTTTTTCTGCATTGTATTTACTAAATTTCAGATTCATCCAGTAACACTTTCACAAAGGCAGATATATGTAGCATCATAATATATGGTCATTTAGTATGAAATTGACTGCAGAAGGCAAAAAGAAATGAGTTACACTACCAGTAAAATGTTTGGACACACCTCATTCAGTAGTTTTTGTTTAAATATTTTGTACATTAATACTGAAGACATCAAAACTATAAAAGAACACATTTGGAATTGCGTTGTAAATGAAAAACTGTTCATCTTTAATGTTAAACTACAACGTAGAAGATAATCCTAATAAAAAAAACACATTGAATGAGAAGGTATGTCCAAACTTTTGACTGGTCGTGTATGTCAGAAAGTATTTGATACGGACTCCTTGCTTGTGTTACTGCTAGATAAGGGAAGGCAGCGGTCCCTGGGATGATATAAATCATCACATGTTCTCTTGGATGAGATTGTTTTCTGGGTTCATTAAATCCTCTGCACTTTATCAGTGGCAGAGATCGAACTTTAATCTCCCCTTAAGCCTAATGCTGGCAATCAGGCTATTTGGTTAAATTTAATAAGGACAATGGTGAATGGAATAGTTCTCTCACTAAAATCCATAACAAACACCGTTGAGCTGTGGTTTTATCTCACAGCTTTAGCAAAATAGTGACGGGGAAGCTAGTTATTCACCTGCTTTATGTCTAGAGGAAGAGCTACTATTTTCAACCTGAAATAAAACACAAATGAATGTGAGATGACAGTGAGAGACACTAATAAGCAATTTGGTTAGATGCAGATACTGAGAGTTTTATTGACCAACATTTAACACAAGGAAGCAGACAGCGATGTCTATGCAGCATTCAGGTTCGAGGTTCTAGTTACATTTTAGTGAAATTTAGGGCAAAAAATCAATTTCTGTTTCATGGACTCAAAATATATCAATCTAGGGTCAAATTTTCTCTCAGGAATCTGAAAATGGAATCATTTATGCAAAATCTTTTATGATTTCCACAATACCAGATGCACCACTCACACCCTCATTGCATTTTGTTGTTCCCCGCTGAAAGGCACATTTAACAATTAATCCAGTACTGTCTGAAATGTTTTTCCCTTCATTGGCCTCAAAGTACTCATATGAAACTTCATTAAGATTGAAGTCTTTTCAGGAGGAAAGCAGTTTGCCGTTGACTTTCCTGGACCTGAACTGTGAAGCACAGCCGTCACTGTATCTCTGCCAGTTACTTATATATCCTGAACACTTCTGCCTCAGTATTTCAAACATTCTCCTTTCAAAAGCTTCTGTAATAATATAAAAAAGCCTTTCCTTAGTTGTTCTGGCTGGATTTATTGACTTTAAATTAAATTATAAAGATATTGATGTATAGTACATGCAGATTTACAACTAAATCAACTCTGTAGGGTGAATCAAAAGTCAAATTCTTACCTAGAGTCTCAAAATTTCCAAACAAAATTGTCACCGGACATCTTCGGAAGAACTCGCTGGTATGACATCATTTCTCATTGCAACCACTGAAACGGATACTCACTCAAAAGAACACAACATTGAGCTCTTATTCTTAGGTTAATAGTTAGCAAGTAACCAATAATTTGCAAGCAGCAACAGGATTAATGTGTGTATTCAAATTATTTTGTCACCAAAATATGGTCATTTTCACCTACTTTTCAGCAAACATCAAGCAAAAGATCACTAAAGGGCTAGTGATACACAATTTGTGGTGCTATATTCTAAAATTACACTATTTTTTCCATTTAAAAAAAACACAAGATATTGCATGTAAGATACCCATTTATTCCACAGTATTTTTTTTTCACACTGATGTCACAAAAACGAAACTCAAACTTTCAACCTCGTTGTAAGTACATATCCTGTCTTTCTAAGAGTCTGCACTCTGATTTCAATTGTCTGAGAGAAAAAAAGTGGAGCAGCTTATTTTGTGTTAGATAACTGAAAATCAAATGAAATGCACTTTACCTGCTAAAGTGCTGCATTCAATGTAATTATCAGGGTCGTGCATTTTAAATCATTAAGTGGCCTCTTTAACTGAAGAGTCAGTTTGCTCTTAAAGGCTGCAGTGCACAAATCCTGTTTTATGTCTTTGTTTGTTTTAAACATTAACCACATCAGCAACAAGTGATTCAAAGCCTGTTAGTTTGACATTTATCAAGACAAAGAGTTTTGTTTTATACCATATGAACCTGCTTAGAAAGCTATCAACTCCTTCAACACATCAATCTCAACCTCAGAGCTTCTGCCTCCTTCCTTCATTTCAGCTTATCCGTGTCTGCCTGCCCATCCTTTCATATCAGCTGCAATCAGGGTGGCAGTGGATGTTTCACTGTCATTGTCGGATATTTGTTGGAAAGTTATCTATCTTAGGCTGCTGACGGAATCTTTCTGTCCATCACTCATCTTGGAAAGAAAACACTCTCGGAGGTGTCTCTCTGTCACATATCATTACTCATTTTCTCGGAGGAAGACATCCACAGACTTAAACAGATGACATTACAATATCTCTGCTCAAGCCAATAGAGCAAAACATGCTGTACGAGTTACTTTGTAATTATGCTGTCACATACTGTTCTTCTTTTTTTGCTAACCAGACTGGAAATGTCTGCTCCTGCAATTTATAGTTTGGTACTACTGGGCTCATACTTTCCAACTACAGAAGGATTCTTTGTTATCCCGTGCAGTTCCAGCTTATGCATTCAGTGCAGCAGGATTTTCTGGTGTACAATTAACCCCTCAGGTGTTCTGTTTCAATTCAAGAACATTGTGTGACTTGAATTTATGCCCTTGGTTCATTTTGTTATATTAGGCTTCCTGACCAAGACAAACTGCTGCCAGATGTCCACATCTGTCTCCTCTTGAGCCTGTGCTGTGAGCTTGTTTGCTATTGTTGGTTTGGAGTACTCTCTATAAACCATCCAGTGGTTAGAAGCTCCAGAGTCTAGTACCATAGACTTCCTGCTTTGCACCCAAGTGCCATCTTCACAGTTCAGCCAAAGATGAAGGATTAAACACGATAAAGTTAAAATGACCTCAGAACCGCCGCCACTGTAGTTGCTTTGGCAAGCTGCACAGTGAATGTGATTCCCATGTTTTTCTGGCAGACTTTACCTTGCCAGACTGCTTGATTATCCATCTGTCTGCCTGCCTTCTAATCTGGTTGTACACCTGTCTGTCCACCTGCCTGCACCCGAGACTGTGTGTCCACTTAATACAGGAACATTTTACTGTAGTTTGTGTGTGTCTAAACTTATCCTGCACTCTGTGTCGATTTCTGCAAATGTTCTTGCCGTCTAAGTTAATAAATTGCTGCTAGCCAATTCTGACAGTATCGTGTATGCAGTGACATTTACACCTGCATAATCTAGAAATAGCAAAGGCACTGATAGCAAATACCTTTCAGTGGTTTAACTGCAACAGATGTTCAAATGAACCTTTCTTGACACGTCCACTGTGAGTTACACTATGTGTACCTTAAAACTCATTTCCAAGTTTATGACCTGCCGAACATTTACGTGAGATAGAATCACCGATGATAAAAGATGCGTTATAAAGTTACTACTCTGAGGACTTTACTTTGTGATGACTTACCCTTCGGCTCTGTGCTGTGCATATACAGTAGCTTATCTGGTGAGCCTCAGCACAGGGCTCTCTGTGGCTGAGTTCTGCTTGACTGCCCACATGGAGCCAAAGATCCAGGCAGCGCGATGAGCCTACAGACAGAGCAGAGAGTTAACTGACAGGAAGGCAGATAGACAGGTAGAAACAGAGTCTAATGGAGTTAAAATGCGCTGACAGATTGTGGTCACAAGCCAGTAGTCTGACATAATGAAGACGTCTCAAAAAGCCAAGAACAAGCACAGAAATGACCGTGGGCCCTGTAGACGGAGGCGCCTCATCATCACCATTACACAGCCATTTCCATCATGAGTATTTGATCCAGCTAAGTACATTGTCCCCTTATCACTTCTCCTTTCTGCTTTGGAGATCAACATCAAGCCTGGTTTCAAAAAATCTGAATTAACACAGACATGTTAAAAATAGAAACCACTTCTATTCATATTAACAGCATCTGTCAGCTATCAGAATGTTTAGTGGGGGTGTCCCTGAATGTCTGCTTTTACATAATCCTCCGACACTTTATTCCTGTTGCATACTCTGGCTGTGGGAGCTGCATGGAGATATTTGCATTGTGACAAAAGCCTTAAATTCTGTTGTTGTCAGTTTGGCCACCAGGGGTCAGTCCGACATTAAATCTCACCTCGTCTGAATGTCAGAGCAGCTGTCTGAACTAAACTATGCTTGGAGACAGTAAAGCGTTTATTTTTGGACTGTGCCTAATTTTTTTTGGTGTGTAAATTTCATCAACCATTTTTGTTCAATATTTAATGTGCAAATACTAATAGAAGTTCTGCCCTGTGAGGCATTTCTGTGTTTCTCTTGTGTATCTGTTTATCTCGCTGCCAGTTCGATTACTAGATGCAATATGTTTGCTGTGACTGTCAGTAACAAATTGTGACTTCTCAAAGCAGCAATGCCTGATTTTCTATCCAGCAGAGAATGTATGCCTGTATGATTATGATTGTATGTGTGACTTTAGGTATCTGAAAGGGTTCTTTCGATAGAGGGCAGAAGAAAGGGCCTGTCTGATAGCTCTGATACAGGAAAATGAGGAGGGAGCCAGGTGGAGGTGGTAATACCCCAGGAGGTACCACTGGAAGGAGGGAGGGATGTAAAAGGAAGGAAGGCAGTCTGAAGATATCAGTTTCTCTCGCACAGACAGACTCACTCACACACACACATATACACATAAGCACACAGCTTGATAGAGCTTAATGAAGACTGAGCAGTGATAGCCACACATACCCAATCCCCAGAGGCGTCAAGACACTTCTGACTCACACACACACACACCACATGCTCTTTGCCGAGTGCCCACGCAGTTATGTTGTCACATGTGCAAATACACTTAAGCAAGGACATCGACACAAGGGACACACACACATGCACACACATCCTTACCCGCTGTTTGTGTGTGCATATGCTACAACAGGTGGACAAAGAAAGCATTTATATGAACAGATCAATTCACACACAGCGACACGCTTATCAGGATTTTGATTTGGACAGTGCTGGTGGTGCACTGGACCTGTCTCTATGTTCTAGTCAGCCATGCATGACAACACTGCCCAGAGAGAAGGAGACAGACTGACAGGGAGAGACAGAGGACCAGGGAAAAGTAGAGATGGGCGAAAAAGGTTGAGGTTGAAGCTGTGCATATTTCGGGGCTGAGCAAAAGAAAAAAAGGCACAGCAGTGCATTAAAGAAAAGTGTAAATATTGATTATGTCGGTGCTGTCATGAAACGGTGGAAATACAACAGGATAAATGCGTCGGAATCACAAGGATGCAACAAAGTAAAGCGATGAAGTCCGGTGGGAAGAGGAGGAGGAGGATGGAGGGGATGAGCGATGAGAGGAGAACCACAGGGAGCGATGCAGAGGAGGGTGTTTTTGGCTTGGCTCTTTGTTCTGGCAAAATGCGGGAGACCAGCCAGAATGCATAGACAAAGGAGAGGAAATCTTAGAGGATGAGAGAAGGTCATGCAGACCCAGCAACAGACAGAAGCACAGCCACACAGGCTTAGCGCAGATTTAAACATCGCCCATTTGAAAAGGTGGGAGGACACCAGAATGTATTTTGTCAGCATTTGATGACTTGTTAACTTCTTTATGTAGCATAGTGCGCTATTTTAAGTAATTTCAGCTACAGCACTTGCACGGCTTTTAGAGTAGTAAAACACATTTGAAGTGAATTGAAAGACACAAGTGCTGACAAATATGGGCAAGATAAGAGGCATTTGAGACTAAAGCCTGCTACAAAGTTTAATAATGCAATATAAATGAAGAAGACAAGGATGTGAAGCAGCTAAAGAGATGAGTAGAGTAAACAATGGCCCAAAGAAATGCCGAGATGAAGATGCAGGCAAGAATATAAAGATAAAGGGACTGCGTTGGAAGGAAGAAGAGGCAATAAAGTAAGCGTGAATGTGGGTCCTCTGTGATGGATAGGAGTGGAACGTGGAGGGCAGACAGGAATCCTGGTGAAAGAGATGGGGTCTGAAAGGAGGATGAGAGGTGGGTTAGGGAACTGAAAGTGAACAATAGAGCGAATTTATCAGCACTGAAGGCAAGGCAGAGGTGTCATGTTCAGCCGTTACTAGTCAAGCACATCTGAATGTCAAAATAAGGAGAAGAGACAAAATTATAATTAAGGCGAGACAGGCAAGAGAGAAGAGGCACGAAAGTATGAGAAAAGAATCCATTCTTGTGTGTGGACAAACTCAGAACTCCAAAGTTTGCGCCAGCGTTCAGTAGTTTTCAATAATTTCTTTTATCATTAAGACAAATGGTGTCAAGCATTTAATTTCCCTCCTGGTGAGACATGATATCCCTAAAATACCACTGAGACAATCATTTGATGCTAAATCTTTGCAAATGAGTGCATTCTTTTTGGTAATTGGAAAACTATAACCAACAGATCACTGCACATTTCTTTTTGGAAACAGGGCAGTTCATTGAGCCGTCTCATGGTCAGATTTCAGATCAGCATATTTCCTATTTCGAGTTTGTGATCGCTGATTTTGCTTCTGAAACCCAACTACTGCTTGCAGATTTTGTCAAGTGTGGCTCACTAGTTATGGTAGTGGTCAATATGGTAACTGAAAAATGTATATCCATTGTATTTTACTTATTCAATTGAATGGTTGCATACATGGTAATGTAATAAACAACTAAGGCAAAAGCTGCTCATATAAAAAGAAGACACCAAAGAAATTATTTTAGATAGAAGAAATGATGTGGCGGGCGATCAGATTGTAATCTGAATCACAATTAGATGTAGCTGAACTTGTGATCACATGGTTAGTTTTGCATATGGCTGCCTGAATACTACGCCTGTCACTTCAACTCAAGGTTGAAGGCTCTACATGAATCTGAAAGTTCTGACCGGAGGTGGTGATTCCTATCTCTGCCTTTTGATGCTTGTTGAGTTTCCATTGTATAAGACTAGCTGGATAATCAGTATTTAACACTACAGAGTTCCTACTAGAGAGCACATAGTCACCACATTATGTTCAACTTCAGGAGAAAGGAGACACCAACATGATTCCAGATGTAGTTTGTTACAATAAAACACCAAGAAAGGGAACATAAGAATTGTCTCCTTTTGAGTTGCAACATTAACTAACACTGGTACATAAATTACTAAATGGTGGTATATTACTTTCAAAAGCACAGTTCCCAGACTAACCCTACACAGTGCAACTACGATACCCATAGCAGCAATGACCCCATAGTATTCACTGCACTGTATATGAGGCTTAATTAGTTATTAAATATGTCAGCATGAGAGGTGAAAAACGTGAGCACTGCGAACCACAAAAACAGCTTAAATACGGTTGAGAAATCTTACATCGTCTCTGACTTCTGCACAGGCAATTGCCACCTAATGAATCAATTAGGGGATTAAACGGAGACAAAGCTCACATAATTAACTTAAGCAACTAGTGTAAACAGCACCTATCTACATTCACAGTCTGCACAGTCTCTGATAAGAGGAAATCACAACAACACTTCTTTCAGGTTGTTGGTCTGCTGGCAAGTATTCCTCAACCACAGTCATGTTTATTCCAATATACGTAGTGTGTCCAACGAGCTTTGCCCTAATGGTAGCACAACTAGTCTCAAATTTAAGTTCAAGTGGAGTTAGAAAACTGGTAAAGTTCTGTTGCTTATTTGCACAATAAAACTGTAAAAAGAAATCTGTAGAATTCCTCTGAAAAGCACGGCAAATTAAGATCTCCCACAATATAAGGGCGTCCGAACACTCAACTGTGCTTTTGTTTCAATAAAGAAGAATTTGAGGATGTTTGTGTTTGGCAAACTAACTGGTCTTCATTTGTTAACACATTTGGCTGAAGGTTAAAGCTCCCAAATCCAATAATGAGCAGAACAGATCCACTAGACTTCCTGGTGATGCAGCGTAATCCAGGCCTAGCTGCTCACAGTGGAAGTGTTAGTCGTAAACATGGCTTTGCTTTCTACTAACTGTACCCCAATCAAAAATAATTCACTTAATTAATGATATGCCAGTTGATGTCCAGGGTATTTTAACTAATGAAGGTAATAAATAAGCTCGTTAGACGAACTCGGAGCAGACCGTTTAATCCATTTGTTGCACTTTTGTTGTTGTGCTTTAGGTAATGCTGAAAATGAATGCAAACATATTCACAATTCAGGAAAAGGTTTACCAAATCGACAATTAACAGTTTATGCGGTAAATGAAAAATGCCGGTTTGAAAAAAGTCATTGATATGATTTCACACTTACTTGCAGTCAAACAGTCTCAACACGGAGTAACGTTGAGACAAAAAATAACAGACAGGCAGGGAGGGAACAGGCAAATTACAAAAGAAAAAAAAAAGTTGATGTTGTGCTTGATTCGCTATCAAAACACTCTTAATTGCTCATCTTGTGGTGTTGTATTCCCCGCCTAATAAGATTTCTCTCACAGCTTGTCTGAACACACAAACAGGCTATTTTTGTGTTGCTCTCTTGCTGCTTTATTTTGTATCTCGCTGTCTGTCACACCAGCATACGCACACTCCTAAGCAGGCACATGCATCAGTTTTTTTGTTCATCACTCGTTTCTTCTTCACCCTTTTTTTTGTCTCCTCATCAAACAAACACACACTTGGAAGCATATCTCGAGAGCTGCATTCGTTCATTCATTCACTGACGGCCAATGTGGCTAAGGCCCCTCCCCTGTTGTCGCCATGGTGACGGCTCTTTTGGTGTGACAGATAGAAATTTAAACTCAATTTAATATTTAAAGATGTCTATGTTTGCCTTTGTGACTACTTGTCTGTCAAGTCGAGAGGAGAGAGGAGACTGAGAAGGAGAATTTAATATCTCGCTAATGACTGAAGGGCAGAAGGAGATGGAGAGCAGGAGGCCGGGTGCAGCCGTTCACAAAGGCTGCATTTACATTTACATTTGACCAGTATGAAAGTATTGTTGCAGATTAAACAAAAAATAGAAATATATGCAGGGAAAGTAATGAAAAAAAGCAAAAGTACAAATCAAAAGAATAGATTGAGTGACAGAAATAGGTAAAAGCTGTTGGGTTGAACGATGGATGGAGCAAGAGAGAGGGAGGACAATGTGGAGTCAGGTACAGAAGCAAAGGGAGTATAATGAGAAAACGGGTGAGAGGGAAAGAACAGACCAACAAGAGACAGAGATGGTAGCAGAAGAGAGAGGGGCTAAAATGACGACAGCTATAAGCATAAAGCTAGAGAGATAGAGACTGAGAGCATGTCTCTGAGGCAAAGAGGTTGATTCGGGCCTGTTGGTGATTAGGTTTGGACTGCTCCTGCAGAGCTGAGGTGACTCACCAGTCTCCCACACACACACACACACACACACAGATGCTGTATGTGGCATGAATGTGGTAGAGAAAGAAACAGTCGATTCTGTACTGTCAGTATTCTGTAGGGGAGAGTGTATATGTGTACTTACATTACTTATATTGCGGGGGCACACAGCCACACTAGGGGCACTTAAATTCTGTTGGGAAACAAAAATTAACTTCCCGGATGAACATTTTAGGGTGAAGGGTTACTTTAAAGTACGTCTCCAGGAAATGAATGAAAGAAAACGTAATGCAATGCCATCTAAAATGATGAACACTTGTCAAAAGGCAAGTATTGAAGTGGTAGAAACAGCGTTTTGTGTGTTTGTGAAGCTGTCAAACTGCATGCAGCCTATTGGGAGCTGCCACTCTTAATAACAGATAATAACGTACTGCTCATTGCTGTCTCCAGATGCCAACTGTCCCTGCTGAATTACTGCCTGCTGTACAATGCTGTTATAAAACACACACACACACAGACAGACATACACACACACAAATTTGAAATGAAATAATCTGATTCCTGCGTTGTTTAAAAAAATCTTCCATTACCCAAAGCATCCAGCATCTCATCTATCTCAGTAGCAGGATATTGTATAATCCACACATGGCCAGTACCTTAGCTGACATTAGCAAAAAGGGAAATTCAGATTTATCAGCACTGTTGATCTCCAAGGATACATTTTAGATTTCCTATAATTGCGTTGCCTCCCTGAGAGGCATCTCACACAGATTTCAGTGACTTTAATAAGCAGAAAACAAGGCAAGCAAGAACAAATGATGATGCACAGCAAAACTGGCTGTCCATGCATAAACGTGATTCAATATGATAGAAGAATGTCTATAAATATTCTTATTCATGATCTATTTGTATACATGTAGTAAAGATAGACATGAGGTGTAATGTATGCAACTATGTTGGTTATTCTCACTTTATTGCCTTGGATGGTGCTGTTAGGACGAGTTCAATTCCAGTAGCTCTGCCAACACATAAATGTTACACACATTTTTTGTAAGTTCTTTGAAATTAAACTAACACTCTGCCGAGGCGAACAGATGAACAGTGAATATAAATAGTCTGCTATGTGTTGAGTGCGTTGTGTTAATTGTGTGTGTGTGTGCGTCGTGTGTGTGTTCCTCCGAACCTCTCATTTAATGGCACATTAATGTTAGCTGGAACAAAGCCCTTCATCATTATCTACATTTGCGTTTTGGGAACACAAAAATGTAGATCGAGTGAGCTTTCACAGGGGTGGGAAGGAGAGCTGGCAGACTAATTTGAAGAATAATTTGATATAAAAGATAATTGGTGTGTAACGTAATCGAAGCCAGATAATTGTCCTCTTTTTTTGTTTTGTTTCAAATTTCAAAGCCATGTGAAAGCTGTTTTATCTTGTAAGAGGAGTCGCAGATAAGTGACGAGACATTGCTGAAAGGGAGAAGGCTCAAAATAACAGGTTTTCAAGGGACGTCCACCAAAATCACCTTTCTCTGCTCTCCGGATTGCACGATAGGCTTGTTGGATGTGTGTGATGTGAATAGTGAGTGAGGAGGTGGTACCATTGGCAATAGTCGTCTACACAATCCTTGCTAGTCTCACAGCATCGGGTTGTCTGATGCCTCGGCCTTCTATCACAGCAACACAAAGAAGAAGACCCTTGAAGATCTCCTTTAAATGCTTGTGTTTACGCATCCCTTCAGTGCCCAGTGTAACTGTCATATCTGGACCTCTGCATTCTTGTTGACTTTAAAGAGACTCTGATATCTCCAAGCAGTTACTGGGTAATCTGGTGGTGTAGTGGCAAGTTGTTCAAACTTCAAAAACTATTTCAGCGCTTACATATTGGTTCTGCATGGTTCTCTGTTTAGCAGAAAAATGTTACTGTTCATGTCATTGTAGACATACATCGGAGAAGTCAGGAACTTTTTGCAGATAGTGATGTTTTTGTTTAAAATCGTCTTGTTTTTGACATGTATTACACAATTTGTTCTGCATCTCAAGTCCATCACATAGGTCAGAGATCAGGACTAACCACAACATACTGCTGACTGAATGACTTGATTTTCATAGAGCTGAGACATTTTCATTCTAAATAGATGCCTTTTCCTATAGGCGACCAAAAACAGTCCTTTAAATATAATTAAAGCTAGTATTTTCGGAATATTGAATTCTTTCCACCCACTTATTTTACACTGAAATAACAACACCAGCCTCTGAGCAAACCAGCATGCACCCACCCATATTTATGTTATAAAATTCAAAAACCTCTAATCTGCTTCATCAAGGCAGTTTGATTAAATTTGATTGACAATCAGCTTTAATCAGATCGCGATTCAAAGGTTGCTTCCAACTGATTGGTGCAGAGTAAAGTATGCAACATCAGCTTTTTCTTACCCCACTTACATCAAGCTGCTGAGACAAACACACATGGAACAAAAGACAAAAACATCTGACATGTTCCAAGAAGACTAAGTATTGGACCCCATCACTCACAGTGAGACAGTGACTGAAAAAAATCCCATCCAAGGTCTTTAGGTTTGTGAGTATGGAGCACCAGAAGCGTCATGGTGAGAATCATTTTTCTTTTTACTTTTATGTTTTCTTGCATAATGTTTGTGCTTTCTTACACTATTTTTCCCCCTCCAATCCATTGAAACAGTCAGTATGTAGTATGTTGGTTCAGTCCTCTTCAGCCGCAATAAAAATGCATACAACCGAAAGGAAAGATGTGTGTAATTCTTATTCACACTTCAAAAGCTGCAACACATTCATAATGCTTGGACTTCGGTTGCATTTGCTGTTGAATGTATGATTTTGTGTGTATATCTATGGTAGCTCCACTTCAGTTGCTCTTTGCTGCGCCTAATAAGATTAGCCAAGGAAGCATTATTAAATGCGATTCGAATCTACATTGCATCTCTCAAATATGTCAGATGATATCTCACATCACAGAAATCCAGGAAAGCAGTAGATTTAATATAGCGCTCAGGCTAAAAAGAAAACTCACCCCTGCATATAGTTTGTGCATCACCCATTCTAAACTAATATATGACAGATTTGGCCACAGTCCCAGCTCCGACTTTGCACTGATATAGTCATAATCACAGTGACAGTCTCTCAAACAACGGTGACAGAGCTCAGTATTGTAAGGGAATGCACGTTAACATAATGTTTAACACAAAGGCATGTACATAACCTCATACATGCAGATTATCGAACTGAAATTTCCATGTTATCGTAAAGAAATCAGTGAAATTGGGTTATTTTTGCCACGTAGCGCCTTGTTTGAAGCTTAGAGGAATGGTTGTCAGAGATTGAAAGTTATAAATAAGTAGCTGTTAACCCTTTGAACTCTACAAATGCACTGTGCGTGCAAATTCACATCACACTTTTTGCAAAGTATTTATTGCGGCAAGGTCTAGTGCACATCAAGTGAAACGACACAACTTGACCCTCCCAACGATGCCAGTTGCTTGTCTGTGTCTGTGGGAAACATCATTTTGAGTTTACATCTAATTTAATCATAGTTATATGCTGCACACAGCTCTGTGACCATCACCCCATCTGTTTCCCTTGTCTCAGTTACTCATGAACTCATCATTGCATAGACACAATTATATCAAGATATGCTATTATCTATGCACTGCAATCATTGCAAACATTTGCCTGATTTGAGACCTCTGCAAGGGTGCTACTATATGTTAAAACTGATGTGAATAAAATAATGAATACAATTTATTTTCATTGGGCACTAAGCTCATAGAGTCATAGGATTCCAAACAATCTCTTATATCAGATATTTTATTTTTGATGTAAAGGCTAATATATTTATATGCATATTTTTAAAACTGCAAGTATTATCCTATGTATCCCATGTATCCAACTGATGGAAGTTCTGTATAAATTAGACTGTTATTTAAAAATAAGGTACAATATGCATTAACTGCTCTCATAATGGCCAAGACAAGACCTTAAAAGTAAAATGAAATGACCCTGCAACTAGCCTGGGGCTGAATGAGTGAATCTTACTGTACAGCCAAGGTTCAGTAATGCCCAAAGAGTAGAGACTACATGCCAACATGTGGAGGCCAGCCAGATAAAGAAAGTCATCAAATAGATGCATTCGTAAAGAACAATCAGCGAGGTTGGTTTACGCTAGACATGATGCAAGAAGAGACAGCATTCTGGAGATTTATGAGTCTTTTACTACTCCACGCTTTAGTTAAAATATCCTGGAAGCTGTTTATTATTACACTGACAGAATGTATTCTTAGATGTCTTGAGTTAAAGAGAACACACACACAGAGAGTCTCAGAGTTTGGGTGCTGAAGGTTAAAGAGTATATTTTTCCTTTCTTCTTAAGAGGTTAAAGCGAAAGCACCCAGAGGAGTCTGTGTTTTCGTGTGTGTGATAAAGAAGAGGGAAGTGTCGATCCCTGTGTGCCTTTGTGTTTGTATCTGTGCCATCTGCCGTCAGCTGGCTTTCTGCGTGCCAATGAAACTACATCTCTTTGAAATAAGTTCATTTGGAGGATGCCTACAGCTGTAGACCAGGAACCTACAGATCTTCTCCCACAGCCTCCTCACACCTCGAGGCCCTCAGCAGCAACTTCCTCCCTGCCGAGCCCCCCTCTGTCATCCCAAGCCAATGTTTGCCACTCGTGGAATATTTAACAACAGACATGTACCTGAATGTCAATGCTCACATGTCTTGCAGATTTCTCAACCCACCGGTGCACAAACTCACACTGGGTCAATGTTAGAGAATAATCCCTCATGCAGAGCTGTGATTTGACTGAGGAACTCAATTAAAACATCCTGAATTTTAAATGAAACATTGGCAGTGTTTGATTTATTATACGTAAATGTCAGAAGAAGGGGTAAGTGGAGCTTAAGAGCACTACGGGTTTCAGCCACAAGAATGAGAAATTTAATTTGCAATGACATTAAGATGGAAAAAGTAATTTGACCACCATGAATTCTTGAAAATATTCCATGTCTTCGACTTTAATAAACCCTGGGTGAAATTGCGTTTTGTTTTCTTATCTTTTATAGCCTGGACACCCTCCCAAAAAAGATCACATCCAATAATTTGAACTCAGACAAATGGTTAATGGTTTCCCGTTAACTGCAGTGACATTTCAGTATTTCTTTTGCATAAAGGTTGACACAGGACTAGGCTGAAGACTTATAATCCAAACGATGCTGGAATCGAGTCATTTCCTGTGTTTTTGTTTCATGTACGTGCTGTACGGTACCACTGTTTGTGTGTAGTTGCTGGTTTATTTGTGAGACTGAAATGGGATAAGGTGTTGAAATTGGACGACTCATCAGGTATTTCATCAGTGCCACCTCATAAATCCCACAGCCTTAAAATGCATTTCATGTGTTGGCATGTGTGCGACTCAAAGAACAAGTGGCTGCTAAGGCTGTGGGCTTTTATGTGTGAAGTCACTACCATGTACTGTTCCCCTTACTGCCACATTTTCTCTCTTTATGTGCAGGGTGGAGGAGAGTTTTAAGACTCTATTCTGGTCAATCTTCGGGCTGTCTGAGGTGATCTCAGTGGTGCTGAAGTACGACCACAAGTTCATCGAGAACATCGGTTACGTGCTGTACGGGGTTTACAATGTCACCATGGTGGTAGTTCTTCTCAACATGCTCATTGCCATGATCAACAGCTCGTACCAGGAGATAGAGGTACGTAAACAGTGCAGCCAGTCAATAGAGAAAGGTTATATGATTGTCAACAAGTCGATAAGGATTATTGTTTTATCATCTGTGTGCCTGCAGGAGAATTAGAGGGGCTTTAAAAAATACCATGAGCTGTGAAGGATCAATGCAGTGGCAACAAACAAAAACACAGAATGTATAATAGAAGAGACATCGCATTGAAAAATTGTTGCAGAAATGACAACTATGCTAGTATTACCGTCACAATATTGATATTTTTTTCTTTTTTTCAAACTTGCTATGGAAACTGACATTTAGCTTCCTCCATTAGCTTTTGTAAATAATCAAACAAGATTTAGTTTTCATTTTACTGCTGAAAATCTGTAGACAAACAGATATTCATTTAGTTTAAACAAGCAAACTCAACACATACAGTAACTTAGCTTTGTTGTTCAGGTCTTCTGTCCTTTGTTGTTAGAAGGTAAATTAATGCAGTTCACCATAGTTTGTTGTCTTTTTTTTTTTTTTTTTTTGTCCTGTCCGGCAACAGAGCAGGCAGAATGGGGATCTGGCTGCTGCATTGTGCCACACAAGTTTGCTTTTCCAAGGGGAGTTTATAAGTATAAGACTCCCCTTGATAATGTTCAGTAATTTATTTAGTTTGAATACTTGTTGATTAGTTAAATATACATAAATTTGCCGGACCTGACAGGGAAACAAAGAGGCAGGAAGAGAGAAACAAGAAAAGAAGAAGAAGAAAAAAAACAACAACAAAGGGGGATAGAGAAGAGAAAAGGAAGAGTGCAAGAATACAATAATCTTCCAATTGAAACCGACACAACAGACAACAAGCTAGTACACCTTAACAAAGACACAGCGGAAAGCATCCTACGGGTTTTGTTAGGAAACACAGCTAGTAATTATTCAGAACATCTATATGAAACGAACAAACTGAGGAAACATGTCTTTTGATATTTTGGCACCAGGAGTCACCATAGTTTGTTGAACTGTAATTATACATTGAAATAAATTTACCTGTATGATTTTTTTACAAAGTAAAATACTGGCAAGGGTTGCCAAGATTTCATGTATTTTTACATTGTTAAGATTGTAATTTCTTAAATTGTTCATTACTGTATAATAGATTAGTCATTTACAGTAGAATATGACGTTTATTATAAGTAGACTCTTCTATAGTTACTATATTTATAGTTTTTTGCCATGATAATTGATTTTAACTGTTGTAAATTGCAACATTTTCTTCTTTTAAAATGTATGTAATTGGAGCTGTATACCGCAAAAATTATTTTTCTTTAATCTTGATGATCCACAAGTGAGATCTATAAAGTTAGCTTAACATTTTAAAATGCATATACCATTTAAACGCTGAAAACTATAAGGGACAATGGAAAAAGGCGAGTAGCGTTTTTATGACTCATGAACATTTATTCAAAGGCAGCGATGTATGAGAAATTGTGGTCTGTCAAATATGTTTTGAAGCCAAAGAAATGTACTTAATGTAAAAATCTAGTTGAAGTCTCAAGTCTAAACAGTGCTTCATGAACAGTTGTGTCAAAAATGTTTGCTCACTTCACTCTGTCAGTTTTGACAGTACCCTGCTGTTAACAGTCATTCTTGTTTTAGGCTCCAAAAATGAAAAAGCATGAGATTTGACAGTATTTAATTAGTTAATTAAGGCCATAAATGCACCTAAATAATTTCAACTTTAATAACTTAATTTGTGTTTAATATCATTCAGTGTGAGGGCTCTACAATCCTAACTGACTGTTTGATGGAATTATAATAATAATCTTCCTTTAAACAGAGCTTATCGCATTCACTTTTTTTTTTCTTATATCATCACTAGATAGCAGCCCAGTCTCCTAGTCTCCTAAAAAAATGCATTCTTATACAATTTAACTGCACTCTCAAATACGTCTTGAGGGAAATATATTTTCTCCTCGCTCTGAGAATAATGTTCCCACACTGGACACAAACCACAGACTCTTAAGCGAAAGTTCTGTTGCTGAATCATGTCTCCACCTCACCTTCAACCTCGTAAAGCAGACTTTGTTGCTCTCTCAAACTGGAGGCATTTCTTACAACATCAAAGTCTTATCTTTTTGAAAGGGTCTACTTTTCTTCCAAAACTTAAATGAGGATGCAGTTGTTCAGCAATGTCATTTTTGTGGAACAGGGTTGCAGATACACCCATAGTCTCCATGCGTTTGTCTCTGCAGGAAGATGCCGATGTGGAGTGGAAGTTTGCTCGAGCCAAGTTGTGGCTCTCCTACTTTGATGAGGGCCGCACCCTCCCTGCCCCCTTCAACCTGGTTCCCAGCCCGAAGTCCTTCTACTACCTGGTCCTCCGTATAAAATCCTGCCTGATTCGCCTCTGCAAAGCCAACAGCCATCATCATAATGAGCTGGAGATGGGCATGCTCAACTCACAGGCCAAAGTCAGTGTCTCAAGTCTTTGTTTCGTTACCTCGTGATAAATCATAGCAACAAACCGAACAACATTTTGTTGCTTTGCATATATTATTCTGCAGGTAACAGCTAATGGACCGACTATTTTTTGATATTGTGAAGAGAGTTAATTAATGAGTTTCTAAACTAAGCAGCAGTAGCCACTAAATTACTGACTGTGTTTCTTTTTATCTCATTGTTTTTATCTTTTCTAAGTCCTTTGTTTTTGGCCATTCCTAAGGAGCTGTGGTGGGATAATTAATTTACAGACTAATTGCTGACAACAGGCAACTTCTTCTTTTTCCTGCCTCCCAATGAGCATAATATTCTCAGATAACTGGAAAATGCTACTATGAAGTGACAGTCTGCACAGAAAACACCAATTTCTATAGAGTTTGTTTCGGGTCATCTCAAGTTTGCTTTCATTGCTTTTATGCAGTTTTTACTTTTTTGATATGACTGGCATAATAATTACCTCTGATGCACTTTATGCCCGTATATTCCAGTCCTGCAGCCTCCTTTCTGCTAAATCCACTTTTTTCTTTCCTATATGGCTTCAGTTAAACTATTAAAAGAGGCAAAGGACACTAATTTTACCCACAACAAGCCCCAATGGAGCTGCCTCTATGTGTAGACCTGGGTCAACTGTTTCTACAGTGACTTTCAAGTGCTGAATCTTAAGCACATACTATAATATGTGGACTGTGCTCAGATGGCCTATCTCCCTTTCAGAGTGTCCAACAAAATAAAATTACGGTAATGAAAAGAAAGTGGTGTCGTGTGAGAAAAGTAGCATAGACCATTTAATTCAATTTTAGGGCTGGCCTTGTCTGCTGGTATTTCCTCTGTCTGATTCTTCGAGCTCAAATGGCTCACCTCAGCACCTCTGCTAAGCTGTTAGTCAGGCCATCGGCTCTTCCTGCGTCTCCTCAAATGCCTGGGCAGGTTTTGAATGGGACCAAGATGGGTTACACTCTGCTGCCTCTGTAAGCGCCTAAAGTTCTCTGCAGCCCTGACAATTTAACTGCAGAGCCGAGCAGGTGCAGCAGCCAATCGATACACGAGCTCAAACTGGACCACGGTGTCCAGAATGTCAAGTGAGGATTTGAAAAGACAGCATGGTCTCTCTGAGTCAGTAGTTTTTGCTCGCTGGTGTTTTGATGCATGTTTCTCCAGCAGATGGGAAAAAGGAAGCTAATTGGGTTAATCTGATAGCAGCACATATTCGTAAAGATTAAACACTAAGTCAAGGGTTAGTGAGATATGAGCTTTAATGAGGATGTGTATATTTAACATAAAATAAGTAAGACTTTGGTGATATATATTTAATGAATATTCATATGTGGCATTCATGTGGAAAAAGTCAAAAGTTGACATGTTTATTTAGTGTTTGAACTCTACTGCAATTAGTGTGCATTTGTGTATGTGTGCTGGCAGGCCATAGTTAAGTTTTAGGCCACTTGGTTAATTTGCCTTTAATGTATTCACAGCAGTTAGGACAATTTATTTCTTGGCTAAAAGCAAATAAATTGAATATCAGTTAAATAGAGGCAGCTGAGGCCAACAAAGCAGGTTATTAATGGGGACTAGATCACACAGAGTACACCATGAAAAGATCTGAGCATCTTTGGTAAGCTTCTGCATAAATTATGTGTTCCTCACTCTCACATGAAGCTGAAGCAGTAGTTGTCATTTGGGTGTGGCGTTCCGTAGAGCAGTGAGTAGAAAAGAAAACAGGTATTTGCCTCTCTGAAGCACATAATTTGCTTCTACAGTCGGTGTTCTTTGTGCTACGGAGTCCTTAAAACATCGTACATGTTGTTCTTTCAGAGAACAAAAAATGAGCTTCCCTGCAAAATGAAAAACATAATTCAAGAACTTGCTTGTAAAATCACTGAGAGCACAAACTACTGCAGCCCTGAATCGTCTCTGCAGTAAAACACCCTTTTAACATAATAAATGCTCCATCATTATGAATGGAAGCTAATGATGATAGTATTTTAGAGTGCGTCTGCTTTGTATTAAGATAGAGGAAACATATTCAGTGTTTCATTTCAGAGTGTTTCATGTATATACAGTGCCATGAAAAATATTTGCATTGACAGAAATCGTATATTTTTGCATATTTGTCACATGTAAATGTTTCGGATCATTAAACTAATTTTAATGTAAGACAAAGACAACCCAAGAAAACACAAAATGCAGTTTTTAGGTGATGATTTTGCTCTTTGAATGTAAAATGCTGTCCAGCCCATGTTGCCCTATGAAAAAAGTAACTGCCACCCATAACTACCAATCTACCAAATGACCAAATTCATTTGGCAATTGGGTTCAATTTCACCAGCCACACCCATGTGCGATTACTGCCAGGCTTGTTGAATCAAAACATCACTTCAATAGAACTTGTTTGGCATTGTGAAGTAGCTGATGAGTCTCAGAAAGCTACACATGATGCCACGTTCTAAAGAGATTAAAGAACCAAGTCACTGACATTATCAGTCTGGAAAGGGTTACAAAGTCATTGCTAAAGCTTTGGGACTCCAGTGAACCACAATGAGAGCTATTATCCACAATGGAGAAAACATGGAACAGAGGTGAACCTTCCCAGGAATTTTTCCAAGAGTGCATTGATATCTAATCCAGCAGTTCACAAAAGAACTGCGACAAACATCAGAAGAAGTGCAAAACTCACAAGACTCAGTTAAGACACTGGACGAAAATGGGTGGGTTGCAAGGTGCTAACCACTCCTGACCTAAAAGAACATGAAGCTCTGTCCAACATTAAAAATATATATCAGGATGAGCCCCAAAACCGTTGGATAACATTCTGTGGGCTCATGAGTCAAAGATGGAACTTTATGGAAGATGTGTCCTGATAATGTGGCTTAAAGATAATACTGGATTCACAAGAAGAACATGATACACAGGACTTGGACAACTTGTCATAACTGATGGAGCCATGGATTCTGTTCTCTGTCAGAAAATCCTCCAGGAGAATATCTTACCATCAGTTCTTGGCCTCAAGCTCAAACACAAATGGTTTATGCAGCATAACAAAGACCCAAAGCACACAAGTAAGTCCACCTCTGAGTGGCTCATAAAGAACAAAATTAAAGTTTTGAAGTGCATACCTTAATGTCCAGACTTCAATCCAATTTGGATGCTGTGACAAGACCTTAAAAGTCTTGTTCATGCTCAAAAAACATCTAATATTGCCAACTTAAAACTATTCTGCAGAGAAGAGTGGGCCATAATTACTCTATGGCAATATAAAATACAGATCACAAGCTATGCAAACATTTACCTGCAGCCAAGTCGCTGCCAAGGGACCAACCAGTTATTAGATTTAGGGGGAGCAATTAATTTTTCAGATGGGGTGATATAAATTTTCAATACATCTTCAATTTCAACTTTTCAACTTCAAAATCATCTTTTAAACAGTGTATTCTTTTTTTATCGGTTATCTCTGTCTAATATTAAATAAATGTAAATGTTAGTTTGATGATCTGGAACATTAAGTTTGAGAAATATACAACAATAGAAGACATCAGGGCTTTTTCACAGCACTGTATGTATGTACATTAGGTTGCATAGTTTTAATTTTAAAAATTCAGCAGCCCTTGAAAAAAAAAGTCATTGGAAAACTATAATTAGGCTTTTTCAGATTTTACAGCCAAAGGCATTTTTTAAATTTTGCATTTATCAGTTGTTTTGGGAAGGGCATTGTTAGTTGTTCTTGTTTTTAATTGCATAACTTTTGTATTAATCGGCTGTTATGTGATGTCTGTCCAGGGCTCTGCAACTTAAGTTCTTATACTGTGGAGTAGCAGCTGGTTGTACGTGTCCACACTTACATGAAAACTCTTTCTTTACACAACAGTGTTGGAATGACACACATGCTTCAAAGCAAGGTCATGGACGTGGAAGGCATCTAGTAGTCAGTTAATAAAGGTTCGCTTTGGTCAAGTGATGCTGTTGACTCTCTTTGCTGTTTCTTTTGGAGACATCAGAGTACTAGACACAAACACCAAGCCCTACCTTTCACTGTTGATTTGTTTCAACAATGTGCTACCTCCTTTCATACCCTTTTAAAATGTTTTACAAGACCACTCAACCCTGAAATGTTAACACTCGACTTTTGTTTGTTTCTTGCTGTTACAGGATGAACGTTTCAAGTCTTATGCGCGACCAGGAGAGGAATTTATCCAGAGAAAATCCAGAAAACACCCGACCAGATATCAGGTAAGACAGAGGCAGAATCCAAAGCAGGTAACAGCCTGGATGGAGGGAAGTTTCAACAAAAAGAGCATTGGATGTTTGTTGAGAAGGAATAAAATGAGAGAGAGAGACAAAATACAGATTGAGGAATATATAACCGAACAAAAGCAGATATGTACAGAGGCAGAGAGTGAGGATGGCCAGTAGGGTGTTGACAGGAAGGGAAAGAAGGAGAGACTGAAAGACAGAGGTAAGGAAGGATGAGGGAGACAGAAAGATAAGGTAGAGATGACAGACAGGCAGAAAGCTAGCAAGTCTGGATGGATGGGCAGTGGACTGAAAGAAGTGTTGATGCCGGAATTTATAAGTTCAATACAATACCCTGAAATATATCAATATTTGACAGCATTTTTGATACCATGAGGAAGCCTTGCCAGAACACTGAGGGTTAGGGGTTTATTAAAAGATACATGTAACAGGGTATAGCATAACAAGGTAGATTTTTACACTCACAAAAACTTTCTGGTGGAGCACTTGTCCCACATTGTCACACTTACTCAGAAGGCAGGAAAGTGTAATTAGAATGAAAATCCATACAATCAGGTTAAAACTGAGTTTTTAAGAAATCAAATAAAATGCTATTGCTCCAGAAAGGATGAGACAAGTGATAAGGAGATGACAGCACAGTGAGGGAGAGGAGACGGAGCCGGGTGGAACTGCACTGTGTGTGTCTGAACTCACAGATGTGAGAGCAAGAAAACACAGCTGGCATCTGTGTGTCAATACTGTGGAAATTGAATATTGAAACCACTGCAGATATTCAGAATTGATACAGCACGTAATGAGAAATCGATGTTTTTGACAACACTAAATGGAAGTGGCAGAAAGAAAAGGAGAATGCCAGAGCGGGCCTGAAAATTGCTTTAATGAGCTCTTTGGAGGCGATCGAAGGCAGTCACTCAGTAAGTGAGCTCAAACTATTGCACTGAGGAGGAGAGAGATGCTCCCCTCCTTAGACTGCTCTTCACCTTTCCCCTGAGGGAAATCTAACTTCCCTCACAGGGTAGCTGTGCTTTTCTCAGGCCTCCTCCCATTTTCAGTTATTTTTGTTTTGTTCAGACATCCAGCACACACAGTCTCTCTCTCTCTCTCTCTCACACACACACACACACACACACACATGCAAGAGCACATTCAGCAGTGAGAGGTCACTTGATTAGACATATGTGTGTGCGGTGACAGATATTGACTCATATCCAAGGTCTCTACATGCAGAGACTGACTGCATTTACTGGGGCATCGCCTTGTCACATCCTCTAGATAATCTTCTTCTTTCCTCTCCTCCTTGTAGAACATCATGAAACGCCTGATTAAGCGGTATGTGCTAAAAGCTCAGGTGGACAGAGAGAGCGATGAAGTCAATGAAGGTAAACATTCTCTATTTAGTAAGGCCCAATTTTGATGTGTTGTTCTGTGCTTTTGGTGTATGTGTGAAAATGAGAATGAGCTCTATGTTGGACACAAGTAGCATTGTATTGAGCATTGTGTTGTGTGTCCGAAATGAATATGCATATTCTCACACGTGTCACCACTGTCACATGACCTTGTAGATAGGTGCTTACCTGCTTCCAAGTCTGTGCTGCTCACGTGTCCTGAATGTCGTCCGTTTGCTCACTTCTTCTTATGTATCTGCGTTTGTGTGTGACTCTGTTGTAGGCGAGCTGAAGGAGATCAAGCAAGACATTTCCAGCCTCCGCTATGAGCTCCTGGAGGAGAAGTCCCAGGCCGCTGGTGAGCTGGCTCTGCTCATCCAGCAACTCGGCGACAAGTTTGGCAAGAACACCATGAGACACTGACAGGACTCGCAAGAAGGGGAGAGAGGGAAGGAAGGAGGAATATGTGAAAGGGGGTGGTGGGGGGCAGAAAGCAGGGTCAAGCCAGGTATTTTTAAAACTTCAATAGTACAAGAGGCGAGAAAGAAAGGCAGGAGAGAGGAAGCAGGATGTTTATGAGATTGGACAGGATGAGTGGAGGATGGTGGAGGAGAAGCTTGAGATAAACAAACTGGGCAGCGGGAGGTTTTGCTACCTAAAGGTAAAAGCCGAGTGATTTGTATATGCAGTGACCAATTAGGGAGAAATTAGGGAAGAAGAATGCGACTGCGATTGAACATGAGGTGTAAGGCTCAGAGGTGAAGTAAACTCAGCTAGAGGGGCTTTGTGTTGACAGTTCAATTCTAATTAAAGGCGGTGTCTTCAGGGAGTGAGAAAGGAGAGGAAGAAAGAGGCTCGCAGGCTGGGTGAGAGGCAGAGGGAGACGAATGAGAAAGCAAGCACAGTGAGATATGAAAAGACACCACAGGGCACAAGACTGAGGCAGCGCAACGAGGAGGACCCTACATCCACTGCCAAGAGATATCAGTGTATCACCAACTTGGAAGACAGAAAGAGGGAAACCCAGAGAAGGGAGGATGCAGAGAGAGGCCTGGAAGGGAAGGGGGACAAGTAAGAGAGATATCTTTAAAAAAAAACTGTCACTGTTATTCACACCAGGAAGGCTGGCTTTGCTTCTGTGTCTTCACGGTGATGCCTGTCCAGATACTGCACACACCTTTATACACCAGGCTATCTAATTAAATGCATTTCCATCCATAATGCACAACTTCTGATCAGGAGTCAGAGGATTCAGGAAAAAGCCGGAAAGCAGGAATTATGCAGTCATTTAAGAGTAAATAAAGAAACTGCTCAAATATTTAAATATTATCCTTTCATCTTAATGTCACTCAGAGTGTTATGTGTTGCAGCTCCATGTGAACTGTCTCCAAGAGGTCTATGCTACAGGAAAATGTCTTTGTAGAGTTGCAAAAAGGGGCAATAAAATCACTCCAGACAGCATCTCTTTTACCTCATTCATCCTGCTGCAAGTACCGGGTAAATCTTGAATAAAATATATAAATAGGGTATGCGAAAAGTTGAATTGGAAGATTTCACAAGATCCCGCTCCCTTTATGTTCAAAATTTAGGTGCCGCGTGTGTTTGAACAACTTTGAACCAGCGTGTTAAAACGTGACCTAGATAACTGCTGTGTATAGTCACTTCTTCTTTGTGCCTTTGCAGCACTAAGGGTCTCTAAAATAGTCACCAAAAATGACACATCCTCGAGGAGTTGTGTTTTCAGCAGTAAAATCCAGGAGGTCAGTGTTTAGGTGATGCACATGAAGGTAGCTAAACTGTTCTGCCTAATTGCTTTAGGGCAGCCAGATTTTTGTGAGATGAGAAAGTCTCAGAGATGCAGAGATACATTTATGAAAGCACTGGTTTGGCAGTAAAACTGGGATTCTGCTGCAGACGCTGTGTGGAGTCATTCTATGGTCTGTTTTTTTTTTCTTCTTTTATTCAGAGACCTATTTGACACACTGCTGCACAAACGAAAGTATTGTCTTATACTTCACCAGAGACCAATTAAAATTTGAGAAAAGGGTGATCCTTAACAAAGCACAGTTTGATAAACTGCTAATTTTCCACTAATAACTGAGGTCTTTTTTCTTGTGCAGAGAGGAAACCTTGACCACCTGTTTACACCAAACAAAGTACAGATACAATTAGGGTGCTAAACATTCTGTTGAGCTGTCGTATCAGCAACCTTATCCATCTTTCATGTGACTGCAGCCCACCATTGGATTTGAAAGCAACAAATTCACTTTAATCTGTCATTTAGATTCAGTCAGATCCCCAAACCTAAACCTATTCAGGATTTTAACAACCTGAATTAGATTTTAATATATGAATAGAATGCTTTGGCCCTCTATTTACTTCATACTTGATCCCTAAAGTTGAGTGTCTGATTTGAACATCCAGATGCTGGCTGAACCCTGGTGTTTCAGTGTTGACGTTTGAAAAATTCATGTTTCATGAGACGGTTTTGGGATTTTAAATTTAATCAATAGGCTGGAGAAGTTCCTTCAAGAATCCTGCAGTGGATGTAGAAAGCTAGAATACATGATAGAGTCCATTCCTTCCAAAACTAAAATGATAGCACCAAAAATGACATATTATCAACCTATAACACCACATTGATAGTATTTTCTTATTGTGTGGATGCTACCAAAAGTCATTAGCTCCCGTAGGGAAGGATCAGCAGGGGCCTACTGCACCTATTAACGTGTTTAGAAGGGTGTAATTTGTTTTGATGGATTTTTAAAAAATCAGTTCTTGTTCATCTTATCATCTTCATCTTTTATGGAAAACAATCTAAATTTGAATCTGTATTTAATTAGCTAAGAGAACATTAAAAGCCTAAACTCACAATAGGTGTGTCAGGCCCACACATACTTCTTAACGCCATTAATGTAGCATTAGTTATGCATCAGAAGGCTTTAAACATAGTTGAAAAGTTTGTCTTTTAACAGATATGATTTTTCTCAACCTATAGTGACCAAATGTGTTTAAGATACACAAATGTTATTTAGAGTTGGGTTTTCATTTGAATCAGTAGTTGGACTTGTATCTTTATTTATTCGTATTAGGTGTGAGAGCTGCTAATTATTTTCTGTGTGCAGAACCAGACAAATAATGAGAAGACTCCTGAAGAATGTTTCATGATTCCCCACGCTTGGAAAACAAAATTACCTGAAATACTGTATTTTTAATTTGTACGCAAGAAATATTGATTAAATTGAAATCTTGTACTGTATATTGTCATATTTTTGATCCTTAAATTAAACAGAATAAGCTCTAAACTTGTTGATTTATTCTTGATGTATTTTGTACATTTGTTCTGAAGGTGAGGCTTGATGAAATCTAATTAGTCTAAATATTCAGTGTTTGTCCCCACCTGTATCTGTCAGCTGATGACAGGCGCCGGAGCAAAACCAAACACGTGGCTGCTGTGTTGCTCTGCACTCCAACAACTGTACACACACACATGCACGCATGCACAAATGTGCACATGCACAATAAAATGCTCTTGAAAAAAACATTGGAGCAGCCAGGAGTTCACAACCAGTACAAATTGTACACTCCCACACACTGATTGCGTTTACATGCACACTAATATTCCATTATTATTCAGAATATTCTCACATTCTGAATAATAATGAATTCGATACAAGTCGTGTTCATACTATTTGAATATTTAGAGTTTGGCCTTGGTTCAAATGTAGAACTTCACCATTTGATCTTGTGGGATACAATATTAGGGTTCTAGTATTAATATTCAGAATGTGGGTCTCAATTATTATTTTTTTTCCCCTATTGTTTATGACTCACTGCCTGTTGCGTACTTGCAGTGTTTTACGTAAACTAACAAGCCAGCAGTTTGCAAGACTGGCGTAAAGATGCACACCTAAAAGAAAAAGCTCATATTTCCCTTCAGCATGAGAAAAAAAACAAATTTTAAACATTATGAGATACTTTTAATGCAACAGAAAGGCCGTGTTTGAAGAGTGAAACAAATTTTCTCCTGGTAAAGCTTCCTAAAATTTTATTTTGACACAAAGAAGCAGATTGGCTCCCTCTGTCTTACTTTTCCATATTCTGATGTGAAAAGCAATTGGAACAACAAGAAAAACTCTCAGAGAGCACAGTACTCCGCCAAGGCTGCTCGGTTGTTGTATGATTTCTGACTGATGAAATCTTTTTTAAAAAATCGCGATCCGCAGCGGTGGATTTGTAGGAGGATCACAATCATGTCATCATCAGCAGGCCGCTGGCGAAGTGTTCACTTGTAGTCATAGCTACAGTGGTGCCATGCCGCTATCTTGCAATGATTCAGAAACCTGCAGCAAATCCATGGATCCAGACTATAAGCCGCATCACTACAAAAATCTAATGAATTGGTCCTTGTGTCATTTCTGACCTTCCCAGAAAATGTCATCAAAATCCGTCAGTCCATTTTTGAGTCATGTTGCTAACAAACCAACACCGATTGTCACATAACTCCACCGTGTTCCTTGGTGGAGTAATAAACTGAATATATGTGTAAACATATATTCACATATAAACATTCAGTATACATACACGGCTACATGTAAACCAATATAAACCATCAGCAGCAATGCCAAAATGACTGCCTGATATTGTACAGATCGTCCTTTTACCTCCAAAGCAGCACTGACCCATTGTGGCATAGACACAGGACTGTGGGAGGGTCTGAGGATGTCTGGCACATTGGCAGTGGATCCTTTGGGTACAGTGGGTTGCAGGGTGGAGCCTCCATGGATCGGGCTAGTTGAAGCAAACCCTATGCTTAATCAGACGGATAATGGGAGTTTGCAGGCCGGGTCACTGCTTTAGACTCTTTGTAATGTTCAACTAGCCTTTGTTGACCCACAGCTGTCAGGGAGTGCTGATCGGATGGATGGATGTGCTCGGTCTGCAACAATGTTTAGAGGGGTGGTACATGTCAAAGCAACATCTACATGAATGCCAGAACCCAAGGATTTGTAGGAGAACATTGCATTGTAACAAATTGTTGGTGTATGTCCATAGTACTCAGCAGTTTATTTGTACCTGTGAGAACCATGATTTGTTTTATCTATTTGGTTTGTTTGTTTTATAGTTACACGCAATGAAGCACAACTCCTATAAGAAAAGTTTCATTACAAGATCTACTACTACCAACTTTTTACATAAAATGAAATATAAACAAACTGTCAGGAAGTGGGGCTTGGCTCTAATAGCAAAGCTAGCAGGTAGTTAAACTAAACAGTAGATTCCAGACTGAAGCCACTGCAGGCCCACCCCCACCCTAACATGCTCCCACCACCCACAACGCACATCTCCCACACAGCTCTGCAAGCCCTCAAGCTGTAATGTTTCTCATGTGATAATGAACAGTTTCCTAAAACCACACCAAATTCACACTTCTGGAAAAGTTTTAAAAGAAGTTAATTCAAATTTAACATATTTTAAAAACAAAAAACCTCTCTGTGGCTGGAAAATGGACTATAAAATAAAATATTCTGTGTTCGCTTGACTCACGTACCTGTGAGTTGACCTCGCCAACACAAATAGCGTGACAGAGACTTATCCTGAAAGCTGCCCTCTGAAGCAGCACTGTAAACACTCCAGTCCAACATATGTCCACATGTTTATTAGACCTCCATATACCAGTCACTCAAGACATTTTCTGCACTATTTCAGGCTGTCACTGATAGACTTATTTCCTGGTTTTGCACAAAGGCCAGCAAAAGCTGTCACTAAAACTTGGCTTACACAGTCATCTATTTGGCCATAAATAACAAATGTCAGCAGGTTTTAGGGTATTTTTGTTTTCATTGCACTGTGATTTTGTGAGTATTTTGTTCAGACGATGCTGGTTCGAGCAGAAAATCTGCTGTTCATCAGAAATCATGGGCTATGCACTTAAGTTCTTTGAGAAAATATGTTAACTGTGGACATACTATCCACCAGAATTTCACTTCACATAGTGAATCGATGTTGTAAGATGTGTTAAAATTAGGGCTGGGACTCTAATGCATTAATTTTGATTAATTAATTTATTCAAATTTAAAAATAACACGTTAAAAGTAACTCATTTAGTTGCACCTTTCTCAGTTCCCATATTTCTGGCACACCAGCAACACTGATGAACACTCCAGCCCAGTAGGGGGCGGTAATGATTCTAAAGTCTGTTTGCCAGCCGTGAAGAAGATGTACACAGCACATAAGAGCGTTTGGTGCTTAGATATATATATACACTAAACAAAAATATAAATGCAACACTTTTGTTTTTGCTCCCATTTTTTATGAGATGAACTGAAAGATCTAGAACTTTTCCACATACACAATATCACCATTTCTCTCAAATATTGTTCACAAATCTGTCTAAATCTGTGATAGTGAGCACTTCTCCTTTGCTGAGATAATCCATCCCACCTCACAGGTGTGCCATATCAAGATGCTGATTAGACACCATGATTAGTGCACAGGTGTGCCTTAGACTGCCCACAATAAAAGAGCGTGTAATTGGCATGCTGACAGCAGGAATGTCAACCAGAGCTGTTGCTCATGTATTGAATGTTCATTTCTTTACCATAAGCCATCTCCAAAGGCGTTTCAGAGAATTTGGCAGTACATCCAACCAGCCTCACAATTGCAGCCCACGTGTAACCACACCAGCCCAGGACCTCCACATCCAGCATGTTCACCTCCAAGACCGTCTGAGACCAGCCACTAGGACAGCTGCTGAAACAATCGGTTTGCATAACCAAAGAATTTCTGCACAAATTGTCAGAAACCGTCTCAGGGAAGCTCATCTGCATGCTCGTCGTCCTCATCGGGGTCTCGACCTGACTCCAGTTCGTCGTCGTAACCGACTTGAGTGGGCAAATGCTCACATTGGATGGCGTCTGGCACATTGGAGAGATGTTCTCTTCACGAATGAATCCCGGTTTACACTGTTCAGGGCAGATGGCAGACAGCGTGTGTGGTGTCGTGTGGGTGAGCGGTTTTCTGATGTCAATGTTGTGGATGGAGTGGCCCATGGTGGCGGTGGGGTTATGGTATGGGCAGGCGTCTGTTATGGACGAAGAACACAGGTGCATTTTATTGATGGCATTTTGAATGCACAGAGATACCGTGATGAGATCCTGAGGCCCATTGTTGTGCCATACATCCAAGAACATCACCTCATGTTGCAGCAGGATAATGCACGGCCCCATGTTGCAAGGATCTGTACACAGTTCTTGGAAGCTGAAAATGTCCCAGTTCTTGCATGGCCAGCATACTCACCGGACATGTCACCCATTGAGCATGTTTGGGATGCTCTGAATCGGCGTGTACGACAGTGTGTGCCAGTTCCCGCCAATATTCAGCAACTTTGCACAGCCATTAAAGAGGAGTGGACCACCCCCCAATAAAACAAAACTGCACCTTTCAGAGTGGCCTTTTATTGTGGGCAGTCTAAGGCACACCTGTGCACTAATCATGGTGTGTAATCAGCATCTTGATATGGCACACCTGTGAGGTGGGATGGATTATCTCAGCAAAGGAGAAGTGCTCACTATCACAGATTTAGACAGATTTGTGAACAATATTTAAGAGAAATGGTGATATTGTGTATGCGGAAAAAGTTTTAGATCTTTGAGTTAATCTCATAAAAAATGGGAGCAAAAACAATGTTGCGTTTATATTTTTGTTGAGTATATATATATAGAAGACTAGATATGCTTGCGGGCTGTCACAGCCTGCTAAGCGACGTGCCCATAGATATATATAAAAGATTTTATATACCGTCGGCTTGAAGTGCTGCAGTGATCAGAAAACTCTTCACTGTTCACCAAACGATACATATGAATAATATAATCCTATTCATATCTATGGTTTGGTGAACAGTGAAAACGAGACCGCATTGAGCTTGTTGGGAGGAAAGTTTTCTTTTAGATATCTTCCTGATGGCAGCTTGGATAAAAGTGTGGTTGTGTGCAAATTGTGCAACACAAAATTTTCTGATCACTGTAGTACTTCAAGCTGACAGTATCGCCAAAATGCAAAACATGTTGCTGTTAGCACCAGAGCTGGAAGGTGCTTTAGTTTACAAAAAGTTTCAAAATGTTGAGTATAGTCGCTATAATTGCATTTTGAATTTGCAGTAATCCGTGAATAGCAGACAGATGAAAAACGCAGATAAATAGAAATGGAACAAACATTTTTGTTGTTTAAGTTATTACTCTGCTGAAGCCTGGACGGCATAAACTTAAATCACAATAATGTCTGTCTTTTAATAACTTAACTATAAACTTTTTGTTAATGAAAAGATAATTATTGATTATAAATAAAAATGTATATTCCTACAAAAAAAGAAACATCAAAATCACACTATTTATCAAACCCAGAAACTATGAAAACAGAATGAATCTATGGATTTTCAACATTTGAAGGTCCATGAACTACTTATGCTTATGTCATGTTCCACAGAGTGGAAAAAACAAACTAAATCCAGGCTTTAAATCATCACAATCATTTTTCTATATGTTCTATTTTACAGTTGTATTTATTTTAATAAGTTAAATTTAAAATTATATACACATCTATGTCTATTCATTGATCCTTCTGTCAACCAAAAGTTATTTGAATTGAAAAACTGCTTACTGTGGCAAATAGTGCTATCTGACAAATGCGATTATTGCAATTAATTACAAAGCCTGTAATTAATTAGATTAAATTTCTTAATCATGTCCCACCACAAGTTTAAATAGTTTTTCACAAGATGTTGCCAGTCACAGCTTTAAACGTGCTGTAAAAACTTTTTAGATACCCAAAGACCAGCATCTTTTCCTCAATGTATTGGTGAGTCTCCTTTACAGCCTTTGTCACATCTTCTCTTTCTGCTTTCTCCACTCTGCCTCTCTCCTTCCCATCACTCACTGCTGCACTACATATGCAGACAAATAAAGCAGAAATGCCAAAACACAGTCTAAAAAAAGGAGTCCTAAATCAAACCTGTACAGAAATGCTGTACAGCTCACAAACACACACACAGAGAAACAGCAGTCAAGACCCTTACTGGACTATCTCCATAGCAACAAAGTCAGTCCAAGGGAGATGTGTTCTTGGAAGTTCACAGAGGAAATTCTATTGTCTGATTTCCTCAGACTTTTTGAGTTTTGGCCTTAAGGGCGTCACTCAATAATGCAAGTCTGGCTGTGTGTTTGTGCAACCGGGCGCAATGTACAAATGTTTGAGTTTTGTCTGTTTTAATTATAAGATAACCTTCTGTAAAAGTGTTTCTGTTTATGCTTGCTTGTGTATGACCTGTAAGCTATCACTGGCCTGTTTGCTTACATAGAAGACCTTGAAGATTTTGGTGTGTGTGTGTTTGTGTGCAACACGGTGTAACTGACATCCCGTCTCTGGTGTAATTTGTCCCAGAGGCCCAAGGCATGGAAGTGTTTCTAGTCCTCCCTCCCTCGCTACTCCTTTTCTCCTCCTCCTCCTCCTCTTCATCCTCACTCTCTCCCTCTCTCTCTCTCTCTCGCCTCCCCCATCTGTCTCCCTCTGTTTCTGTCTCTCCTGGCAAACCAGTGAGCGATGTGACCCCCTGCCTCTGAAAGACAGGGATTCCAGGGATTTGGAGAAGACATTTCTCTCCAGCACACCCCTCCCTGCTGCCTGGAAGACCTCTCAGGAGACAAACTTACCAGCATGCACATGTAAAAAAAATATGCTTGTATAAACACAAACTTACATAGCAGCTTACCTTGTATATTATTAGAAGCTTGAACACACATGTATGTGGGCTCAAACAGCAGCTATGCCAGAAACCTGCACACATTACACACTCACTGAAGCGTGAATACTCACATATGCATGCGCGCTCGCACACCAGACTGTCTGTCATAAACACTCACATTTAACCACTAAATGCTACCTTGCTTGCAAACAAACAAACAAAAGCTAATATATTAATGGATGCATTAGCACAGAAGCAGGCTTAAAATGAAAAGTCTCTCTGTGACTCTCACAGACAAATATGTGTCACTCATCATTTTTGCACACACTGATGCAGCTCCTGTCCAAGTCCAAGACATTAATCACACCCTTAAGGCATCTCACTGTCTCATCGTGGTATCTCATTAGACGAAGGCCCTCTAGAGAGGACCTCATCAGGAAAACCTCTTAAACAAACCAAAGAACAGCTGTAGAGCATGAAGCTTTCACAATCTTACAATCATAACCATTTATCACTGAAGACAATAACTCTATTACAACCTGAAGAAAATTGTCTAATCTGCTTTAACCAAGTTTTACCTCAGCAACATGACAACCAGTAAAAAAAGGATCACAAATCCATAGTTGTGAGATTTTTTTTTTATGATTCTCTGTCATTGGTGAAATGCCAATATCTCATTTCTGTAGCAGTCAGGGGGCTGATAGAGTAATGGTGGACAAGGCTATCGGGAGGCCATCAAAAGGAAAGAACTGCCGAATGTTTGCCAATTTTTCAAAGCCATAGTGCAACGATTCAAGATGGATGGAGGGAATCATGACAACTCTGACAAGCTCTCCAGGTGGCTCAACCAGCCCCTGAGGCACGTAAGCTGCTGCACCGAGGAATGAGAGTATGCAGCCATGAATGCACTCATAATTGCAAGTGAAGCGTGCAGAACTGCACAAACACAAGATAAATGCGTCAGGTGTAAATCCATGTAATGATTTTTCTGCAGAGATCATCTTTACTGTCATCGCCAATGTCAGCGTGATCCAAAAAAATTCCATATTGTCTTATGAGCATACTTGTCACCTCATTTAAGGTTCAGAGCTTTCACGCTAATTCAATTGTAACTCAGTGGTTTGCAGGGCAAATCATAGAGCCTGATTATTAAGAAGCCCAGTGCCTCTTTGTGCACAAGGCAGCTTAATCAAGCATGCATGTCTCTGACCTGGTGTCTAACCTAAATAAGGGACAATTACACTTGTTTGAATTCCTTTGTGAACACGCCTGATTTGGGTCAAGTAAGTCCAGCTCCTGTCCTCACCATCTGACAGAATTTCCTGACATGTACCTCCAACACTATTCATTACTACAATTTCTGAATTAGGGTTCATACTAATTCTTAATTCTTCTACAATGTGAAACAAATTGCTTTTTTTTTACAGGCACTCTTTTCCATTTTTTTAATCATTGGAAAGCAGTGCATCTGGGAAACGTGGAAGAATGTTGCACGTGATGATTCCAGTTTTTTTTTCTCCCCATTTTTCAAAAATAGAGAGAAAGAAATTAAGTCTGTTCTGTCTTATGATTTATAGCATGACAACTATGTCATACTGCACAGAAGGCATTTTTGAGGTCTCTCTACTTCCAGCCATAGTTGCACCATTTCCATGGAGGTACAGAACTTTAAAACTGTGACAGGAGCAAAACATACCCATAAACTACATGGGGTTCAAAAGGTTAAAAAAAGAAGTTACATCATAGTGAGAGCTTTGACTTGTGTCTTAAAAGGAGTCCATGTAATAAGCCACTTTGACTGGTAGCTATTGATCCTGATTTCATCGAGAGAGATGATGCAGCTTCTAAAATCCCGAACACCATGCACCACCTGCGACCATCAACTTGTAACAAATATTTGGCAATGTTCTGGAAGCAGACAATAATTTCACATAAAAGTGCAATGTTTCAAAACGTTACATCACAGCAAATGTCTGCCCATTTCTTGTGACCTCTGCATTTCAAAGTCTTCATGATTCCCCTGTGATAAGAACATTTGCACAGAGGATGGAAATTCAGCAATGATAGCCAACAAAGATAGTGAAAAAAGTCTTATTCTACAATAAATATAATTTCTACAAATGCAAAAAAATCTGACTTCTGCAGTCATGTACAGTACTTTTTCACAGTCTGACTCAGTGTATCATCAGCATCAATTCTGCAGCAGCTGGCACGTTGTGACACCACTGTCATCCTCAGGGTTCCCATCATACCCACTTATAAATCTTTATCTTATTATAACTGACAATGGCAAACAACAAGACATGGAAAGCTGTCCCAGAACTGCTACAACACCTCATGGCTTCCAACTATTCTCCCATTCACTCTCTGTTACAGTCATTTGCGAGTAAGAAAAGAGAATGAGTGAGACATAGAGAGGAAGTTATGTTTATAACACTCCCAGTGCTGCTGCTCGTAATACAGCAACATTTCCCCTCAGTTTATTTATGTACCTACAACATAGCTTCCCTTTTATGGGCTACCCATTGCTGTCGCACTAGCATTCATCTTCTGACTCACTTTGCTGTTCTTTCCCTTTCCATATTCTTTGTGTTTGATTCCGCTTTTTTAGCCTCACATTATCTCACTTATCCGCCCTCCTGTTTTTTTGGCTGTTTCTCCATTTTTTGTGATCTGTGGTTTATTTCTGCATGTTTCCACATCTTTTATGTCGCATCATTTCTGTTTGTCCGCGTCCAATCTGTTTGACCCTTACTCCTCTGTGTGCCAGTTTCATCTGAATCGCAGGTGGCCGTGACCCCAGTAACTCAAACATGATGTTAAGTAATTATCTGTTCCTGTTTTTGTGTCTCCCCCTCCACTCCTCACCCAGACTCAGCCTCACACACACATATTCATGGCAGGATCACAGATTATGTCCTGTTAGTAACACTGGTTCTGTTATGTTCCCATTTAATCTGTTTGGTTCCCTCGTCCTTCTGTCCCTCCCGCTGAGCCACTCTTCTACTGCAAACATCCCTCCTCTTCTTCCTTTCTATCAATTTCACTGTGTTCTGAGTGTCTCTGGCCTCCTGAGTGTGGCTATTGGACCGGGGATCCACCCCACACTCAGACAAGCACCCACTTACCTGGGCCACTTCCTACTTTGTTTTCTGAAACCTGAACCAAACCTCCCTGGAGTATTTCACATTTGAAATGCAGATGAAAAAGAAACAGAGAAACTAGCCGCGTCTCAGCATTTTTGCTCTTCGCTTGGTGTTTGTTTACTATCTTTAAGATCCCACTTTGAAATTCCCTGGTGGCCTATAAAGGCTGAGTCTGCTTTTCAAGTGTGGGACACTTGACCTACACTGGGATCTGAGTTTACATTGTGTAAAATAAACTGTGTATTTGACCCTGCACTGCAGTAAAACAAGATCAAGTAGATATAAATATCGGTGGTATAATGAGTCAGATTTGCATTTATTTAACATTTACTGCAGTTAGATAAGTAATTTTACTATGATTTCACTGTAGACTTTGTAAAAAAAAAAAAAAGTTTCTGTGTACAATTTGCTGTGCAGAGTCCACTATATTTTGGACATACAAAATCCGAATGAATTAATGTGCACATTTATCATATGTATGATGTGTGTGTGTGTGTGTGTGTGTGTGTGTGTGTGTGTGTGTGTGTGTGTGTGTGTGTGTGTGTGTGTGTGTGTGTGTGTGTGTGTGTGTGTGTGTGTGTGTGTGTGTGTGTGTGTCAGATTCTACTCATCTTTAGTATGTTTACCATTTTATTATGAGAGAAAGTAAATGTCTGTCCTTTTGCGCCTCCTTAAGATGAAAAGTTCTGGCAAGATAATCAAGTGACTAATTGTACAGCGTCTGAGTTCTGCCAATGGGAGCATTTGATGCGTAGACAGGGAGAAATCCTGTTTTGCCAGATGATTTTCTCCAACAAGGGCAAAGAGGAGACGGTTCGAAGAAAATGAACACAATTACAGAAAATGAGAGGCAAGACATTTGCGTGTCACAGTTTTTCTTTGTTTAAGACTCTTGTTGGAAATCAGTCACACAGATAATGGAAGTGTATTGACAGAAGAGATTAAAGAGGCCTAGCTGCTTGTGTAGCCATTAGTGATCATATTGTCTGTGTTGTGTAGCTGCATGTTTTCTCTCTCCTTGTCTGTCTGTCTTGCTGTCTGTGTTTATGTAAGTGTGTAGCCATTTGTGCATATTCCTGGTTGTGGTTTATACATGCCAGATGTCTCTTTTAAATGTGTTTGCATGTGCACATGCAGAAATGCGCACATTTCATAATTCGTCTCACTCAGTCGTTTGTGTGTCTGCCTGGGGGTATCACTGTTATCAGATGCCATATGTAACTGTGTGCGTGTGTCTCTGCCTGAGCACACAAAAGAAGATGGTTTTATTGTTCATAAATATTGATCATTAATGATTTGAGGGCCTTGGTCGCCTTATTTTCATGATCCAGTCTGCCAGTAAAGCAGTGAAAAGAAGAGATGGATAGACTCTGTAAGCAGCATATTTGGGTGGCTGTTGGACTCCTGCCTGTGTGGTGAATGACTCCACTGCACTGTGGAGCTCATGCTGAGGAAAGCAACAAGACTATATTACTCTTTCATGAAGCAAAAATAAACAAAACTCAGTGGACTCAAGCAATTTTGGAATTAGCAGTAACAGCTGAGTAAAGCACTGCTGCGAGTGCAGATTACCACCCCTTTTGTTTACACTCTTTACTTTTTGCCCTCACTTACTATGGCACAATTTGAGGTGACTGAAATTTAATGATGTAAAATAGTGGCAGACGGCTTTGAGGGGAGATTTTATAAACATTGATCCATTCCCTCTTGGAAATAATGGAAAATAAGAGCAACAAATAACAAGCCCTGAGCAGACCCAATTCTCCAGTTAGCTGACAGTGCAGAGGAGTGTGTTTTATCAGAGTGTGTATATGAAAGAAAGAGAGTGGTGTCGCTGGTGTGTGTAGGCTACACATACATAATCCCTGTTGACTTGCCTGGCTTGCCTTTTGCTTTGGTTATGTCCCATCAACAGGAACATTAAGCTTCATTTAAGCTTCATTTAAGCATGTTTCAGCCTCTTTTTTTCTTGTAAAACAAAATTATAACCCCCCCCCCCCCCCCCCAAAAAAAAAAAGTCTCCAAACTTTTAGTTTTTGTTGTTTATCTCCATTCTGAGTTCTCAGTGCTTCATGGATGAGTTGTCCCCCCACCCATTTTATGGATTAAAAGGATTAAGAAACAGAAAGAGACTGAGAAAGGGGTGTTGAGAGAGAGAAAGAGAGAGGAGGGAAGGAAAGGCAAGAAGTAGGAGAAACTGATCACACAAGAGAGAAATGAAAAAGGTGATGCATAGAGCTTGTGCTGCATTATTCTATGTTAGGGTGTGCATATATGACCCAGATTGAAAACATGTGAACAAACATATAGAAGAAGAGCAACCATTACTTTGTATGAAAAAGCTTTCTTGATATGAATTGGGGAGGGAGAAGCGGCCCCTGATGTGTTGAGACCCTTAATGAAGTTTGTGGTGGTGAATTACAATTCACTCATCCTCATCAAAATTCCTTTGTCATATGTAAAAGCTAATGACCGAAGACTGATAACTGCCTCAATTATCCACAGAGTAAGGCACGAGTGAACGTTCATGTTATATTATATCACAAACCTTATCTCTCTCCTTTTCTTCTTCTCCTGACAACAAAGCCACATCATCTGATCATGAGGGGTGAGTTTGGTCAGTTTCCAGCCTTCCAACTGTTAAAAAATAACACTGAAGGCACTCACACAAATTCTCCCAAAAATGGGTCAGACGTCCTTTCTGCCTGCATCTATATGTATGTGAATGTACGATGCGGATGAGGATAGCAGCCTGTAGCAGCGCCACATCCAAAAAGCAATAATAAAGCGTAATCTCCTTAGCCATCACAATTATTGCTGTCACGCCATGTATACAAACAAGGCTTTAGGCTGTATTTAGATTCCCAATGTGATGCGCAAATTCCACCAAACTCTGGTCCACTGTAATCCTCTTTATTGTCGAATAAAAAGTTGATATGGCACACTGGGGCACCTCGATATATTTGTCTGCTATTTGTAGACCAGTTTGCTTCAAAATTACGATGGTGTGTGTCAGTGTGCCAGTCACAGTTGCTTTCCAATTCAAGGTCAGTGTACAGTATTGCATAGTGAGTGTGTGTACATGTTTTGCTACGTTTGTAGGAGCCAGTTTGAGTGTTAAACCATGGGTGTGCACACCTATTGAAAGGGCTGTCTAAGGATCAAGACTTGGTTCGAAGGTTAAGGTTAAAATTTAGGTGTGTGTGTGTGTGTGTGTGTGTGTGTGTGTGTGTGTGTGTGTGTGTGTGTGTGTGTGTGTGTGTGTGTGTGTGTGTGTGTGTGTGTGTGTGTGTGTGTGTGTGTGTGTGTGTGTGTTTGTGTGTACGTCTCTGTCCTTGGTCTCTATGCTTGCCAGCCCTTCTGTTCTGACAGAACAGGTGCAGATGAATATGAAACAGATCGGCACAGCTTTCAGGGGCTGGTCCTTTGTATGCACACTCATGTCCGAAACATCATGTAAGGGCAAACTAGCTTCCCACCCCCATCTTTACCAAGGTCTGACACCAATATCGAGTGTATTTCACAGAGATTAAACACATTGATGCTCCAAGCACGCAGGTCAGGGCTGATTATTTAGGCTGTTACCAAACACTGAAGTAAAAGGGCCGGAGCAGTGTGTTATATATTTCCTTTTTGTCCAAGTTTGATGTTTCAGATGAGTCAGGCCTTCAGACTCGCATAACAGACTTCCAGGTAGACCCATTTTACAATTTAATCACCCCTATGAGTTCACACAGGAACCACATCACCAAAATCACACCTTGTCCTGCTCTCTCCTCTCCCCAGTGTGAGACATTCCCCACACTGGCCCAGAAATGGCACTGACTCAGCTTTCTCTCATCACTCTGAAAATTATATTCAGATAGATAGATAGATAGATAGATAGATAGATAGATAGATAGATAGATAGATAGATAGATGATAGGGATTTCTCTTGAGACTGTCTTTCTCTCTTACAACACACACACACAACACACAGGCATACACACAACACACACACACACACACACACACACACACACACATTTGTCCAGTGACGTGCCTCCCGCGCCATCCTTACCCTCTCCTGATCTCTCTCTCTCTCTCTCTCTCTCTCTCTCTCTCTCTCTCTCTCTCTCTCTCTCTCGTCTCTGTCACACACACACACACATGCAACCCAGGGAATAGATAGGAAACAGTTCACACGCGGTGTGCGACTGCGTTATGTCCTCCATCAATCCCTCCTTTCACCTCATTTCAGTGGCACTGGGTCGATGAGCAAATCAGGGCAGACCGTAGATAGTTTCAATTCAACACGCATCGATCCTTGACTGGATAAAAGGACAATCAAATTGGTCGGCAATCGCTGATTCCTCTGCGCGCTGTACGCACAGGCACAGGCGATCTTGTGGTAGCTACTGCGCACCACGGAGCACAAGAGGACATGTGTGCGTCGTCGTTGAACTTCACCACCTCTGCCAGACCTTAGAGTCCTTTGGATGTCATTACAGCACCTAGTCTGCAAAAACGCCATCTGTGCTCAACCACACGCAGACAGGACGGTTTTGGATTTAAAAGCCAACAAGTGGAAATCGCCTATTTATTGCCTAACAACTACCCTATCATGCCCTCACACGTGGATTTGACCAGTTCTGTTTGATGTGACGATAGACGCCGTGTTCGTATCCCCACTCTGCGACGTATGGTCTGTGGGCGCAGGTTTGAGGCTGCCGACCCGCCGCTTCTTCACGGCGCGTCCTTGGCGGCGCTGGAGCAGACAGAGCCGGGACGCTGAGGAATGCGGAGCCGATACTTTGTCTTTTCCAGCTCACCTGCGGAACTCTTCGGAGCTCACACCAAAGTAAGTGACGCTGCTGTGGGATTTTACAAAGAGCAAGAATCACACTTTCACATGACATTTCAAAGAGTGTGTAGGTACTTTACTGTGACTCCAGCCTACTTTGTGGCGTTTTCATGTTCACTTGTGGTCCTGATCTGTACAAACAGTCCAAATTTTTAATCAGTGACCTTGGTAGACATCAAGGTATTCTGAATGCGCGCAAAGGCATTGCTGGATCATAAAATTCTTATCCTTTAAAGCAGTTGCTCAGTTTTGTCTCACAGTGATCACTCCTGATTCTGATTATCAGTGCTGCTGGATCACAAATAGGACACCCCGCCTGAGCAAGAGGTCAGCAGGTTTCGTAACTTTCTCTGTCTCTTTTTTCATTCTACAGCCGACCGACGCAGCCGGTGAGCCCGACAGACACCATGCTGAGGCAGATCCTTCTCAACTCCACCGACACCTCAGACTTCGACCTGGTGCTCATGGCCCAGTCCACCACGCACGCCCCCTCTTCCCTGAACGCATCTCACGGCGGCTCCGTGAGCGTGGCCGCTCTCCTGAGACCCACCACGGGCAGAGGGGGAAGTGTGCTCCGGGAGGGCGAGCTCCACAAACCGGACCTGATCACCTACATAGTCATGTGCCTACTGCTTTTCCTGTTGGTGCTGCTCATTGTGTTCTTCATCAACTGCCAGCTCCGGAGCTCTTTCTTCGCCTCCATGCCATATGACAGGTCACTGAGAGAGGCCCGGACCTCCTACAAGTAGGCAACGAGAGACCCCTCTGAGATTCTTTAGTCAGACTTTTTTAGTAGGAGTGAAGGATTACCTTTGAACTGCTGCTGCACATATTGGACACATTATGTTGTTGCCTTTTTCTTTGTCTTGGACACATTAAGGCCTAAATAACCTGGTATCTAATGACTTGATTGTGGCACATGTTGCCCACTTTTCAAATCTATGACCCACACTCCCATCCCACCTCAAAAACAAACAAAAAAACACTTCAGAGTGTTGTGGGTCCACAGCAGGTGGAAACAAAACAGCATGATTCCTGATCAAATTAGTGACTCATTGCCCTGTACTTTCGGGTAGCTAAAACAATCCATCATCTGCCGCAACCCTCCTGTGCTCCCAAAATGGAAACAAATCTATTCCTTTACAGTGTGCTCCTAGGCTCATATTTACTCATCTAATTGCCTACAAATTTGACCTGGCTCCTGTGTTTCAGGTCCACATTCACAGTGTTTAACACCGGCACTGTCAAAGAGAATGCCATGAGAATTTTCATGAGACTGCGATTCACCATGTCAACCAAGAAAAGGTCTACAGTTGTGTGTGTATAAAATATTTTGTAAGACTGTAACTGAACTGTCTTGTCTTGTGAAATGAAACATCCAGCATACGATTTCCAACCTTTTGTTCATTGTAAAAATGATTAAATGACAGATTGTAGACCTATATCGCTGCATAAAGGCATTCAAATGTACTTTGAAGTGGCAGTCTTTTCATCTGTGCACCTGTAAATGAATAATGATGCTGAAACTGATGCTGCAGCTGCTGATGTAAAGGGCCAATTGTTTATCATTTCATACATCCGTAGAGGCATTTTTACGAGTGCCATAGGGCTGCAATGTCTTATCGTGCATCCTCACTTTTAATTAACCTCTCACCTCCAATTTATAACACCAATATCCACAGAATGAAAACTTGAGGCTGAAGTATGACGTGTCATGCGCGATAAACCAAACTGTTGTCTGTTTCAGTGCCACTGGTGATGCACAAATCCTTTCCAATCTTGTTGTTGGAAAATATCTCTCACATACCAAGACAGATAGAATGAGCCTATCTCTATAATCCTGTGCCTGTGTGTGCGTGTGGTTGTGTCCGTGTGTGTGATGTGTGTGCTCTCAGGTTGGTGCCTGTCTGCGACCAAGAGAAACATTGCATTTGAAGTATTGGACATTATATCTCAAAATTACCCAAGTCAGGGGAACTGGAGTCAAAAATCAAATTGACCATTCATTCAGTATATCCTAAACGCTTTATCTGAAATGTAAAATTCCACTGAGACAAGTTAAACATGCTGATGATTTTTGTCTGTGGTACATAATCAAAATAAATTCTGGATTTCAAAAGCCCTGAAGTAAGACATTAGGCTACAAGAGACAGAGGGCCACATTTGCTGAGTGCTGGGTTCATAATTGATGACCAAATAAATGTTATTTGGAAGACATTCTGCTTAGAATTGGGCAATTATTTAGCACATTCATTAGAATGGGCAATGTACCTTCTTGATTTAATGATTTAGCCACTGCAATTGCTTTGTATATTTCAGCTGAATACATGCATAGGGATCAAGATAAAGAACTATATGAGGTATCACAATGGCTCCTACTAGTACATTAAGTTTCCTTCTGTTTTAGTTCTGGTGACATTGCACCACCTGCCATATATATTTTAACCACATGGTGGAGCCCAAAGCCTGTTTATTTGTATGCACAGTATAGATTTAGTGAAAATGGCAAAGGGCCCAAGCCATACTTGTAAAAAATGTGAGATTTTAACAATACCAAAAGCACCTGCACTAAACCGAGAGTGAAATCAAGTCGCAAGATTGGTCTGGTTTCTTCAGAAAGGAAGGTTAAAAATGACCCACATTTCATTAGGAAGCTTATCACTGAAGGATCTCTCAGCTGCATAAAATATGTGCGATAAAATGAATTGCCTGTGCGTTATCATGGAGTGTACAACTTAACACTGAGTAGAGATTTTGTGGTCAATCATGCACCTAAATTTTGAGAGAATAATAATCATGGAGATAAAAAAAAATCTGATTCTCCAAGAGAAGACTCTATAAAGTGAAAGGAGAAACAGAGGCAAGGCTAGCAGAGGAGATGAGACTACACAAGTCTTTAATAAGCCCACAGGCAATACACTCTCTCTCATGGAGATTTTATGATATGCTACATGAAAATCATGAAACAATAATGGCAAAAAAATCTTCAGATTGCCTCTAGAAACATTTTTTATTTATTAAAATTATTTGTTACTGAACTGTAAAGCTATTAGGCTATTTCCAGTGACTGGCTACTGGTTGATTAATAGTGCCAGTGGTTATTGTTAAGCTCAATCATGTGTGCTGGGAGTTGTTCACTTTATATCTCCATAGTACATTTAGTACCTACCAGCACTGGTGCTGTCATTCCTTCCAGCTGAGACATTCAAATCAACAGGCCTGTGCTGCCTGCTGGTGGTGGGTTAATCCACTACACTGCTCTGTTGACATCTGAATTGACCTTCTGTGTGGATTTTAGACTCCTTTCTTATTCTTTTCTTTGTGGATTTTAGATTAACACAGTTATGGCACCACGCATTGTGGTATAATCCCTTGTGTTTCTTTTTCTAGGTAAACACAAGTCTTGGCTGGTGCTGCCATGCAAACACAGCAATCTTTCTTAGTCAAAACTTACAGTGCAAACCCAGTCACTGTCTGGGGACGCTGGTGGTGCTGGTGGTGCACCCTGAGGTGAGGCATGTTGGTGCAGTTAAATTGGAGCTGTCACTTAAATCCTCTCAGGTGCAGCAGCAGCAGCAGTGGGGCACAGGCTCCTCCCCGACCAGCTTTGACCAGACTGTCAGGAGAACAGGAAGACTCCGCCAGCGCTAGAGACGTATTCGCTTCCTCCGCTGTCACCCAGGGGTTAAAAAGTTAACGAAACTTCCAGCAAACATGGAAACAAACTTGGGACACAAAGTTATCCCGAGTTACTCGTAACACCAGCTCGTCGCCCGTGTTTTGGTCGCCGAGACAACTCGTGGAAGAGGAAATATATTTTTTTCCGCGTAGACTTTACCTAAGCTAACCTAGCTGAAGCTAACGTTAGCTCAGTTAGTGCCGCATAATTTCGGGAGTTAAAATTCACATTGCTAAAAGCAAAACATTGTGTTGTGCTACACGTGGGAAGTTAAAGAGTAGCGTTTTTATTTAATCGAAGCAACAGGCTGTTTTCGTACTTTTCGCCCAGAGGACGCTAGGCTGCGCTTTGAATTTCCCTCCCTCAGTGGTACAGACAAGTGGCTTAGCGAGAGGGTCGCTTGGTGTACCTGGCTTCCTACCAACTCAGTAGCAGCACGGTGCTAATTGTGGCTAGTTAGCCGGGCCACTAGTATAGGCCCCAGGGAATTAGCATTTAGCTTTTTGGCAAGTTAAAGAAACATTAACTTTGTACTGGAAGCGGGGAGATTATCGCTACACGTGTTTTATTTTGACACTCAATTCAAGGAGACGGATTAACTTTCAAATATGGATCAACACACGGGGAATTCTGCCTCAGCAGCTGCTCCGAAGAAGGACAAGAAATCAAAGAAGAACTACGAGGATGGAGATACGAAAAAGAAATTTGTGAGTATCCCACGACTTCAACTGGCTGCGCCTTTATCAGCCAACAGTCTCTGGAGTTAGGCCCAAAAGTATTGCACCAAACTTCACTGATGGTTACATTTTTCTTCCTCTCAAGTTTCAGTTGAAGCGACAGGGCAGCAAACTGTCACCATACCTGTAATTACGTTCACCCCTAAAGCTGTTCACCAGCTGTCAATAGCGCAGGAATTGTTGCCCCGTAGGACTCACAATGCATGTCAAAGTAGCAGTAAGTCAGTCCAGGTCGAAGACATAAACTCTGCAATAAATTCCAGCAGCTGAACTCACAACCCATACATTTATACAAGCACATATTCCAGTTTAGACTAAAGGTATTTTGATCACTACATAAGACAAAAACGTTTAATCAGAACTGTGTTAAATGAATGAACCAACTTTCTACAGTGAGGTGTGGCAGGAATGTTCTCAAGGTGACCTAATCAAAAGTGGCTTAATCACTGGGGTTCTACCTCTCTCTGTGTCAACATGTGTGATTCAGTGTGTGCTGTCTAGATAGCAGAAGAGTCACCAGTAGTGATGTCTGTCATCAGCCAGAGCAAACTGTTGTGTAACTTAATTCCTTAGTCATGTCTGGTAACAGGTGGAAACTGATATTGTGCGCAGTGACAAATGGTAACCATAGAGGATGCACACACAAATAAACAATTCTGACACACACACATGTACTCTCACCATTATTTTCACAGTTTTCAGAACCTGTATTGATCATAATTTAGAAATTCCCCTAGTTAAAGGTGTTTTATATCCTGCTGACAGGAATGAGCATAAACAGATTGTTATGACACTCGGTTAAATACAGAACAGTTTGTTCAAGCCTTTTGTTGTAAGCTTTCTGCTTTCACATAAATAGTGCTATTTGGGCATGTATGCCAAGCAGCTGGGTATGTAGTTGGACTTTGTTAAAGGCGTAGTTTTGATCACAAAGACTGCCACAGTACTACAGTTTAAGCAGCTGTGCAAATTTGCTTGCACAGCTTTGATAAGCTGTCCGTACTGTACTGAACATACAGTTTGTGCTTTTGCAGCCTTTTTAGCCGGATTTAAAGACAAGACTGACAGACTGATGAATATAAAGAAACTTTTGTGGTAATCAGTGACATGGTATTAGAGTAGGGTTCATTTGTACTTAAAAATAGGTAGGGTTATAAGGAAACATGAGTCAGTGAAAGAAACCAGTTTTGCAATGTTTAAGAGATAACAGTGCATACATGACTGCTGTTGCATGCATGACGTCTGAAAGTCAGTGCACACCTGTGTCTTTGCAGCAAGATGGCCTGCTTTAAAAAGAGGAATGTCCTTAACTTCAGGACACCACTAACTCTGAAATATGAACCCATTGTGGCAGGACATTTATTATACCGTGGTCAGCATTCATGTAGAGGTAAAGAGTTGTAGAGTTATGCTTGTTGTACTTTACCTCCAGTGTGGTATAAGCTCTCAGCTATCTTGTCTGTGGCAGTGACTTATCCATGACTTCATCGTGCTTTTCTTTCACCTCCTCTGAGGCATTCCAGTGATAATGACATAATGGGGCACAAAAGACACTGTGTGCCTCTGGGTTTTCTCATCACAAATCATCTTTTTGTGCAAATGTGTCTTGTTTCGTTTGGGACTTGGTGAAATAGTTTTAGTTGTCATTTCTGTTAGTAGGCACGGTCATATTTTTAGAGAAAACAGATCGGATGGATGATTTTTTTCATTCAATATTTTGTTTGAATGACTTCAGCTACTTTACCTGTAAAATGATATGACCAGCATTTGTAGAATGTAGAATTAATGACTGGCTCTTAATTTTTCTACTTTCTTCTGTTTTTATTTTTGTATTCTGCCCTATGACAGTTGAGTGCATCAGATGTTTCCTGCCCTCAAAATCAACTCTGTAATGATTACAGTAGCTCTACCCCACAAAAAAATACTGTAGTAGTGTAATGCTCCCCTGCTGTGTGTGGGACTGTGTGTGAGTCAGTCTCAGTTCACTCACTGGCTGGCTTTTGGCAGATGTAACCTGCAATTATGTTTAGCAGGAATGATTAACATTATTAACTGTGCTCACATCAGTAGCAGAACAAACCGTGAGGATTTAGTTTGAAACCAAAGGCGGGTTATTTTAGCTGTGTTCCCCAAGAGCTATCTCTGTTCTTCAGACTCAGAAAGATTGAAAGGATCAGCATCCAAGAATGCTGTTGACATAAACGTGCCAGCTCAAACCAGCAGGCAGGCAGGCTGGTGTGGATTAGCCAGGGATCACTGCCTTGGATAGCTGTTTGGGATACAAGGTGAATTTGAGATCACATTCTGGCTCTGGGTCACCTTGTCGAATTTAGCAGGTTGCCTGCTTTTTTAAGTATAATATTTGCTGAATTCTCCCAAATAGAAACAGATTTTTTGGAACCTGATAAGGAATGTTAGGTGTCACAGAGACTAATAGCTGCTATTTGGAGTGAGTCAGACAACTTCCGTGTTGTTCTGAGGCTTCTGAGAGATTGTTGCATTTTCTTAGATTTTTTTGGTTACTTCATGTTGTCATTTCTGTCAGTTTGCTACAATGAATTGAACTCTCACCTGTAATTTTAGAACTGTAAGCGGTTTGAAGCTGTCAGAGACATACATAAATACACCTGAATCATAAAGAATATTACCTACTCTAATAATTCTGGAAATCATCATACAATATTGTAATTTATTTTCTTTCCTCTGTGTCCTCACACACGGAAATGCATATTACAGTTTGTCTGGAACGGGAAGAAAACCAACCTGCTGTAGCTGTTGCCAAATGAAGCGGAGCATATTTTTCTCTCTTGTTGAATATTCACAGAGTTGGAAAGTATGCTGACTTACTCATGCATGCAGTCTTAGCCCTCCAGTTGTATGACTTCTGCCATGTTAATAAAAGATAATGGAAGTGATTTATTTGACTGTTTTATATCAACAATCATGTTATTATGAATGTAGACTTAGGATAAGAAGATACATGCGATAAAAAATGTATGCTTTAAGAATCATTTGGAATTGCATTGTGCAACCAGAAACAAATCAAGTTGTGATTTATACATGTGTACCCACATATAGTGCATTATATGATCTGTGGCTATGTTTATTATTTGCTCCCTCCTTAACTAAGTTCATTAACTTGTGTTGCACGTTCTGAGGACAACCACAATACAGTCAAGCACTTTAAGTCACAACAAGAGCAACTAAAAATGCAAATTAAAATAATGGGATAATTGTTGTTCTCTGTGTCTGTCTGACTTGAATGTGGTTTTGTAACTGAGTACCCAGATTATCACCGCTGGGCATGAGTTTAAGGGCTAAACTCAGGTTGATATGTTGGTTTTTGTCATTACAGGTTTGATTATTGGTAAAGATAAGTGCATCTTCCTTCAAGCATAAAGTCTTGTGCATGCATGTGCCTTTGTGCAGTAGTGCACCTACATTACATCCTGGGGGAACTACCTCAGCAAATGCTTCATTTATGAGAACTCCACAAATTAAAGCGGTTAGGTCATGACTCTTTAGTCACACTTGTGTCTGACTCAAGTGGTCTAAATCTAGTAGAGCAGTTAAAAATTTGCTTTGGTGCAAAATTTCTCTCTTTTGGCTCTTTCTTTTTACACACATCTGGTTTATTCCCCCAACACACACACCTAGTCACACACAGACACATGGTTTCCTGTTCTGTACATCTCAGGGAAAGAATAGCATACTGTGAGCTAAAGAATAGGATGACTGAGTGCCAGCGTGAAACTGGAGTGGTTAATGGACTGCTAGTGGCAGGGGCCTCTTGGCTCAGAGTGAACGACAGTGTTTTAGAGAGCAAGGCTGAGCAAAGAAAGCAAGTGAGCCATCAGTAAGCAGGAACTGGGGGAGGCAAAGAGGGAGAGAAAAAGAGAGACAAATTGAGAGGGAGTGAGAAGAGTGTGACAAAAAAGCAAAAGAAAGAGTGGGAAAGAAGCTAGAAAAGAGAGTTGCCAATAAGAAGATTACTGAAGACAGAAAATGTGCATTAATGGGAGTCAAGTCAGTGATAATAACAAGTTACAGGTGGTGTGAAGCTAAAATTACTGACTTGATTCTAAAACGTTGTGGTTACAGGGTAAATGCGTGCTGAATCATGCAGCAGAGAATTTCTGCAACATTTCTCTCTATATTTGAAACATTCAGGCATGTTGTACCTGTAGTCACACTCTGAGTCTGGGATTTAATTGCAAGTCGTGTACATTAGCAGTCAATAATAGAACTCTTGGTATGACATAACTGATCTGATGTGGGCATGAATGAATGCTGTAACATAGAGATCAATACTGCTATGCAAATTCAAAGGGAATGTACTCATAAAATTAATTGAATGAAAAGTATGATTACCATTCAGAGACTTCTTGAGAGGGCTGTATATTTGCACTGATCTCCCAGTTGAGTTTTGATGGACAAAATCAGTTTGATTAAATTCTTGATGTGTTAGTTCAATAAAAAAAATACAGATGCTGAATAAAGTTCTTCTCATCATTGCTGGCAGAAACGCCAATTTCTTTCACGTTCAACAAATGAGCAGCACTGTTATGAAGCTGTAGGTAGCACACAATGTGGTGTATACAAAAAACACATTTCTGGGTGTTTTGGGCAAATGTAAACCCTACATCAACTACATAACGACTAAAAGAACTGTCCCATTTGCTACAGCATCATTATTAGACATGTAAAAAGGAGAATTACTGTCACAGGACAGGAGAATTGCAGAGCATCTATTCACGCATGCTCTGATAGTACCAGATAATTCCAATAAGTACAGACATGTACTTTTATTATCACTTTGACCACAGACATGCAGAAACTGTAAGTCTGCCCACTGATCTTTCTGCAGTCGATTTTTACCGCCCGGCAGAACTCCGTTTTCCGGAAGGTATTGTTTTCAGCTGCATGGTCTTGCTTGCTTGTCTGTAACAATTTGGTTTCCGCGCGATAACTCGATAAAATATTGACGTAGCCTCACCATATTTGGTACACAGGTGTACCATAATAAGACACAGGTCAAGTTCGCATTTGGTGACCTTGACCTCATTTTCAAGGTCACAAACGAGACAGCTCTGATATCGATATATAGCTGGCAAGCTGGTGTAGCTGTTTGGCAGTGGTACTCAGGAAGAATTACAAAAGTAGAAAAGTAGAATCCCATAAAATTTCTTGCTTACAACTAGGGCTGGACCCGAATATCCGAATGTTTGTTCGCTACGGCACTATCCGGATATTAATTTTGGTATCCGAATATTCGGAGGCCAGAAACCACTAATCGGCTTAGAACAAATGTTCACTGCTTACACATAATATTTAGCACAGATGTAACACGTTCACTGATAAGAGGTGCAGATGCAACAGCCAATTTCAAGAGGATTAGTGCTGGATCATTGAAATGACAGTTGGGGTTAAATATTGTTTTTAACCAGCACTACTTCTTGGATGCTTAAGAATTGATTTCTGTCAATACTTTTACATTCATCCCCAAGTCAGACAAAAAAGCAAGTCCAGACTCCAGTAATCTTATGCGATTAAGACGCTTGTTGGAATAATCTTTCATGGGTGGGCATGATGATTACTGTGTTCTTACTGTACTCCACGTATCAGAAAGGAGCAGCTGTTTTCTGTGAAGCTTGTTCTGACTGGATGGAAGAGCTGAGTTGTGTAATAAAGGTGCTGGTGACCAATTTGTTGAGGCAGGCACGCGGTGGAATGCGGAGCCGCTACGCCACTGAATACCACACTTAGAATGGAATCTCACCTTCACCTGGGTGGTTGTTAGAATCTGGTGTTTTTGTTTTTTTTTTTGTCTGTTTTGTTTTTTGTTTGTTTTCTTTCAGACTTCAGCAGTAATCTGAACAAGCCTGTGTCTTCTGACTACTGTACATCAAAAGACACTTTGTGGGTACAGCGTGAAACAGGAAGTTCAGTTCTGCACAAGACTTCTGCTTGATATGCTCCACACAATTACTGTCAGAGTAGTATATTAATTTCTACTTGCTCCTGGAGCAGAAACTTGAGAGAGTAAATTCTACCTGGAATGTTTGGCAAGGCTCCAGTTATATAATGCTAGTAGGGTTCTCCTATAAAACTAAGTAGACAGTGTGTGATGTTTATTAATCTGGTGTGATGTATTAACTCAAGCTATGCATTTTGAACATTCAGGGCATCCAAAACCTTTGACTCTTCTGTTCTGTGCCATTATGTGGAGTTAGCATAATGTTCCTGGGCGGTTTTCTTGAGTGACATTTCCTCCAAATTTTTATTAAACTGGAATTGCACTGATTGCTTCAATCGTTCATTTAAATTAATTATGAAATGATTGTAATTGATATTTTATACTGCAGAGTAGACTCCAGAGTAGTCTTTAGGTTTAACTTTTACAATGGAACATTATTTATTTTTCTTCTTGACACTATGTGACAATTTGAATGTCTTAACTGTCCAGTAAGAATATTCGCCAATGCCACTGGTATTTCAACGCCAAGGAACACGGCAGAGTTATGTGATGATTGGCGTACATTTTTCTGTCTGTTAACAACATTACTCAAAAATGGGCAAACAGGTTTGGATGAAATTTTCAGGAAAGGTCAGAAATGACACAAGGACCAACTGATTAGATTAGTTTTGGCAGTGATGCGGCTCGTAGTCTGGATTCACGGATTTGTTAGTCTTCTGTATCATTGTGAGATGGCGGCATAGCTTCACTGTAACTACAACTACAAGTGATCACTACGTCAGCTGCCTGTAGTACGATCACAGGATTGTGATCACATGATTGTGATCCTACTACAAATCAACCGCTGCAGACTTATTGGGACATATCCGTAAGAAATGACACAGAACAATTGATTAAATTGTGGGGTGTTTCCGAGTCCCATCAGTTACATATTTAGGTGATTGGATTCTGTATCTGTAAATAACGTATACATGCCTGTGCTCAGCACAAGGTCATTTTGTTTTTGTACATCTATATTAAATGGTTACATTCTATGGTTCTATGCTAGGGTGCCACAGTTTTTTTCAAGATCTTTGGAAAGGATACGACTGAGCAGCGTTGGTGGAGTACTGCGCTCTCTGAGTGCTTTTCTTGTTTTGCAAGAAAGTTCTAGTGGGCATTTATACGCTAGTTTAAAAAAAAAATTATAGACAGTAAAAAAAAAATCACAAACAAATGAATAGATAATGACTAATTGTGAGTTGAAGGTCAGCCCTAGTAGAAACTGCACATACTGTAATAGAAGACTTGTTCTATATTGCCCACACTTTGTAAGTGCTGTGTCTCCCTTAAGCATTCCCTAGTGAGAAACTGTAAAAAATGTTGGTAGTCTGTTTTGTGCTCCCATGAACATGCATAGAGGATGATAGGTTTGGTATTTGCTGTCTAATAGTCCAAAATCCTATGACGGCATTCTACATGCTTGAAATATTTTTTCTTTTTCTTACTTATTTTTCCCTCTGACATGCTGTCATACTTTTACCTAACAAGACAACAGATTCAATACATTATTTTTAGGGTGTGCAAATGGAGATGCCAATGTCTACAGTGGCAAAAATGATGATTGACTGTTTAAGAGATGGTGAAAGCAGAGTTGGGCCTCTCACCAGCTAACTTATATTCTCACAAAAACCAACCTGTCATTGTCATAACACTCCCTTGTTATATGGTGCAACTGACAATTTTACCTGGTGTGCTGTATGTGCACAAAATCATGTCTTCCGGTCTGTTTGCTTAGAATGGGGCTTAGCTGTTTGCATCTGTTTTGTAGTGTGATGCAAAGAGCCTGATGGGGAAACGCAGCATTTAGTTTCTCTCCGTGTCATTCTTTGTCATACTTATTTCCCCTTATGTGCAGATGCTGCTTGAGGGCGTTTGAATACGTACCACAGCCAGTTTCCTCTGTCACCACCCAAAGGCACTTACAACTTGCAAAGTCTGTTCACTTAAAATTTACAAAAAGGCTTGTCTGCTAAAGCTCTCAAAATATAAAGCAGCTTATAAATGTTGCATCCAAAGTACTCTGACTGAGTGTTCATTTACTCTTCACACACTAATTTTGTGAACTGTTAAATCTTACTTCTCTTATTTTCTGTAACTGTGAAAACATGCAGGCATGCTTACTCGTACACACGGATACATGAGTGCTTCCACCCTGTAGTATTATTTCTCAAACTCTGAGGGCTGTGACAGGAAGTTGTGCAAAAATAACGAACAGGATGCTTCCTTATTCGTCCCTATTATTGGTTGCTCTTATCGCTGTCAATCCCCCCTTTCCATCAATTGTGCTAGAATGTACCGGTGGGCTCGTAATTATGTTGACACTCTCCCTCAGGAATCTGAAGGCCAAGATCCTTTAAGGACCTTGATGATGTTAAAACATAGAGCAGGGTTTTTGTCAGTGGGGCCAGTTGGACAGGTCTGAAACATCATAGAGCCAGATTGACAGTGCAGTGGAACTGCGTTTTAATAAATCGAGACATTGTGCCTGACATTCAGTTTTGAATTTAATTATTTTTTAATGACTGCCACAGATATGATTTTTCCTGGCTAAGAATGGACCTTTAAGAGTGACTATGCATTACAATAAGTGTGATCAGTTCATATGCAATAAAAGCCAAAATCAATTCCATCTACCTCCACTGCAATGGAGCATAGGCAAAAGCTCATATTCTCAAAATCTCAGCAGATAAAATGGAAACCATGGTGGTCTCTGTTGGACCTGTGTGATTCCTCTGTCCCTGCAGTGACCTCAACCTTAAGCCTACAATAGGGATTCCCAGTTCATTGTTTTTTTTTGTTTTTTTTTTCAACGAAATAAATCTATACAGACCACTAGCTGTGCAACATTTTTGAATTCTCAGTTCCTAGACGTGAAGCATGCAGTAGGATTTGCATCGTGCTTTCTAACTGCAGCGTCTCCAATTAGCTCTGTTCTCTTGAGGTTGTGACAAAACTGTCAGAGCAGCATAAGAAGGAGTTTTGAACTATGACTTTTAATATTATCAATTCATCATGTCTTTCTAAGCTTTGTAAAATGTCATGTATTTTCTCCCATTGTGCTACTGATGTTTTGCTGATATTTTTCTTAAATAAGCTTTATAAAATGTGTTATTTTCACATTGTCAACTACCTTTAATTTTCTCACGTTTCTGTCTATAGTTTTGTCATTAGTGAGTCAGTCAGTAATTTGTGTGTGTGTGTTTGCGTGTGAAATTTCGTATTTGTGATGTATAATAAGACTGATCTGCCTAAGACATGTTGCTTCTTAAGTTGCTACTATTCTTCTGTAGAAGCTGGTGACAGTTTGGAAATCTGGAGATTGCAACAATCAGATATTGTTCCATTTAGTTTGAAGTTGCGTTGTGTAGTGAAGTTGTAAATGACTCTGTGCTTTCATTTTAGCTGGAATGTAGATGATCGTGATTGGCTCTCATCTGGCTGTTGCTCACATTATGTCACAGGATATTTGCTTAAAGTCTTTTGAACTCGGTGACGGGCACAGCGTTGCAAATCCAGGACTTGTACACAATGAATAGCAGCCCTTGGTGTCCTAGCTGTTTAAATTTATACATGTGAATACTCTGAAAAGTGGTTAGGAGACAACCAGTGTGTTTGGTTTCATCTTTACTACAATGTGTATTTTGGTCTTTTAGTTATAAAGATAAGTTTGTGCAGGGTGGTACGGTTTTCCTTTAAATCTTTCTCAATAAACTTCTTATCTGTAAAAGAAGGCAGTGTGAAGGGAGCCTCCTTGTGTATAATATGCCCTTTTCTGTCTATCTTTTCAACAGCCAGCAGTGAGTTGGATAGACAGGCCAGTAGAATGATCCTCAGTGATATGAATACTGTCTCACCTATGTTGTGTATGAGGGGCTTAGTCAGGATTACAGTGTCATTCCTCCTCTGTGACACTTCCCAGTCTTTCCTTTAGAGATTACAGCTAATCTCAGACTGCTCTGTGTATCACCATGATTGTAAACAGCATAGGCCTACGTGCTGTTGTCACAAATGTGTGTGAGGGACACCACTTTTATGCCTGTTAGTAGGAATTAAGTAAAACTTTGGCATTTATGTATGACTGTAGAAACTTTCACTGCTGGACACACCTGCACACCCTGAGATGTTGTGTTGAGGAGTGTGGGAAACTAGATTAATGCTATGGTCTTGTTACTTCACATTGTAATCTCTATATTTGATGGAGTTGCAGGATTAGGGAAATATCATACTTGACAAGTATCGATGAGGGAATATGCGTCACTTGCACTGACTATATGTCATATCGAAGTTCAGATGTTTTCCCAAACAAATGTTATGCTAAGTTGAGTGCATATTTGCTGATCATACACCAAAATTTAAAGAAATAAACTTCTAATGACTAAGCAGAATGTTCAGGGTTCCCATGCGTCCTGGAATTCCTGAAAACCCTGGAAAATGACTGACCAATTTTCCAGTCATGGAAAACGTATGGAAAATGAGGGAAAAAAAGGTCAAATGTCCTGGAAACTGTTAACTTGTCCTGGAAAAAGTATTTATCCTCTCCCTGTCAATGCAAACGGGTTACAAGTTATGCGCATGCATGTCTGTTGTCACCGTATTTTCTGGGCAACACTGAGGCATATAATATATATAAAATAGCGCTTCTCTGCTTCGAGCCGGCACAGCGCCCCATGTGATGCTACCAGCCAATCAAATTTGCATTCACCTGAGTTGGCTGTAACTTGCGAGATGAAACAACTCTGATATCGGCATAGCGGAGGCTTAACAGGTATGGACCACGTTTCACTCAGTAGTTCACAGTTGTTTTATTGTCTGATAAAAATAAGGGAATGAAAGCAACATTAGGAATTCTGTTGTGTGGATGGTGAGGGTGGTGTGGGTGTTGCGACACCCGCACTTTTACTGAAACATCATTTCATCCCCCCTCACTGCCGAGGTGTGTGGTGGCGTCCGCATAAACTTACATCTTCCCACAACAGTTGAGGGTGCACCTGAGCGTTTCATGTCTGAAATCAAACTTTCAGTCGATGACAGCGGTCAACACTGTAGAATACAGTCTATGGTCAACACAGATAAAGTCTCTGTCGTGAAAAGTCCGCCTGCGTATGATGGCGACGTCACAATGACATCGCTCACTTCACCTCCTACATCTTCCTACCTGATAACGTGTGTCTGTACCGACTGGAAAAGTCCTGGAAAATCATTTCGGGGAAAGAGTGGGAACCGTTTTATTAGTGTTTTCCATTATGAGTCTTCTCATGTTCTGTTTGAACAGATGCCTTGACATATCCAAGAGAACAGCCAGTGTCCTCGTGAAGATAGAAATTGTATTTGAAAGAAAAACTCAGAGAGGGCAATAATGCTATGAAAACTGCATATTGCATTGTCATGTAAGCCATTATAATTTAGTGGAGGTACAAGTACTTTATCACCTCCCTTCCTTAGGCAGTGATGTATTTCTGTGTGTGGGTGACAAGTGCCGGTTCCTGTGATAAGATGAAGGTGAAATTCTGAGATTTTTTGAACAGTATGTGAATTTAATTTTGTTTATGATAAATGTTACTGTGATATGTGTTTTGATGGATGCTCCACTCTGCTGGTAAGCATATGAAATGTGTAGGCGGAAGTTTTTAAATGCACTTTGTGGCAGTCTCATCAATTCTAAGACTCAGATCCTTAAGGTGCATCCATTATTCAAATAACTCTGAAAGCATAACACCCTGCCAACAGAAGTTATTTTTTGTCTGAATTGAAATGACCATAAGAAACACAGCACAAATTAAAATGAAACTGAAAGAGTAGCCTCAACCCACTCACTAGTCTTAAAATTCTTGATATTCATTTTGTATTTTCTGTGAACTTTGCAAGTGGATGTGTGAAGCTGTTTTGTTCAACTTTATTGCTTCAACTATACCTAAACATTCATAGCAAAGTAATTTTTACCATCATAGTTTATTTTGAAATTTAAAAATAACCAACATAATGTGGTTTGTGAAGTGTCAAATGTGAAGTTATTCATTACATGATTTCTAATTGGCACTGACTTGAAGCTACTGTTTGGTCACTTCTGAATAGTGAGGATAAAGCAGCCTCTTTGATGCCTCTTTGTTGTTAGTGATGGTGGTGTACTCGCTGTTGATGCCGCAAACAGGATCAAGATGAAGGTGGTTGTTGGGGGGCTGACCACTGTATTTTACTCTTTGTTTTGTTCCTGTTTTCTTATAAACATAGACTACTACTCCGACATATTTGAATTGTTTACTATTGGTGTTTGTCACTCAGATCTTCCTCCTTCTCCTATTTTTTTAAACATACTACCTTGTATAGTTGTGTTGCAAACTGTTAAGTAACAAATAAATAAGACAACTAGAAAGAGAAGTACAATGACTTGCTCTTCTCTCACCTCTGCACTGCTAGCTGATCTTGGGGTCAGGGGATGTAAATGTCAGATGGTTGGTTTTGTAAAGTTACAAATAAAGGCTGAAACAGACAGTCCCTATCTGATATTTTGCATGTGTTGGTTTTTCTGGTCAAAGAAGTCAAGGGTATGAGATTGTGTTTAAAAAAAAAAAAAAAAAAGTTAAATGGAGATGTCAAGAATGACAAGGAGCACTGCAGCAACATTTTAATGATTTGCATGCATTACTACTAGTAGTTTGAAGCAAGAGATTGTACTCTTTAGAACTCTGTAAATACTTGCAGCAGTTTAAATTCAACTTACTTTTCAGCTTCCTTTTGTAGGATTGTGTTCTCCATTTTAGTAGAATATTTTCTTCTGACAGCTCTAGGTGGTATCTCTCAAAGCAATGGCCACTAAAGCACTGGATAGCTGGGTATTTTCCAAATGTACGTCTGGTTAATTCTCCCACTGCCCTTAAAGATCCGCTAACAGCTGATTTCCTAAACTTTTCAATGGTACAGGCTGGAGTGCCACTCACGCAGCGGGTGGGATTTTCTTAAACAGTGCTAAAGGTTGTTCATGGTTTTGAATAATGCTCACATTCATATAACATACAAACCAGTTAGTGGATTGGGGGGTGGGATTTGTGTCTCCATTCACCACAGTAGGCCAGGGACAAGGAGCAGTCATGCAGCAAACATGCCCCACTTCAACTGATGATCATGATGTCTCCCACACATAGGCAATCGGTGCACTCAAATGCACCTCGCATGTGTGGGTCAGTGAGCCATACAGCAGCAGTAAAAAGTGCTGTTTAGGGAAGATTATTAAGGTATTGAATAATGTGCAGCTCAGCAGGGAGCACTGGACACTTTGAGTTCACAGTAGGGCTGCCACGATTAGTCGACTAGTCACGATTATGTCGACTATTAAAATCGTCGACAACTAATTTAATAGTCGACGCTTCGTCTTTTTTTAAATCACTGTTTTTCTCTCAAAACTGCTGCGGCATCTTCCACTGCCGCGTCTGCCTTTCTGTCCTTGACACACATGCGCACTAGGGGTAATCGGGATCAGCCGCGATGTCACCGGAAATTTATACCTGACTGGCTATGGTATCATGGCAACCCGGCGGCAACGGAACTCTAAAGTGTGGGAGCATTTTAAGCAAACACAAGACAAAAGTGTGCAATGCAATATCTGCAAGACAGAGCTTTCCTTTCACGGCAGCACAAGTGCGATGCACGAGCACCTGAAAAGGAAGCACGTTTTGGCTTGTGACAACGATGAAGAGGGACCGTCGTCTCGGTAAGTTAACTGGCTAGTTAGCTGCTAATATTAGCGTAAACACAGAGCTAGCTTACTACTTACTGATAAAGCTGTAAACGTTAACAGTAGCGATGACGATTTGTTTCATTAGCCGCCCTTAGCACACATATTTCATGTGCTTTCTCTAACGTTATGACAGTGATGTGTTTGAATAGGAAATGTAGTAACGCTAATGTTTTCTAACGTTATGTTTCAGTGCTAAAAAAGTACGTTCTTCTTCAATGGACGGATTTGTTACAAAGCTAGCTACATGCACACCTCAGCAAGCAAATGTTCTGACTGAGTCCATACTGAACATGTTGGTGACGGACATGAGACCCCTGTCGATGGTGGAGGATGAAGGGTTTAAGGAGATGATTAAACAATTCAACCCGGATTATCACAACAACTACCTACCAGGCAGATCCCACTTCACCGCATTGATGGAGAAGAAATATCATGCAACCTTTGAGAAGGTCAGTCTCTCTTTCTCTCTCAGTTTCAATTTGATTGATTGGCATGAATGTATTAAAACAATATTGCAATAATAGCACAGTAAAATAAAGAAATGATTTAATAAACAAGCACCATTCAAATACATAAGAATTAAAAGCTCTTAGATCACTCACTCACTCACAATAGCAATTTAAGAATTCATAATGGTTAAAGCATGCAATGTAATTTTTTGTTTTTGTTTTCTTTGACTTATATGTTTAATATTTATTATTTAACCTACTTAACTGTATATGATAACTGAATTATTGAACTGGCAAATAAATTTAAAGCTTAATGCATAAGCTGACAAATATTGTTAATAATGAAAACAAATACTGTGTATAATTTTCTTCATAATGCTTACTATTCTTTCAAATCATGTCTTTAAGGTAAAGGAGACCCTCAGGGGCGTCAACAGTTTCCTCACGCTGACTGCTGATGTGTGGACCAGTCGTGCAACAGAGGCTTACCTTGGAGTGTCTTGCCATTTCCTGAGTGAAGACTGGAAAATGAAGATGTTCAACCTTTCCACCATGCCTCTTGAGGAGAGGCATACTGGTGCAAATATATTGACATGAATGGAACAGGTTTTAGCAAAGTTTGACATCTTGCCCACCAAAATAAAAGCAGTAGTTCATGATAGTGGTTCCAATATGGTGGCAGCAATGCGACTGCTTGAAGAAAAACATGGATGGGCCTCCATCCGCTGTGCTGGACACACACTCCAGCTCGTAGTCAACACTGCTCTCAAAGAAACCACCATTAGCAGAGCACTCGGTGCTGCCAGGCAGCTTGTGGAGCACTTTAAGAGAAGCGAGCTGGCTAGTACAAAGTTAAAGATGAAGCAGGAGCAAATGAATGTTAAGCAAAATGCACTGATCCAGGATGTCAGTACAAGATGGAACAGTACATTCCACATGATTGAAAGACTCCTTGAACAGCGCTGGCCTCTCACTGCCACTCTGTCAGATCCCGAAGTAACTCCAAGGGGGAAACACTACTTCGACCTGAAGCCAGAGCAGTGGGAGCTGCTTGAAGAATTGAAGCAGGGGTTGGCACCTTTTGAGACTGCTACTGTTTACCTTAGTGCACAGCAGTACACAACCATTTCAGGTCTTCCACAGGTGGTCAAAGGGCTGACACGGGCTGTACACCAAAGCCAATTTGAGACAAACTCAGGAAAATCCTTCATTTCCAGTGCAGAAAAGGGGATAACACAGAGGTGGGGGAGTATTTGCACTATCTCAGGAGACAAAGAAAATCCAGTTCTTCTTGCAGCTGCCCTGGACCCGAGATACAGAAAGCTGAAGTTTTTGACTCCTGAAGATGGCATCAGACTGCAGGGGAGTATTGAAGTGCTTGCTGTCAAAGAAGCAAAAACGACTGGGACACAGGATGCAAAAGGGCCAATGCAGAGGGCCCATGGTTCAGGTAGAAAGAGTGCTCTGGAAACCCTTCTTCAGTCTGACACAGACAGTTTGAGTGAAAATGAGGATGGAGAATCTGAGGAGGACAGAAAGATCCAAGTTGTGATAAATGAAGTTCGGCTGTACTTCGGAGAGGCTTCACTTCCTAAAAACGAGGATCCACTGGAATGGTGGAGTGCAAATGAGGGGCGTTTCCCCACAATGTCAAAGCTTGCCAAATCATTTCTGTGCATCCCTGCAACCTCCACCCCATCGGAGCGGATTTTCTCTGCAGCAGGGAACATCTGCTCTCAAAAGAGAGCAAGCCTTTCTTCAGGACATGTAGAAATGCTAACTTTCCTGGCTATGAACAAGACCCTTGTGCAGTTTGGCATTATATAGAGTAACAGTATAGTAAAGTTGAATACTGTTGTGAGCACTGAGCACAAAACGCACTTTTGTTACATTTGAGTCAGTGAGACCAAAACTTTAATAATTCCTTAGTTACAAGTGCCTACCTCATTGTTGCTATGTTTGATGCCAAAGACAAATTAAGGAAAGAAAAGGCCTAAAAAATAAATATAAAGTTTTTTTTTTGTGTTGTTTAGGCAAGTGCCTTTTCCTTATTTTACTCAGGTGTTTGCACTTTATGCTACACAGTTAAACAACTGTTTGTTGCTACAAGCATATTTTATTAAAGGTTTATTGAACTGTTATCTTAATTGTCTTTATTTTTAGTTGGTATGTATCTTAAACACTTCAAGCTGAAAGCTAATTATGGTTATATAAGAGCAGCTTCATGCTGGTGCGATAAGTTGTATGTTTTACTTTGAATTTACGTATCATCCGATTAGTCGACTAATCGATAAGATAATCGGTGACTAGTCGACTATCAAAATAATCGTTTGTGGCAGCCCTAGTTCACAGGCATGGTAAATAATACTGCTGTCTTCCACTCTTTTTGTTTCTTTGTGTTTCTTCCTGTTAAAGGTTGTTTGGAACTTGTAAATGACCTGTGATGTATCAATAAGCAGGTGTCAATGCTCAAATAAACAACTGTGACCAAAAAAATGGTCACCTTATTTCTTCAGGATATTTCAGTTTGAACACACTAAAAGCTATCAAAACGTTTGAGCTTAAGAACAAGTGAACTCTATAATGTCATAAGGAAGGTTTTTTTATTTTAAAACAGCTTTGTAAATGTGTAATATGTCAGGGTTGTTGGTAATTTCCTGCTTTGGCTGGATATGTAGAGAACTTTCATTGTTTCTGGGTGTGCCTGCCAAAGTACTGCTCTCCCCTGTACACCCAGTATGTAGCCATGGCAACACTGTAAGCAACATTACACAATATTAGCTCAGCATGGTTAGCAAGATGACGCACTGAACATACAGCACAGTACCGCCACAATCTTTTTCTTCACATTTATGTTTATTGGTTAGAGGTTGTTAAATATGAAATCCAGGTATTGCACTTACTTTTCTTCAGACTTACACATTTGGAATGATGTGCATTCTCAAGTACTTTCATTAGTTGTGATGGGTATTATTAAGACTTTATTGTTACCAGGTTTGATATTTGTAAGACTTATCGGTATTGATACTGTACAGTCCACTTGTTGATATTTTCCTTTAATTTTATGGGATTAAAATCTATAACTAAGTTCCAGAGTGTTTAGTGTGCTCTTAGTTATTTTGTTGTTGTTGTTGTTCGTCCATCGAAACGATGAGGACCATGACTTCCCACTATGATGTCGATTGGTTCCGGTGTGTCCGGAGATGGCTGGTGAGTCCAATCCGGGCCCGGAAGTCGCGACCACAATGATGGCACTTGAAGTCACTCTCTGTTGTGGTTAAGGTACTTGCTAACCTTGCTTTCCTGACGGCTCGCTTCTCCTGAGCAGCTAATGTTCTTGCTTGTTCTGAGTTTTTGGCACCGAGATTGATCATGTAGCGCCAGTTTGATCGATCACTGGCTTGAGATTCCCAACTTTCCCAATTGATGTTCATAGCCTTAAGAGAGGATTTGAGGACATCCTTGTATCTCTTTTTCTGACCTCCCACAGTTCTCAATGGATAATGGGATGTCATGACATGCGCGAGACTTGGATTATAGTGTAGAGAACTTGCGCAGCATCGTCCACACTCTCTTGTCCAGGATCACCAAATTCCAGTGGCAAGACATAGTCAAGACGGCTGGGGATGAGCCTGGATGCAGGAATCTGCCGGCAACTTGACAGAGTTTGTACAAGACTCCGCCTACGGGTATCCGCTCCGAATTTTCTGTCAGGGTTAATTTCCCTTAGCCTTAGCCGAACCAACGGCAAAACCACAAGGCAGTGGAGGAAGGTTGTAACCCCAACCAGGGAGGCAAAGGGTGTGCTAACACTTGCCTAAGGTGTACACCCAGGCTAGTGGAGGGAAGGAGGTGCCTTACTTCTCCATTCTAGACCGGCTCCAAGCAAAGTCTAGCCACTGCCCATTTTTGTAAAAAACTGCCAAATGACGCAACTCCCTGTTAAAGGTCACTGGTAGGAAGTGAGAATCAAAAATTAACTTATGGCTATTGAAGTATTCTGTGCGTGAGAGCTACTGGATTCCATGCAATGGTAGAGGCTCATGCAGGCGCTTGTGGTAAAAGTAGCAACTTAAAATACTACATGACCTCATGCAGCTTTAATGTTACAAAACAGGAAACAGAGCCAATATAAGAAAGCATTTCATAGCAGACAGTTTCTGAGTGCTGACAGCAGGAAGACAGTGGGACCACCACAGCCAGCTGTGCTAAAGTTGGTGCTTTAAATTTAGATGGTAGTGTTACTTTCTAAAGTTAATGACTGTGAAGAGTGTTATATTTACCTGAATTGACGGGTTAAATTGATAAGCAAAGTGAACTTGCTTGCCGATGAGAGGCCTGGCCAGCAACTCCATTTAGCCAAAAAATGCACAGTGCTTCAAATATGTGGCATGTTATCCCTTTAGTTTGCCGGATTTTCCACCATGGAACACAGCTGCTCTTGCACTTTTTATAGTTCTGTTGCAGTAAGCCCCCGTAGTCGGGAATGACGATACTAATGAGTGCATCATTGTTAGTAGAAGATGAGATGCAGGGGAAAAGTGAATTTAACAGTGGGCAAATGAAAGTACTGAACGTTAAATAAAGAAACAAATGACTAAGATGCCAGTAGCTGTACTGAATGCTCCTGAGCGTGTCAGTGCTATGGTTCTAATCAGTTTGGTATCACTAATCACCAATTACAGACTGGTCCTCTGTAGTCATCCATATTCATTTCCATCTCCACTCATTTCCTCCCACAGCCACAGTCCATATACTCGGTACCTCACCTGTCCTCTTCACACATTCATGTATCCACCATGTCTCTTGGGTTCTCCACATGACTTAGTCTCCAAGGCAAGAAAATTATCAACAGGCTGCCCTTAATGCCCTAGAGTGGCCTGACCAGTACTACACCTTCATCAATGAAAACTTATCCGAATAAAAAACAACCAGTCACTGTCAATTATAATGTATTTGCTATCTTTGTCCATGTTTACATGCACACACCTACACACAGATGTAGAATTGATACCTCACAGTTATGACCGTTGCATGTCTGAGAAAAAGGCAACAGCAGAAAATCACATATCTAATCTGGGAACTTTTCAGATGAAGCAGCCTACTCCATAGTGCTTGTTGTCACAACTCCTTTGGCTATAATGTTTCAGTTTTGTTAGCACATTTATGAGGAAAAGGACTGCAGTGTTTTAAGCTATTTCATATTTGTTTTTGTGAAGTAATACGATAATTAGAATTATTAGAATTATATTATATTATTAGAATTATAATTATTATTTTTATTTTAACAAATGTTTACTGTGTGTCTGAACCTCTGAATATGACATAGAAAAGTATTTTTCCCCCAGAAATGCACAGTGTGACACATTTAAAATTTCTGCAGAATATCCATGTTGCTTTAAAAAACGCATTTGCTGATTATTTTCTATACACCTGCAGAAATGAATTAATCATTAATAAGTCAAGTCTTCGTACCCATTTACAACCATTCCTCATTACAAATAATGAAGAGGGTATCTTTTTCCTCTCCATTTCTGTAAACACCTGTAAGATGATTGGACTAAACCAGGGGTCGGCAACCTTTAACACTCAAAGAGCCATTTCGACCCGTTTCCCTCAGAAAAGAAAACACCGGGAGCCGCAAAATCCTTTTGGCATTTAAAATGAAGACAACACTGCATATATCGCTTTTTTTTTTTTAACCTCTATGCCCTTGTTAATCAGTCGTGATTAATTAATTACAAAGCCTCTAATTAGATTCATGTTTTTTAATTGTGTCCTACCACTAATATTTATCTTACTTGGTTAATGTCATTTTTGCTCCTGGACCTCATTTGTTACGTAATGTTAGCTGGAAATCCATATTTTGCGAATGCCTATTTAACTTGTAAAATCTATTTATCTATTTATCTTAAGCTAATAACTTTTCTCCGGTAAGTCGCTGCCCTATTTTCTAAGACGACACTCCTCTGACTCTCTGACCTGCTGCCTGGATGTGACATCGAGCCGTGTTCTTGCGAGCAACGTGTATTACCCTATCATGAGTACTTTTGACTCAAAGACAAGACGTGTCTTTCTTGGAGTGGAGCTTTAATATACAGGCTTGCCATTCTTGAGTACAAAATGATGTGAAACTACAGACGGTGCTTCTCCAGGAGTAAAACAAAAAAAAGGCATGAAACGTGTGGGAATCGGAAGCTCCATGTTGTCTCTCTGCAGGGGGAAAACCCCAGCAGCACATCTGGTGGAGTGACACGTCAAAATCAGAGCGGTAATTTCACAATAAAACTCTCTATATTAAAATGCTTTGAAACGCGCCTGAAAGGCAGAACAATTTATTTTCCAAAGTTACAGGGAGCCAAAACAGAGGGCTGAAAGAGCTGCATGCGGCTCTGGAGCCGCGGGTTGCCGACCCCTGGACTAAACTTTTATTATAAACTAAAGACAAAAGGTCTAAAGTTTGTTAGGGCCACTGCATGAATGTAATTTAAACCTGTATATATTGGTGGGGACATCTTTATTGTTGTTCCTTTTTTAACTCTGTCACATTGCAATTGAGTATTTTTTAAAAAAAAAAACAGACATTTCATGACTACAACATATAACAGGTCCCTGACCAGTCCTTAGATCTATGATGTTCTTTTTTTTTGTTTTGTTTTTTGTGTTGGACAGGTGTGACACTACATAATTAGACAAAGCACATTATGCAAGACTGAGACGGAATCAAATCCATCAAAATATGGTACACTAAGAGACTTTCACCAATTCTTGGCAGGTGACCACTGATCAGTAAATGATGCTGACAGAACATAAACATATGTTAATCCAACTCAAGTTTGACTTCAAGATCTGAGCAGATTTGAGCACAGGTAATTGCTAAGTGCATCTCCTAGTGCTTCATTCCAGGATTGTTTACAGTCCAGTGACTGTAATCCTAAAAGAAAAACCAGAAAATGTATATCTATATTTATTATTAAATCTCTATGCTCTGTAGAAAACTGCTGCCTGCTGGATACTTGTTGAACAAAAACTAAATTGCCTTCTTGGTAACATGTAAATAGTAAATGGTGTGCAATTATATAGCGCCTTTCTACCTTAGTGGTACTTAAAGCAATTTACAAGGTTCCTCATTCACACATTCACCCACCAGTGACCACCTGAACCACAGCCGTACTCAACAATAATCTAACAATGACACTTTTGGGCTTTTGTTATGGAGTGTATGTTGGTGGAAAAAATTGCCATTGCATCCATTTAAAATCCAATAATCAACACATTAAATGTTTAAAGAGTGATTTTTTTTATTTTTTATTTTTGCTAATTTCCTGGCATTTCAGCTGTTTGTATGCTTGGTGCCCTAGAAATAGGGCTGGGCGATATGACCAAAATTTTATATCCCGATATAGCTTATTTTATATCCCGATACGATATACATCACGATATAGCATATTTTTTGGTAAATTCAATGAATGAATGGGACCGGGCAGCGGTATACCTTACAAAGTACGGCAGTCTGATCCTTGTCGGTCTTTTTAAATCCAAACCACCGCCATATGACGGAAGTTCCCCCTCTTTTAGGTACAAGCTCGTCGGTTTGAGCTGGTTGTTCGTCATCTTGTTGTTTAGATTGTTCTTCTGAGTCGAGTCCAGCGTCTTCCTCCATAACTGTTTATGTTTTAGCAGCGTGCCAGTGTTGCCAACTCCTCAGTAAGGAAAGTCGCTATTGGCTGTCCTAAAAGTCACTAGAAGTCGCTAAATGATGTCATCTCCTAATTTGCATATTTCCCAGTTTGCATGTAATTGTAATCAACGTTGTAGGAGAGAGGAATAACGTTGTGGAAGAGAACAAAAAGTGAGTATAAAACACCCAAAATATGTTTTTGAACTAGAGGCTAAATGCTGCGGTTTATTTTAGTATGACAGTGAAGAAAACATTTTCATTTATATTTCACTCCGTAAGTCTGGATGGGATCTGTAGTGACTTTGTGCATGTGCGATTCATCTGTCGTCTGGCCACGGAGTGATGTGGGTCTCCCCTAATCAGACACTGGGACTGCTGCGGAGTTACTGGACTGACAGCCTGTGCTTTGGGAGGGGGAGGAGCTCGCAGCAGCATCTGCTGCTTGTTGAGGACAGTAACTGCAGAATGATCTGAGTTTTCCTATCAGAGTCTCCAAAACTGCACAAAACGTCGCTAGATTTGTCGCTAGTCGCTTTTGACAAAAAAAAGTCGGTAAGACGCTTTGGAAAGTCGCTAGATTTAGCGAGAAAGTCGCTAAGTTGGAAACACTGCCGCGTACTTGGGCTTGCCGTAAGGCATGTCGGTGACGTAAAATACTGCCGTAAAGCGTGTTTTGCGAGACTGCCATATAAACGATAGGATCTTCACATAAAACGATAGACATTTTCTATCATCCAGACGATCTCTATCGTCATAAAAGCCAGCCCTACCTAGAAATAGTTGAAAGTGCTGAACTATGAGAAATAATCTATAAATTTATGAACTGGACAGTCCTCTATGATTTAAACAAAATAGCTGTATACTCTCACACCTTTCTGTGTTTGTTGTCGGTTCATTGGCAAAATGCTGGAGTCAGGGTTTTGGCACATGGTGAACTAAGAAATATAATTACCCTCATTGTTTTTATTGAATCAATGGAATTGTGAGATTGCCAGACTCCCGACCCAACCCAATAATCGACCTTTTTTTATAGCAGATATTTTTGCACAGGCCTAATTTATGACCTTAATGATGGCTGAGTTCCACTAAGTGTAGATAATTCATGTCAGTCAGTTTTCCTGCTATGGTAAATTTTTGACTGTGAAAACTGTTCTATAAGATTATTTGCCTAATTGCTAAATATAGCCATTAGAAATAATACAAGATATGTTGCATCCTTTTCACATTTGTAACAACAGTTATGCATTTTTTTCATGTTATACAGCCCAACTATTATAGTAGCGTGTCCCAGTTTGGAGTGATCATCTAACAGAACTGTAGGTTCTGCACTCATTTGCCTATAAGGTGGCCACTCTGCTTTCTCTTATTCTGCATTTGCTTAGCTTTCATTCTTGCTCCGATTAACATAATCTTTCTTACCACTCAAGACCTGCTATTTAATATATGTATGCAGGGATAGGTGCAAGTGTGTATGGTTCTAGAAACATCAGGAGCAATGGGTGACTACTGATTGTATTGCTGTTATAAGCTAAATGCTGATTTGTTTCTCTCCAGTTGCCTGCTCTCACAGATGGAGCCCTTTCTCTGTTCTTATTTTTTCTGCTGCCCTAGGCATGTATAATATGCTCTCTGTTGGACCATTATATTTACTGTGTGTGTGTCAGTGCATGTGTGGGTGTCTTGTAAGGGTTTTTCTTTGGGGCACTGCAGGGGGTTTAAAAAAGAAAGAAAGAAAAGCAGCAATCAGTGCAACACTCTTGACTTCTTGCTTTTGTAAATAAACCCCACACTTGCAGCTGTTCCAGTTTTTGATTGCACCTGTAATCAGAAATGTAGTGACTCGTATACATTCAATTTCTAGAATCCCCTTTTTCATTTTGCCCCTTATATTTTTCTGTTGTTTGTGATCATACATATCGTTACTCGACCACATTTCAGGAGACATTGTTCTGTGTTGTGATCCTTTAACTGGCTTCAATGCAGTCACATGGGGTAATTGTCTGGCAATTTCCAATTAACCAGAAGGAAAGTATTATTTGACAGAATATTATAGTGCAAATGAAGACACTGATTATGATGTGTATACTAAAAAGTGATTAAAAACGAAACACCTCACAGTGGTAGTGGGTGAAACTCCTCCAGTAGTAGGAAATCCAGGTACTTAAGCATTACTTTGGCAGAACTAGCGACATTGCAAGCTTGCTGCTAACCCCAGCTCTTCATTTTTTAATATGTTATCCTGATAGATGTTTTGTTAAATGCGTCTTTTAATTGGTCTCAGAAACTGTGTGCATAAATCCAGGTACATGTATGTGACTGAGCACTCCACAGATCTTAAAACATGGTTGCAATTATGGTCTCGTAAGCATGGTATTTTGACGTGTGCTAACCTGACCCTCCCTACATGCTGTTCAGCAATTGCTTGCTTCTCAGCTTGACTTTTGAGACTTTGGAGGCATGGACAGGGGCAGATGTCTCTGCTCATTAAATTGGTTATAGGACTAGTGTTGATTGGTTATTGCAGCTGCTGATTGATACCATTCAATTGTCATAGCTTTTCTTTTTTTTTTTCTTTTTCTTGCTTATCTGGTGGACCACTTTAGGCCCCCACAGCTTGTTAGAGTAGTGCTGTGTACATGCTTCAAGGTGTGGAGAAAAATTATAGCTTGTACAGTTTGTAGTTTTCCAGTTCTTTTAAATCACAGAGAGGTATCAGTGTCTAAGTAGAGTGTAATACACTGTACGATTTCATTTGTACAGTTTCATTTAGCAGATACTTTTACAACACAAGCAAGGATCTAGTCAGGAGAAAACAGCCGCAGCAATAATGCCATAAAACAATACATGCCGTTGCTTAAACCCTGAACATCATCATCATCGTCATTCATAAGCCAAAACATGCTGGATGATTTATGTAGGTCAAAGGGTCAAAGACAGGCAGGAGACTGTGGTTGTTGAAAATGACGAATGAAAGGAGCAGACATCAGCCACTGTCCCACCTTCAAAGTCTCAAATTGCAACTTGATGAGAGGGCAAGTGCTGTGGAGTTACGACTGTAGGGAACGTCAGGCTTGTTGCACCCCTGTGCTTGTGGAACCACAATTGTGCACAGGGAAAGTAAATGTTCCCTTGTGAGTGTGCTTTTCCGCTCACGGCTACTATTTTGTGCACTTGCAGAGTACAAATGCTCCCTTGAGAAAGTGGTTTTCCACTTGTTGACAGAGTTTTTTTTTTTTGTGCTCACATCATATATATGTGGCGGTTTTGAGACTAATTAAAACATCATAAATTGCTTGCTCATCACAAGAAAACGCAGAGCAAACGTATTGCTGGCAAAGCATGCAAAGGTTTTTGCACTGTTCACTGAACATTACTCACTGGATAGATTGTACAGATGCAGTCTTGAATACAGTCTTGATTGCCATTATGTGTCTTGAGTAAAGTAACCACATTATAACATGGCCACTATATAAAAGCTGCTTGTGAGGTGATGGTGCCTTAATGTTTACCCAAACTGCAGGAAGTGGGAGTCTGACACATGTACCACTTCATCTGATGAGCTCATTGTGGCTGATTAGATGAATCAGCTCATTTAACTGGCAGCCTATGCTTCAGGAACCCTCTGAATTATAATGAAGCAGTTTTGTTAGTTTGGTGTTTGATCTAAATTAAAGGAAAATCCATCAGAGCCCTTGTAAGCTCGACTTTCATCATGGATTTCTATATTATCTATGATCTAATTTTATCCATATATCAATGAATAAATCAATAATATTAACCACTATGAAACCCACAAGTATTACATTTACCAAAACAATAAATCAGTGATTCTGCAACTACCACAAAGTTTACTTTTTTTGATAAACAGTTTGAGCCATCAGAATAGTTAATTATATGTTGATTTTGGCTTTGTTAGTAGTTTTTATTTTAAAAACATGAATTTGCTGAAGCAGAATTCTTAGTAGCTTAGTATCTTTATTTACAGTATTTTGAATCAGTTGAGGTGACAGTAGGGCAGTGAAGATACCAGAATAAATTGATTAATAAACATTGCGACTTTCTTACTACCCCAATTTTACTCATTTGATATCATTAGTTACTTCATGCAGACAGTAGGTCTCCTCTTCACGTTGTAGACTGGACTTAACTTTCTTATAACTTCACAAAGTCCAGGCTTACTCTACCTGTCTAACAACTAGTCACTGAGTTGGTGTGTAATCAGTCTTTGTCTTATGCACACTCACACACACACCCATACACACTAGTAATTGTTCATTGTTATTGATGTACATTTAACAGTTAATTCTAATATTGATTTTAAGTGATATCACTTATAGCTCGCAAACATTATTGCAGATATTGGTATTATACTACTAACAGTAACACAGAAGTGCTCTCATGGGAATAAATCTGTATTATTGTGTATGGACTTTAAGTGGATTATTCTGTGATCACATCATGTCTTTATAAAACTTTTGTTGAGTTTAGTGTAGGGCTAAACACTGGGGTTTGGCTCCAACAACAATAACTGCTTTCAAAAGTCAGATTCTAAAGGAATCTTTCATTTCAATTTTGCTTATTGATTCCAAAACAAATTTCAATCCAAAAGAAACCATTTTTGTTGTGCTTACAATTACTTTACACTTATTTGTGGTATGGTCAGAAGTGTTTCACACAGCTCTGCTGCACAATAGGATATGAAAGTAACATGGCATAAACAAGGGTTTCTTTTTCTTTTCTGTGACGATGAACATAACATACAGACTCATTAACTGTTTCTCTTGGCACATTACGTCTAAGTAACATTACTGGCCTTTATAGCAACACTTTTAAGTGACTGTGGCTGACTCACTCTCAAGGAGAGACTCACAACAAATCCACTAGTCTACAACACCACTTTCCAGGCTGTGACTGTGCTGAGCAGTTAAAAAGCTTATTTACCTTATTTCATAAAGTTTGTTTACTTTTATAGACGGAGATGAGCAGTATTGGAAGAAGTGTTCAGATCCTTTATTTAAACAAACTAATTCCACTCTGTGAAAGACCTGCGTTTAAATTGTTGCTTAGCTATATAGCAGACCACTCATTGTGCTGAACAGATTTGACACGATGCACAATTTATCTACGAGGTATTCTTACCATTGTGACCCTTAGTTGTGTAATATTCATTTAGATAACTGATTAGCACTTGGATCATACAATTTATTCAGTCCTTGATGCTAAAAGTGGTTCTGAAAGTGTTTCTGAACTCGTTCGTTGTGGCTCCATTTTACTCCTCAATGACGTTCCTGGCTCAAACACTGTAGTGGAGATTGTCTGCGAGTGCATATGTTTTTAACTGTACTTGTGGTTTGTAAAGCGGAACAGTTTGTTAAATTCAAGAGTGTTTTCTCTCTTCCTCCCTCTTCTATCTCTGCAGCATTCTTCCTGACTAGTAGTCAGTGTCCCATGCAATTACCCAGAATCCACCGTGCCTGGTGTCAGCTGTATATTTCCGTTATGTGGGCTGAATGGCACCACCACATTTGTCTGTGCTTTTTGACTGCTCTTCCCATGAGCAGAGTGCAGCAATGCAGGAACAAGTCTTTATCTCCATTCCTTTTTTTTTTTTTTAACTTGCTTTGAAATAAAAAATATATATAAAAAGATAGGTAGCAGAAAGCATCTGATACAACTTTTGTTCAGTGCAACATTTGGTTTGGATGCATGCTTTCCCCACATTCGGGCTTTACCTCAATCATAAGGCTGCTCAAAGGTCTAGTGTGTCTTATGTCTAAAAGTTAAGTTAGATAAAGGGAGGCTTGGCTGTTCTGTACCTACATATGCGCTAGTAACAGGTTAAGGTAAACATCTGTCAGTAGCACTGTATTTACTGGGTGCATTTCATAAATGAGAAGATGTAAAGATGATCCTGGTCTGTGTTTCATCCTGGGGCTCTTGACCCTCAGACCTCTGCAGCTCTTACCAAAACCCAAGGTTCACTAGTATTTGATGCCAGAACAAGGGGACAGATATTTTGTCCAGACTGATCCTTTTTAAGTCTTATATGTATTTACATAACACTCTGAGGTTTATTGTGAGTTTTGCAGAACATCTTGCCTTTAAATTTTAATAGTGGGCAACATTAAGAACTAAGTGTACTATTGTCCTACTTTAATTTTGATCAGAAACAGTCATTTTTAATTTCCCTACTTGTTGATGGGCTCATTTTCTTCTATGAGTCTAATGTTTTTGTGATTGTTCTGTTTGATGCCTTGTGTTTTCCAAGTTTTGCCCAGAGGTACACTTGATTGATTTGAGTGTCTCACAGAAACATTTTTGGATGTAGCCTGACATCTAGTGGTCAAAACATGATAGTACTTGGTTTCCTTTATCATGTATTGGTGATCTTTTGACTTTACTTTCTTCTGTGCACAATTTCACTGATATTTCTCTTCCCCACTTTTGTTAATTGGTGACTGTTGGCTGCTAATTGCCTTCAATTACTCCTACTTACTTAAACTTGGAATGCCTTTAATTTAAATCTGTTAGTTCTCTGGAGATGGATGTTAAGAACTAGACTGAATTATCATGGTCATTTATTTGGTCCTTCTCTCTGCCCTGTTGGGAATCACTCATGAACTCTGAAGATAATTTCCTGGATCCATTTCCTGTCATGAATGATTTCTGTCTAATGGATTCTTTATTTTTCTCTCCCTCCTCCTCCTTGTCATTTCTTTTCCCTGCCATCTGGTCGATTTTTCCTGCCCTTTCTTGATATTTTCCTTAATTTCATCCGTTCATCTTTTACAGAAACTCAAACGGCTGTTTCCTGATGAGGTAGGTTTGTTACGGCTTGCCACCATCCACTGTGTACTTGACTCGCCCTTCTGTCATTGTGGTTTGAGATGAAGCAACTCACCGTCTTGCATTTAATGTCGTGTCACCATCTGTCACAATCGTAATCTACCATAACACATGTATTGTTCTGTATCTGTGTTTTGTCCTGTTCTGTATTGAAGCTGGATGTGCATGTTTTTGAAATACACACTGACAGCATGAACTGCTTGGTACATAGCATAGTGATGCCCCCAGTTGCCTACAACAGGAAAATGCTTGATTATTATTTTTGAATCATTGTGGTATAGAGGATCATTATGTGCCAAGATTACGTGTACCCTGAAGTTGATGCTCTTCAGTGCTTGTTATGTGATAATTATATAAACACTCACAATACTACTGGCAGTTTACCACACAAAGTCATTAAAACCAGAGGAGAAGGAAATCCCCTGTTGTTTGTTAAAATTGAGTCTTGATTTCTGCTTCTGGCAGTGTTTCCTGCTTGTTGACTTAGTGTTGCAATATTTGTCGCCAAACACCTTTTGACATCTCACATTATTGAAAGATCTAGCTCTTTTCAGACATGGGATATTGAACATTGCTGGTTTCATCAAGCTATCAAAGTGACGGTTTTGTAACATTTATATGCATGTGACAGTTGATGTTCCTTGAGGTTTAATCTGGACACCACAGCACAATTACAGCCAGAGCTGTGTGCTGATGTAGCATTTGGCAGCTTGTAAGGACTGGAGCACAGTGTCAGAGAAGGAGAGAGCTCAGTTAAAAAAAGTTAGATACAAGGAAAGCCACTGTTTTCTGTTCACTCACAAGTTTCATCACTGATAGATTTTAAAACTTATTTTGCTGTTGTAGTTTCAGGAATACTAGTCATCATTTGTAACAGTCTCCTAATACATTTTGAATTTCAGCATTTATTTGTTATTTGATAACGAAATCAGCTGCTTGTTTAATAATATCTGAAAAAATGTCAGCTTCGAATAACAGGACTGTAAATTGGAACATTCCTGTTTGCTCAAATGCAACACTTTTTGTAAAGCATTTGCATGGAAATAACATGAAAATGCAAAAAAAAAAAGCAAAAGAAAAGTAAATGCGAGTTTCTTTAGACTGAAAAGAAAAACTGAAAAGAAAATTATGAATGCTTTAAATTGTCTCTTTCGTGATATTTCATAGTTTATCAAACTGGTTTTAAGAATAATAGTTGAAATTAAGCATTCATTACACTGATGTTACCAGTCTGTACACGACATTTACTTTCTCATCTCTGTTTCTGCAGATTTCAATTTGTGATGCTGCAGTCAGTTAATCCAACCTAGTAGGACTGCCATTGAGGCTTCTATTTTACAATAACCAGGACTGAAACCAAGGCACTAAATTGCCATCAGATTTTCTGCTAAGAGGTGCATGTCTGAAAAGAGCTAATGTAATAACCAGAAAATAAAACGAGATACCTCTTTGGGTATTTCACATTAAACATGACTCTTAACTTTAAAGTTGGTATTAAAAGATCGTGGAGGTTACACTTTGTAGTTTCTCAATGTTACTGCTTTCCTCTAACCTTTGTCATGTTGTTTGCTTGTCCAGTTGGAACGTTTCACCAGCATTAGGATGAAAAAGGACAAGGAAAAGCCTGGCCAAATGCCAGGTCAGCGACATTCTTCGGCTGCCAGCTATGAGTTCAATTCTCAGAGTGCCATGCTGCACGATCATTCTGACGAATATGTGTTGGACCTCTTCGAACAGATGCTGGTGAGAAAGATCATAAAAGTGTGTGTATGCGTTATGTGGAGATTCAGCTTTTGGGGATTCACATAATATTATCTTGGCTGAACAGCCTGGGAAACCTGTATTTGGTGTATTCCTGTCAGAAGTACTGAATCGCTCACCGATTAAAGACCCTTCATGTGGAATTATTTTAATACCTTCAATTTAATTTTGAAAGCATGTCACAATTTCTGTAGAAAAAACATAATTATGATAGTTTAAGCTATGTGTTTGCTCTAGAGACACCAAAAACAGAAGACTCTTACAGCACAAAGGACAAATCTATTGAGATGAGCAAATTACAGTGTTTGAAATTCTAAATTGAATGTGTTTCTTAGTCATGTGTTAGTAAATTGTTTTGTTCAGTATCTTAGCATAGCACAACCACTGCTGCTACGACTTTCAAATAGAGCATCTTTGAGCATTGTTTAGTATCTCACAAGAAGTTTTGTTTATCTTGCTTTAAATTACTAGCTGACACACATCAATGTAATTCTTTACATTTATTAACTTTTTAGGTGTGTTTTCTGCTTGAGTGCACAGATTATTTGTCATGCTGTCTCCTAGTTTCAAAATGTTTTAAGTCCTTCTGTCTCATCTTTCCGTTTCTTCTTTCCTTCCTCCTGTCTTTGTCCAGGTGGATATGAACCTGAATGAGGAAAAGCAGCAACCTCTGAGAGAGAAAGACATAATGATCAAACGAGAAATGGTCTCCCAGTACCTCCACACGTCCAAAGCTGTCAGTACCTAACAAGGAAACAAGTGTTTTTAATGCACAATAAAAAAATGATCAGATCATACAGTAATACTATTAACTTACAGTCAAGTCTTTTCTGTTTATAAGGACAACCTTTGCTTATTTCAGTCTAGATTGGACGGCCATGTTTACACACAAATAATGTAGACTTACATAGTAAATGTCACATAAATGTATTCTCTGTTCAAATGACGAATCAGAAGACATTTTTCACCCTCTTTGGTAGTGTTTGCTGTTCCTTTTAGTTGAATAATATTTCAAAAGCAGCAGGTGAGATTTTAATATGCTGAGAATCAAGCAGCTCTAACAGCCTACATAATCAAACTAGTCAAACAGATGGTTGCTGATAGAGTTCATTTAACTTTAAACTAACCTCATTAAACGAAGAATTCTACAGACAGTACCCATGTAAGTAACTTCAATTTATTCTTAACAGTTGCCCATTTGCCTGCTTCGTCTGTTTGTTTTTGTTTGTTAGGGCCAAGACCAAAAGGAGAGCTCCAAGTCAGCCATGATGTACATCCAGGAGTTGAAGGCAGACTACCGAGACGCACCGCTGCTGAGCTGTCTTGAATCTCTACGAGTCTCGCTTAATAACAATCCTGTCAGGTAACTCTCAGACTGCCAGTACTTGGACAGTTTCACGTTTTTGTTCGTAGGGCTGTGTGCTTAAGTACATTATATTTGAAATAAAATCATGAACACTACTAGTGCCAAGTCTCAGTGTTAAATTGTCTAGGTTTACATCAATCTTGGGAGAACTGTGTGGAAGATGCAGACCTTTTAATCTTTCCTGACCAAAAAGGGGTTCAAACTTATAAAATCAAACAAATTCATTGTCTTGAAGCGTTTTCTGAATTCTTTGGAATAAACAATTCCCTGAAGTCATTGATACACCCAGTCACATTGACGTCAGGTGATTGTCTTGTCCAGTCGAGGGTATTCATCCGGAAAACTTTTTGGTTCCGTTGGTGGTAGATGATGTGCATTTTACAGTGGTGCAGTTTTTACAAACAAACATCCTTTACATCTGAAAAATGCCATTTTTAGGCCAGGAGGCCACAATACCTCATTTGAAAATGGTATGTTTTGACACCTGTTACATTTATCAAAAATTCCAGCTCCTTATTTGATTCATCACTCAACCTTATTTGGTGTTATAGTTGTCCAACTGAATGGGTTAACAGAGCGCTCTTGTGTGTGAACCTTCAACGCAAGAATTATTTAGTACTCAAGTGCCCAACTACTGTTCAGTCTCTGGATACTCTGTATTAAAGGGCCATATCTCACACATACATTTTTCAGTGTTGACATGATGCAGGTAGATGCAGTAATTTCAAACAATAATTAAATTCTATGGAAATTGTCAATATTTTTGACCAAGCAAGCGCTTGGTCCTATTTAATCTAGATAATATAATTAAACAAACAAACATTGTGGTGTACTGATTTTTTTTTATATAAATGTGTGTATATAATGTGTATAATATAGTTTTGCAATTTTAATTCTTTAAAAAATGAAGAAAGAATTAATGTGACCTGAACAGCAAAATTGAAGATGGAGTTGTATAGCCTCAGGAGCATTTGACAGGTTTTGTGCCGACTGAAGACAGCTTTTCAGGAGAGGAATCTCATACAAATTATGAAGCATGGTGGTGGAAATTTTATGGTTTGGGGTTGCTTTAGTGCTCCAGGGACTAGGCAGCTTGAAGCCTTTACACAGCTATGAACTCTACATCATAACAAAGAGTGCTTGAAGATAATATGGAAAATCTGTCCGAAGGTTGACGCGGAAGGGGACCTTTTAGCATGATAATGCTCCTGAGCACGCTAGCAAATCCATTGAGGAGTGGCTCAAAAGAAGAAATAAAGGGTTATAGAATTGTTTAGTAAAAAAAAAAAAAAAAAAACACAGCCCAGGTTTGAATCCAGTTGAAGTATAGGGATTTTAAAATGGGCAGTACATGTGAGAAAATCTTCAGATATCTTGCAAATGGAGGAACTGTGTATGGAAGAGTGGACAACGGTTTCAGAAAGTCGATGTCAGAGACTGACAAACAATTATGCAAAATGCCTTTGGCAATATTAGCTCCTGGGGCCAAGGGTATATTTACTTTTCACACAGAAAATATTACATCTGTTGATTTTTTTTTTTTTTTTGAATAAACTATGGAAAAGATAATTTCCCTTTGGTACTGTTCAAGTATGCCATTTTATCTGAAGGGACAGTATGACAGAGTAAAATCTTTGCTTGTCTAAATTTGTTACATAAGCTTGTCATTTCAGTATTTTCTTATTATTTAACATGATTAAGTTCAACACTACACAATATATACTCTTAAAGCATGGATTCTATGCTACAAGTAACTAATTTTAGAGCAGAAATTATCATGTTGTATTGTGAATGATAGATATCTGCTAGGAATTGGAAATGCCAAAATGACACAGTTTGCCACAAAGTTTGAGAATATTAAAAACTCGGTGTACTAATTCTGGGACCTTGTCACTTACAGTTGGGTGCAGAATTTTGGAAATGAGGGCCTGGCTCTGCTTCTGAATCTGCTTCGAAGACTTCAAGAGGAGAAAGATGAATACCCGTAAGTTAAGAAGAGCAGCAGTTGTGCATTCTGGTGAAATGTTTGTTATATCTTTCTCTGTGTTTGTCTTCTCTGTCATCCACAAACTAGAATGATGGGAGTGAAATGTCAACACGAGATCATTCGCTGTCTTAAAGCCTTCATGAACAACAAGGTGAGGCACTTAGGTTGTAGTTTTTTGCCTGAAGTTGTGAGTAATAGAACCATCGAATCACTATTTGCTTTTTTCTGACATTATTGTAGTGTCGCAGTTCTTCCACTAGAGGGCATTATGAATTAAATGTTACAAACTTCATTCAATGCAGTGAATGCTGTTACTGGTACCCTTTGAAAATGCTTTGAATATTCAGTGTGCCGTGTGTCTGTTCTTAGGTAGTCATTTTAATAATTGAATATCAGTAATTGAATATCAGTGACATAGTACCTACCAGAGACAAATCCTATAATACCTTTAAATCCTGTATCTTCAAGTAATACATGTATCTGATAAACTAAAATAGTGTCTTGAAAGTAAATGATGGAATGATATAAAGAAAGCAAATTTTTGAAATGGAACAAGAAAACTAAATCAGGTATATAAATGTAGCACAAATATTTAAAATTCAGTTTCAAGTTGATAAAAATGTCGGTCTTTATTGAAAAATAAACAAAAATACAAGTGATTCTTCATTCCAACTTAAGCAGGGCCTCAGACTGCGACCAAAATGTACATGTATGCGACCATTTTTTGCGAATGTACAAGTTAAAATTTGAAGTGGTCGCATTTGTACGCATGAATGGTTGCCTTAATAAGCACAGGTCGCTGCAGCATTAGCCATATCTGTAGAATGTATAACTTTTATTTCTTCTGTGGCTTTATCAGTCTTTTCCTGCCTGATGCGTAAAACAAACTGTTGTGCATTCCTCAAACAAAAATAAGGCATGAAGAGGCAAAGAGGGGAGCCAGAGAGGGAGAAATCTGAGTCAGACACACCTGATGATCAGAGTGCAGATGCAGGCAGAAAGATACTGAACCAGTGAGCTAGTCAATTACAATGGCTGCAAAATTAAACTAGACGAGCCCTCAGTAGATGGCAGAACCACACCCATACATGATACTCTATCAATTTTGATCATCCTACGTATATCCCTTCCTATACAAATGATGCAAAATGCAAGAAATGTGCTAAGTGACCCCTGTGACCTTGACCTTGATCTGCTGACCTCTAACTCCACAGCTGAGCAGGGGACCTTAGACCGATCTTCAGTGCCAAGTTTGATTATCCTGACTTCAGCACTTGCAGAGATATCTGAACGGACATACACACATACATACTTACCCAGCCAGCCAGATACCAAAGCGAATGCAGTAACCCTGCTGACGTGTACGTCAGGCGTGGTTAATAATCATTAATCACAATTGTGATTTAAGCTCCTAACCACTATCCAAAAACATCGACTGTGGTCATTACATTTACAAATGTGCTCCGCTCATAGAAAACTGCCCATGAAATCACTCGGTGTAATCTTGAACAAATCTGATATTAAAACACTTTCTCACATTTTTCAAACAATTTTTTTCCCCACACAACTGTCAGAGCACACTGCACCAACCTTCCCAGCATCTACCATAGCCTGCAGGGTGAAACATCTGGGGAGCATCAGTAAATATAGTGTCTGTTGATAAGCAGATGTTCAGCTACTAAGTTGTTTAGCTGTTTCCTGGAATTCTATGGGAATTTTCCTGGGTTTTTATGGAAATTTCCTTGGAATTTTCCAGAAATTTCGGATGGAAATTAAGCAAGGTTTTTAAAGTACTAGCTTTTATCATATTGATAAAATCCCACTTTATCAAAACATATTATATATCATGTCAAACATTGCTGCGGTCTGATTAGATTTTGTCTGAATCAAGAAAGATTCATTCTTTTCATATAAACACTGCAGTGATGAAAAATAAAGGCACTGCTGTACTTTTAACTGCTGAAAAGGAACCCAAAACAACTTTAACTCATTATGCTTTTTCTCTTCCTCCTCCTTTGTTTTCACTTTAGTATGGTCTAAAATCTATGCTGGAGTCAGTTGAAGGAATTCCTCTGCTGGTCAGAGCCATCAACCCCAGGGTGCCTCATATGATGGCTGATGCTGTCAGACTGCTCTCTGCCATCTCCATTTTGGACCATCCTGAAAATCTGTAAGCTTGAGTGAAATGCTGACACTGTTATTATGTTGAACACACAGGAAATGTGGATTAGAACCACCAACTCCTGACCACAGTACAAATTTGGAGTACAAGTCTTATATTCAGTGTTATACTGACAGATGTGAACTACTCTATTGGCAATGAGTAAGAACTTAATATTGACATCAGTACTTGAAAAATTCCATATTGTCTTTTATCTGTGTGTCGGGTTTCAGTAAAGGCAGCTGAAAAAAGCAACAGCATGTACTGTCACTTTGCATATTTTTCATGCTTAATATTGTTTTTATGTACTGTTATTGATTAACTACATAGAACAAAATGTTACATTATGTGCATAATTGTCTGTTTATTGCAGTCATGAGCGTGTTTTGGAAGCAATTACAGAGGAGGCTGAAAAACGGGACATTGAGCGGTTTCAGCCTCTCCTCACTGGAATGAACATTCACAACATTGCTCTTAAGGTACTCGATCAAATGCACATACATCCTTTGACAATAGTAAATCATAATGTGTGTTTTCTAATGAGAAATGGCACTAACCCAGTTACATTTGAAAACAATTTGATGAGCTTCTGTTTTTTCATTTTGTATTACAGTTTTCATCCATCCAGTTACTCTAACTTGTGAAGTTCACTTTATGATTTGTTTTTGGCAGGGTGGCTGCATGCAGCTAATCAACGCCTTGATCAGCCGGGGAGAAGAATTAGACTTCAGAATCCATATTCGCTCTGAACTGCTAAGACTGGGACTTAGAGACCTGCTGAGGGTACAGAAAACGCTCTCTTTTGATCAACAACACATTTGCACAGCCTTGCTCTTGTTGTCTCTCTGTCTTGATGTCTCTATCTTGCTGATGGGCTGACACACACTTATGCTGTAAAAACTTTTTCCTCAAGTGTCCAAACTCAAAATGTTTGACAGTCACACTGCTCCTGTGATTCTCCCCTGTGCCTTTTCATCTCTATGCCTGCATCCCATCAATTTCTCTGCAGGAGGTGCGGACGATAGAAAATGAAGAGCTGAGGGTGCAGCTCGTGGTGTTTGATGAGCAGGCTGAAGATGACTCTGAGGACCTCAAAGCACGTCTTGATGACATCCGCATTGAAATGGAATATCCTTCCAATAGGCAAAATTGTTCCTTGTAGAAACTGTCAAGGTCTACTTTTTGTCCTTCAAAATAAAAAAGGATCAGCATTACAAATGCTATCTATCTGGTTGCAATCTAAATTTGCATTCTTGTAATTTTCACATTACCATTTACTTTGCTAGTTTGCTTGGTTTTTTTTTGAAAAATGAAGAAATTGTATCCTCCATACTGATAGTGTATAGAATCATCTGTAGTTACAGCCTGCATTATAAAAATTAGTCCAAAAGTTTGCTGATCTCTTTCCTTCAACAATCAGCCTGACCCTTCTCTTCCAAGACAGTCATGAAGTTTATAATTTCATATGCAATACACATACTCTCACAAGGACATTGCAACCCTGCATGGACTTCTTTTAGTTACAAAGTCTGTCTTTACCAACTGGCATTTTATAGATTTTTCCCACTCATCTGTGGCATTGTAAAACACAGCAAAACATCCAACCATTTGAGGTCTTACTGAATTTTGCGAAAAATAGAAACTATTAAGTGTTAATTTCTGTTATCGTGTATGAACTTGATGCTTCATGTTGCTGCTCACACATTATTATTACTATTATTATTATTGTTAAAAAAAGGGGGAACACGACAAAGCCTGAATGATCCTGAATAGTAGCTGTCTTAATATGACAACGATTTGAGTCCTGTTTCCAGCTCTTTGTGGCATCCAGGATGGGCAGATTCAATAGAAAGTCAACCTTACTTTAAATTTTGTTTTTGAAACTGCTTAAAAAGACCTTCATCGACTGCTGTAATTCCCTTTGCTGCTTTGACATGCAGCTATAGTTTTCAACACCAGGTGTCTCCCAGACGTAACCAATTCAGTGCACGCACAGTCTGCCTTCCTCACTGCAACACTTTCTGCTGCCTGGACATATAATGAATACAGTAATAATGTATAGCAGTAGGTGAAATGGTACAAGAGTTTACAGAGTTCGCCATTGTCAGTTGTTACAGATGCTGTGTGGAACATCAAGCCATCATGTTCAGTGAGCCTTAACTTGTTTTCCTTCAGTGATGTGAGGGAAGTGTTTGAGATATTAGTCAACACTGTGAAGGACTCCAAGGCCGAAAACCACTTCCTATCCCTGATGCAACACCTGCTGCTGATCCGCAATGATTATTTGGCCAGGTAGCGCGCACACACACACACACACACACACACACACACACACACACACACACACACACACACACACACACACACACACACACACACACACACACACACACACGTCATGATAATCTCCCACACGTGCTCCTGTTTGTATTCACATATTAGAACTGATATTATCTGTACTTACTTGCTGTTCATTTACTGATACATATAGTATAATTTATGAGTATTAAAACATAGAATAAGGTGAATCATTAATTTTTTTTAATTGACCTTGTCTAAATGAAAGCCTTTTTGATCATCATATTGCTTCTGCAATGTTAGTGGACTTCTTATACAAATGTAGGAAGACATATGTATAACACATCATATAGGTAATAAATCTCATTATTGTAATGTAGACGGGAAAAGCTGCAGAACCTCTGTGGTAAAAATGTCAATGTAAGAAACCTAACGGAGAACCTAAACAACAGTTTCTTCCTTTTCTGTAATTCTCTCCCTTCATCCACATCTCCCTCCTTTCAGCCCTTTTTCCATTTGCTGTTTGTTTTGTGGAGCACCATTCCAAAGCTGTGAAATTAATACATGCAAAGAAGTCCAATTCCATTTTAATAGAAATGAGCACCATCAATTCTTATCACAACAAATATGCAAATGTCTCTCCCTGTGACTTCCACAGCCTTTGGAGTTTTAGCTAAAGAAATGGAGGAGAAAGAAAGAATGACTGAATGCCAAGACTGGAATAGACTATTTTTAAGGACAAGTCAAGAGCTGTATGGCAGCGAGTATGTACATTCAATAACACAGAAAGAAATTAGGATTTTTTTTCCATTACAGGCAAAACACGCAAAATGTGCTGAGATGAACCCATTTGTGTTGAGCTGTTATTGGTCTCGTATTTACTAGACACTATCAGACAGGCAGGAAATTGTGGTTTATTTTTAACACAGTTTGGGGAATAAATTGTGAAGATGGAAAAGGAAAGCTCGCCCAAACAAATGGTCCCAACTGAAGTCTTTTTAGCTCCCTCTTCGTCTTTTTCTATCTTCCTCCTCTCCTATTCAGCTTTTTCCATCCAGGTGATCCAGTGGAACACAATAGATGTGGTCTCTAATGGACTCCACAGAGAGACAGAATGTGAGGGTGGGAGGGAGAGCTGTAGAGTGGCAGAAAAGACAGCTTGATAAACACAGAGATGAAAAGAGAAGGGAGGTTAAGGGTGAGACAGTAATGACGAAAAAAACGCGACTTCAGGTAAATTGCTACATTGAGTAGCCGCTCTCTTCCCCTTTTGTCGTTTGTGGTTGTTTTCAGTCTCAAGTAGAGACAGAGGCATGGGAATTTATTAGATTACATGTATATGGTCATACTTGGGAGACATGCTGCATGCTATGACATACTTGGCGTGTACACAGCATAATATGGACTTAATTAATGGAGTTCAGAAATGCCATGAAGGCTATATGCTTATTTTATGATTTGTCAGTTTGTATATAGCCTTAGGGCTACCAACCATCTTTTTTAATTAATACCTAATGTTTCAATGGTTTAATAATCATGATGAAAGCCACATTTGCCAAATATAAATCCATTTCAGTTTGATTCAGTTTCCCAGAATGCCACTAGATGTCTCTCTCGCTCCATGGATAAATCTAAGTTTTTTGGGGAAAAAAACAAACCTTCAAGTATAGTGAAGGAGTGGAATAAGTGTTAGACAAAGGCAGAGTGACTAAGAGAGAGGCCGGGGAGAGAGGGAGAAAGAATAAATAAAGTATTGAGTTTTTGACTCTGGCAACATCTAATGGGGTCATGGAATAAGACACCTCCAAAATTGAGTGTCTGTGTGAAGCTGGCTTGATCAGACATGAGGCGCTGGACATAAACCAGCACACTCTCACAAAAACAGTTGCACACAATCAATCTTTGTGACAAGAAATTCAAACTGTCAGGCTCACACAGACAGCCAATCTCAGTTGTAAAGACAAAGTGACAAAGCATGTGTGTTCACACGTTTGTCTGAACAGATGAACTGAGTTGCTCTGTGTCAGTCTGATTCTCTACTCCCATAATGTGCCAGATTTGTTATACACCGTTATTATACACCACATCCATTTGCTTTAATGGTCAAGCCATGTTTTTTGTGCACATGTGAAGTATGCTATTGAGAGTGGCATATTTCATTTTTTTCAGGAGCACATATGTATTCTCCATTGGTCTTTTTCCTCCTTTTCTTATCTTCGCCATTTTTCTCCATTTCTTTCCCTTTTGTCTCCTAATCCATCTGTCTATAAACCCATCTCTCACTCTTTTCCACAGGCCTCAGTACTACAAGTTGATGGATGAGTGTATCGCTCAGATCGTACTTCACAGGAATGGGGCGGATCCTGATTTCAAGTGCCGTAACCTCAGCCTCAACATCGAAGGCTTGATAGGTGAGTTGTTGGAAGACAGCATATAATACATAATCAAGCATTTTCTCTCCTTGTGCATAATACGGCCTTGCCCATCACCCAACACAAGTCAAAATACCTGCACTCTAATAGACAGCAACGGACGCCAAGTGCACATTTACTGAATAACCATGTAAGTGCAGTAATGTGTAGATGAAAATTTTCATTCATTTTTGTCCTTTGGCTTGTCCCACTCCAATCACTGACACAACGGCTGTGGTCAGTGGCAATTTGCTTGTCCTATGTGTTTTAATGTTCACTTGGATATAACGTGTTACATTGTATATCCGTGTAATTGACAGAGTCCTGAGGACACCACAGGGTGGAGCCAGAGCGGGAGTGTTTATTGATTAGGGCTGAATTGTGCTACAGGTTTTAGGATGCTTGTATAAAATGAACCTTATCAAGAGGGCAGGTGCTTTTTCAAACTCAACAATTCCAGAGTCTGATTTTGGTTAGATGGTACCATTCAGGTACTGGTGGTGAAAGTATTTACCTAGTAGTGCCCAGATTCGTGTGTGCAAACGTCTCCTATGTTCATGTGCTTGTGAGCAAGATACACAGTCCTTTCCAGATACAGGTGTTACACAGACTTTTCTGTGAGTTTTAAGAAAGTATTAGGGCAGATTTATGGTCTATCACAACTCGTCTGTAGAATGTGGTGTTTGACCACATTGAAAAATCAAGTGTTTATACCGGATCCAAATTGCACTTACTTGTAATCAGTAGAAGTGCCACAAATAATGTGTCAAACGAAAAAAGAAACAGAGAATTTGTGAAGTATGAATGTTCGATCATCTCTTTCGGATATTTACAGAAATGTTTGGACATAAACCTTAATCTGACAATGAAAAGATGTCATGGGGAGGTGTTCAAAGCAGATTTGATAAGGGCCACTGAGCCTTGTGATTCAATTCCTGTCACTGCCTGTTGAATACAAACATGAAATGTAAAATTTTCCCCATAGTACAATCACTTTGGTAAAAAGCAGTGTACACTGGCATATATGTCTGTGAATTTGTGCATTTGAGGACAGTGCTAAATGATCACTGACTATAGTGAGTTTAAACCACAGCAGAATGGAGGTGCAGGCCATGTCTCATGAGTTCAATGCTCTTTATGGCAGGTCTCCGTTGCTCACCGCAGGAGGCTCTAATTGCACTGCTTCTAAATGCGTCCTGACACACACACAGGCTGGCTGCCCTCCTTTAAGGCTGCCAGAGTTATTATTGGTGGAAAGCAGCCCAATTCTGCCCTGCATGCATTATTTAGTGTTTTTCTTTGAACTCTGAAATTCAGCACAGTTTTTTTCCCTACATTCTGTTTCCCTTAGCGCTCTGTATTCGAAGTTTGTCCCATTTAGCCTCGCCACCGTGATAGAAGTAAACCCCCCTTCCCACCCTCAACCCGATCCATTACCGGTCCAATAACCATGTAAACTCATACACAAATGCACAGTCTGAAATTATACGTGGAATGGTATATTTTTGTGAGATTCTTTCATCTGGGAACACATTCAGTTTCACATTTTTTCTTTTTTGCTTGCTAGCTTATCTAGATATGCAGAATCTTGCATTGCTTCAGCTTCTTTTTGCACCAGCCATATTTTTATTGTAACTAGAGATTCACACTTTATCTGTTTTCAGTTTGTGTGGTTCACCTTTCTATGAGTTCATATAATTTTTTTATTTTCTATTTTAGCTTTTTACAGCCTTCTATCTTTGCTTTCCATCTGCTTGATCCCCCCTCCTGGGCATCATGATTAGCTGTCTTTGATCCAGTGACATTGTGGCATTCATCTTCATGTTAATTGGCTCTTTTACTGCACATGCTTGCTAAGCCCTTCAGCACTGAACCACCTGTAGACCCTGCAATTATTCTGTAAAAGTCCCCTGTTGGTCAGTCTGTGTCCTTCTCACCCTGTCCTTTGCGATAATGTTTTTCTCATAGACCATTTTACACTTTTATTTTCTGCTGTTTTTCCAAAAAAAAAGAGATGACCATAACAGTTAGTTAGAAAGTGATGTGAAATTTATCATACATAGAGGGAAATTAGCGTGATTCCACCCGTCACCGGAGCACACAGTTAAAGGTGAATATGTTAGAGGCTTACAAGGTAATGATGTGTATAAGCAGAATGCATCACATAGCATCTTATTGTAATGAGAGACCTCTACAATCGTCTCATAGATCTTGACTTTGAGTTTTGTGATAAGAGGAAAAATAGGGAGACAGATGGGACTCTTGCTCTCTGTGTATGTGTCTGTTTGTGAATTTATGTGAGGACACAGTATGTGCCAGACTGAAGGGTACAATGTCTTCACCGCCAGACGTGTGCTTGTGTGTTGTCGAAATCCTTATCTTCTACCTCTTTTCCTCCTATCTTTTCCTTTCTTCTGTCCCCTCTTTTTGTCTGTAGACAATATGGTGGACCAGACCAAGGTGGAAACCAGCGAGGCCAAAGCCACTGAGCTAGAAAAGAAGGTGAAATACACACATTCATTCTCACACACACACACACACACACACACACACACACACACACACACACACACAATGATAGCATGCCTTGCGCACACACATATTAATGCGTCAACCAAGAATCACGCAAGCTTTTACAGTCAGATAACACAAAAGAAAATCATACATTGTAAAAACTAACATTTTCTCTCACACACACAGACACATTTGGTTTCAAATTAAACTACACGACCACTGTCTGGCTGACATGGGATGACAAATCAGTAAAAGGGAAGAACAGGGGGTGACTAAGAAAATGAGCATACACACATTTGACAGCCACACTACAGACAAATACTATTACAGGCGAGCAGAAAACACACACACACACTCACACAAGGGGGTAAATGCCTTGATTGCTGCTACCCTGATGTTTCTGTCCCAGTGACAGGATAATTGCAAAGTGGGAGCTGTAACTAGCCTTCATTCATGCACACATAAAGAGACACATTCTCACATGGGATCATATCCATTGAATGCCCGCACATCCACATAAGCACCCATTACATGAACACTCTTGGATTCATTTTCAGTGACCACACACATCATAGTGCTAGTTGTGCATGATGGGGTAATTGCAGGCAGTCTCTTTGGCAGGAATTAGGGATAAGGCTGTCAGGACGCTGACAGCGAGAGTAACGGATCTGCTGTCTGCAAATTAAACAGTTATGTGTGCCCGAGTGTTCATGTATTCATCTGTTTAAATACTCTCATCCTGTTTGTCAAGTGTCCTAGACGAGAAATCATTGAAAACTTTTGTAAATGAGAAAATTAAAATTTAGTCAAAAATGTTTCTCTTTTATAAAGGTGAAGGCTTTAAAGTAGAAGTGAGAAATGAGCTCATACAAATGCACTGAGGCATTCTAACTCAATAATTGACACTAATTTGCAGTGTAAATTATACACTGAAACTGAAAGCACTAGACTGCATGAAATGACTTCAGCGGGTCTTTGAGATATGGAGACTGCTGCCTCTTCAAGAAGGATCCCTAAAAAGTCGTGCATGCAAGTACACTTACCTCCCATATTTTAGTGGAGAGCCCTGGTGTTTACCTCTCCTCAGTCAGCCTTTATCATAAATTGTTTTTATAATGATTTCACATGTGAAGATTTCACCCTTCAGCCAGATCTCAACCTTAATCCTGCGGTAATGCCATTTCATTTTTACACAGCCTTTATTTTGTATCAAGAGAAATTGTCTGCCACAAAATCCTGGGCAGTGCAGCCTTCTTACTCAGTTTTGTCGTCTTACATTATGTGTTATGTTAATGCTAATTCATTAAACTAAGCTTATTTATTATTGAAATATCTTTCTTTAATTGTATTTTCATGTTTCCCAAATCAGCAAGTTGTAGTTAGATATGTGTTATCCAAACATATCAGCATTGTCACAACAATGGTACAATGTCTGTGCACTAAAGGAACTTATGGACCTTTTTCTGAGCATCTTAGTGAAATCTGAGAAAACATTAATTCCTGCCTTTAGGATAATGTCCCTTGAAACTTTTATACCACTAAAGCCACCAAAAAGACTGTGCAGTGCTTATAAGGATCCTCAGGACTGACTGTGTCTCTTACTTTCACCCTTTATTTATGTACTAGCTTGATGCAGAGTTGACGGCACGCCACGAGTTGCAGGTGGAACTGAAGAAACTGGAGGGAGACTATGAACAGAAGCTGCAGGACTTGAGCCAAGAGAAGGAACAGCTGGCCACATCTAAGCAGGAACGAGAAAAGGAGAACCAGGGTCTACAACAACAGCTAAGCACTTTGCAAAAGGAGGTACACACAATCACACACTTCTGTCTGTGTGGCAGCCAACGTCTTTTTAATTCAAATAGCTCAATTAGAAGCCATAGGCGTCTGTGTGCATGTGTGTGTGTATGTGTCTCTGTGTGTGTTTTATTGTGGAGTATTTAGTCAAAAAACTTGAATATGACAACCTGTTATAACTTTTGGATATCTCTAAGTGAATTATAATAGTAAAAACTAGTGAAAGTGAGTTCAACACATTACAACACTACTAGAAATCTTTGTTGATTTGCTCAAGCAGACATCATGAAGTATTTCCATGGTCATTTCATGCCATTGCCAATATAAAAAACCTAAACTGTAGAACAGAAAAGATGAAATGCATACATATATAGTAAACACTAACTACTACTAAAGCTATGAGAAATAAAATATTTCAAGGCCTGTGGAACTACAGTATTGTAAATCCAAGCAACAAAAGTTGCCCAACACCTATGCACACCCACACAAATGCACAACTATGCTGGTGTTAAATGATTCAGCCAACTGTGAGCATTGCAGAAAAGGAGGGGAACAAAACTAAAAGTATATTGTGAGAAGAAGCCAAATCCGATTAAAAAATCTCAATAAAAACACAGAAAGCGGGGGAATATGAGGGAGTACAAAGACTGACTAAAGAGAGAAGGAAGAAGAAAGGGAAAGGATTGAGATTGGACAAATAGAATTTTTAAAGCCAAGATAGACATGCAGGGCGTGTGTGTGTGTGTGTGTGTGTGTGTGTGTGTGTGTGTGTGTGTGTGTGTGTGTGTGTGTGTGTGTGTGTGTGTGTGTGTGTGTGTGTGTGTGTGTGTGTGTGTGTGTGTGTGTGTGTGTGTGTGTGTGTGTGTGTGTGTACTCCTATGTTAGGGAGGCAAAGATGAGGATTGTTTAGCTGTCAGTGTCCTGCTGCCACACCAGCTGGACACTGCCTCACAGTGACACCCAAACTCTCAAACAGGCCAAGTGACCCAGAACAGTCTGCCTCTGCATGTGTGCTCATAACCACATGAAGATGTTTGTGTGTGTGTCTGTCATTTAGAGAGCTACACAACTTCCAAAATGAGCTCCATCCAATGTGGCTGATGCCAGCAGAGTCATCATCTCACTACGCAAAAGCTCAAACACACACGCGCACACACAGTTGTCCAAAGCATCAACAGCATCACGAGCCAGGCATCAAACAAGCTTCTCATACTAAGATGGCTCACTTTCTCTATGTTTGAGGCACTGCCCATCGAAGATTTCTTCACATGTAGAGATCTCTCACTGTCCCTCTGTGTGATGCTGTGCCCAACTTTTCATCTGCTGCCTCACTAAGAAAGCCTGCCTTGGAGGCTCTTTGTGTCTGTTACTGTCTTCTTTTCAAAGTCTGAGGAAACGACACCAGCAATTTGTCACGCTGCATCCAGACAGTCGTTCACACACCTACATGCACTCTGCTTACACTTAATACACCTAAGAACACAAAGAAAAGATAAACTTTTCAATACATGTACACAGTAAATTGCATATCGTATAGTTAAATTGGTACCCAAATCTGTTCTTAGTAATGCTCTGAGTTTGATGACTTGGACAATTTTCTCAAGAACTGCCGCCTCACTAATGTGAATACTGTAATCAGTATTTCACTGTTGAGACAAAAAAAGGAATTCATCCTCACTTCTAATTTAGGTTAAGTTAGCCCTGCTCTTTAAAACTTTTTCTTTGAATTCCTCTGTGGACTTAATTCCCCCTCGCTATGTTTTTCACTGTGTGCCTCGTCTTCCATTCTCTCTGCATCTCTCCCAAAGCTCAATCCTGCCCAGGCTCTAATCATTCTTTCCCTGCCTTTTGTTCTTCCTTTCTTCTGTTGCCATATATATTTATTAGGAAGGAAAATTGCCAAGTCTATACAAATGAATATCAGCTCCAGAAAATGCACTTTACCAGTATCATAAATTACTGTGTGTGGTTTAAAAATGTTCTAGATGTTAGTCAATAATTATGATGGCTTACCCTGTATACCTATTTCCCTTCAGATTGAAAAGCTGTCCAAGGATCTGGAAGAGGCCAAAACTAAGGTTGTCACGGTTACTGTTCCTGTGCCAACACCAGGTCTGCCCCCTCCACCTCCTCCCCCTCCCCTCCCTGGCCAGAATACAGGTATTGCCCCTCCACCGCCACCCTTACCAGGCCACGCCACCGCGGCTGTTCCCCAACCCCCACTCCCTCCTCCTTTACCAGGGCACTGTGCTATTCCTCCCCCTCCTATCCCACCCCCTTTACCTGGCATGCCAGGACCTCCACCACCCCCGCCCCTCCCTGGAATGCCAGGACCGCCACCACCACCACCTTTACCTGGAATGCCAGGACCACCACCACCACCGCCGCCGCCTGGAGGTCCTGGGTGTCCTCCTCCACCGCCACCAGGCCCAGGCATGCCTCCACCTCCCCCATTTGGCATGGGGGGCTGGGGTGCCCCTGCACCACCTTCGCTACCTTTTGGGCTTCAGCCGAAAAAGGAGTACAAGCCTGAGGTCCAGCTGAAGAGAGCCAACTGGAGTAAGGTCAGTCCTGAGAGATATGGTACATTAGTTTTTAATGTTCAAAGATGATTGTCAGTAAGTTATTTAATAATCAAGGTCCTTATGTGACTTGCTCACATTTATCTTGAATGCTTATTAACCCTTATGCAAAGTAATTTGTGGATACTTTATGCCACAAATGTTTTGCTGACCTGAGCCCAAAAACTGAAGAATTGAAGGAACTGTTTGCGTGATGCCAAAAATCATGGCAGTTTTGAAATTTTCTCATATAACATACTGTATTTTAATTCTCATTACCACACACTGTGTAAAAAAAAAAAAAAAAAAAGCAGAGATTCTATTGTATGTAATTCAGTTTTTATGTTGTTTTACTATGCTCAGGGTGTGCTTTTGTGCATGCAACAGTATGAGAGAAATCTGACATGGAGCTTTAACAGTGAGATTCTGACCTAAAGTGACTTGCATGCATACGTGTATCTCATGACTATGTGCTTCATATTCTTCTCCTCCCTCTCATCTATGATGGTTAAAACATCAAAACGGCCCTCTGTCTTTCTGTAGCCTAAAGCTACTGTTTAATGGCTTCAGCAGACTTCATCAACATCAGCTTCTCTCTCTCTCTCACACTGTTGGGCTGGTGAGAGTGTTTGACGAGGATGTCACAGAAATTGCTTTTTAATAAGCCTTCTTCTTTTAACTGCACCACTGAAAGATAATTAAATTGCTGCTAGAAAGGACGGTATTCTTTTGTAATTTAAATTAACTTTTTTCTGGCTTGGTCTCATCCTCCTTTTTGCATGCTCTCTTGCTTGCTTTCTTACTCCTTCAGCTCATCCCCATATCACATTTCCTTTCCTTACTCCGTCTTTTCTGTCCTACACCCATCCCTGAGGCTTTGTCCATAATGAATGGCCTGATATCTGTAAATTTACTACCACTGCTTTCTCACTCGCTCTTTTTCCCTTTTTTCTCTTTCTCTTTTCCCTTGATAACAACATTCAGAAAGGGAAGAAAAAAAACATGCAAAGTTAATTGCGAGAGCACCCGAGTAAGGGTGAAGGAAAAAAGGAATGGGGGTGGAAAAAAGTAGAACCCCCTATATTTCTTTGCGTTTCTGTGTGAGAAGCTGTGAAGCTCAAGACTCTTTGTAGTAGAGACAGTGTGTGACGATTAGAGAAAATGACTACTTGCTTCCTGCTCTCACTTCCCTCTTTGTGCCTTCCTTCCTTCCTTCCTTCCTTCATCCTCTTCCTCTGCTATCATGCCCCTGCATTTTCCTTTTGTTATGTTCACTTCTGTGTTTACTCATCTCATTGTTTGCCAGGTGCCATGGTTTTGAAAAATGTTGTCAATTTGCTGATAGGATTATCTAATTGATAAGATTCTTCTTCATTTATACCCCCTTGTCTTCCACTCTTCACACATACTGACGTTTCTTTATCGTAGATTGGACCAGAGGACCTCTCTGAGGGAAGTTTTTGGACCAAGGCAAAAGAGGGCCAATTTGAAAACAATGAACTGTTTGCCAAACTTACCTTAGCCTTCTCCTCGCAGACTAAGAGTAAGTGTGTAGTCTGTATATTTTACTACTTGCAGTTATCATGTTGAGTTTCACAATAATGAAGAATGTATTTCTGTGCTTTCCTCTCCCACATCCCCCCTCTCTTTCCTGGACTTAATGTCTACACTTCAATCCCCCTCTGCTTCCAGCCACTAAAGGTAAGAGCATTGCACATAGACTTACATTTAGGTCTTTTTCACATATCTTGTCTAGCCTTTCTCACCTTTCTCTTCCTCTCCTTGGAGGAAACACTGCACATTTACATTATTCAGAAACACTGTGCCAAAACAGCATCTCACACGAGTTCATAAATAAACCACCCACACCTGTGTTTGTGTTCATCTTCACAATGTGCCCATGACTTGTTGTGCAGAGACTAAACACTCGCTACCGGGTGAGATGAATTGGGACTCAGGGACAGAGGGGGAGACGGACAAAGGGAGAAGGATAGAGGGAGGGATAAGGAGAAGGTCACTGATGTCCTTTGACTAGCCACCTGCTGTCCTGGCACAAAGCGCTGACACTCGGGCGTACGCTCACGCACACACACCTGTCCACTCCTATCACCTTGTCCCAGTGTCACTGAGCCTTCTGCTCCAACTCCTCCATATTCAAATCATAACCAGGACATCAGAAACTCGCATACAGTGTGTGTGGATGTGTATATAATTCTATATGACCTTCAGCTTCAGTCTGAGTACACATCATATACACACACAGACTCTTGCTCATGTCACTTACATAAACAGGAGTGTAAATGCACACATGGCTGATGCTAGCTGTTGATGTCAGTTAAATGTCAGAGTTGGCAGCTGTCCCATCTGCATTCACCTGTATGGCAAGTCCTAACGTCCGCTTGTCACGCCACAATTTGACCCTCCCTCTCCGTTTGGCCCGTCCACCCATGCCTCCCCTGTTTTATTGGCTAAGACAGCCGCCTGTTCTGGATGATGTCTAATAACCTTTTGTGAGTGCTCTGTATAAAGACGCCGTGGCCTTTTCATAGCCCCACACCTGTCTGTATGTCTGCCTGTGTGGAGGAGAGGAAGGTTGGGGTCGGGTGGAGAGAGGTGTGGGAGGGAGGGGTGTTGATTTCCTGGCCATGTTTTGAATTTGTTTAAATTTGGTAGTTAGGAATAAAACAGTCTTTGGGATTATACTGGGATTTTATTGAGCTGTTGTCTAAGCATCTTATGTTTTCGTGAGCACATGTGGTTTAATCTGCACTGTGTCTGTTTGGTATAGATACATTTGTGTGTCTGGCACACTACATCCACACATGCCCAATAAACCACCAGCTCTGGTCATGCAAATTGAACCCTTCACCCCTTGTCCTTCCTTCTCTTGCTTGAACACACTGCTCAAGGCCTATTACATTTCTCCTGACCTCTCTTTCCTTTTCCTTACCCCTCTCCTCTGGGAGCCCATCTTCATTCTTGTTTGCCTGTTCTTCCTCCTCCTGTGCCGCCCATTCCTCGTTACCCACTAAAAGTAGACCAATACCACACCAAGCCACCGTTGAACCACCCTGAACCATCCTCCTCCTCTTCATTAGCTGCCCAGCAGCTGGATTTACAAACACACACACACACCCACACAGAAAACAGACGTGCAGAGGGTGAGTGTGCTCTGGGCAGGGTCAGAGGTGTTGACCTCTGCTGCTTGGTCGAAGAGCAGAGAGCTGATGGTGGGAGACACGCCCTTTGGCTGCATACAGGCCCACACACATCTATGTTGAAATTTTCTCTTTATCTATGTAGTTGCTTCCATTTTCAGTCTGTATATCTGTAGGTATATCCTGTATGTCTCTATTTGTTATCACTTGACACAAAAAGGGTAAAGTTCAATATATTGGCTTTGGCCACATATCTTTCTTTACTCCTGTCTCTTCAACCGTTAAATATCCTAGAATTTAACAAAACATATATGCTCCAAAATCTGGTACAAATTCCACACCATTCACTGAAGATAATGATCGCCTTTACTGTCTTTATTAGATGAAGCATTTTCTGACTGTTTTAAGAAATGGCTTAGTCTTTGTTTGATAATTGAATAATGATTTGATTTTGTAATGTGCTTCTTTAGCTGCTTTTTTGGTTTCATGTCTTCAATTTGGTTCTGAGAGGCAAGAATATAATTTGCACAAGCTACAGCTGTAAAATTAAAAAAAAGGCTCCACATGATTTGATTTGTTCCCGTATAGACTTTTTTTCCTTAAAACTTTCACATTTCTAATCTCAAACTACTTGCCTTGCAAATAACATACCAGCCGAGGCCACTTTGAGTAGTACTGTGCTGCAGACCGTCTTAGGATGGTCAACATGGGAAATGAGAAACATGCATTTTGTAGTCAGTAAATTCAGCTCCAGGTTTTTTGGTAAGGCAGCACCTCTGTGAGCTGTTGGGGCATATTGTTTCAGACCTGCTTGCAAGCTACCTGCTGGCTGTGTCTCTGTGGTCCAGTGTGCTCATTTGATTGATGATAAACTATATTGTTGGTAGAGGTAAATTTTTGGTGAAAAATGTCTGTTTTGCTGAAGCATAGCTTTTTATACGATACATTTGAGTTGTCACATTCTTTGTAAGAATTCATGCTACAATTTATTATATTACTGGGTTTTGATTGTGGTTGAACCAAGGTTGACATTATAGTTAACTTTATCATTGTACTTCTGTTTGGCTTTATATAGAGTAAGTTTTTATTTAAAGCTTCATTAAAATATTCACAAAGCAGTATCAGTGTGTCACTATCCAAATTCCACTGCAATGTTAGTAGTTAAGAAATTTTATTTACTATTTTACCGCCATGCATGTTTAAGAAGACAATTTTTTGCTATGTGTTTTGTAAGTATAAGGCCTTGTACAGAGACGATATTACAAATAAAACTATTTGTAACTGGACACAACCTAATTTTTGCGATGATACCATGCGTGGCTATAAATCGGTTAGTTTAGCATAAAAGATTTTGGGCAGCAAACTTATTCCCACATTCTCCCCTAAGCTACTGCTTCTTTATTTCTCATTTTTGTGCTCTTTTGTTTTCTACTTTCTTTTCATGATAATGAATAATATCTGTTGATCAGGATTCAGAGGTCGATTTTTCTGCACATTGTTGACTGGAACAGTGTTAGAATTTGTACACTGTTCATTTATTTTCATATATATATATATATATATATATATATATATATAGTCCCTTTTTCACTTTTGCAGACTTTAGCAAAGCAGGTGCCTTTTGAAGTCAGCACCTCAGATAGCCCAATTAGCAAAAGAATGAGAGACAGAGAAAGGAGGTGGGTGAAATAAAAGAACAGTGAGGAGAGGGAAAGGCTGGGCTAGGGGGAGCGGTGGTGATTAATTTGATTCGGGAAAGAAAAGGGCCAGGAGCATATACAGTTATTAATCCTCATAATGGGAGGATCATTTTCGTATCCCAATTCTCCAGCCTTTAAACCATTCCTTCTTCTGTGTTTCAGTTTTTTTTGCCATGTTTCTGTGCTCTGTTGTAGTATGCCGCCCTCATTTCTCTTTTTTGGTGGTGATCCTCCTACCCCAAGGAGGCCCTTTGTGATGCCATCCACTGTGTATTACTGCAAAACACACCTACACATGTTACAGCACCTTCCTGCATTCACTTCCTATAAATTACAAACACATTTTTTGTGGATGAATGCATGTTTGTCAGTGCAAGAGTGTCTGTAAGCTGGTGTATGTGCTGGAAAGAGTGGGTGGGTGAGCTTTGCCACATTTACAGACCAATTATTATAAGCCTTTTGATCTCCCTGTGTTCTGCCGAAATCAATTTCCTTCTCTGTAGGTATGTGTATGTGTGCGTGCATCTGTGCGAATCCATGTACATATCTGCTGAGTTTTCTCTTGGGTCTACTGCATTCACTTTTCACCTTAATGAGCCACCAATCAGCAAGAAAGTGTGCGTACGTGTATGCATGCTTGCTTGCCTGGGGCCTCAGTAGTGTTGTAGACCAATCAGTTAAAGGGATGACAGATGTAATATATTAGCAATAGAAGACCGAGAGGCATGGAAAATTATGGTGCAGTGTTGATTAGATCATTAGGTCTTCTGCTAAAGAGAGATCACAACATTTGGTGCTTGTTTGTGTTAGTGCACTGGCTCAAGGTCATTGTAAGCCAAAGAATTTCTATGCTAATGAAATAGCTTACGCCGACTCCTGCATTTCTAGCACAGTCGTTTACAACAGTCTTGTTACTGGACACGCCCACGAAAATCATCCATGACATTGCATGAATCTTGCTCCCACAGATTTCCTCTTTGGTCAGTCAAAGATGTGACATAGTTTGTGGGTATATCATCTGAAAAAGTAACGCAGTTTCAGGTCACGTGTCATTCTTTTGTTAAAAATGACTGCAGATAAGAAAGTGGAAGGCTGTACTTTTTATGACCAATAGACAAATAGCTCCTGTCTTACCTCCTGTTGTTGTCTTCTCCTGCTTCTTGGTTTGATAATACAACCACAAACCATAGGAGATGTTTGTTTTTCCATTTTTGGCTTTTCTCTAAGTTAAAGCCAAGAGATGTGTGAGTTGCATATTCTGTGTGTGTGTGTGTGTGTGTGTGTGTGTGTGTGTGTGTGTGTGTGTGTGTGTGTGTGTGTGTGTGTGTGTGTGTGTGTGTGTGTGTGTGTGTGTGTGTGTGTGTGTGTGTGTGTGTGTGTGTGTGTGTGTGTGTGTGTGTGTTCATTTGTGTGTTTGATTGTGTGTAATTAGGGAGATTTTTAGATAACAGTTTATGGGATGTGTAGACTCAGAGCTGCAGTCTCCTGAGACTGTTTAAAATATGTACTAATAAACCACTTAGATGACTAAATGAGGAATGTGCACACTGTATTAAGCCGTAAAAGTGTTTCTGCAAGCCTCTGTACGCCTGTGCAATTGTGCTAAATTAGTATTGGCTTTAAAAAGCTTGTGTGTAATGTGTTGTAGCATCGCTGTAAGTATGTGTATATCTCCGTGTGTATGTTTGTACTTGTGTAGACTACAGTTGCAGGCCGTGTTAATAAATCGTGCAGTGTTCAAACTGGGACTGCAGAAAGAGAAGCAGGTTAATGCAAGGGTCACTAATGCTGTAAGAGGAGCTTGGAAAAATATCACATTTTGCTTTCCCTCTGTTCTCTCGTATTTGCTCCATTTCTGATGTAGCTATTTCTCTGCTTATATCTGTATTCCCTATTTTCTCTTCACCTTATTGCCACCAGTGGTTACCTGATTTTACAGCTATGGTCTCTTTACAGGGTTGTGTGAGTGACACACATATGTGAACAGATCCAACCATCTGTGTTTCCCTACTTCTCCAGAGTTCAGTTCGAGTAGAAATCAAGCTAAACATGTTAGTCTAGATGTGCATCTCCCCAGCGGTGGTCCCCATGTTGATTATTTACATCTGACCCTTTTGATAGGTGAGGGTTGGAACTTAGTAGGGAACAATCAGTCATTTTGTGGTAGGGAACCATGTCCTGAAAGTCAGTAGTACTGACTCTCATCTCAGTTGCTTCATACTCTCCTGTAGACTGGCCAGTGCTGAAAGTCAGAGTGAGATGAAGAGAACAGAGCCACATCACCAGCAGAGAGCAGAGAAACAGGCCTAAGGGGCGCCAGACCAGACATTGACCTCCCTCTGCTGTGAAAGTCTGTCTATAAAAATCACAGAGAGAATGCCTAAATGTATATATATCCTGTATGTAGACTAAATAGATTAGGTCTCCAGTAATCAGTTATGCACTGCAAATGAAAGATTTGTCGTTTATAGGCTGTGCTTGGTGTTGTGTATTTGTGTGTACATTTAAATGTTTATGTCTACCAGTGCTTAAGTTTAAATCCGAACTATACCTCTTAAGCCCTCAACAGTAGCGGTGCATTAGGTTGGCTTTGCTCGCTCTCTAAGCTTCATATGTATTCTCAGTTCAGCAATAGAAAGCGTTCCCTCATTCACCATCTCTTTATGGTTACGGAACAGCGACAAAACGCTGCTTATTCATCAGGCCTTATCAGGTTCAAACACATCTGTGCATGCTCACATTGGTTCTTACTGCCAACTGCAAGTGCTCACTTAAATGCACAAACAGAAGCATACACTCATGCATACACATGTAAGCATGGTCACATACACACTCATGCTTTTGTCCCACTCATTCTCTTCATTCTATTCCTCCCTCCATCTCTCCCTCATTATATCTCTCTCTCCCCACTGTTTTGAATGCAAATGAGCCAAGTGTACTCATGCCGGAGCATTACCGCTGTGTGTGCCTAATCTCCTTGCTGCCTTTTCTCTTTCCCGGAGATTATCCTGTTTTTAGACGGAATAGGCCTTCTACGCTTCACTCGGCTCCTCTTCCAACCAGCCAGCCAGTCGGTCAGTTAGCCAGGCAGCCAGCCTGCCAGCGTCCCAATGTCTCATCCCACTACCATTACCATTTAAATGTTCCCACTGATATGACAGCTGAGCAGCGGCTGTAAGAACCCATCTATGTGTGTGCTTGTGTGCACACTTGTAATATGTTTGTGATCTCTGTGAGTGTGTGTGTGCTTAATTGAGGGATTGGCTGATAAGCTCAAAAGCTTGTTACAGATGCTAAGTATCCACAGTGTTTTCAATTCTGTCTCTTTTCACCTAGGCCAAGAGAAAAAAAAAAAACGTGCACAGAGATGGCAGGATGTGGGGATGAAGGCATATATGTATGCACTCCTACAGTCCATCCACCCACTCTTCTCTAGTGTTATGCTCCTCTTGGTCACAGCAGCATACTCTTATTTTTTCCTCCCCCTCTGTTTTTCCTATTTGTGTGTGTGTGTCTGTCTGTAGTGTCAAAGTGAAGATAGAGGTGCTTAATTTTGGTATTGATGGGTTGAAGAGGAAAGGAAGTCATGCTGAGGTTGTATCTACGATTAGAAAGCATGTTAATCATAAGAAAAGGGAGCGATAAAGTGAGGAGAAGAAAGAGTCGATATGCAGATTGTGGTTTCCTTCTCTGCTGAACGGCAGCGACTCCCTCTCTGTTTACTTTTTGTGCAATATTAGCTACCTATCCCTTAAGGCAGTGATGCACACACACACTTTCACAGACGCACACACAGGAGACTTAGCCCACTTTGATGTCACTGATAGCATACATAAAAAAATGGAGCGGTAAAGAGCAACAACTTCAAAGATGGAGTTGACAAGATAGGAGCATTAACCCCCATCTCCCTTCTACTTCTTGTCTTCCTCTTCTCCCTCCTGATTTCCTCATCTCTCTTCTCTTATCTCTGCTCGATAAAGGGGTTGTTATGAAAAAAGACAATGAATGAGGAACGGTAAGAGAAAAATGACGAATGAGTGGTCTGGGGTGAAAATACACAAAGCTTTAAAATGAGAAAAGGAAAGATAGATGACAGCAATGGAGGCATTTGAACATGTCCTTTAAAGCTTGAATCTCCTGTCTCTGTCGACTTGTTTAACAGTAGCTTTAAGCTGCTACTGATTCGATGTTAGCTAGCAAGTGAGTTACTAGGTTGTGTTTGGGCTATTAGACTATTGTGCTAATGGCTCTGACCATGTCCTCTGGGTCTCACACAACAACACATATTAAAACTATCAATTTTAACTTTGTGCACTTTCTTTAGGTGCACATTATCTTGTTCATTTACAAATGCGTGTGCGTCACTGTGTGCTTTGTGCCCGGCCAGGGGTGTACGTAAGCTCTTTTTTAAGCCTTTATTGCCACATCTGCTGGTGTAACATGGCCCTGAGTCTCTAACTGTTGAGGCTGTGTGTAATATGGATAACCCAGTGGCATTTACACCAGACACCGATGGTATTTACAAGGCTTGGTGAGTTAGGCCACGCTCCACTTTCTGACCTTAATCTGCTACCAGTAACCATGTGGCGGTGTGTGCTCACCGAAATTTTTGTATGTCATGGTTGTTTAGGTCAAAAACTTTGGCGTATATCTATAGTTTGTGAGTACAATTAAGGTCTGTGTATTTGCTACTTGTGCGTTTATAGTTGGTCAGATCCTGTGTCTTTGTGGTCATGGCTGCCTGTTTGTATCTGTGTGTATTTGCATGCTGAAGCTATGGCTCCATTACTCAGTATCTGCATGTGTCATGTTCTGTGAGACGCGAGTTCTGCTTCGCCCGGCAGGCACCTTAATTTTTCACCATGCTGTGTGCTACCCTACACTGTACTGCATGAAAGTGTATGCCTACACCCTCCTGCTCCCTCTCCCTCTTTATTCATCTACCTCCCCGTCTTCCTACTCCCCCACCACAACCAACACCCCACCCACTCACCCCTCGCCACACATGTGCACGTCTAATCAAAGCAAGAAGCTCTCTAGATTAGCGCTTGAGAAAACTCCCTAAAGACATTCCTTCATTTTGACCATTTTCAGGTACTCTCTTTCCTTCTCCTCTCCACCTCCTCCTTCCTAGCTTTGAATTTTTAACCTCCCAACTGAATAAGAGATGTGGCTGTCCTCGTGGGGAAAGGAGAGTTGGAGGGAGGGCAAAGATTGAAGGAAGGGAGAAAGCGGGGGAGGCAGAAGGGAAAAGGTTGTCCCTAAACATGCTTTCACATTTATCCCCTAAAAACTCTACTCTGTGTGCTCAATAATGCATGGCCATCTCTCACTCCCCATGCCCTTCCCCCCCCTCTTCTCATTCCCCTCTTGCTTCATCTCCTTCATCTTCCTCTCGTTGGTTCCCCAAGCGCTCATCACTCCACCCAGCAGATTAACTGCAGGGTGAAACTGAGACTGGCAAATCAGGGTGATAGTAGCAGGGCAATGGGGACTAACAGTAAAAGAGAGAGAGAGAGAGAAAGCAACTCAGTATTTTGCCATTGTGTGAATGGAGTTACGACTTAAAGTATTGATCTGAGTGAGTAGGCTTGGAAGTTACACAATTTCAGAAAGTCTGTAGAGCTTGACTGGGCCTCAAAATTGGAGTCTGACCCCAACTGAAACCTCCCAAATTCTTCCTGTGCTTGAAAAAACCTATAGATTGCCTGAAACCTTACTGAATTCTCTAATCTTTCTCAGCTTGTTTTCATTTACAGAGACAAAATCATCACTGCCTAACCCCAAATCTGCCTGTTTCTTTGGGCCATGAATCTGAAATATCAGTGTGGACACAGCCCAGCCCTAATGTGCAGTCATGGCAAAAAATAATCCAAAGGAGGTCTTGTAGCAGAGACATTCCAGTTGAGATTAAATTATACCTTCCATAACAAGCTACAGTACATGACACATACAGTACCTATAACTAATGCAAGCTGCATATTTTGCATGCGTGCTGCTTCTGTCTTTTGTTTTGAATGTATTGTACCTAAAAATGTTTTATCTGCTAGAACTATTACATTTTAGATGTGTAGTGAGCACAGCGAACCATTGAAGACTTGTTGTGCATGCACATGGCATCCGCAGCAACTCCTGTCTGTTTGGGTGAATGGAGTGGTACGCTTGAGACTTCTAAAGATCTCTCCAAGAAGGTTTTCTTTAAGTCTATTCTTGAAAGTTTATGAACAACCAAGAGAGTTTGCGCTTTCAAACCTTCATGTTGATTTTTGCTCTGAAGTTTTCCCTCCTCACTGTTCTCTTTGTTTTTAGCCCTAAAGAATGTAGTGGTTTTATACTGCAAGAGCAAAAGACCACAACAGAATTACAAATAATACTAATGATAATAAAAGCAAAAATAAGACCAACCAAATATTAGCTGATCTTAGAAATAATTCTAAAAGAAGTTAAAGTCATGTAGACTGTGTATGAGGATAGATGTCTGTTCAATCAAATTTCTTTGTATTATGTGGTATTATTGGAAGTTGAGTTTTAAGAGTGGTGAGTACTGTACAGCTTTCTGTTTAGAGCTCCAAACATGCTGCTTTCCCTTTATTCCAAAGTCTGAAAAATGTGGGTAGCACTTGATACAACACTAGAGCTTTTAAGAAAGAAAGTTAGTAAAAACATAGTTGTTTTTTGGCTCATGATGGTAGTTGGCTAACCCAAGAAAGATAAAAGCTTGCCGCCACTGAGGGAAAGTGCAAATTTTTGGGAGCTGGATTGATGATAACAAGTATGCTGCTTGATTGAAGCCAGTTGAAGGAAACAAACATGAAGGCTACTGCATTGTTTGCCAGAAAGAGAGAAAAAAAACATACAGTGGCAGAGGAGGGTAGAGGGTTCACATCTGTATTCTGAAACTCAGGTCTGCTGTGAGAAGTTGAGACCAGTATGTATCATTGTTGTAAGGTTCAATAATAAGGTCTTTCTAGTCTGTTAAATTACTGCAAGCTATAGTCAGTGATTATAGTTGGTCGTTTTTATGAACTTCAGTAAACATTTCCTCTTGATCGGGTAGCTACTTTTCATGTATAGCCCTGTTTCTGTAACTGGGAAACAAAAAAGTTGGCCAGGCTGATCCATTAGAGACTTTATCATATTGATTTGACATTTGCAACCTGCATGCACTATTTAGAAAAAGTAAGAGAGATTATTGTTAAAGATACAGATGGATGGAGACTAATCTTAGTTTAGTACATGAGAAGACGGATGGCTATATTGAGGGTTGAGTGAAAGAGAGAGATGCAGAATGAATGAGTCTTGCAGAAGGACGAATGGAGGCTGGAGTGATCTGTATACGACTAAGGAGAGCACTGAGGGAGGGAATGAAGGGATGACAAATGATCAAAAGGTGAAGAGACATGAAGCAACTACAGTGATTGAGGAGATGAATATTGAGGTGAGGTAAAGTGAGGAAACTGAGTTAAGTTAGCTGGGAGTACATGAGAGGGCGAAAACGTAAAATGAGAGGGCTGGGCAGAGTCCAGGTCTTCAGGTTGGTCATAATGACATAATGGCGGCTGACTGCTGGATTAGTTGATAGTTGCTCTGAGTTCTCTGCAGGACAGTTGGCACTGCTGCTCTTAACAAAAGGTAACTTGATCAACTTGTGTGTCCTACATACTATTTTCTCTGTCAGTATAGAGTAAGAGACAGACGGGATGGGCAGAGACCTTTCTCTGCCTTTAATTTTTCTTTTATACTCTGCGTCGTTCTTTGTCTTTGTTTTTTCAGTCTGTGCAGTGGGCATCTCATAGAAAGCATTTTAATGCTGCACTTCTCTAACAGTGTTTGGCTCTCCACTAAATCTCTCCACTTCCCATATGTTCTCCAAATAGGTTATTTAGGGCTCTGTACTTAACTGTACACAGTTAGCGGTCAGTCCGGACACGCCACGCACACACTATGCCACTGGGCCTCCTTAGAGATTGTCTGCTTAATACTGCATAGCACTTAGAGGCATCAACAAGCCCCATAGTCCTCCACTGAGGCGTGGAACGCATAAAAGCATGCTAATTCCCCCAACGCACTCCATCTATCCCTTTGTGACCCTCTCCATCCATCCATCACACTATTTCCACTTTCTACCCCTCCAAATCTTCTCTGTACCCAGCATGGTTTAATGAGCACAGATAACCGAACATTGTACACACAGAAGCACACTGTACAACAAGTTACACAGTATTTGTCCGTCTGTTAATAAGGCAGAGCCAAGCTGAAGACGTGTTGAGGTATGTTTTTAGTGCAGTTTGTCTGCCTGTCAGCAGGCTTATGGCCAAATTTTGGTGGTGAGCTGGACCAATGGCAAACGAAGAACTCAAGTTTTGTTGCAGACACGGATCAAATTCTTTAAAATTGTGATTTGAGGCATTGGCTTTGGTGGAGGGCTGTGCTCTCCATGTGCCCCTCCAGCTTATACTGTGATCTAAATGTAGCTATTTCTTTTTTTTTTTTTTAACTTCTATCCAAAATCACCTCAACCCCCCATACACTATTACATCTACAATGGGTGCTTACATTCACTCTTCTTTATCATTGCATATGAAAAAGACACTAACATCAAGTGGAAGTATCCTCAGAATAGCTGGTTTGCATAACAACAAACTGATGGTTGTAATGTGGGTCACTACTTTTTAAAATAACTTTAGTACACAGAGACAGAATGTCAGTTTATCTAGATATACTGTTGTAGATTATTTGCACTTTTTTTTCTCTTTTACCTTTACTGTTCTTGTAGTCACACTTTACTCTTTAAGTCAGTGTAGTGAAAAACGAAATGTATTTATCACACAACAGAAAACTGTTAACAACTGAGCTAAATTTGAAATAATAAAAAATGTTAAATTAAATTGGAAAATCACCCAATTATATAAAAAAAATAGCCAGTATTATCTGCTCTGAAATTCTGGGCATGTGTCCACTGAAGGCAGTGATTGACAGCTTTAACAAAAGCACAAATTAACCATACTTAATGAAATGCTAACTGCAGATGCTGAATATTTTTTTCACTAAAACTCACTCATTGGTGAGTATCTGATTCCAATGATGGTGCCAGATGTTGGCAGGATGCGAGGATAAAGGCTGGGGAGGGAGACTGTCAGTTCAGCCCCTTGCACTAGTAGCAGATTATCTGTGAATTCTGTCTTTCTCCAATGAAAGTCTATGAAACTACCTAGTGTAAAATAGCCACTGCAGGAGTGTTTGTTAGCGGTGATCCTTAGCTCTCCGTCATTGTAGCTCTTCACAAAATCAATCCACCACTTTTTCCATCTCATCTTTCTTTAGAAATTTAAATAAGGAGACTGGGCCATTCTGCAAACTCTGTCATCCAGGAAGGATTCAGTTCTTGACTAACGTGTAGTAACTTGCACTGTGGTGAAAGAACTGAACATCCTGAACACAAATATGACGAATAACAGTTTATAACAGTCTATCACCACGACTCACTACAGCTTAGTTCAGTCTTTTCATTATTTCAGCAATTATTTTCTGACCTATATGATGTGTTTAGAAAACCAATCCCTAAATAGCCGTTACATGGACTGTAACAAAAGTGTTGAAATTCAGAAGTAGGGGAAAGTGGGAAGTGTCAGGAGAGAGGGGGCTGACCAAAGGTTCCCATGACAGATTCAAGCTGCTACAATGCTGGGGTCTATATTGAATGTGTCTTGGCATGCTGTCACATCATTTCATATTGCTGTGTCGAGTTCACACATTCCAAAATCATGCTGCAATCAGTACTACTTCAGCTTGGGAACCCAGAAACTGCCTACATTCCCTATTTTCTAGGATGTATTTTTAAATCAAGCTCAAGTCTTCTTTAAAAAAAAAAAAGAATTAACAGAAATGGAAGCTATATTTTTGTGAAATACACTTCTCAGCTCATCTACAAAGTTCAGTAGAACATAAAATGAATTCATTAGTATTGCTGTCTTTAGAGAGCTCTGGGTTTTTGTTCAGACTTTAGTGTAATGCAGAGCACATCACATGGGACAGTTTGTGTGGCAGCTTTCAAACCAAGTGTGTGTGTGTCAGGGGTCCTGTGTCTGTTCTGTAGTAAGCACATATCCCCCCTGTGAGTGCTTGCTTAAAATGTGTAAAGTATTGCTAAGAGTTCTCGCCACTCACTACAGTAATTCATAAGCATTTCAAGACCTGTGGTCTAGGGACTCCTTGAGTATGTGTGTTTGCTTGTGTGTCTCCATAACACATTGTATATGTGTGAGAAACAGTGTAAGTGAATGGGTGAATTCAGATGTGTATGTGTGGGTTTGTGTCACTGGGGACAACAGATAGTGTCAGCTTCATTTCCCAACATCATGTAACCGAGGACAGGCCAGCCTTATGAGACCTCAAGCTGAAAAGCAGCAAAGTGACGTTGCACGGACATGCAGACACACACACACACACACACACACATGCTCACACAAAGTCATCAGGGCGAGGGGTGGAATCCTGGGCTTGTCACGCTCTGCGCCATAATCCAGTTTAGAAGGATTAATTAGGAATTAAGGAGTGTAATGTTATCAGTGCGTGATCCATGCACATCCGTGCACACTGGTACATATACACATATTTTACTCTGAGTGTGTATATAGGGCACGGATATTCAGAACTAAGAAAGAAAAGTAAAGTAATTTTTTTTTTACTTTATTACTTTCTCATTCAGTTTTTCTCTCTTCACTTTCTCTCTACCCTCTCTTCCTCCTTCTCTGACTGTCTTACTTATTATCCTTCTTGTTACTTATTACCCTCTCCTGCGCTTCATCCATCCTCACACTCCTATTCCCCTCAACTTCCCTCACTTTGTGTGTTCTAGGAACATCCATAAAATAACTTTTTCAGTCTTCTCCTCACCCTTGTTTTCAGCTACTCCTTTCTGTGTTCTGTGCCACCATTATCCTGTCTTTTAAGGTCTTGTGTAGGCTTTCATTCAGTGCTTTCATCCTTCCAGCCTAGCTTTGTCAAAGAGAGAAAGATGAGAGAGATTTCTATAGCTCTGCTACTCTTTCAAGAAGGCTTCAGCATTCAGGTGTGCCTCTCTGGATGTCCATTTTGTATCTGGCTTCCCATTTTTCATAGTTTTCCTTTATTTCTGTGGTGAAGAGTGTGACTAGGGAGCCGCGCTACTTACAATTGCTTGACTCAAGTCTCAGCCTCTTTGCTGTATGAAGTAGCTCTGCTTTCAGACAGGAGTTGAGTGGCTTACCTTTGTCTGTGACACGATGCTCTCTGCCTTCCCGCTTTTTTCCTCCTTCATCCATCTACTTGCTTATTTGTGAATGTGTGCACTTGTGTGTCCATACCCTGTTTGTGCTTAATTTTACACAATGATTTTAAAAATAGATTGACAGATGAAAAGGCGATAACAAAAGAGCAGGAAACAGGAAAAATGCAATGAGCGCTAAGGTTGTTTGTGTCTGCATGAGTGTTTCCTGGACTGCAATTTTCTGTGTGCGCCTGCCTGCCAGAATCAGTGAGGTGTGTGTTGATACTTCCTTAGGCAGACAGTAATGATATTGTTTTTATTAATGCCTGATTAAATTTTTAGTGTGTGGCTGCTGGAACACTCTTAGTGCTTTTATAACACTGTGCCTCTATCAGTCATCAACCGTCTTAACACAGAAATACAAAACGCTGCCTCGCCATCTCTGCCCTCTGTTTCTCCCATAACGAACGTGCATTTGAATCTGTACAAGAAATAGTAGACTGAGTATCTGTCATGCTGTAACCACTGTGATCACCATTATCCATTACGTTCATGTTTTCATGGCTGTGATTTATGCTCCCTTTCTCTGTCTACTTTCTTCAGCTGCTTTCTGCTCCCTCCATCCCTGTTTCTTTCTCGCTGTCTACCACCTTCCATCTCACTTGTTCCCCCTGGCGCTATTGGCAGCACTCTGTCTCTGTCAGGTGTGTGTGAGATAGCCTTCACGCCATTGACTTGGAGGAGATGAGCTTTTGGATGCCTCAGCCTCTGTTCAACTGGTTCCTTAACTCTTCCTTTCCCAACCAACAAGCAAACAGTCACTTGCTCTAGTTTATCCCTTATAGATTTCATTGAAGGTTATTGGGTGCAATTTCTTGCTTCCTGCTGAGCTTACTGCAGTGCATGTACAATGAATTTCCACCATCAATTTCTTGTTATTAGTATTATCATTTGATCAGTGTTTGTTTTCTCTAGATATGTATTTGTTTTTGCTCTTTCCAACAAGGTATATTGAATAAAAGTCAACTTGCATGGCAAAACAGAGGCTGTGAGAAAATCAGACCCTGGAGTGAAACCATAGAATACACATTATTGTACAGATAATTTGAGTTAAATTTAGTGAGACCAGTGTTTTAGTTTTTGTGCTGCACATGTGCTGAATAAAAATGGGTCATTGTGATTAGATTCATAGTGCACATGTGCAGAATATATAAACACCCATTTACTGTGCATATATCGAACATGTCCTCCAAGCAGACCAGAAAGCAGTACAACCATAACTTTGTCCGACACTGTCTGTGTGCGTAGTCAGGAAGAAGTATAATTCCAATAATTTCCAGGTTATGAACACATCACACTTTGCTCTTATGACAGTTCCACTGATGACAGCAGTTTAACTCTGTTAAAGAGGAAAAAAATCACGTATAGAACTGGATGTGGTGAAATATGTAGCTCTAGGAAGTTTCAGATCTTAGCAAATGGACTTGTATCATTTGCTGAATCAAAAGGTTTTTGAAACCAGCTCAACACCAAACTTGATATGCTGTCAACTTGTCAAATTCTTTTGCTGGAGTTGCATATTTACGCATGCACAGAGTAACATGGGAATATCATCTGGGTCATAATCCTGGCCACCTGATGTGCATGTGTCTTACATTTGCTCACTTTTTACACCAAGATGACATATTTGAAAAAGAAACATACTCATTTTAGTTTGTCACATCTGACTGACAATGTTCAGCCATTTATTTACTTTGTCCCCTCCATTCTCTGTGCTGACTAAATACCATATAGTTGTCATGCCAGAGTTTGTAAGGCAGAATCGCTGCCTACAGTTTAAAACGCTGAGCTGTGATACGACTTAGGGATCCACAATGAGCTGAAAGCCTCACATAACTGTAGAATTGGGTTAATTATAAGTTGGATAAGCAACACTGCAGATTCTTCTCCATTACAGGGATCATGTGATTCAATATTAATATCAAAATATAATCCACTGAATTTGTAACACTCAAAACCATGCATGCACACATATTAGGTATCAGTTGGCACAGCAGTTGTTTAAAGGTGATTATAGATTCATTAGAATGTTTTTTTTTTTTTTAACATTAGCTATTCATAAAGCCATAATGTTGTGATCTGAGGTTCGATGTTCAAAATGCTCAGCTTGTAACAGTAGCCATAGCTGTTTGGGTTAAATTTGTAATTGTGTGTCTGTGTGTGAGAGAGAGGGGGGGGGGGGAAAGCGAGTAACAAGGCCAGCTTTGCCTCCAGGCTGTTTGGCCCAAAACTCTCATCAGCCTGCTGGTGCTGAAACAGAGAACCTTCTGCCCCTTGCCACTGTATAACCACACACACACACACACACACACACACACACACACACAACTTACTCACTTACTCACAGGGCACGCATGCAACATAGAGCACTACAAATATATATGCATATATAAAGAAACCCACATGAATTTGTAATACACACAATCAAAGTCTGTGCCTAAATCATCTTCCCCATCTCTTGCTGTCATCCTTACTTGTTTTATCAGTGCATCCCATCTTCTTTTATCCACCTCCCTAATCTGTCTGTGCCTCTATCAGACACTTTCTATTCCCATATCTTGCCTCTGAGACGAGCTCTCGTTTCTTGCTCCTCCACTCCCTTCATCCATATCTTGTTTCCTCACACACCCATACATCCACCAGCTTTAGATTACTTTGAGAATGCTTCCTGTCCCCCTTCTTTTCCATTTTTCTCTCTGTCTCCATCCCTCTACACCCCACCCCCACCCCCACCCCCCATCATCTTTTTCCTCTCCTCTCTTCTCAGCGGTGGTTTTAATGCATTATGAAAATGGACTGGGGCTATGAAAGCGAAACAGGACAAGTTTGGCTGTTTAATGTGACTCCTTTCACTCCTCATCTGCCTCATTGGCAGCATGCATTTGTGTGTGCGTTCTTGCTGCTGTATAAAGTTGTGCTTTTTGTGTGCATTTTGGTATGCGTGTGGGCACACACATGCACATTCTTCGCCTGCTTTTTTGCTGTTAACCCTGAAAGCTCAATGTGACCAACATATCAGCTGGTTTTTAGAGATGTAGTGGCACGTTGCTGCTCTTTAACATGAACTTTCAGCACTCTTCCAACACTAATGCATACATGCACACACTGTGGGTGAGCATTAAACTGCATGAATAATGAAACAGACAGGCAGACTGTGTGGAACACATGTTCCTCTGAGTCCTGCATTAAAAGCGTGTTAGGGCTTGGATATAAGGATGAAGGAGGTTGGAAATGGGTGTTTATGAGACATGGGATAAGTTCTACCCTACAGGGTGGTATGACCTGGATGCAAGTCTCCCTATTTCAATCTCTCTTACTCTGTCTTTCTCACATTTTTGTCACTCCCTCCACTATTCCCACTTTGTTAATTTGTGTGAAGTTAAACCTCTTCATCTCTGGAGAGATGAGGATCATCCTGTGGAGAGATGGAGCTAGATGAGCCGATTAGATTGTTACAGATGAATTGATGGCAGATGCACAGTGGGAGGAACGCAACTGATAAAAGAGAGGAGTTGGTATGTGATGTTTGAGTATGAGATTAAGGTGGAGTATGTGTGGGTGTGTTGAGGTCACTGAGCCACCTCATACCTTAATGTCAACTTACAGCATTTAAATAGTTGGTGAAGCTGATTGTATTTGAACTAGGAGTTTAATGAACTTTTACTGTGCTGCTTGAGAGAAGAGTAGCATTGATTTAAAATAGCCTCAGTCTTTTCTTGTCATTTCTTTTTTCCCTTCCCAGCCTCCCCCTTTCTGCCTCTGCCACCTCCTCTCTTGCTTGCACTTTCTCTCTGATGTTGCAGAGCAAGAGTGTGTGTGTGTGGCTGGCGGTGGATATTCTGAGCGCGGACGGTGTATGTGTGTGCATCAGGGTTTAATTGCAGTGTGCATAGAAACGAGTGTAATTAGCCAGCGTTCGCTTCCCTGCCGCCCGGCTAACAACCAGCATCCCCTCTGTGCTTGCTCTTTCTCTCTCTGCCTTTCTTCTTTGTCTCCCTCCCTCTCTCTCTTGTCTCATGCCTGTTGCCACAACGACAAGCCCCACTCCGCCATTGTTCCCCGCTGTTCTCCAAGAACAAAGGAGGAGGCTATTAGCTCCCTCAGAGAGGAGTGGTGGAAATGGAGGATAAGGGATAGAGAAAAAGAGAGAGGATTGCTGTGAGGGTGGGATGATGAGAGTGTGGGAGAGAATTGGCGAACAAGTGAGGGAAGGGAGAGAGACAGTCATGGAAGAAGTGCACAAGGACACAAAGAGACCAAATAGGGGAACCGAGTTTGGGAGATTTATTCAAAAGGGAAGAAAGAACGGAAGGAAAAGCTGGAGAAAACATGTGAACAAGACTTACTGAGCATTAGAGGAGATACAGTTAAAAGGAGTGGAAAGGCTAGTGGGGCAGCTGAGATGGCTTTTTTTTTCCAGGAACAAGAATTAAAAAATAAATTATTTCATTTAATTCAGAGAAGCAAACTTTGCCTCCACACAGAGTTTCATCCCATTTACCTTTTCTCTGTAGAATCCTCTTTCTCCCCTTCCAATATTGCCCTTTCTCAGTCCATTACAACCAGAATAAGAGTATTTGTGTGTTTGTGTGTCCACATGCAAGTGTACCCATATATACTTTCTACATTTTATTTATACAATCATTGCTCAAGTGTCCTTACTCTCCTTGCTTGTGTGTATGTGTATGTGTGCCCTCTGTTTGAGGGTCATTAGTAGCGAGTGTAGGCGGGTAATGCGCTGTCTGCAATGCTGGCCATCTGAATGTTAACAGATTGTAACGCAGGACAGAAAGTGAATTTGGTTTCCCGAGGAAAATGGAGCAAATTACACTTTTATAGCTCTCTGCCACTATCCTGTGCTCCCGCCATTATTCATTGGGTGTAGCGAGAGAGAGATGAGGGGTGGGAGAGAATGGGGGAACAAGTGATTGGGAAGATGTCCTTACTGTGGAAGACAGCTGAGGTGTGATGGTGAAACTGTGGTTCATGGGGAAATGCAGGGACAGATTTTTAAGTAGTTGATAGCCTCTATCTCTTTTTGACCTTCTTACTGAGAATGCAGCTCAGGAAAAATGTCTTCTATTATCCCACGGGAAGCTTAGATAATTGTGAAGATTTCCAATCCTAGTTGAAATTTGCAAGACTCTTCCTTAATCCAAATCTGTTCATGTACTCTCCGGTGATGTTAGGATTAAAATATGTAGGTGCTCCTCATCTGTAATGTTCTTAATGTTTAATCTCAGTCGGTTTTATAAAATGTCGACATCATTACAAGGGAGATATGAATGCTATGGTAATTCAGACATTTCAATTTCTAATGGTGATGCAATGGCATGCAATACCTGCATGAATATCTGTCATTTTAATTTATCACATAAATTGTAATAGTTTACAATGATGTTTAAAAAGCAGATGTACTGTATATAATTGCTAATGATGACTGGATGATGACAGCTAGTGAATTTATTGACAGATCTAAACTGGAGCAAATTATGCTCATTCTTACTTTGTAGTCTGACAGGACAAGCTTCTTTACATCCAAACTCTTTATCCACCACCTAGTGGGTATTTGCTCTCCTGTTCGCTCATATACTCTCCCTCACATCCTCTCCAAAATTACTTAAAAACTTTCAGCAATTCAATAAACTTCTGTCCAGTCATTTTCATAACGTTGCCATATTTCAGTTAAAATCTTGGCCTCCTCTCCTCCCAATGTCCTCTGCAGTTCATTTTTTCTTTTTCCTGGTTCTTACAATAGACCTGTCCTGAGTGTCCCCTGCCTTTGTTCTGGGTTAGCTAGGATGTGCTCCAGCCCCCCCACAGTCCTAATGAGGACTAAGCAGTGTATAGATAATGGATGGATGGATGTTTCTTACAGTAATCTGTAGCAGCATCCTGTAGTTTTTTTTCCAAAATGACAGAACGATCCAAAAAATACTTTTACACTAGAAGAGGAAGCTAACCGTGGTTCACTTTTATATGGACTGACACCACCTCATTTCATCCGACCAGGTTTTGGCTGTTTTGTTCGGACCGCGTTCCAGTGGAGGTGAAGCCTGTAACTTGGGTTTGCCAAAGTGAAACTCAAAGCTGTACAACATCTGACTGCAGTGAAATCTGTGATTTTTACTCAAATAACCCTGTCTCTCCCCTACTGACCTTAGGTTAACTTAAAAGAACTGTTTAACTCATTAAAGTTTGATTTCCTTTTAAGATTCACATCGCTTGTGTCCACCCTGACAGAATGCATATATTATCTAATTCACTACAGGCTTTGTCCTGGCTTCTTGACACTGTTTAAGTGTTTAAATTTTAAAGACTGTAGCCAAAGTTGAGTCATTTTAAAGACAGAATTTAGTTTAAAGGATGGAGTTCATGAATTTTTGTAACTTTATAGTAGTGGGCCTTCTCGGCTAGATCTTATTCTCAGGGGACTTCCTGGTTAAATGAACATTAAACAGCTAATTTGTGCAGTTACTCTTAAACACTTTTCTAGCGTTGATCGTTGCTAACTTTGTCCAGTTCCAGTTGTTGCTGCTCATGTTCAGTTTGTTTTAAGTCAATTGGTGAATAGTTTAATTGTCTCCTTTACTCTCATGTGGCCCTTTCAGGAAGCAGGTGCTGAGAAGCACAGAGACAGAATTACAGCTACACTCAGACATGTTTACAGTCTACATGCTCTTGCTTACATCCTATGTTAGCATTGTCTGTATATGTTGTTTTAAGTTTATCATACATATTTTTGTAACCGATTAATTTAGTAAGATGTGTTAATTTGGTGAGATGATATGAAAATGAACTCTGTTAATCTTTCTTCTTAAACTTCTTTAAATTCCAGCGAATTCTGATCTAACATGCATTGCCATAAAATCAGTTGTCTGCAAACTTCATGGAGGAAAGGCATTTATTTGGTTGTCAAAACACGAGTTGAGTTGACAGTACAGTTCTAGGTCTTAAAAATGATTGACTCATGGCAACAACTAGTTATATATAATAAAGAGAATCTATTAACTGTACGTATATAGTCATTGATATTTTGAGATTTGTGAAATTTCTTGAATTGCCTGATGTTTTACAAATGTACAGTTGTCTTGTACTGAGGTTTTTTGTTACGTGTATGAGCCGTCTTCCTCTGTTTTGCTCTGTATCTGTGAAATAAAAGATGTAATAGTACTGAACAGCTTAAGTGGAAAGCTACATGAGAATTCTGTCTCCCTATCAAGTCATGATGAAGTAACATCGAAGAGAGAAAGAGATGGCTTTTGATTTGAGTTAAAGCAAAGCTTAACTGATACCAAGTGAAACAGCAGTCAAGGTTGGCTCAAGGACAACATTTCGCAGCCAGGCAGTGAATGTGTTAGTGTAGAAGCACACAAATATACGCACACACGTATACGCTCTCATATGAGGATTCACCCGCCTGACCTGGCAGATCTGTTTCCCTCCAGTGGGAGATGGGGAATATCTTTCCTGGCGATGTGTTGCTTCTTAGCATCAGAAAGATTGTATTCCTTCCTTGTGGAGGGAGCAGTGATGGGGATGTGTCTCCATCACTCTAACCCCACCTGTCTTATTCTGAATGTTTCTTTTTCTCTTCCCCCTGTTCCCTTCTTCTTCTTTCTGCCTCTCTGTCTTACTCTCTCTTGCTCCCTCCATCTGCTTCCCTCCCTGGGCTGACATTTGCTGTCAGGCAGCCTTATTATTTTGTTCTTCAGATTTCTGATTAGAATTCTCTCGTTCCCTCTCCTTCTCTCCCACTTGGTCCCGCTCCCTCTCTTTGTCTCTCTCCTCCTGTGTCCCTCCCTCTGGCCCTCCCCCACAAACATCTCAGCCCAATAATGTTTCCTTTCTTGCTCGTTCTCTTCACTTTTTCGTTATTTCTTTGCCGCATTCAATTCAGCATAATATAATTCAGTCTATCTCTCACTATCCCATCTTCCATTACACCTCTCTCATCTCTCACCGTTGCTCTGTCTCACTCCTTTTTTTAAAGGTCAGTTTTCTTTTTCTTTTTTTGCTGTCTCCCTCTCCTTTTTTTCATTCTCCCCATAAAGTTCTTGCTGCAGTCACTCCCAAGGACTCTGTGTCTCTGGCTTTTAATTATACTCTGTGGACCCTCCACACTCTCCCTGTAGAAACATGCACACATGCGGGTTTGTGCACCTGCCGACATGCACAGACGGTGAGCATGCTTACACCGAGTAAACAAAGTAAATTGCACCATAATTGTCCTGGTGTTACCTCATGAACATTGTATATGGCTTGTTGTACCTTCAAAGCACACACATAGTTGGAAATTAATTCTCTCAAAGTATGTTGGAACCTGTTACCGCCAATTATTTCACCTCAGATTGATTGTTGTGTTGAGAAAGTAAGCAGATATTTTGTCCGTGCTGAGGTCCACTAAAGTAGCCCCGAGTTCATCATGCAACTGGACAGCAAAGGAGAAAGGAGAGGGTTGTCATGGTGATATGAATCCCTTGAGGGTATATTTCCCCCCCTCATTTACTCTCTCCACAAGTCTGCATCCTGTCCACTAGCTGTATTTTTCTTTCTCTCTCTTGCTCCACTCCCATTGTATTTGGCCGTCTTTGTCTTACTATCCTCCTTCTTTCTCTGCCTGTCACTCTCTGCTCTCTTTTCGTTTGTTGTCTTCACATCTCTCTCTGGCACTTTCCTCTTTCTCTTAATGTCTTCTTTTGTTCCCATCTTTCTTATTGTTTCTCCTTCTCTCCTTTCTTCTGTCCCTGTGGTCCTCACCTCTTGTCCAGGCATCGAGGGAGGGAGAAGCGGAGGAAGGAAAGGAATGCTAATTTTATCACCACAGTGACGGAGTGCAAAAGGAGAGACAGAAAAAAAGAGAGAGAGAAAATGTCACTTGTCTGAGGAAATGAGATGGCCATTGCACTGTGTATGCGTCTGCGTGCGTCTTAACAGAAAAGATCAGGGTGACAGTCTGAGTGACATTTCGTGTATTTTTCCTCCGCTTTGCCTCGCTCCCCTGTTGAGTAAATGATATATATGTATATATGTGTGTGCAGGAGGCAAATGCTAATGTATGTAAGTTGCATCTACGTATTTGTTTTTTTTTTTTTTTATCCCATCTAGCGCAAGACATGTATTCTACCCTCCCTTTGTTTTTCAAGTCAATCATGTGTCCGTCTCACTTTTTCTTCATTCCAGTGCTCTCTCTTCACCCCTCACTCATGTCGGAAATGTAATCACGTTCAGGGGCTGCACTGAGGGAAAGAGTGGGAGCGTAGTGGGAGGGAAGGAGGGGGGCAAAAGAGAGAGTTTGAAGCGAACGTGGGGAAGAGGAAGAAAAAGCCATTGGTATGTGTACCCAATTACCACTCCAGCCAGCCCAAAGTCACCTTCGCAGAGAACGGACGCACGCGCTCTCAAAATAGCTACTTCCATCCCGCCTCCTCTGTGTGTGTGTGTGTGTGTGTGTGTGTGTGTGTGTGTGTGTGTGTGTGTGTGTGTGTGTGTGTGTGTGTGTGTGTGTGTGTGTGTGTGTGTGTGTGTGTGTGTGTGTGTGTGTGTGTGTGTGTGTGTGTGTGTGTGTGTGTGTGTGTGTGTGTGTGTGTGTGTGTGTGTGTGTGTGTTGGGTACAGTGGTGATGAGGTAGACTGAATAATATCATGGCCTTCCTCTCGTCCGTCAGCACAAGGCTTATGAGTGTGTCATCCGTGTGTGTGTGAAAGATCGTGTGTGTGTTTGTGTCCTGTGCCTGATTGCGCTGGCTGATTGAGTTCTAGCCCTGCAGATTTCAACCCAGGTCCTCATCCTCTGATTAGGTGTTGTGATGTGTGAAAGAAGCAGAAATTTTGTGAGTGTGTGTGAAATTTGAGCACTGAGGTTTTTAACAGTGCCGACTGCTCTCTTTCATCGTGAGCATGTACTGAATGCGTGTTTACGTGTGTTATTTCTTGCACTTCTGTCTTTGTCAGGCAGAATTTGAATAGAAAAGGTTCGGTCTTTGCTATTTCTCAGTTTGTTTTTCAATGTGCCATCACAGAGTTAGGATTTATGGTTAAGTTTTGAATCAGATTTAGACCAGTGTCAGATGGTACAGGTTCACAGGTGGATAAATAACTATAGTGCTGGGAACCTGTGGACAATGGACGTTCTTGCCAACAAGGCAATGCAAACGTCTGTCTCTCTGTGTGTGTGCCCTTGTTAACTGTGGCCTCGTTCCGCCTTGCTTCTTAATTAAGAGACCATAGGCCTCCCAGCACTGCCTGCTATCCCACACTCCGCTGGGGCAGAAAAGAACAGGAACAGAATGAGAGAGGGGGAGTGATAGAAAAACTAAAGATGGAGAGAGAGGGCATAAAATGAAAAAGTTATGTGTCAAAGAATATTGTACAGAAAGAGTGATAGATTTAGAAAGGAGAAGGGGAAAAAAAACAAAAGACGGATTACTTGTGATGGAATGAGCAGCCAGAGCTGATGAGGGAGAAAGTAATAGAAAGTGTGGAAATATGGATTTAGAGAGAGGGATAGTGTAGAGTGATAGGACGTAAGGCCCAAACACATTCTCCATTTCCCCTGCTGAATTGATGCCACTCATTTCCATAACTGTCTGTGCATCACATGTGTGTGTATGTGTGTGGTTTTCGAGCGGTAATCTGTTCCATCTTATTCTTTACTTTCCATCTGTATAGGATCTTTCGCTCCATCGCTCCCCATCTTTCGCTATCACATCTGACTGACTCCTTGGGAATGGGTGTGTGTGCAGTTGTGTGTGTGCATATCTGTGGTTGGATACATTCCTGTATATCCTTGTATGCCTGCCTGACTATCTCTGCCATTCTCTCTCTCTCTCTCTCTCTTTCTCTTGTCAGTGAGTGGTGAGATAGTGGGTTAAATTTTAATGGTGCTGCCATCTCTCAGTAGCTTCTGAAAGAGGGCCAATGCAGACTGACACACTCACTGAGCCGTGAGAAGAGACAAGGCGGAGAGAGGAGCGATAGCTTGCTAGACATGCACACATGCTAGGCCACCAGTCCACTGTATAAACAACAGGTAGAATAAAGGAAAAAAAGTACACCATCTGGTATTACAATATACTGGGGAAGATTTTATTTACATCCTGCTACACCCTAGGTAAATCCTGTTATTTTGCAGAATCAGAACCAGTCATATCTTTATTGCCAAGTAAGTTTACACATGGAAAATAAATTAATTTCTTCATTAAATGTGAGATTATATAGAATATGTAATGAAAACAAGTACCTCAAATCAAGAAACTTTTAGAATGGAAAATGATATGTACAATTTGTCATGAACTTGTAAAATAGATCTGTTTTAAAATGAAGGAGCTGTGCAGGTTGTGCAAAAATATGAATCATTGAATGTACGGATGTTCACAGAATAAAATATAAGGATATGTGCAGTGTGCAAGGATAGTCGTCCAAAAAATGAAGTAGATTTAAAGACTTTGTAAATGTCTTGATGAACACTTTCAGTGTTGATGAACACTGAAAGTTGCAGCTCAGCTGTAGACTGCAAGAAACTGTTGTGGTGTTAAGTTTTGGTCAAGATGGTCCATAGCCTCCTGCAAGAGAGGACTATATCAAAAAGTTTGTGTGCAACGCAGGAGGCCTGCCTCAGGGTTCTGGAGGCTTACAGGTCCTGGAGAGATGGCGGATTGCAGCCAGTCACCTTCTCAGCAGAACAAATGACACGCTGCAGACTTAAATTTTGTACTCGGCCATGACAGCAGCTTTCCAGATGGTGATGTAGAGGGTGAGGATGAACTCTGTGTTTCAGGTGTAGAAGTGTACCATCATTGTCTATAAAAAATGAACTTTCTCGACTGCTGCAGGAAATACATCCTCTGTTGTGCTTTTTTGGTTATGTAGCTGATGTTCAGCTCCCACTTGAGTTCCTGGTAATGATGGTTCCCAGGAAGCGTGAGGACTCCACTGTCGACTGTAGAGTCACACTAGAAGATGAGAGCAGGTGGGAGCTGGGATCTTGGTAAAATCTGCAGACATCTCAACCGTCACTGTCATTTCCCACCTGTAGGTGGATGAGCTCAGTGAAGGTGGTGACATCGGCAAACTTCAGGAGGTTGGCAAACTGGTGCCTGAAGGTACAGCTGTTGGTGTAGAGGGAGAAGAATACAAGAGAAAAAAAAATAATCCTTGAGGTGAACCAGAGCTGATGGTCCGAAAGTCAGAGACATCGTTTCCCAGCTTGATGTGCTGCCTCCTGTCTCACAGAAAGTGTGTGATCCACCTACAAGTGATGTCAGGCACACTCAGCTGGAAGAGCTTTTCCTGCAACAGGACCTGGATGATAGTATTGAAAGTACTAAAACCCATAAATAGAATCCTGGCATAGTCTCCTGAGGAGTACAGATGCACTGTGTACTGTGAGGATGAAGTGGAGGATCGTGTTTACTGTATTGTCTATGGACTTGTTGGCTCTGTAGACAAAATGCAAGTTGTCTGTTAACACTGGAGACAGTTGACCAGCCCAGTAGTTGAGCGCGGATGGAGAAACAGTCTTGCTTGGTAGGTCTGCAGGGGTTTTGTTTCTTGAAGAGCATTAATATCTGTTTTCATGATGGAGAGAGTTGTCTCTGTAGTGGAGGAGGAGGGAGCCTCTGAAAAGGACAGCTGGGGATGGGCCCAGGCCCCTGTTGTGGTAGAGCTGGTGGGTTTGAGCTGAAGGATAGGGTCACACAGCGGATGGTGTCAGGATTGTCTCATTGTCTTTAAAAGTGACAGGAAAACTCATTTATGCTGTTGACCGAGCACGATTCACTATTAATGTGGGGGAACATAAGCTTGTGGTTTGTGGTCTGCCTGACCGCTTCCCAGAAAAAAGCAGTGTCATGGCTGAGAACTGCTGTTGTAGTTTCTCATAGTACAGATGTTTCACCTCTCTCATCATATTACTAAACCTGTACCTTGACTCTGCAAAACCTGTTTCTGTTCCACTCCTGAATGCTCCTTCCTTGTCCAATTTTAGCTGTGAACCAGGATTTGTTGTTGTAACTCTCCCTAATGTTTTACAGCAGACCTTACAGAAGCTGATGTATATCACCACAGCCTCTGTGTGCTCATCCAGACTGTTGGTACAGTCCAAGCATGCCTGCAGGTCCTCCACAACCTCGCTGATCCATTACTTTGATGTTTTCACAACAGGTTTAGAAAGCTTGATAGGCACTGCTTGTTGTACTTATGTTCTCTTCACTAGTCTTGCATTTAACAAATTCCAGATTACCTTTGGGAAAGTTGCAGAAGACAATAACTGGGAGTCTGGGGTTAATGCACTTTACATGCAGTATCTGGGTAGTGGGCATGTACTATGCCTTCTGCCTGTTCGCTTGAATGGAGTATGTAAATGCAGACTAGTATGAATGAGCTAAACTCACAGTAGGAGTAGAGAGCTTTATGAAGAAAGAGCCAAATGAGGGAAGAGTGCTGTAGAACTACTGTCACAACATTGCACAAGCCACTCTTAACGTAAAAACAGATTTCTCCACCTTTCATCTTGCCTGAGAGTTCCATGTGGTGATCTGCTCTGTAGAGATGGAAACCTGCCACATGCAGCGCAGAGTTTGATATCACTCCTTACAGCCAAGTTTCCGTGAAGTACAACACAGCTTATGAAGAGAAGCCTGTTTTTTTTTTTTTTCCCCACCAGCAGCTGAAGTTCATCCAGTTTGTTGCTCAGTGAACACATGTTAGAAATATTCCCAGCAACAGTGTGCTATGTCTGTGTTGGCAGAGATGCACGAGTTCATCGGCAGGTTTCACTGTCCTCTGGCATTTTACTGTATGTACAAAGCTGAGGACACCTTTAACCAGGGTGTCTAGTAATTCCAATGATGAAAGTGGGGAATAAATCCACAGAGTTTTTATTGCTGCTGTTAAAAAGCTGTACTATCATGAGCAAGTATTGGACAAGAATTTAAAATTATCGAACAAAAGAAGACAATGCAATATGCATCAGGAATTCAACCAAAGTGTCATCTTACAATTTGTGTCCTATTGTCATAGTTTTGGCTAATATTATGTTACAGCCTCACATTGCACTCAGTAGTGCCATTGTAGAGACTGGGGACAAAATTGTTCTAAATAATAATAGAAAACAAATCACAGTGAGCTCATCCTGTAGACATACTGCAATGAAGAACATAATCCTTACACTACGTTTGGCAAAGGCTTTGATCCAAAGTAATACGATGTATTGTGAATCATTAAACACTGGTTCTTTTTCTGTTTTTGCCAACCTTGCCATCGATCATTTTTAGCCGTGGAAGACCCAGAAAATCGGTACACACACAGTCCCTCCAGGAACACACTTGGTGAGCACAGATGCCGGCCTCTGGCTATGTGTATGAGTCTCTGAACTTCGTCAAGCAGACGGTCATGCCCATAAACACTCACACAAACACATGCCAGTCTGTGAGCGATATTCTGTGTTATGTCTTGATTGTTTTCATTTGCTTAGCCTCACATAGCTGTCTGATTGGCAACATGTCCCCTGATGGCTCACTAAGCACATGGAGGGATTAGGTGTGTCTGTTTTGTGCAATTTTTATTCTTGTTTGTGTGCATGCATGTGTGTCCTTTTGTCTAGCCCAAGCTACATCCTATTCCTGAGAGAGGCCAGTAGACAGATGTTCAAGAGAGGATTTGCATGTCTCTCTGTTTAAATATCTATTTCTCTTGTTCTGTTGATTTATGTTGGGGGGGGGGGGGGCTCTTCTTTCTCTTTTGGGGAAGGGTTAAAACTGATTTCACACACTGGAAACCCTGCAGCACCCCAGTGTATCTTTGATGAGATAGGTTTTTCCCCAGGTTCCCACGCAGAGGTGGAGGTTGCCAGATCATGGTTGTCATCCCCCTCTAGCTACTTAGTTTGACTATGATCCGGTGTTTTTGATGTATTTCAAAACCTGCAGTAGTTTTCCCAAAGTGTGTGCAACAAAGAGAAAGGTTCACACATACACAAATGCAAAGAAGTGTTCACTGCACTCTCAGCAGTGTGAATCGCAAGACCACTATTCTTAGTGTTTTTTAAATTATTCAGTGCTGTAAATAAAATACACTAAATTCCAGTTCAATGTTGAACTTTGGATATTTGGATTCGGAGTGTCCACACCCACACTTTATTGTGTTGTACATTTCACTCAGTTTAGATGTTTGTCAACATTTTCCCTACAGTCTGCAATCAATAAGTCAATAATTCTTTCTGGCAAAATGAAAAATGATCTTTTACAAATGTTTGATAATTTCTTTAAAAAATTGAAATGAAGTCTTTCATTTACAAAAGTTCCGACCCCTTTCTGTAGCACACCAGATTGTATTTAGGTGCATCTCTTTGCCTTAACCATTGTTAACGTGTGTCTAGAACTTAATTAGGCCTGCACAATTCACACTCGCATCAGGATAAAAACTAAGCCATAAAGTCCAGGAACTTTGTAGACCTCCTGATAAAATAGTGTTGAGACATTGTTCAAAATGCAACTATTTTAAAAGCTTTGACTATTTGCAGGCGCACAGTGCCTCAGGAACTGTGAAATGGAACTACCAGTACTCTAGATAGTTGGCTGTCCAGCCAAACTAACAGAGCAAGAAAGGTCTTGATCAGGGAGCTGACCAATAACTCAACACCCACTCTAGCAGAGCTCAGAAGTCCTCTGCAGAGATTGGAAACCTACCAGAAGGACTACACTTTCAGTAGCAATGTATCAATCAGCCTTTTGTGGCTAGATGGAAGCCACTTTAAGTAAAGGGCATATGATGCTTGAAGTTTACAAAATGAATATAAAGGGGTCTGACAGCATGAGAAAAATGCTTTTCTGGTGTGAAGAGACAAAAATTTAACTCTGTTGAGGACTAGGTCTGCCAAACACAAGAGACAGCTCACCACCTGGCTAATAACATCCCTACGGTGAAGCGTGGTGGTGGTATGGTGCTATGGGATGTTTATTAGAGGTAGGGACATTGAGGGTGGTCAGAATTAGGGGAAGGATTAATGCAGCCAAATGCAAACTATTTCTTGAGACAAACCCTGCTCCAGAGAGTGCATGATCTGAGAGTGGAGTGCTCGTTCACCTTTCAGCATGACAGTGTCAACACAGCATGCAGCCAAAACAAATCTGACTTCAGAACAAGTCTCCCACTGTCCCTATAGTGGACCACCGAAACCACACGCTTAAATTCAGAACTTTGGAGAAACCAGAAGATGTCAGTTCATATATGCTTCTCATTTAGCCTGATGGAGCCTCATAGTATCTACCTCATCGAAGTGGATGTAGTGCCCGTATCCTGTTTTGCAAAGCTTGTGAGCGTTTACTTTATAAGGGTTGCACCAGCAGTTCTTGATGAAGGGGCTTCTCCAAAGTCTGAACATTATGATCTGACTGCTTTATGTATAATTTGAGATTTTAGTTTTTAATTAGCAAATGTTCTGAGAAAAGCAATTTCCCTTTATTATTATGCGACAACAGTCATAGCAATTGAAAATTAAATCTACAACACAGTGAAGTGTTAAGTAAAGGTGTCTGAATCCACTCTACATCTTAAATGGGGATGACTGCTTGCCTGTTTACTTTGTTAATCAGAGTTGTTGAAAAATCTTTCTGGAACTGGACTCTTATTCTCCTTTTCTTTCTTCGTATTCCATTAACCGTATTGCACTTTCCCCTCATCCTTGCCGCTCATCTTTTTTGCTACAGTCTCTCCCCCACAATACTGCTTCTCCTTGCAATTGCTTGACTTTGTTGCTCATCTCATTTATCTCTCCTCCAGCGTTGCCTTTCACATATTTTTCCCTTGTCTTTATTTCTCTCCTCTCCTCTCCTCATTGGCTTGATCGTGTTAATGTGTTGGCTGAAAAGACCATAGTGACAAGCACCAGAAAACAGCCCAATCTTTTTGCCTCCAGACAGAAACTCAAGTGTCTGTGTATGTGTGTGTCCTGCGGGTGATTGCTGACATTAGAAAAGGCAAAATTCCCCACTCCTTTCCAACCTCCTCATTGTGCCTTGCTCAAGGGATAATTAGACCTAGCAAAACTGGCCCTTGTCCTCCTCTTTGCCACATTCGTGCATATGCGTCTACGCTTGTGTGTGTACATGCTCCACTCTGTGTTTGTGCATGTGTGCCAATCTTTCCACCATGCGGTCAAGTCACAATTGCTAATCAGGCCTGTGAGCCTTGCCTGAGGAGACCAAGAGTAAGAGAAGGGGGAGGAAGGGTGGGCAAATGATTGAGTGCTTTTCTTTGTCCTCATCACTGAAGCAGAGATAAAGACGACTGAAGGGATGGATGGTTGGAGACGAGAGGACAGAAACTGAGGGATTAACAGGATGAGTGTGTGCACCAGTACTGTGACGTGCTTTTAACTGTCCTCCATGGCATGACACCGTGTAGACCTCCATTTTTCTCTGTCCTCCTTTCATCTATTTTGCTTTGCATAAGTCAGAACTGCTTGTATTCATAAAGTGCCTCTCTATCACGTACTCATGCTCTTTTTTTTTTCCTCCCTTTTTCTTGCTCCTTCTTGCCCCCACTCGCTCTCTGTCTGCTATCTTTTCATAAGGTAATAATGAATATTTGAGGGCTGACAGGAGTGCAGTACCTAATCCTTTTTGCCCAGGGCAAAATGTGCCTCATGGGGTGCATGTGTGTTAGAGTTCATCCAACTTTTTAATTGCGATAGAAACCCAATTTTTAAGTTTTCATTTCTACTGCTACGCTCATGTAAATGAGACTTTATGCATGGTTGTGCATACATCATAGTGGCAGTCAGGATGGGCAGTACACTTGACTAGCAGGGAGATGCTGCTACATTAGGACAACTGCTGGCACTGTACATAGAGAGGAACATTCAGCTGTACAACCTGAGTCTTAAGCTGCTGAAAGGATGAAGTATCAATCTGTTTGTGATTCTCCCTGCTGAGTAAAAGACAAAGGCTTTGGTACAAACTCTATTTCTCCAGTGGGAATGATGAAGTATCAAATTATTAGCAGATCTTAATTGCCACTCTTGTAGACTATATTCAGTAGGAGAGGTAGTCAGACTTTCATAAATAGCTCTTTGTAAGAACACAAATGTCAACCATCAGTCCCGCACACAGATGTGAACAGTGTCTGCAAATGTCACTGCATGCCAGCCACAACACGACGAACAAGGATCAAGGTTGATTGATACCCAGCATAACCGCGAGCCTGCTTAATGATGTAATTCAGTCTGCTCTCCGTAGAGGGAGCACTGTGCTGTGAAGGCCAGTGCAGCATCAAGGACATTCACACTGTGAATAACAAACACCACAGCACCATACTGACTGCCACAGAGCTACCACCAAAAAACTACTTCCATACTCAGTGACTCACTCAGGCAGGCACACACAGCTGGTTTGTGAGGATGAACAATGAACCTTTGTGTTTGTCTAGTCTCTATGTACAATATTCAAGGCACAGGTGTTGTGGGCGTCTCAAGGTCACATCCTCATCATCTTTGTCCTTTAAACTTCTTTCTGTCTCTCTCTCTCCTTCACTTGCGCTCTCATTGTCTCAGTTTTCACACCTTTATTTGCTCTCTCTCCATTTGATTTGATTTTCCTCTCCCCTTTGCACTCTGTAGCTCTCCTGCACTCCCTCTATCTCTCCTCCTTGTAATTAGCCAGTGTAATTGCTGTAGTAAATCTTTTCTGATGTCCCAAGGAGACTGGCTGATATAGGACTGATTTAATAAGCACACCATAGCAGCTCACCTCTCCGTGTGTGTGTGTGTGTGTGTGTGTGTGTGTGTGTGTGTGTGTGTGTGTGTGTGTGTGTGTGTGTGTGTGTGTGTGTGTGTGTGTGTGTGTGTGTGTGTGTGTGTGTGTGTGTGTGTGTGTGTGTGTGTGTGTGTTGGAGGGCTCTGTCTGTGTCCTCTGTTATTTGCTATGGGGATTTATTGGCTGTTTGTGTGGTTTCAGCAAGTGCGAATTCGAGTTCAAGGTAGTGCTGTGTCGGTGTGCCGACTGTAGTGTACCTTATCAGCATTGCAGGCAGCATACTCGGTGTGTGTGTGTGTGTGTGTGTGTGTATATAAGTGTGTCTCATCAGTGATGCTGTTACGTGCCATGTATGCGTCATCACTGAAGACCTTCATGGCCAGAAGAGCAGAGAGAGGTCAGATTGGCCCTGAGAGAACAACACTAACACACACACACACACACACACACACACACACACACACACACACACAGGCTCACATCCACACACTCACACAGATCCCCTGTCCACCCCAACACCCATACACTACTGTTCGCCCTACAACATCACATATACCACAATACAAGCAGTCTGTTGTTTCTTTGCAGCATTTTCTCCTTTCTGTCTTTCACACACTCACAGCTTGGATGGTGGATGAGATGGAGTGTGAAGGTAATAAACAAGGTATCCAGGTGTAGGGGTTTGCCAGCTTAATGCTTTGGAGCAGCAGTTCACCATTTACACCAGTGGAGGGCACTGTGACTCCACACATAAACTGAGACATCACTGAAGGGCCCACACTTTCTGCCTCCTGTGCTTCATCACTCTATAGGAAACTGCACTGCATTGCTTTTAATAAGTGGGTAGGAATAAAAAAAATATTTCAGATAACCTGGGATTGTTATGTTTTTGAAGCAGATATAAAAAAAAATGGCTTATCAAGGTGGGAGACACTGGAAGTCAGTGGTTGATTATTTTAATTCTGAAGTTTTTCCATTTCATAATGTATATAAAGTTGGCTTTCATTAAAATCTGAGCAAATTTATCCAAGTTAATAAAGCTATGCTGTACCTTGTTGTCAAACCAAAACTATTTTATGTTAAATGTAATTGGATAGTTATTATAAATTTAACTATTTAGTTGACTGAATAATTTGTTCTTTGAAAATTCACAAAATTGTGTTCCAGCAGGGATGTAATTGGGAGCAAAATTTATTTGATCCTTTAATGTAAAAAGAAAATATAAAGAAAAGTGTTGCTCTTTCACAGTTTTTATTGAAACGGTGTTAGTTAAAGCCAAAAGCTCACTTCCACTGACCAAAAGTGAAAAATATCACTTGGATTTTTTTTTAGATATTTTAGGTGATAATATTGATTGTTTTCAATGTTTTTGAAATCAATCTAGTTTGATTAAAAAACAAAAAAAGTAACTGTGGTCAGTTTAGATAATTTGCAGTTGCAGTTACGTTGTTCATACACCAGGGGAGCGCAAGGGAGCACAGTCTTAGCCCCTCCCATATGCCATCCCCCTGAATCCTGGCCCTCCCACATCCTGCCCCCGTCCCCCTCCTCACTGCCCCACCCTGCCATCTGGTCCTTTTCACACAATTGCACACACACACACACACAGAGTCAGGAATCTTTTCTCCTCATTTCCTTTCACGGTGAAAAACAGGATGAAGGGGCTCTTTCAGATCCGAGGTTACCGTGGAAACCCCCTTATTCTTCTTCTGTCAAACTCTCTTACATTGTAACACACACACACTTATACAGAGAGTGGCAGAATGTTGGACATTTAAAGTTTAAAGGGACCAAGGCTACAGCTGTCCTTCTGCCATAGTTTGGGCCGTCTGTTTACTTTAGACAAAGGACTTTATGCCCCCCTCCTCCTTTTCATTTTCTTCTTTGTCTCATTTTGTTAATGTTAACAGTTTAGCATTCTTCAAGCATACTTCCTTAAACCAAAAACATAAGATGTTATTATTAAGTTGGCATGAAATACATTTAGTCTTTGAAGAAGTTCAAGCTTGGCAGAACATTTGTTTTTGTGGTTGCGCAGTTCTTTCAGTGGAGCAAATTCAGCAAGTTTTTCCACAGACTTGCTCAACCCAGGAATATTGATGTTGAAACTTTACACTCTCTCTTCTGTTCCACTTCAGACAATCTCCAGCTCTGGAATGCTGAATGGAAAAAAGTTGGTTTGAAGTTATATAAAGTTGATGTTGTGCCTTTCTCCTATCTGACCACCAGAGGCCCCATGAAAATCACTGTTGATGCCTCCAATATACAATGGAGCACATCATCTGAAAGCTTTTAGTGGGTTAAAAATAAACTGCAACACTGCACAAACAGGGAGTGGTGATGACAGGATGAATATGCCACATAGTAAGACTCAAAGCACCGTAGTATAGAGAAGTGGGTAGGCTTTTTGAGAGAAGACTGAAATTTTTCTCAAAGTTAAAGACTATACTTTAAGCTGTATTTTTTTTTACTTTTTCTGTTTGTCTCTTTGTATTCTTTACCAGCTACTTATTTATCCTGCTTTCCATCTGTCTTGTTTCTTTTCTTTGTTTGTTTTTTCTTTCTCTCAAAGCCTGGCCACTCATCACCTTCTCTGCTACACATTTTCTCCTTTTAAGGAGTGAGGGAACAAGAGTGGAATGGATTGGGTTGGGGGGGGGGGCGGTGAAGGACACTCTCAGGTCTGCTGACTGATAAACAGACTCCTCTTTGTGCAGATAGACAGACACACACACTCACACACACACAGAGACACTTGGTTACATATTGACAAAGACCTCAGCATGACTTGGCTCCTCGTGATTCTGTGCACTCCTCCTTCACTTCCTAACCTCCTCCATCTCTCTGCCTTTTCTGTCTTGCCACTTAATTAAAAACAGAAGTCAGAAATGGAAGAATTTCTTTTCATGACACACTCGTGCGTTTCTGTCCACATGCACGCACACACACACACGCACACACACACACACACACACACACACACACACACACACACACACACAGAAATACAACACCCCCCACCCCTTTTTCCCATCATTTCTCACTGCCAAGCAGCTGTTGGGGAGACGGGGGGGAGGTCTTCCTGGAAACGTGTGTGGATGCGAATATGTGTGTGTGTGTCAGACAGGGTGATAGAGATTTGTTTCCAGAAAAAGACCCTTTTGTGTGCAGTGGTGTAACAAAACGGCAGCTGTGACAATAAAACATGTGGACATTAACATGTCGGTACTCTACAAGTGTGTTCATATGTGCTCGGGTATGTTTTTGTGTGTGTGTCCAGTCACACATGTGTTCTGCTTCAGTCATCTCCTTCCATCCCCCACAATGACTAAGAGTAACTTGAGGCAGTGCTCCATTGCAACCACTAGAGGTGCCATCAGCTCATAAATGAAAGTGTCTGTGCATGTGGAAACCACATAGCAGCCATTTTACAATCTGCACACCAGACCCCATTTTATGAATCAGCCATGATGTCAACATAGCTGCGGCTCATTCTATTGGCTGGAGCGCAGCTGGCACTATAACACTGTAGATTTACGCACGCACAAACACACATGCTTCCTCACTGGCTCTCCGACTCTCTGAGGCGGATGCACACACTGACCTAGTGACATGATGCTGCCATTAGGTCACTAGTCTTGTCCCAGACTAAGTGGATTGTTACTGCTTGAGATTAAGTACTCTACAGATTAGGTGTTCAGCTGTGCTGTAGTATGTGTACTTCTATATCTATGTAGAGGTCTGTATGTGCATATTTATATGCATACTATTGAAGGCATTAGCTTCTGCTGGTATAATACTCTAGGTCATGTTATTTCTTGATGCATTACCTCAGAGGCATTAGTTCTTTCATTTTGTAGTTGCCATGTTTTGAAAAAGTGTATTAATTTAGACCATTCCCTGTTTGTGGCTCTATCCAAAGATGTTTATTTGTAGAAACTTGTCACTTCCTTTTTTAATGTTTCAGCTGTGACTTGCTGTACTTACATGTTTGTGCAAAGATATTTATGTTGTTTCCTCTTCAATGTCCTGATGGATTTTCCTATTGTGTGTGTGTGTGTGTGTGTGTGTGTGTGTGTGTGTGTGTGTGTGTGTGTGTGTGTGTGTGTGTGTGTGTGTGTGTGTGTGTGTGTGTGTGTGTGTGTGTGATGGCTTCCTGCTTTAGTTTCCAGCTCACAGCAGGAACTGTCGATGGAGTGTTCAACACACAATAGTGCTATTGATGGTAGTATTACACACAGTTGACTGTAGTGATACAGTGTAAACTGCATCGGAACAATAGGCAAGAGTTGAAACTTAACACATAAATGATGTTTGGTTCTGAGAGAAGAGTTTCATTAAGCTGAAGCTGATACTCCATGAAACAATGGGGCTCCTTAAGGTCACAGTCCACTGACAAACTATTCTGTGTGTGTTCTAAATGAATGGCTAAATTGAGAGATGAGGAGCTCATTAAGAGCCCGGTCTCATTAACAGACTGTACAACCGAGTGGCATCTCGCATCGAGACAAAGCACTGTTTGACTGGACATATGGACGGATGAGCAGATGAATGAATATGTTGTTATGCATGGATGGCTGTCTCTGTGTGGACAATACTACGGTTTGAATGGGACAATTTTTCACTGATCTCACAAACTGCATTTCAATCTGGACATATAGTTAAAAAAAAGTGAGAGAACTGAACTGATGAGGTGAAGAAATGGCCCTTTTCAAAACGACACTTGTTGCGCTGACATTACAACTAAGTCTTCCACTAATAATCATTATTTCTTGAACGGGATTCTATGCACATCTTCCAGCAAAATGGAAGAGAAACAGATGCTTGTTAGCTTGAGGGCAGCAAATTACCAGAGTTCAAAAGACAGGCTGGTGCACACTGTTTAAGTTGGCTGCTCTTAATGGTCTTAATATTTCATATTTCATATTTATTTAAGAAACTGATCTTACAAGTTGCTGTTCTCTTTGATCTTTTTAGTGTTTTTTTTTTTCATTTTGTTTTGCAAGTGGCTTTTACTAGTTTTATACTGTCTTCAATTGCTACCTGTCTGACAACACATACAGAACTTTGGTCAGCTCAGGTTGTTTCAAACATACTAAATAAAAATAAATGTAAAACGTATATAAGTTGAATTTGAATTAATTCTCGTGTTTCGGCATGTTGAAATGTTAATCTGTTTGCATTACTAAAGACTGTGAATTATTCAGTGTGCTGCAGCCCAGCTGTTTGTACTCTGAAAGTCCTTTTTAACTTTGATGATAGTCCCATCTCAGTGCACCTGAACTCAGAACAGTCTTTATTTTATCCAACCCAAGACATTCACTTTGTATTGATATGAACATACTTACTGTATGACTACAAAACAGTAATTTAGATGAATAATCAGCTTTGAGGTTGAAGAATTTTTGTCTTATAATTTCAGTGTGCATCATACAGTAAATCAAATATGAGTAGTTAGATAATATTGACACAAGTAAAAACTATGACTTCTTCAACCGTGCTGACCCTAGCTCTATTTTGCCTGCATACAGGGGGCTGTTATGTGGTCAAGCCCATGTGATTGTTCATCTTTCACTACCAATTCTCATCTAGTGCGTAACCCACACACACTCTGACACATCCTTACAGTCACAATCCTGACCTTGTCAGAACAAGTTCATGTAAAGTGTTTCTGTGGAGTGTGTGTGCAACTGAATGGAGTGTATATGCACATGCATAAGCCGAATGGAAACTTTAAATGCCTTACAGCTAGCAAATGTCTGGCCATATTTAAAAGGACCATACACACCAGAGCCATGTTTCCCCCCAGTGTTGCAGCCCTTTCATATTAGTTCAGTCTTTCTGTAGGGCACTGACACAATACTCCTAACACCTCCATGACACCATGCAGTTGAGAGAGTGAAGAAAGTGAAGGCAGTGCCTCGTCTGTCAGTTTTATAGCCATGACATAGGCCCTCTATCCATCCCTCTAATCCATGTCGTGCTATATGGCAGAACCCACTGATTATCCTTCTGTTCTTTTTTTCTTGCGTTGTTTCTGTTGTTATCCAAGTGTACCAGGCATCTAACATAAAAAAAAGTTACCAAAAAATTCAGTTACCAAGAAATGTAATCTAAAAACTGTTTCCTGCATTTTACCCCCAACTTCCCCTTTTCTTTTTTCACCTGTCCAGCTAAAAAGGAGCAGGATGGCGGAGATGAAAAGAAACTGCCACAGAAGAAGAAGGTGAAGGAGCTGAAGATTCTTGATTCAAAGACTTCACAGAACCTCTGTAAGTCCCCTGGCCCAGTGACACCATAGCAATGACATTACTTCTTTACTAAACTCCTTTTATGAAATTCCAACAACAGTATGTTCATTGGGTCCTGCTGTTGATTGTATTTTCTCGCGTAGCCATTTTCCTGGGATCTTTCCGTCTCCCATATGAAGAGATCAAGAATGCCATCCTGGAGGTCAATGAAAAGATCCTCACAGAGTCCATGGTTCAGGTACTGAGTTCAGATCTGTTCTGGTGTTGGTATGAAGGCATCTATGTGTGAATCCATTCCTGCTTGGAGCACATTTAGATGTTTCCAGAGCCTGTCAGTCATTTATATATTTCATTTCTTGCCACCTAGAACTTGATCAAACAACTTCCAACACAAGAGCAGCTGAATGTCCTGGGAGAGATGAAGGATGAATATGATGACTTGGCTGAGTCTGAACAATTTGGAGTGGTGGTAAGGAAACTTAGGCATACACACAAATACAAACATCCAGAAAATACGCAATTTTGTTATAATGAAACAGATATAGATTTAATTTCCAGACAACTGGGACGTGACTAACCACAAACATAGCAGGCAAATTGATGAGGTGTCAAATGAAGTGCAGAAATTGGTGAGATAGTTGCATCACTGTCAGTATATTAGACACAGAATGTCCTCATGCTGTTAAACACAGACAGCTTTGTTCAACTGTGGAAGATGTGAGTAATGGATGAAATACCCTTCACTCACCCACAACTGTGTGCAAACACATACACACACTCTCACTCTCTCTGTGGCAACAAACATACCAGGAATGGATCTTAGATCCCCCACCCTATTTTGTTTCTCCAGATGTCCACTGTGAAACGACTGATGCCCCGGCTTGAGGCCATTCTGTTTAAGTTGCAATTTGAGGAACAGCTAAACAACATAAAGCCAGATGTGGTGTCTGTAACAGCTGCCTGCGAAGAGCTTAGAAAGAGTGAAACCTTCTCCAAGCTGCTGGAGATCATCCTCCTTGTTGGGAACTACATGAATGCTGGCTCCCGCAATGGAAAGGCATTTGGCTTTTCCATATCATACCTGTGCAAGGTGAAGTGCAGACTCATGACACATACTCCCACAAAAAAGACTGAATGAATACTTTAGAAAGGCATTGAATGTAGATATCTAGTTAAAATAAATGAAATAAGAGGAAAGCTATCATCTTAACGGTGCCCTAACCGCAGTGTAAACCCAATGACAGAAAACATTTCAATACCCATGTCTTTGACTTCACTTGTTACCTGCACAGAATCACATCTGAATGTCATCCACAACATAAACTGAATCTGTTCCTGTGCCTTATTTTTCCATTATGCCATCCTTATTTTATAATGACTGAGACCTACACAACACCAACATGTAGACAATACCATGCAAAGGTGTTCATGTTTTTTCATATTAGCCATAGATAAGTTGTGCTTATATAATAGTGATATTAACATATATACATGACTTTCTAATTGCTTCATCCGTAAAATTATACTACTGATTAGTGTCAGTGTATCAACAGTGGTGTTTATATTATTTTACTTGTACTTTTAAAAAAATCGTCTGTATATAATGTTCTCTGCAATTTTTGCACTGTGTTTTTTCTTATCTATTCTTGCGCTGTCTTTATACTTTTTGCTTTTGCTTTTGGAGCTGCTGTAACGTTTTCCCTTTTTTAATTCATTCTTCTCCCAACCAGCTGCGTGACACCAAAACAGCTGATCTGAAGCAGACGCTGCTCCATTTCCTTGCTGATTTGTGCCAGGAGCAGTATCCCGATGTCATGAGCTTCACCGATGAGCTCATTCATGTTGAAAAGGCCAGCAGAGGTACATGGGACATCTAACACATGATCTAATTGTCTGTATCTGTAGATAGCATCATTCATCCTTAACTCTTGACTGCACATTGCATTCATCTTATTGATAGGGTGTGCTCACATGGTTTCAGCTGATGTCACTGCATGTCCATCCTTTTATGTTTGTTCTCGTTCACAGGTTGTTGTTTTTTTTTTAAAACTTCATATGTAAGCACTGGGCGTTGTTAACATTTTACTTGTTCATCACAGTTTCTGCCGAGACAATTCAGAAGAACATAGAGCAGATGGGCCGTCAGATCAAGAATCTAGAGAAAGCTCTGGAAACCTTTCCTCCCTCACAAAGTGACAAGGACCTGTTTGTGGAGAAGATGTCTATATCCTCTTTATTCAGTTACTTAACAGTTGTTCAGTGCCTTATCAAGTCTGTGTTTCTGAGAATTCAGTCAGAAACTTTTGTAGTCAAGGTAATTTGGGGGAATTTTTATGTCTTGATAAACTACTGGTATTGGTTCTCTGCGCCTTAACATGTCTTTACAGTTTTGTGAGCCACACCCATGAACAGTATGAGAAGCTGGACCTGATGCACAAGAATATGGAAAAGCAGTATTCTGATCTGGGAGAATATTTTGTCTTTGACCCGAGAAAAATCTCTGTAGAGGAATTCTTTGGGGACCTCAACACCTTCAAAAACATGTTTCAGGTATGTCTTTGTGTATGGGAATGAGCAAAGTCATGTGTGATGTCATAAATATGAAAGCGGTTGCAGTTTTTTAGTGTTCAGTCTTTTCTGCCCACCCTCCAAAAAAATTGTCATTCGTGGTTTACAAAGACAAACACAAGCAGAGCTGGGAAACAATGTGGCACATGGAAGTTAAATGTCAAACCAGGATCAGACGAAGTGAGTGTTTGCTCACCTGTTTATATTTAAATAATGATGAAAGGCTCCACTCTATTGTCAGTTGATACATCAACTGTAAATGTGCTCCCACCTGGGATAACGTGTTTTCCAGTGACAGAGAATAACGACCAGTTACTGGCTTTGAAGTTTTATTTACAAACACAGACATCCATCAAAACCATTATACTTCTTTCTCTTTTTAGAAATCCCTTTCATTCTGTTGATCGCAAGGTATCTTAACCAAACACTTTGCAAACATACACTGATATTCTCTTTTTCCTTTTCTCCCCCAAAAGCAAGCCGTAAAAGAGAATCAGAAGAGGAAGGAGGCTGAAGAGAAGATCAAGAGGGCCAAACTGGCTAGGGAAAAAGCAGAAAAGGAGAAAGAGGAGAAACTCAAGCGGAACCAACTCCTTGACATCAACGCAGGTACAAATTGCTGTATCATATCTTTTCACGTGTGTGTGACTGAAAGAAACAGACACACAATCCACATCCCTCACTTTGTATTTCCCTCACATTCCAGTTGGGGGCAGTCAGAGTCCACACTTGTGTTGGATATTTGTGTGTGTGTGTCTGTATGTGACGTGTGTGTGAAAGAACAGCCCTTCAGTATTTATAGACCAGAGTTAATCTAATGTTGATGACCTTTTTTGAGTTAAGAAGTAACTATGAAGCTCCACATAAAGTGAAGACAAGGAGGATGTATGCAAGGAGCTGCTTGACCTCTTTTCACTCCTCTGGTGATTGTGGGGATTTTCTTTCACTAAAAGAGAACTGAAATAACGCCTAAATCTCTTTATCAGCAAAAACATGTTTCCACTCTTATATGAGATGCTTTTATACTTTGAAAAGTGCTAATAGCATGTTTTCCCTTGTAACACACACCCATTCTCACTCGCTCATCCCCACATACACACTCAAATCCTGCCTTGCAGACACACATTTGTGCACAGACACTTTTTCCCCCTTCTCTCAGACTGTGACCTACTTTCAGTACATTCCTCCTCTCTCAGGCTCCAGTTTGGTTCTCCAGAGACTCTGCTGTTCTGTGGTCAGCATTTGCTACAGCCTCAGTGCACTCTGTGTGTGTATGTGTTACAAATGTATTTTTCTTGTGAACGTTCTTCTTATTGGCCAAACTGCATCTGTGCAGAGTGTGTGTTTGTGAATGTAAGAATGTGTGTCTGTTTTGTGAAACTCATACAAAAGACTTTTTGGCCTTTTCTCTTAGTGGTCTGTGTTCCAGCTGGCTTCCCCTCTTCTCTCTTTCTTGCTCTTTTCCATCACTCCCACTTTTATCCTTTCCCTCCCCTTATGTCTGTTGTTCATGTAGAGGGCACTTAAAAGCAGTGAGGCTCCACTTGAAATATTTTGTCTCAGTGTTTAAAATATGAAGTATTTCTAGTTGAAAGCAAAATCTCATGTTCCGTCTCTAGAGACATGCAGAAAGGGAACATAGTAGTGCTTCAAAGATGAGGGTGAATGTGTGCATTAGTGGGCTAGAGGTCATTTACATACAGGTGGCATATTTGACTGCCTTTGTAGCTTGGAGTCATTCAACACCCCTTATTTGAATTCAACCACATACAAACCAGGCGTACACACACCTGGTCTTTGTTCTGTATTTGTTTATAGCCCTCATACTGAATGGCTGTTAAACAATGGTTGTTTTGAGCACAGACATCTTCCTGATTCTCTTTTTTTTCCTTTCCATCTCTCACCTGTCCTCTCACATACCCTTACTATCCCATGAATTCTCTGAATGTACCTCTGACTTTCTGTCCCTGTAAACACAATACCCCAGTTGTTTAAACTGTGCAAGGGTTAGTGTGTGTTTGTAGTTTGTGGCCTTGTCATTCCAGTGTGAGTCAGCCACTCAGTGGAGTTTCACTTTGCAAATGTTTCAAGCATGTGATCGTCATTATTGTGAAAAAGTCATTCTTCTGAGAGTTTTCATAATTTATTACCTATTACATGTTTTGATAAGTTAATCAGTTGCAGCTTTTACTTGACTTTATTGAGCTCCTTATAAAATAGGGAATAACAGGACTCAGGATGCTAAACTGGCAAAGTACTTTGATGCCACACCCAAAAGCTCACATTCAGCTCCTGTGCTTTAAGTTAAATGTTTACTGGAATTTGATCCGATAACGTCTGCCGACCACTGGAATGAGAAATCCGTTCCCGTCTCTCATAAGCTGATCCCATGGACATGTGCCAAAGCAGCTTGGAAAGCTACTATTCCTGGTTTCTACAGCTAGATGTCAGTACTGTCTGAAAAGATTGTGTTTGACCATGTGTTTTTATGGATGTGGTAAAGGGTGTGTGCATGTGTGCTTTACACTCACATCGATGCCGGTATGGGAACTGCCACTAGGAGTGCTCGTGCTCCATACAGAGAGCAAGTGAGGGAGTACTGTGGGGGAGGGGAGAGGAAGGAGGAGAGTAGGGCAGCAGATGCATCTGTTTGGGATTAGGCTGTGTTTTTGTCTCTGAGAAAATAGGGTTAAAGGAAGAGAAGAGAAAGGCCCAAGCTATGAGATTGGATAAGAATGCATAGCCTGATGTCTCACTTCCAGCAACTGAAAAACACGTTGTAGCACGTTAGTTAAACAAAAATTCTATCCCCAACTCCCCACTGACTGTTATTCTTCCATGTACTGTTTCCTTTTTTGTGTTTGTTGTCACTCCTCATTCTTCTGTATACTTTTTCCATTCATTTCTTTGATCTGCTGTTGTGTGAAAATCCAATAGGGGTGCTATTGTCCTACACAAGATGCTGTGCCATCTGTGTGTGTGTATGTGTCTCTCACAGAGCTGTGTGTGCGTGCATTAAACTTAGATGAGATCCAAACACACATCTTTAAGAGCTTACCATTTAATACTATTACACTAATTAATCTGTCTTATGTTCTTACTTGCTTCAGGCTGTACCTTGCTGTTTGCATCTTACATCACATGAGTGTGAAGTCTCTGCACATGCCTGTGGTATTCACATTTTATTGTAAATAATAACACACTGAAACATATCTGTTGCAAAGAAAAATCATGTGAATTAGCAAAAGCACATGATTGCCAACGAGGCTGAACCCAGCAAGTGTGTTTCCCCCATTAACATTGTAACTAATTGCCAACAAACCAAACGTTGTACAGCTTCTTTTTGATGAATAAGACCGACATATGACTTCAAAAAATAATGTTTCCCTAAGCCACTTTCACGCAAAAGCACAATAGAGCTGTGTGTACAATTCTACACAGAGCACATGCCTCAGGACTTTCCAGTTTTAGTGCATCACTGAGTCAATAATAGGCTATTTTATGCACAGCAAGGTCATTGTTTGGTCCCTCTACTGCCTCCGGTGCAGTTTCACAAATAGGTTTGTGTGCTAGAACCAGTGGTTTAAGCCAGCCATGTGATTAGGGTAAGTGGAAATGTGCCAGATGTGTTTCCCTGAAGAAGAAAACCATGGCCTGCATCATTCAGTTTTTTTTGTGCAGTTCCAGGACATGGACATTGAGGGGTGTATATGAGCCATGGTAAAGCTTGGATAGTGTGTGAGAGACTTTCCCTGATGTGACAGGCGAGACCACAGGCCATCTGCTTCATGGCTTACTGCAGGATTAAATATTGTGCGTGTGTGCGTGAGCAGAGCTGTGTGCTGTGTTTGTGTTTGGGGGTTGGGGAGGCGACGACATAAACCTTTAACCCCGACCCCTCTGCCCCTTTTCCAGACCCCTCTGTCTGTTTTCAGGTCCAAACAGAAATAATTGAAACCATCTGCCTGAGCACTGAGCTGTGCCACTGAATGCTGCCCACAAAATTGCCATGACAACACTCACTTGTACACACAGCATTGAGATTGGGCACCTCACGTTGTTTGGCCCACCCTCCTCTATTTATGGCCACCCAACGCCAACGTTGTGCAGAGAATGTAAACAAACGCACAGCAAGGCCAACCATAAAAACAGCACCTGTAAGCAAACATAGATATAAGGTCAGCGTCATTTTAGCTGTTGGTCACAACTGTGCATTCATTCTGTTATGGTGTGAGGTTCATGTGAATTTGGTTTCAGAGGGGGTCTTTCCAATAATGGTCAACTTGTGTGTTTCAGAGGTTATCTCCCTGAAAGTGCAGTGTGTCGCCCCTAGCAGTGGCAACATCTGAACTAGGTCACTGCCTATATAGGTTAATGTAGCTAATTTGCCAGCTTGGCCACGTGGCTGGTAAATATCCCGACTTCCCACGTGTGTGTTGGTGTATCAGAGACGGGGATAGGTAGAGAATTCAGTAAAACCCCCAATCACTCCTCTGCTGCTGGAAAAGAAAATAACAGTGTGTCAGGGTAGTCCTGACTTGAAATAATAGGGTTGTGATAATGGGATTAGTGTGTTTGCTTGTGTGTCATAAAAAAGTCCAAATGCAGAAACACATGTTGATTTGATCTAGTGTTTGTTTGTGCTTTGCTGATACGATGTTTTGATGCTGTTTACAGAGGGTGATGAAACTGGTATCATGGACGGCCTGTTGGAGGCGCTGCAGTCTGGCGCTGCTTTCAGGAGAAAGAGAGGACCACGGCAAGCAGGTACTTACACACACGCAAAGCAGTAAATCTTCACCAAACATGCAGATGTTTCCGAGTTTCTACTGTTACTTGATTCACAGATTTCAGTTTCCTTTCACACACATTTGCTGTGCGCATGGTAGACAGAAGCACATGTAGCATATGAGACTCATTTGTTCCTTCTCTCTGTCTCTATGTTTCTGTGCATACACAACAACAGATTTGTTTATGTTCCCCTGTCTCTGTTCCATCTGCTGCATGGCTCAGAGGCTGTCAGTTGTGGCAATATTCTCTGGCCATGGTTACATGGGCAAAGCCAGTTCCAGCAAAGACTGGCACAACAACAAAAGCAGAGGGAGGGTGATCAGAGTGGGTGTGGACAGTAGGATACTTCAGAGGGGAACAACTGCTGAGGGTGTGGTTGTGGAGCAGGAACACAGAGGAGGAATATAAATGTCGGAAGACGAACCAGCGTGTGGGCAGGAAGTTTTAGGAAGTGAGATCAGTCACTGAGCAATACTCAAAAGTTTAAGGGTTTTTTTGGTTTCACATTCATCTGCTACAGATGTAAAGGAAAAAAGTAGGAATCTGAGTTTTTGGAATCACACAATCCTCCCCATGCTCTCAGAATGAAAATAGGACAGAAGTTATTCATAACAATGACAAACTGCAGCTCAACAGTAGATTCTTGATTTTTTTCCTATAGGGAGAAGGGCTAGCTTTTTAAAGAATGTTTAACTAATAAGTTAAACTCTATTTTTGTAGAAAAACCATGCCAGGAAACAACGTTTTCAAACTTGTTTACAGGCAATCTGAAAGTATGTTTCATTTCATTCCAAAATGCTTTATATTCCTTTTGGGCAAGGAACAATGTTTGTTAAAGTGGAGTCTGCATTTCATTTTCAAATTTATTTTTTAAAGGCTTTTGCCAAGCTATGTTTTTCATTAGAATCCTTTACTCACCTGTTCTACATTGTTTTATCATGGCTTTTACAACTACAGCTCACTGTAAACATGTTACACAAAAAAATCATATAATCTGTAGTAGTAAAATTCTTGACTCAAAAGGTTTTCTTTTTTATGGTGTAAGAAATAAATTTGTTGCACTGTTTTTCTCACTACTAGGCCAGCCAGAAGTTTGTGTTCTGTGTACAACTTCAGCCTGCTTAGTTTTCATTTAGCCCATGCTGTTCAGTCTGTAAGCTCATAGAGACAGAGCAGTAATCTAGTTAGCTACTGACTCTAAAGTCTGTCCCACCACCAAATCCAGTTATAGTTACTGTTTTCAGACTGGAGCTTTTTATCCCTCATTTTTTTTAATTTTATGCGTGCAGTGTTGTACACGTAGCACTAAACATGCAAATAGAAGTGAGGCAATGAGGGCTGTTAAGACAGTGCTTTGTAACATGATTCCTGGTGTTAGGCAACTCATGTGTAACCATGTGAGTGGGAAAGTGTCCAGTGTGTGTATTCACATGCACTCTTGTGTGGGTTCAGTATTCACACATGAGAAAGGTTGTGGAAGAGTGCAACCCAATCCCTCCCTCAATAGAAGCCAGATGTGAAGCGGCGCTCCAGAGTAGAATAGCTCAGAGCCAGAGAGTAGATTGTACTCTTTTCTCTCTTTCTTGTAGTCTTTCTTTTTTAACTTGATCTATTTTCAATGTGTTTAAAGTAAAATTTGATAATGGGCACAGAATTGACAGATTTTTTTTTTACAAATTTTAGAGTTTCTGTGAAATTCACTTCAAAGCATGCTAAATCCATTTATGTTCATAAATGATAGAAACTACAGAGATGTTGGTGGGGTTGAGCTCTCCTTTATATGTACTGTTCCACTTCGAGATTGTTATTAATGCAGGTCATCACACTGCTGGAATGACCAAAAATCAAATTCAGAAGTTAGGTAGACCTGAACTCCTCTCTCCCTGTGGTCACACACTAGCTTTTTTGTTTTGCCACATAAATCTCTATGAATTTTCCAATTGACTATGGATTTAGGTATTTGAAGTTCTTCTTTACCATTTCCTCTGTCTGTCTCTCTGTCTCACTTTTTGTTTTTACGTCAGTAAAGGCATTTCAGTGCCCTGTAAGGCATAATTGTACATCACACTACAACTGAGGTTGTGTCAAGTGGTCCCCTGTTGTCCTCAAAGTCACTGTGAAAATCTTTGAATGCAGGAAACTCGCTGTAATAACAAGCAACACTTGCCCATAACCACTAGACTGACTGAGACACAGTCAGAAGTCAAATGGAGGGAGAAACAGGAGAAGGGAAAAAAGAATGGGGCCCACTTGAGGGCTCCGTCAGTCATCCATAGTACTGTTTGGCCACCTCCCACTCCTAACAGGAAATACCTGAATATGTGTGTGAGAGAGAAAAGGGGGAGTAAAAGCTTTCCTCACTACACGTAGTTGTTTGTAACAGGAAAATATAAGTGGCCAACTTTTCTTACTGCCTCCTACCCGTCTTCTCTCTTCCTCCATTGTGACATTTTTGGTTTTCTTTTGCCAAAGTTCACGATTTTCCATGGCTAATGTGGAGAGTGTAAAGCTGTGCTGTGGGTTTTTGGCCATCTCAGCTTTGTTGGGAGTTTATATTTTCCTCAGTGATGTTCAGTGCTGCTCCTGGCAATTACCCACATTGTTTCTTACAGCCAGGAAGAACCTTAAGTCCTTTACCCACACAGTAGGAGTGTGTCTTTATGTTTGTGTGTTGCGCACATCTGAGACTGCTTGGTTGAGTCAGAGGTCTTAATTTAGTGGAGCTGAAGTAGGAGGAAGCACATCCTGACTTTGGCTCAACTGATACATATCTGACATTACTGGGGCCACAAGCAGCCTCCTTCAGCAGGCTAAAAACACTCATCTCGCCAGTTCATGTGCACATGGAGAGGATTATTAGGATTTACTGTAAAATGTGTAAAATATGTTGCACACAGAGCAAAAACAACTGGATGAAGACATTTAGATCTGAAGAAAAGTCAGTCCACTCACTTTGTTACTTTTCCAGTAACACAATACAGGAAAAATGAGGAAAAAGTAATTCATAATCTTGAATTTTGAAAAACATGACATTATGATGAATGAGGAAAGTGAGAGAGAACGAAGAGTAGAAGAGGTGACTGTTGTGGACCAGGAAGTAGCAAAGCTTAGTAAGGATGAAGTGAGGAGGGCATTGAAGAGGATGAAGAGTGGAAAGGCACTTGGTCCTGATGATATACCTGTGGAGGTATGGAAGTGTCTCGGAGAGGTAGCAGTAGAGTTTCTGACTGGGTTGTTCAACAGGATCTTAGATAGTGAGAAGATGCCCGAGGAATGGAGGAGAAGTGTGCTGGTGCCCATCTTTAAGAACAAGGGAGACGTGCAGAGTTGTGGCAGCTACAGAGGAATAAAGCTGATGAGTCACACGATGAAGCTATGGGAAAGAGTAGTTGAAGCTAGACTAAGGGCAGAGATGAACATCTGTGAGCAGTATGGTTTCATGCCAAGAAAGAGTACAACAGATGCAATATTTGCTTTGATTATGTTGATAGAGAAGTACAGAGAAGGTCAGAAGGAGCTGCATTGTGTCTTTGTAGATCTGGAGAAAGCTTATGACGGGGTGCCCAGGGAGGAGCTGTGGTTTTGTATGAGGAAGTCTGGAGTGGCAGAGAAGTATGTTAGAGTGGTGCAGGACATGTATGAGGACTGTAAGACGGTGGTGAGGTGTGCTGTAGGTGTGACAGAGGAGTTCATGGTGAGGTGTGCTGTAGGAGTAACAGAGGAGTTCAAGGTGGAGGTGGGACTACATCAGGGATCAGCTCTGAGCCCCTTCCTGTTTGCTATGGTGATGGACAGGATGACAGATGAGGTTAGACAGGAGTCTCCATGGACTATGATGTTTGCAGATGACATTGTGATATGTAGTGAGAGCAGGGAACAGGTGGAGGAGAAGCTAGAGGCGTGGAGGTTTGCCCTGGAAAGGAGAGGAATGAAGGTTAGCCGCAGCAAGACGGAGTATCTGTGTGTGAATGAGAGGGACCCAAGTGGAAGAGTGAGGTTACAGGGAGAAGAGATCAAGAAGGTGGAGGATTTTAAGTACTTAGGGTCAACAGTACAGAGCAATGGAGAGTGTGGAAAAGAGGTGAAGAAGCGTGTACAGGCAGGCTGGAACGGCTGGAGAAAAGTGTCAGGTGTGATGTGTGATAGAAGAGTTTCAGCTAAAATGAAAGGAAAGGTTTACAAAACTGTGGTGAGACCAGCCATGTTGTTTGGTCTGGAGACAGTGTCCCCAAGGAAAAGACAGGAGGCAGAGCTGGAGGTATCAGAACTGAAGATGCTGAGGTTCTCTTTGGGAGTGACCAGGATGGATAGGATCAGGAATGAGTACATCAGAGGGACAGCACATGTTAGAGCCTTTGGAGATAAAGTCAGAGAGGCCAGACTGAGATGGTTCGGACATGTCCAGAGGAGAGAGTGAATATATTGGTAGAAGGATGCTGAGTTTCCCACTGCCAGGCAGGAGGCCTAGAGGAAGACCAAAGAGGAGGTTTATGGATGTGGTTAAAGAGGACATGAAGGTAGTTGGTGTGAGAGAAGAAGATGCAGCAGACAGGGTTAGATGGAGGCAATTGATTCGCTGTGTCGACCCCTGAAAGGAAAAGCCGAAAGGAAAAGAAGAAGAAGATGATGATGGAAAAGTTTGTTGCTGTGGATACGTCTGAAGCTGTAGTATCAGAAAAGTAGCATTTTGGTTTGGAAAGGTTTTTTTTTTTTTTTTTTTTTTTTATTATCTCTCCCAGCCTCCATTATTGTGACATACAATGTGCCTCTAGCCCCAGGGCCAGTTAAACCAGTTCCTGATGTTATCTCATTCTAATTACTCTTCCCTGCAGATAAAGCTCAATTAATTTACACCATTGTGTTTATTGTTAGTACAGGTCAGGTGTCACCAAATTAGTCTGCAAACACAGAACAAAATTTCATCCCCTTGAATTATCTATGAATCTATGAATAAGCAAATGCATTCAATATAATCCATAACCACTTATGAGCAACATGACATATAATATGACATGTGATGCTTTTACGTCTTAATACCCATTTTAAAAGTTAAATGTCCATCTCCAACCATATGCAAGTGTTAGTTGTGAGTGCAGCTACTCTGCTTGGCTGTGGTGGGTGAAGCTTTGAATGTGTATGGTTAGTGTTTGGTCTTTGGCTTCTGATGTGGTTCAATCTATGGAACGGTAGATCCTGCACGGAGTGACTTGGTGTCAAAAAAGAACACAACTTCTGCAGTTTGGGAGTATTTTGGGTTCCAGGCAAACGAGAAAGGAAAGCCGGTAAATACTGATGAAGCAATTTGTAAATTCTGCAATCAAAAGGTGATCGCGAGAGATGGAAACGCCTTTAACCTAAGGACGCATCTCCGAATCAACCACCCACTCACTGCTGCGTGTATTCAATTTCTGAACGTGAAGGCACAAGCCAGTAACAGTAATAGTCACGGTAAGACCGTATACCCTGGTAAAATATGAAAGAAGTTTGACGGTATCAAAATTTGGATACCGCCCAAGCCTACTCCAGACTAACTTCTCACTTTGGTTTGGTGTTCACCTAACTTTTTATAATTTGTGTGTACCAGCATGTGATTTAGAAGCAACCATTTTTCACCACACTTTTTGGTGCCCACTGTGATCTAATGGATGTGATCTCAATGTACTCTGCCAATAACCTTGGAAAGGCTGAGAATGTGCATGAACAATGAGTGTGGAGCTAGCTTTAGGGACTAATGATGTGTTTACTAAATGTATATATATAAATATGCAATCCGCAGATCTTTAGTCATCAACAGTTTTCACAACTGAAATATCAAGAGTCAATCAGTTTTGGCACATCTTAATTCATCAATAAAAAAGAAAACAGCACAGCTTGTATGGTGGTCAAATTACACATACACAAACACCCCCCCCCAAAAAAAAAAAAAAAAAAATTAAATACCCAGTCAAATGAATTAAGTCATATATTTAAATGAAGCAGTGAAACCTACAAAAACTTCATTTAATATAATGTTGAACATACTAAAGGTCACTAAATGTGCAGACTACAGATATAACTAATGTACTTCAGTACATACACAGTGAATATGTTTGGAATTAAGGAGTATGTTGTCATTCATATATTCATATTTGTGCAATGTGTGTAAAATTGTCTCAACTTAAACTACTGTTATAATATACAGTGTTACCAATTTCTTCTATGAATGTGCAGCCTGTAAATGTGACTATCACAAGGATGTTTAGTCAAATTAGACTGATTTGTCTTAAGTGCAGCCAAAATGCTCACACTCTGTAGCCCTGAAGACAACGCTCAGCCAGGAAGGCCATGACTGCACACACAGCCTCTGCATGTCATCAGTGTTACACTCATTACACACAAATCTGCCACAGACATACTCATAACAACCAAAGTGCAGCCATGGCTACAGCCGCAATCACAGTGACAGCTAAGCCGTCACAATGCTGCAGTCACAGCCGCAGTCTGGCTCATCAGCAGTCACTCAAGGAGCTGGAGAACCATTTGTTTGTAAATGCATGGTAGCGACTTGCGTCTGAGTAGATACAGCTGAGAATGCACTTCTGCTGCAGTCACAACCAGTGGTAATATGCTAAGATAGTGTGCAAGGGCTGTGAGATAACGTAAATGCAGTCCTTCAAAAATTCTCACTTCGATCTTTTTACAGTCAACTGAAGGTGCAAAGCAGGGCAAATGTATTTGTGTAGCACATTTTAAAGACACAGCAGTTCATAGCCTATTTAGTCTAGCTTTTAAGGTAACTGGAAAGTTAACAAGGAATAATATTGACGTCAAGATACCATGATAATACATGTAGGGTATTAAAATCAATGGTAATAGTGCACTAATAGTTCACCTGGTTGAGTGCGCATGTCTTGTACAGAAACTAGATCCCCCTTTCCTGTTACTCCTTGATGTGAAAAATTACATTCTTCTTTAGTTGCTGTTTTTGGCTGTGATTCAATATTCTAAAATTTGGAGTATGAATGGTACAAAGTAAACCAACAAAATGTATCCAGCTGGAGCAAGCATAGCACTAAGTTGCATGTCACTTTGCTGGTTTGTAGTGAAATTACATTTTTGTTTGTTGCATGAGCTATTGATGGGCTGTGTTCTAATACCAGTCACCAAAGAACTTAAACCCCTACAGAATTCTGTAACTGGCACTTGAGACTACAGAGGCTGTTGTTGCTGCTGCTCAGCAAGTTACTGTTGCTTTATGCTGGTCAAACCTGATCAGAACAACTACACTTGAATGCATCGTAAGAAGCCACTCACCATTGAGAGGAAGAACCCACAATATTGTTTGTCTAAAGTTGGCCTTTGTTTTGATCTCCACTACACATCTTTAAAGTTTGCGACTGCATCTTGCACCATTGTAGTGCTATCATTTAGGAAAAAAAAAACTGCACAGACAAAGACCGGGAAGTATCACAAAATTGCTTTTGTGATAGTTCCCACTACAGTAGTTATCTCCTGGTGTACATTTTACTATGACAACACACACAGACAGACTCATAGGATGAAAACAATACCAGCTCCTCTATTGCAGCTGGTAGAAATAGAGAAAAGTTCATTGTCAGAATGCTTTTTTGAATCTACAAATAACATGTCTTCATGAAGACAAGACAGGTCAAATTATATGGAACAGCCAGCAAATGTCCACTATAATTATTCTTTAATTTGGTCATGTGAGCATAAATTAAATGAAATGCTTATTCCTCACAGATTTTATGAATATCAATAATGTGATTATTTAATACCTGTTTTGCAGTTATCAAAATAAAATATTAATTTTAAAAATTGAAGGTGAGATGTTGGAAAACTTGAAATGAAGGTTAACTCTCATTTTATCCAAATGGTGTGAATGATACAGTAAAATGCACATCTGAGATGTTACCTAAAGATCACATTGCACTGATTACAGTTCAACTTATCGACATTTTCCATTAAATCGAGACACACAGCCATGCCTCACTACACTCTTCACTGGCACCAGTCTCATTGCAAATTAATTTGACTAGTCTTCAAAATAAAAAAAATAAAATAAAAGTTCTGACTGCAACTCTAAAAGTCACAGTTTTTTTGTGAAACCCTTGTTGTGTCATATATTGTGAAACCATTAAATGCTGAAAAGTCTTTTTGACATTACACAGCTGACATTTTCAGCAACATACAACCTCCTATGAACACTTTAATTATGATAGATTAGAATGAAACTCAGAAACGCATGGGAAAGCTTAACCCTCAAGCGACTGAGTGGGGTCATTTATGACCCCAGCCATATAATTATATTTGCCGTTTTTATATCTTTTATCTGAAAAATGTTTCCTACCATGAATTTGTCAATCTACTTGTCCTACAGCTGCTCATAGTTTTTTGTAGAGATCGGCCAACTGGTGTGACAAGGATAATGGAAACTTGTCTGGGGTCATTTATGACCCCAAAAAGATGTGTAGGTTTTTCACTATTGTAGGCCTTAGTTTTATTTATTTATTTCTACCTCTAATCGTCATATTTCTGCGTTTTGCAGTGCACTATAGCTGGCAGACCTACATTTTTAGCCACAGCTGCCCTGGGACAGACTGACTGGCTGCCAATCCACTCCTACAAGCCCTCTGACCACCACCAACATTACACAGCACACACATTCATACACCAGTGTAAGTGGCAGCACTGGAGGTAAGGTGGGTAAAGTGTCTTGCAATGGACGAACGGCTCTGCCACCTGAGCCACAGCCGCCCCTAATCTAAATACTTCTTTGCATGTTACATTGCACACATACAGACAAGATGTTTGTGTAGATTTTGTTTTTATGTACTTTTGATTTACTATTGAGGAAACAAAAGGAATAAAGTTTTAAAAGAAGTGGCAGACAAAGCGTGTCTAAAAAAAATGTTATTGCGTTCTTACAATGCATCATATTGTTCATATGGTTTTGCTTTATCTCTGAGTCAAAAATGATTAAAATCCATGAATAATAAGAGAAGGTTACTTTAGAATATCCATCTTAAAATGCAGTGGAGTGGAACAGGTAAGAAAGCACAATAAGAGGCACTAAAGTAGACATATTCCTGTGTAAAATATAGTGGGGTCATAAATGACCCCAGTCGGTCATTTTAGTCGCTAAAATAGCTTGGTCGCTTGAGGGTTAATGAGTCATTTTGTGTGCTCTCACCATCACATTATAATACGTTATATAATAGATTACCTTGTAGAAATTTAATAGGTGAGTTTAGAATTTTCAGCATTTCCGAATTAATAACAAAGAGCAAAAGTTAGAATTGTAATGAAATAATACATTTCTGTGTTTTTACAGTGTCTCATTGAGTGGCATGAATGTGTAACTTTATAACAAAGTCAACATTTTATGACTTTTTTATTAAAACAAGTGTCCTAAAAGTTTTGTTTTCTTAGTATTCTTGTCTGTGGAGCTATTTATTGCTATGGTGCATGTAAATGTGCTTCATCATGTGAAGGGTGTCCCTCCCTTCCCCTTTTCTTTCTTTACTCCCCTCACAGCTGCAGTGACTGCAAACGTCACCAACTCCATGTTAAAAGACTACTGAGGACCCGTTGAGTGTGTTGTCATGCTCATTGTGTCACAGCAGTGCTTGAATGGGTAGCCACGAGGCTGGGGAGGCTATATACCCCTTCACCTTTGAACTGAACCTCAGTGTGTGTGTGTGTGTGTGTGTGTGTGCGCGCGCTGGGGGGGGGGGGGCCTCAGCTGTCTGCCCTCCGTCTGTCTACTCCCTCCTTTAAACACATTCAGACAAAACACACACACCAGATGCTCGCATGCCGATACAAAGGCACACTTGGATGTTTGCATACCAATACATGAACCCGATCAGACAAATTACATTCCAGAGAACAGACCGCTTTACATATAACACTGTCAGACTTTTCAGCTTTAGATTGTTAGCTGAAGATATGTTTGTGTTCTTTTGCATGAAGGAGTCAGAAAGACCCATCAGTTTGGCTACATTAGGCCAATTTCATGGGGTTTTGTGTTCAAAGCAGTTTAAGTGGAGGAATGACGTGTCTAAACACTCACTATAGACCCATCTGCTGGGTCATGACCCTCGCTGGAACGACCAATCACAGTAGTAACTAGCTGACAAAGCACCAATCACAACACAGAGACGGAGATAAAAGACATACCAACAATAGAGGCACACGCTGGCTCTGCAGACAGTCTGCTCTTACAAAAACAGAAAGTCCCCCTGTGAAGACTTGTGCTTTCACAGATGTTCTCAAACACACATACAGACACACACAGGGGAGATAATTGTGACCAATAGGAGAGCGCTCATCAGTCAAGCCATAAAAGAAACAGTGATGTCACACTACAAGCCAACCACACATATGCACCAGTTGAATCCTTTTAAGTGACACAAAATCTCTGTTTTTGCATCAATATTAACCCACACAGACCAGCCAATAGTGGGGCAAGATGACGTCAACCTTTCCCACAGTCCTCTAGTGCAGAGCAGCAGTGTGTTACCCTGTGCAGCCTGAGGAGGGCGATATGAGTCCCTTCAAAGCTGGAGATACTAATGGAGGTCCAGCCTACATCTGCAAATACACCATCATCCTAGTTGTGGCACTGTTACTGTGTTGTCATGTGACTTAGGATGTGCTGTAGATTCTGTACAGTAACCCAGGATCACAAAGATGGCTGCTTCATTGTTGCATCATCCTGCAGACTTCTTATTGATTAGGTTGGTGGGCAGGTAAAAATGGAATCAGAAAAGAGGCAGAGATTTCATACATAACTCAAAAAAAAGCTACTGAGCTGTTTCTTAGTACCGTCTCATTTTAAACTTCCTTTTATGTCTGCAGATTCTCTTTCTGTTTTTGTATTTTCCCCTCATAAAGGCAGCAAGACATACTGTACAACAAAGAGTTCTTTCCCTCATCAGGTAGTCATTATTTAGTCTCCTGGAGTGTAATGTGTTACAGATGATCTTTTCACTCCACTCGTTGTGCAACTGACCACCCTTCAGAGTGTAAACATACTCATTCAATCTTAACACTCATCAGTAAACAAACAAGAGTCTTTGTTGTCAGTCACAATATCTCATTTCCTGCTGCTGCAGTAGCCACCAGGCTTTACGCCAAATGCAGGCATCGTTTAGTCAACATCAGAGCTAGCATCTGTATTCAACATGCATACTGAGAATTTCCTGCCACGTGGTGATGGACTAGTGCAGGGAGGTTTCTGAAAAATAAAGTTGAGAAACTTGTAAGCTTGTAAACTTGTAAGCGGAAAATTACAAAGAGGTCGCATTTGAAGCAGGAGAGGCTCAGATATCCTGACATTCAGCTGCATTAGTGGATCGAGATCCAAATATGCTGGGTGTTAGATTTCCTTAGCTGGCTTTTTGTTCTCTCAGGCTTAAGACATCTCCTTCCCAAATCACATAAGAAATGTAGGCTTGTTTTAACAGTCTGAGTATTACTTAAACTACACACATGAAATCAGTTGATGACCCCTTTAAATGGTCAGAGCTTTGAGTTGTAAAATTATTACGCTTCATTCGGGTCTTGGCAGCTGCCTATTGAGGCAAATCTAACCAAAATCTGTAGTTCAGTCCCCCCAGACTGCAACCTTTTCTTGAGTGTGCAAGTATAAATTTCAGTTGGTTGCATTTGTGCTAGTGAATGATGATCATGAAGCTGTATTGGTGTCGCTGTATTACATTTATAACTTTGGTGGCTCTGTCTGTCTGCCCCTGCCTGGTGCATAAAACAGCTGTTTCGTTGATGTGCGTTAAAAAGATAAAGTGATCTGCTGAAGGAAGAGGAGGCAGACAAACATGTCTGACACAGACACACCTGATGAACAGAGGTCAGGTGGAAGCAGGAAGATACTATATTGGTGATGGGGGGGGGGGGAGAAGCAATTCATTCACTTATGGCGTACAGAAATAGGGCCACGAAATTAAATGAACATTAAATACAAAAATGATTTGTGCTTCACACCATTACATGAGCACTATCTACTGTGGTATTTACACTTAAAAATGTGGTCTTCTCATGAGACGCGGAGCGCACCTACATGTCCTGTTTTTCCCACTCATAGAAAAGACCACATGTAGAAAAAATCAAACCGTTCCATCAGAGACAAATGTGACATTAGAACGCCCTAGTTTACTCTTTTCAAGGTCATTGTTAGTCGCACACCTGTCTGAGCACCACACCTACCAAGTAGCAGCACTTACCAAGATTCATTGAAAATACTCAAATTGATTAGTATCATCTTTCTGCTTGACTCTTGTCTATGTAATATATTTGAAAATAACTTGATTCATTTTCTTCTGAGACTGTTTGAGTTCACTTTTTCCATTATGTAGTGTAACTATTTAAATTTGGAGAAAGTTTGCGTATCTGTTCTGAGAATTTTCCTATTGGTTCTTTAATCAGCAGGTTTCTGTCTCTATTAATCTGTTTCTCAGGCTGCTTCCAATGCAGCAGCCCTCTGATCCTGACTCTTATCCTCGTCTCTCTCTTTCCTCTGTCTTCTCTCTCTCAAGAGGGAGTGAAGGAGGATGAGCGAGGAGAGGAGAGGAGCTGGGCTGACAGCCTTTGAAGTGCTTTTCTCTGCGGGTTGGAATTTTTAGGACAAGCTTGGCACAGTACACACATAACAACACCCACACTGGCACACACTCTTTCTCTCAGTTTTTGGGTCGTTTGCATAATTTCTAATTAGTAAGTCCATGAGTAAAGGAGACGTTGGAAAGGGACAAAAATAGACATGGAGGAAGTATGAAAGTAGACTGAGAAAGAGGTGAAGTTTTCCCATGTATTGGTGTGTATGACGGGACAAATTTGTCTCCGTCATAGAAAAGTGTGTAAGATATCTGTTTCAGTTCAGCTGAAACTCGCAAGAAACAGCAAAAAAAGTAAGTCATGTGTGAACACGATCCTGAATCTACAAATCATCCTCCTCCTTTTTCTCCTCAGACTCAATTGTGTCTTTGTCACAACTAGTTCTGGAGACCTGCTCGGTAACTTTGCTTTTGTGTGTGTGTGTGTGTGTGTTTTGTTTTTTTAATCCCTCCCCCCCAATCAGAACCATGTGACAAGTCTTGGTTTGTTGTTCATGTTACCATGGTTTATTTGCATGTGTGTTTCCATTTGTTTGCTGCATTGATCAGTTTTGCTCTCATCAACATCACATCAATGTGTTCACGGTAACAAGTGTGTCCTGTACTGATGCTGCGTTGTTTGCTTGAGGAGAGAGGAGCTCTGAACGAACACCGGGCATAAACACACAAACACAATCTCCCACTGACCTATATAATGCAAAATGGCCGCCGCTGCTGCACAGCTGTCCTCCCACGCATGAGAGTGAAGAGCGGTAAAGGATGCAGGGAGGGAGTGAGAGATAAGGCTGCTGCTGGTTTGTGTGTGAGAGACGAGGAGGAGGAGGGTGAGCAGGTAGAAGAATAAAAACGACACCATCCTCGGGGCACAATCTGTCACGCTTGTTCTGTTTCTCTGTCCGCATCTTATTTCTCCTCACTGCTTCCACTCTTCCTCATGATATATTTTGCTGCTTATTCCTGTCGCTTCTTGTCACCCCTCGCAGCTCATTCCTGCTCTGATTTAGTCTCTCCATCCGTGTTCGTCTCATTTTCATTCATCCCTGCCTCTTTAATCTTCCCACAGCATGAATCATCCTGCTCTTCATGGTGTCTCACCCTCTGTCTCTCTCACCCTTCTCCCCCTCCTTATTTTAACACACACCTTCTCCATTCCTTCATCTCATCAGTCCCACTTTCTCTTCCTTTGTGTCTCCAACATCCCAGTTTCCTTCCTCCTCTTTTGTCTGTTTTGTTAAGATCGTGTTGAGCCTAATCTGATATTAGCAGTGAGTTGCAACAGATATCACTTTAATCCACAAACATACACAGCCACACCATTCGTCCGTTTGTGTGTTTGTGTGTCAGGGTGATGCATGTGTGCATTGGTGGGAAAGAAAAACAGCATATAACTAATTAAACCTTATATTTGCTGTGGAAAAATACTCATTTATGTGGCTGCTGATGCGGTGATGTTTAGCTAACATGTTTTTTTTTTTTACATGTCCTGTTTGCCTGTACATCAGACATGTCACTCCATAGCATGCACTGACGTATCTGTTTGGACTTTTTAAAAAAAAAAAATGGCATCGTGCTTATTTGTTCATCTCACTTACTTTGTGTCTTTCTCTTTCTCAGCCAACCACAGACGAGCTGGTCATGCAGTGACCAACATCCTGGCCAAAGAGTTGATGCAGGAGGACGCACCTTCATCCAGTAAACTGGCCGCAAACAAAGCAAAGACAGAGAAGGAAGAGCCGAAAGTAGAAGGAGCAGAGTCTTTAGAGGAGTTACTGGACACTGCTCCCCCTCGATCCAATTAGACAGCCAAGGATAGAACGATTTTCACTCACAGGGTCAGTGATATCTAAACACAGAATTATTTTTCTTAAACATTCCAGAGGTCAGTATCAATTTGAGATTAGATAACTGAAAAAGGCCAGCGTCTGTCCGACTTTTGTCTTAAAGGACAGCGTTGATTGTGTCTTCTGGGATGACAAGGAGAGGAAACACATGAGGGCAGGGCTCTCACCTCAGCCTCACCGACCATTAGGGCTTTGCCAATATCCTAAAGATTTATTTTGCTTTCTTTAGCATATGCACACATATCTTCATGTATTTTTGTCTGTTTCTCTTTACTCCTGTATCACTCGATTCACCTGTCATTCATGAAAGGGCATCTTGAGACATTCCAAAGACTTACTCAGGAGGGATCCACCAATTTTTGTTGTTTTTCCCAAAGTTAGACTGGGAACGTCTGGAATTTGTCTTATCCTGCAGGTGGTTCTGAGAGTTCTCTCTGGATGTTCCAGCCAAGACCACTTTGCGCTTTCTTTTGTTTTGTTTTTTTTAATCTGATGAAACCTATTGCTTGTAATTCTTTGATATACTGTATGTCACTATTTGTAATCATTTTGTTGTATTATTGCAAAAGTGCCAACCTAATAGGAACCCCGTCTTGTCATTTCATTTGTAGGTTTTGCTCAGTCACAGTTTGTACCGGACAGGCATGAGGGCCAGTCCAACACAGCATTTACCACCTGGGTGTCTGTTTCAGTGTGTTGTTTTAAAGAAGGGATTTAGCTCACTGGTGTGCATGCTTGAGTTAGATTTTATATAGAAACAGGGATAATTTACGTAATCTTGTCTAAGTTAGTTTACCACATGTGCCCACAACACTTATATGAAGAAAACATGCTTTCATCCATGAACATGATTCTATCCATAAACCCTAGAGTGAGATGGAAGCAGAAATGTTCCTCTGGAGTCAAACCAAAAAACTTTGTTTTTTAAAAGGGTGTTTCCATACAAACCCAGCCTGAGCAGTTTACATTCCCGTGTGTTAGTGTGTGAGAACGTCTGAGTGTGAAGTAAGCTGCCTATATTTAGTTTTGTGTGCACAATCAACTTCCTCCTTGTGTGTGTGTTTGTGCATGTAGGATTGAGTGTGTGTGTGTTGCCATCTGTAATTACTGTACGGTACAGACCATGCTGTCATAAATGCTAGCTTTGGTCTTCCTGCTGAGGATATAGCACACTGGAAAACTGCCCAAAAACTGCTGAGATAAGTATGCGTGTCAGTTAAGTTGTCTGTTTGAGTCTGTGTGTGTGTTGTTCACCCACTTTCCCTCCCACTGAACTGCAGCGGTAGTTTCTGAATGTCTGGCCTTGCTTCTTTTTGTATTCAGGAGTCATCAGCATACATGTTGCCATGATGATGTGGTGTAATATCTGACAGCTTCCTGCGAGGCGATGTCAGCTGCTCCATGCAATATTTATTCCTATGCAAACGCAGCGGTGTAGAGTGCACCCCAGCCCTGATACCCAGCCATTCTCAGGATGTACAAACCGCTGGGTGGACTTGAGCGCGCTTTATAAACCTGCTGGTTCAAAGATCAGTGCCTCATAATGGTGGGTTGCTGAGGAAAGTCCTCATAGCTCCAAAACTGTCAGCATTTCAGGACTCAGAATGTGTTGTTTTTTTTCTCAACGCCACCAGCACTGATTTGGCATCTTCCACAACAATTTGAATGTCTTTGAAGAAAGTGGCACTTGAACGCCACAAATAGAAATGAGACGAAGTACTGGAGGTGTAGAAACCTTTGTTCTGATAAAGTGCTGGTGTTTCATTTTCATCAACAGTAGTTACACTGAGAATAATTAGGTGCAAAACCCAATATACTGCAGCACCTTCTCTGAAGCACAAAATATGCTGTAGCAGAGAGATGATTGCTGTTTTAGGTCTGCGATATTTTGTTTATATCTACAGGTGATTGTGTGATACTGAAGAGCAATTGTTTTCAAAGTTAGGGAGAGAAACATGGATAATGATATCAAAATGTCACTGGAATATTTGTCCTAATTTGAGATATTCCTTTTGTTCAATAATTGTTTTTCTTTTTTAAGAGATTGTTTTCTATGTGAATTTTTATGCTTGATTATTTTATTGTATTTGAAAGGATGCAGGATTTTTTTTCTTTTCCAGAGATTGCTCTGTGAATACAGAGTAATGCACACAGTCATTCTGTTTGTTACACCAAGCTATTAAAAATGTCTTAAGTAATTTATTGATGTGAATGTGTCATTCTTTGGTTACAAGTGTGTATTATCTGTTGATGTCTTTGTGTAATTTACAACTCAGTTGTATTCCTGTATTTTTGCAAACGTATGCTCTTTTAGAGGCAGGTTTGCTCCTTTTTCTCCCCCACCTCTCTGCTCCTTCCCTCTCGTTCTCATGTAAACACTTTGTGCAGTAAAATACCAGACGGTCACTGCACTCTGTAATACTATTTTTTTTTTTGCCAATAAGCAGCAGAAGAACGAATAAACAGTGGAGCTGTTTTTTTCACGGATAAATCCTTGGATTTTCCCTGGTTCCATGGTTTCCAGAGATGTTTTCCAACATTGAAAGCCATTATTCAACATATTCCATCCTGCATGCACACAAACCCATTTCTAAGGCTTATTTTTAATTTTAATTGACAATTCATTCCATAGCCCCCTATGCTAACCTTTACCCAAACATAATTCCAACTTCAACCCTGAGTTTTATCCCTTAAACAGCCCTCTGAAGCGGAGTGGGAAAAAATGAGGACTACCTTAAATGTCCTCTGTTTCCCAAACATGTCCTCACTGATAGTTGAAAGACAGTTCAAGTATATTCACTCAGTAGAAGCCAAGTAGAGTTGATACCTTGTGATATTTTTCCCAATATTGTCCCCTCCCTAAATCTCTACTCTTGTCACGGAGGTCAGTTACTGTCATCAAAACACTTCAGGCTCTTTTTCGCTACACACTAATACTAACATTAAACTTGGACAGCTGCTCTGCAACAACACAAGAATTTTAAATAAATTGGTCTCAGTTTTCCATTTCATTTCTTTTAGAACAAATGCTCAGTCTTTTAACAAAATGAAAAGATTAGCTAAGGCCAAAGTAATGACATTTTTTTAGCACTTTTGTAGTGCTGCTAACTCAGTTTAGATGCTATAGTGGCATTGCACTCATGTTGTTACGACAGTTAAAGAATCAAAGTCGAATCGCATCATCAGGGGAATTCATTATTTAGTGCATTCTTCCTTGTCAACACCTGGTGCCTACACTACCCACAATGCAACTGCAAAGTGCGAACAGTTTGGTCACCTCCAGAATCTTTTTGACACTGGTGACTCAAATGAATCACTTGAGACAGTTTATCAGACTCTTTGCACTCCATCTGGAGCCGCAAATGGGCTTCAACAAATTTTTGCACAACTCTACATCAGGACCTGTAAACAGAGTCGATGTCTAAAATTGTTAAAAGTTTTCCTTTAATAGAGCACCTAAATCCTTCACAGGAAGAACACTTGTCATCAGTTGGATAGTCAAAGTTAATCAGATTGTATCTGAATCTCTTCCTCTGCTGGACAGCAGCAGTAAACTATGAATAAACTATGATAAGTCATGACTTCTACTGATCATCTCCCTTTAGTGGTCAGCTTAGTTCTTTTGCTGGAACACCTCCAAATGCCCTGCTGTGTTGTACCAGCTACACGGATGCAGGCGTGTCACATTGCTGGAGACGTTTCAAAGGCCTCTGCTTTGTTCTGTAAGGTGACTTGATTCATTTCATTCCTTCATATCTCATAAATATTTCATTGACAGGATGTTCTTGTTGGTTGTAGCTTGTTCAGACTGAAGCCTGTATATCTGCTTTTTATTTAAAACAGAAAAAGAGAAGCATTTAACTTATCCTGGATTCTTAGAGGATGCAAAGCATTTAAATCCACCTGATAATTGAATTCAGTTTTATGACTTTTATTGTGTAGTAGTCACTCTTTGCCAGTGAAGAAAGCCAAACTCAGTCAATGACATTTATTGGGCAATAGATTTTCCAGGGAAAGCTCAATGGGGCACAGTTGGATGACTGTATTTCTTATTAATCAAACTTGTGACAGGTCAAAACATTAGTACAATCTAAAAGTAAATCAATCAGTTTGACATTTCAGAGATAATATATTTTATTTTCATGCCAGGAATTGTGATAGGACACTTTTTAAATGCTCAAAATTAGCCTTTAATGAAGCTTCAAATGGAGTGTCTGCTACATACTGCATCAGTCTTTCACAAAATAAGGAGTTCTGTTTTTGGAAGTCATTTCATGTCAGACACCTGGAGAATTGTGCTCCATTTCTCACAGCTCTCCTTTGCACTGCGAGTGAGGCCTCTGCTGCGTAGTGAACCTGAGCTGATACTGCCATTGTTTCACCTCATTAACTGGCCCTGTTAATTTAACCAGAAACCCTCAGCTTCCTTTCATCATTTATGACTTTCTCTGCGCACACAAACACACATGTGTGGGCCATAGGGCAGCAGTTATTCTGGCTCGACACTAAAGAGGATGGTAATTCAAAATATCTGTGCATCATTTCTTTGTGCCCATGTGTGGGTCTTTGTCACACTTCCGGCCTCTTTGAACACAGAAATAGGCCGTTATTCTCACACATCTGATCCTAATCAGAGTGAAGTCAGCAGGGTCAGTAGCTCTTTACTTTTCAGTGGTATTTGTGTGTGCACATGTTCCTTATGCTTTACACATGAGGCTTCCTGAAGGGATTTGTGTTTGTCTGTGTGGTAGAACTTAACTGGTAATCTTGTGGATGAAAGTTACTGTCAGACTTAATTTTCATATTGCATCTGCACAACTTTAATAATAAAAGCAGAAGGGCAGACATTCACATGAAAAATGAACTTTTACATTACAGTCTGTAAATGCTTGATAAATGTTAATTCTCTGAAGAGACTGTTTTCGTGGCCAAAACACCTGCTTTGAGGCTATACATTAAAGTAAGTAGTTTAAGCCCCTAATTATGAATATATGGGCAGACAGGAAGTAAACATACATAGTACAAAACGTGCTCCTACTGCCTTAAGTCGTTCTAAATTTTATTGTCAATTCCTCTGTGAAATGACTCCAACTGTTTTATTTACTATTAATGGTTCTATATATCCACCACATAAACACAAATACTGTGTAAAGACAACAATTAGTAAAAGAAGTTTTTATCAGCCCCTAAATGTCAATTTAATGGGGATTTCAAACGTTTTTTGATTTGTTTTCAGTCACTTGTAGTCTGTGTATTTGTTTTTTCATTGCGCTTTTTCTCTCAGTATTTCCCTATATTCAAGTAAATTCTGTCCTTAGATGAACATGAACCTTTATGTGTACACAGCAAGTAATATCATTTACTTCTAAATGTAAGCATTCAAATGTGTTGGCGTATGAGGGATGCAGGGGAATGTCCGAACTGGATAAACTAACAGGGATGATGAACCCTTTGAAAGCAAGCAAGGGGGAAAAAACTCTTTCTAAACAGATGATTTACGCATGAAATAGGATACAGCAACATAAATAGGCATTCCGAAGAAGAGTCTGAGTGACTACCAAAGTTTGGGAAAGAGGGAGGGAGAGTGGGGAAGCTAGAGAATGAATGAAATGAAGAATGTATAGAGGAGCTGATTAAAGAAGCCTGAGACAAACAGGGTAGATGGGTGGAAAAGTTGGCCATGATGAAGTGATTAACTGACAAACAAAAGCTGAGGTCTGTGGATTAAAAAGCTGTGGACTTTGTTCACACTGACAGCGCCGTGGGAGCGGCTGAGAACAGACGACCTGGCTGTGTGTTTGTGTGTGTTCCTGACTCATGCCTGCTGCGTGTGCATCCTCTTTGTTGAGTTTGTTTGGCACATTTACATCCTTGAGTAGACGTAGCCTACAGGTGTGTCCGAAAGTGGATGTGTCTTAATCTGGGTTTACGTTCTGTTCTCCACACGCTTGCCTCTGTTTATTCACCACACATGGCTGTGTAAACATGGGAGCACATCCCAGTGATGTTCACCACGAAGAGCTGGAAGAAGACACGAAGTAAACTGTGTTTGGCTCGAGTTTAAAGTTCTATTGCACTGACAGCAAAGCATGGCAAAGTTATCGTTCACATAATAGTAGTGTGTCTTAATGGATTGTTTTCTGATCATGAGTTTTTAACCACAAATGTTTGTTGTAGTGAATGCACACTCAGCCCGTAAAATTATTATATAATCAATGCTGAGGAGAATTACTATACTATTTTCACAAAAAAAAAATTACAAGGCAAAAGTTTGGGTCCAAAAAAAATGCCTTCAAAATTTCTGATGACACCTCAAACTATACTGTACAGCAGCCTCCATAATTATTGGCACCTCTGGTTAAGATGTGTTGAAAGCCTTAAAATAAATTCAATTTTTATTGCAGAAGCATACTTTCACACTGAAAATTGAAGAAAAATGTATTATAGGAGAAGATTAGGTGCTGTTTTGTTGGCAAAAGGGGGTTGTACAAAGTATTAACATCAGGGGTGCTAATAATGGTGGCACACATGATTTGATGTAATAGAATTATTTCTTAATGTGTGATTTTTTGTCCCTACTGAATAAATGCACTTCAATTAAATGTTGGATTTTCCTCTTGTTTTCATTGTGGTCCTATATCATTTAGAAAAAAGGTGAGGTGGTGGGTGGGGTTAGGTGAGGGGGGGGGGGCGCCCCCCACCTCCCCGCCTTCTCTCCACCCTGACTCCACCCAGGCTCTGCCTTGGCTCTACCCATGTGGTCACTTGGAAACTATGATGTCAAATCGACGACTAAATCATGTTTTTTTGTCTGATCTGTAGCTTAGTGAGTTAAGGGTTTGCCTATGGAGCTGCAGGTTGCAGGTTCAAAAGCAGACCCTTCTTAAATTTTTGGAAAAATGTAGACAAAGAAAGAAAAATACCAGTGATGGGACTTGATCCTGCTACCTTCCACTTGGTAGTCTCTCTTCTTATCCCCCTGAGCTACTCACACAGATACTAATTCTTCTTTTTTTGTGCATTTGTCATCTATTTTTTTGTCATTTTCGAGTTTTTTTTTTAACTCGCGTCTCATCTCGACCGTTTTTCTCATGGGGTTGGACTTCAGCCTTTGTGCTGGAGGGTTGAACCCTCAGTTCCAAGACTTTCCAAAGCCTCCAGACCTCCCGAGTCCTCAGGATCTGAGCTTTCATAGTCTGAGGGCTGAAATTTTCTAAGTCCCACAGTAGATTTCTGTTAGTTTGAACCTTCAGACAGTCTGAGGGCTGATATTTTCTAAGTTCCTGAGCAGTTCTCTGTTACTTTGAACCTTTCGACAGTCTGAGGGCTGAAGTTTTAAAAGTTTCTCAGTACGTCCTCTGTTAGTTTGAACTTTGTGGTTAACAAAAGCCTGAAAACTTGTGACCATGAGTCTTGATTTCACATTTAGATCATCCATCCGAGTTCTTCTCAGACCTTCACCTGTGGGTTCTTTAGAAATCTTGAACAAACTTTAATTCTCTTCATTGAACAGTAAAGTTTGTGGAGATCAGAAGGTAACATTAGTTTAATCGATGCCTTCAACTACTAGTAGACTTTATCTGGAAAGCATTTTTCTGAAATGAGTTCTTAGTAAATCTGTCCACAGTCAAACCAAGAACATAAAAAGGGGAATTGACTGAAGAAACAACTTGATGTTTTCATTTCATTTCAGACTAGAAAACACTTTAAGACCTTTATCTGTTTTTGCTCTTTTTGATCATTTTATCGTCTCTTCTGGTTAATTTAATCTTCTAAAGTCTAACTGGTGTCTTTTCAAATGTTTTGTCTTTAGTTTGATTCTTTTTAAATGTTTAGTTTTGGTCTTTTCTCACCTTTTATTCTTTTCTAATGTCTGATTTGATTTTAAAATGTTTTGTATTTTTAATGTTTAATTGTAGTTTTTTCAAATGTTTTATCAGCTTGTTTGAAAAATTTCCTTTTCTTTTACAAAATTTAATTTTTATATTAAATCTTTGTAAAGGTTTTTCTTTTTAAATGTTTTACCACCTTTTAATGTTTAATTTTCTTTTTAAATGCTTCATTGTATTTTCTGTTTAATTCCTATTTAAAGTTTTGTCTTTAAGATTTTATTTTCTAATTAAATATTTTTTAATTAAATGTTTTGTGTTTTTAAAGGTTTAATAATCAAATCAAACATTTTGTATTTTTTAAATGTTTAATATTCTTCCTTTATTTTTTAAATGTTTAATTATCTAAAATATTTCATCTTTAATATTTAATATTTTTGTCTAAAAATGTTTAATTTCATAATTACATTTTGTATCTTCTGTTTAACTAATTAAATATTTTGTCTGTTTAATATAATTAAATTGTATTTAATGTTTAAATTTCCTTTTTAAAAGTTTTATTGTATTAGATGTTTTTTTTCCTGTGATTTAATTCGTTTTTTTCCCCAATGTACTTTATTTGTGGCAAAAACTAAACAAGCAAAGAGAAAAACTATGCTAAAGCCATGATTAAAACTCAAAGACATTTATAAAAAGATTTAACATGGTAACAAAATGTTGCATCCAGAGGATAGAGGGAGTTTATTGAAGTCTTCTTGGGCTTGCACTGTAAATCATTTAAAAAAGAAACTTGATATTCAGTCTAAGGAAACTGGAAACTGCAGAGTGACAGAAGAACCAGTAATATCTGCTTTCTCCTTTAATGAGTCGACTTTTCTGGTGCTTTCAGACCAAAGAACTACAGACTCTTCACAACCTGCTCAAACTCTTGGTACAGGACCTCACCACACAGGTCAAGAAGGTTTCCTCCTTATTTCTACTCTGAAGCTCACCTTCTCCTGCTCAAACTGCTGACAAATGTTTCTGCTGCTCTAAAGTCTGATCTACAGAACTCCCTAAAAACTCCCAAAGTCTCTTCTGCTGCAGGTTGCTTTGTAGAACTGCTACAGAAAACCTCACTAAACCACATGGAGGGGCCTCAAGATAGTTGTCCTAATGAAACCGTACAAAAACCAAACTAGCACAACCCAAACACTGAAGTCTCCTGCAGCCTACCAGAGAACCTCTTTAAACAGAGAATTGAACGTTGGTTCACAAACAAGAACACAGAATGTGTCTGACCAAAAACCTCTAAAGACTCACTACAGCAAAGATAAAGACAACTCAGCTGCACCAAATCCACTAATCACTGCACACATTAGCACCATGTGCTAACTGTGGCTAAAGAACCACATTTACCAAGACAACTATCCAGTACAAAGCCCTAAAACACACCAAGAAACACATTAAAGGCGACTTTACTGCTGGAAGCTGCAAGCCAACGCCTAAAGAACAAACTAAAGCGACGGAGCCAAACCCGGTTCAGTGGTAAAGAGAAACAGAGGAAATGTTTGACTGCAGAAAAATGAAGTAGGAAGTCACTGAGCTGTTCAGGTGTTCCTGATAACACCAAGCAGCCACCTGGACAGCCAATAGGAACACAGTTTGCTGGAAGTCCAGAGGGCTGGCTTAGTGAAGTAAATTTAGTTTAAAGTTGAAGTAGAAAGTTAACAAAGAAAGTTGAAAACCACCTTTTGATTCCTGAAATCTCAGAGTTTCAACACATAGAACGCCTGAACATGTCAAACTGGTTTCATAGTAGAACCTTCACTGTAAAAACGTCATAGTATGGTGTGTTGCTGAATAAACATTACAACCCGGCTGTCTAGGGTCGCCAAACAGCGAGACAAAAACAGGACAAACACTGGTTTCCAGGGGATTAGGCGGCTATTTATTTGAAAGAGTAAGTTTACAACAACACAACATGTGAGCAGAAAAATCACAAAGTCTGTCTTTAGTTCAGCTGAAAAGATTAGTTTTTGTCTTTTTAATTGACCAAACTTTTCAGGAAGTAGATGAAGAATAATTAAAGCTCTCATATAGAAGTCCAACTTATTTTGGATCCTTGTGCAGAGTTTAATCTTAGAGTTAGTAAAGCTGTTGAGTTTTTAGAGTCACATGGATTGTTCTGACATTTAATAACTGAGTCCTGAAATAAAATTACAGTTGTGGATTTCTGTCATTTAGTCTGGACTAAACAAGTAACAGCAGCATAAATCTCAAACGTCATTATGAGGAGTCTGGATTGAGGTTTGTCACTTGATAACAATCAAAATATAAAATTTCGGTTGGTTTAAAGGAATATTCCACCTTAAATCTTTGAATGTTAACCTAAAAGTTTGGTTTCAGGAAGTATTTCACCTACAAGGTCCTCACACATCCACCTTAAAGGAACATTCCACCAAAAATCCCTGGACATGCACCTAAAATGTTGGTTTAACCAAGTATTCCATCCGAAATCCTCAAAGTGACCTGAGGGGCTGGTTAAAAGAAATATTCCACCTAAAACCTCAAATGTAGACTTGAAGGAATGGTTTAGAAAAAATCCTTCAATGTGGACCAAAAAAGTTAGTATGGAGGAATATTCCACCTGAAATGTAGACCTGAGAAGTTGGTTTGGAAGAATATATTGTCCTAAACATCCTTCAATGTAGACTAAAAGATGGTTTGGAAGAAAACTCCACCTAAAATCCTCCAATGTTGACCTAAAAGGTGAGTTTAATGGTATATTCCACCTAAAATTGACTACTGTAGACCTTGGAGGTTGGTCTGATTGTATATTTCACCCACCATCCTTGAACATAAACTTAAAAAGTTCGTTCAAAGGAATATTCCACCTAAAATATTTCAATGTAGACCAAAAAATCTTGGTGTAAAGGAGTATTCCACCTTAAATGTAGACCTAAAGGATGGTTTGGAGTAATATTCTCCTCTAAAATCTTCTGATTTGGCCCTTAAAGGTTTATTTGATGGTATTCTACCCAGTATCCTAGAACATTTACCTAAGAAGTTGCTTTAATGGTATATTCCCAGAAGAACCCTTGAACATTGAGCTTATTGGTACATTCCACCTAAAATTAAATACTTTAGTTTAAAGGAAATGTAGACCTAAAAGGATTGTTTAAAGGAACATTTAAACTATTATTTCCATTATGTAATAATCTGTTATCAGTCAGAACCTTATTATTTTTCAAATTTACAGTTTGAACACTTTTTCAAATGCTGTATAATGTTATTATTTTCATCAGTTTTAGTGGAAGTCACAAATAAGGAAGCTCTTCGTTTTTACTGGTGTTACTGAGTCAAAAGCTGCTGTTTCAACACAGATACGTTCACATGCATCCACAAACCTTTTTTAATAAAATAAAAATAAATAAAGTGCATCCACAAACCTCTCACCACTCAAACACCCACAGACAGGCAGCCGGCTGGGCCGAGGCTCGGCGGCGTCCTCAGACCCACGAGTCGGGGAGTCGGTGAACTTGTTGGTCCAGTTTGAAGGCCTCCGTGTGGTCCAGAAGAATTATTCTGATCAATACTTCATGGTCAATATCAGGACAGATGTTAATACTCCAGCTGTTCCATTAGACTGCAGTTATTCACAGAGAAATTAAAGCATCACATTCCTCATAAAAACTACATGGGACTTTTATTAAACAAAGTGTTGGTGAATCAACAGTGTAAAAAGTGCAAAGCAGCTCCATTACATGAGGAGATGTGAGACTTCCACAGCATGGATCACCACCAACTGGATCTGCTATGTTGATTCAGAGCTGAACGTCAGAATGAACTGAGATAGAAAAGCTGCTTTGAGCTCCAACATTACGATCTGACAATCCGACACATCACACTTTTGATCTGGTTGTTTTGCTCCAACATGCTGTGAAGTTCAGTTTTTACCTGAATCCTTACAGATATTCTATTTCCAACCAAGACTGGAATAAAAATTAGAATGTTATGAGGTTATTAATGCAACTAAATCCTTTCAGATGGAAGGATTTACTTCTAAATTCTAGTTCAAGTTTCAGTTGGAGCACGTTGCATTCACAAAGAAAAACAGCGAGGCCTTCATAGCAACATTTCATAAACCTAAAGCTTCTCTGCTGGCTCATTGGTGGAGTTTGTTACTGAGCATCTGAACCTTAAATCCAGTCAGAGGACCATCTTCAGTCAGAGAACTTCAAGACCTTCCATCAGCTGGACCAGATGTGGCATCAGCTCCCTCTGAACATCTGGATGACAGAAGAAAAGAAATCAAACAGATCACACAAATACAATTTATTCACTTTCATCATTTTATAAAAGTAGCATGAACTTTTCTAAAACTTAACAGTAATGAGAGTAAGTGTTTTTTATCTCATCCTATTCATTTTCAATTGTGGGCTTCGTGTATTTACTATATTTTAATGATATAAAATAAAATGGGTCACTGCTATCGTTTGGGCATAGAAAGTATTGGAACTAATGCTTGCTTGTTCACTCTGTTCCAACAGCTCACCTGTTCCTTCCATCACATTTTTAAAATGGTCAAAATGCTCAGCACAAATCTCCACTTTTTACAAAACTGTCAGGTCAGTTTCATCAATGTAGAGCTGAATCATCTCACATCTCAGGGCTCTTCTCATATAGAGCAGGTCTACACCAGACTCTTCATTCTAATAGTATTAATAATAATGAACAATCCTACCTCCCACTCTGGACTTGTGGGCTCATGGCTGCTGCTTGGTGCTGGACAAAGTTTCCCAGTTATGTGGTCGCATACTATTATTTAAATTATATAACGTTATGTTTTACGCCACAATAACACACAATTAATTGACTTGATAATTAACTTGAATGGTGGTTTGCAAAGTTCAACAAAGTCCGTATCCATTTCCTTGTCCTCATTTGTCGTTTGAAACCGCGAGCTTGAGTGAAAAAGTTTCCAATTCCTGCACATTGGGTTGCGTCTGTTTCCAGAGCTTTCCTCTTCTTAATTCTTACCTTCTCCACACCACCCTTGCTCTTCCTGTTTTCATCTTTCAAACACCTCTGACCGTGTGCACGGACGTGTTATGTCACGGGCAAAAAAAAAAAGCTGCCAGTGCAGGCGGCCTGGGAGCAGTGGTAGCAGCATCATGATCAACCCAGTGCCATGACTGAACACCGGCCCTCACGGTCCAAACGTCAGACCAGCCTACTGGGAATTGTCCCGGTCCTCCTGATGAGCCACTCCGGGCCTGCATCAGACCAAACGAACTTCTTCCGGTTGACTCTCTCACATGCCTTCCATCAGTGGTTCTCTCTTCCCCACTCTCCCATAAAGCTTTGACTGGTGAACAACAGAGGACAGTTGTTGAATGCAGTCATTCCAATCCTTGCCACTGAAGCTTGTAACTCCTTTACAGGAGTCATATGTGTCTTGGTGGCCTCCCTCACTAATATCTTTCTTGCACTGCAAGTTAGTTTTGAGGAAGATTTGCTCTAGCCGGATTTACACACGTGGCATATTCCTTCTATTTTGGCATGATGGCTCTAACTATAATCCAAGGGATATTCAGTGACTTGGAAATCTTTTGGACTTATCCCCTGACTTTTGCTTTTCAATGAATTGCTTAGGGTGTTCTCTCGTCTTCAGAGTGTTCTTAAAAACCAGGAGTACTAACTCACCATTGACTGGACCTTCCAGATACAGTTGTGTTTATACAACAATCAATTGAGACACATTCACTGCACTCAATTCTGTGACTTTCTACACCGATGAGCTGCACCTGTGTTGAATTTGGTGAGTCACTTCAAAGGGGGTGAATACTTAAGCAATCCCTTGTTTTGCATTTGTGATTAATCCACCAAGGAAATGGCGGAGTTATGTGATGATCTGCTGACATGAATCTTTCTGTGTGAAACATTACGGAAAAATGGATCAACAGATTTGGATGAAATTTTCAAGGAAGGTCAGAAATGACACAAGGACCAAGTGCATTGATGCGGCTTATACTGTGGATTCATGGCTTTGTTAAAGATTTCCCATTGACAGATATAGCAGCTTGCACTGCGTCGCTGGAACCACGACGTGAACACTGTCTGCTACCTGCTGACAATCACATGATTGCGATCCCATGACAAAATTACTGTGATTTATCAGTTGGAAATCATACAAAGAACAAATGATTAAACTGTGGGGTGTTTCTGAGTCCCATCAATTTCCTGCCGCAACATATTTAGGTCAGAAGATGGAGCAAACCCGAGCCAGACACGTTAAGTTCAGCCATATTGTGAACACAAATTCACCTTTCTTTCCTGCCCTCATTTCTTCACCGTAAGAGCTTTTCCCCGCTCGGTGCTCATAAGTTTAGACACATCCTTTGCTAGACAGCAACAGCGTGGAACCTTTATCTTTCATCTAATGTCAATTTTCAGGTTTTTTTGGCAGCGTCTTCGTCATGTCAAGAAACCTCTTCTAAGAGAACTACTTCCTGCACCGCTTGAATGGTTACAAAATAAAAGCCTGCAACATTTAAAATACGCCTTTACAATAAAAGCATGGAGGGAACGATTATTTTAACCTTAGCAAAACAAAGGCTTTCCAAAAGTGATGAATTGATCAACAGAGTTTTATAAGAGTGATTTACACGCAATTTGGTATAAATACATAAAATCCACATGCATAACACATGTCTGTGCTCAGCGCAAGTTCATTTTTTTAATTAAAGATTTATTCCATCGGAAATGATACATGAACTGAGCAGCCTTGGTGGAGTACTTGGCTCTCTGAGTGCCTTTCTTGTTTAGTATGTCATCCAAAATGTGGAGAAAAAAAAACGTCACAGTTTAGCATGTGGTCCAAAATGTGACAATAACGTCATAGTTTAGTATGTCCTCCAAAATGTGACAAAAATGTCATAGTTTAGAGTGTCTTTCAAAAAGTGACAAAACGTCACCGTTTAGTATGTCGTCGAACATGTGACAAAAACATTATAGTTTAGTATGTCATCCAAAATGTGACAACAACATCATAGTTTAGTAAATTGTCCAAAATGTGAAAACAACGTCATAGATTTATCGTCCAATATGTGACAAAAACGTCATAGTTTAGTGTGTCTTCCAAAATGTGACAAAAATGTCGTAGTTTAGTATGTCGTCCAAAATATGACAAAAATGTCATAGCTTAGTATGTTGTCCAAAATGTCACAAAAACGTCATAGTTTAGTGTGTCGTCCAAAATGTGATAAAAATGTCATAGATTAGCATGTCATTTAACTTGTGACAAAAATGTCATAGTTTAGTATGTCCTCCAAAATGTAACAAAAAGTTCATGCTTACTCCGCCAAGGAGGTTATGTGACACCCAGCGTTTGTGTGTCCGTATGTCTGTCTGTCTGTCTGTTAGCAAAATAACTCAAAAATGCCTGGGCAGATTCACATGAAATTTTGAGGGGATTTAATTTTGGTGGCAATCCGGAAAGGATGGATTCTGGATCACTTTGAATTTTTTAGTATGTTTAAGTATGTGATCCATAATATGACAAAAAAACATCATAGGTTAGTATGTCGTCCAACAACTTGCAGCAAGCTGTCCAGATAACTCAACTGGTTAAGAAAGTGATTTGTAAACAGAACTGTGTCAGAGAGGCAGGTTTGATTCCAGCTCTTGATCCTTTACTGCATGGGTTTCCTGTTTTCCTCTCTATCCTTGGCGGAGGTCTGCACTCTCTGAGTGCTTTTCTAGTTTAGTATGTTGTCCAAAATGTGGAAAAAACCGTCTTAGTTTAGTATGTCATCCAAAATGTGATAAAAATGTCATGGTTTAGCATGTCGTCACACATGTCACAAAAATGTCATAGTTTAGTATGTGGTCCAATATATCACAAAGACATCATAATTGAGCATTTCGTCCAAATTGTATGAAAATAAAGTCATCATGTAGTGGGTTGTCCAACAACCAGCAAGGAAGTGCCCAGGGAGCTCAGCAGGTTGGGACGATAACTAAAGAACAGAATTGTACAGCGACACAGGTTTGATTCCACCCTGTGGAATTTTGTTGTCCAAAACGTGACAACAATGTCATAGATTACGATGTCATCCAAAATGTGTCAAAAATGTCATAGTTTAGTATTTCATCCAAAATGTGACAAAAATGTCATAGTTTAGTATGTCGTCCAAAATATGACAAAAATGTCATAGTTTAGTATGTCGTCCAAAATATCACAAAAACGTCATATATTAGTACGTTGTCCAAAATGTCACAAAAACGTCATAGATAACTGTGTCATCCAAAATGTGTCAAAATTGTCTTAGTTTAGTATGTCGTCCAAAATATCACAAAAACGTCATAGATTAGTATGTTGTTCAACTTGTGACAAAAATGTCATAATTTCGTATGTCATCCGAAATGTCACAAAAACATCATAGTTTAGAATGTCATTCAAAATATGACAAAAATGTCTTAGTTTAGTATGTCGTCACAAATATGACAAAAATGTCATAGCTTAATATGTCGTCCAAAATGTCACAAAAACTTCATAGTTTAGTATGTCGTCCAAAATGTGGACAAAAACGTCTTAGTTTAGTATGTCATCCAAAATGTGATAAAAATGTTATACTGTAGCATGTCGTCACACATGTCACAAAAATGTCATAGTTTAGTATGGGGTCCAATATATCACAAAGACGTCATAATTGAGTATTTCGTCCAAATTGTATGAAAATAAAGTCATCATGTAGTGGGTCGTCCAAAAGCTGGCAAGGAAGTGCCCAGGTATCTCAGCAAGTTGGGACAATGACTAAAAAACAGAACTGTACAGTGACACAGGTTTGATTCCATCCTGTAGAATTTTGTTGTCCAAAATGTGACCACAACATCATAGATTACTGTGTCTTCCAAAATGTGTCAAAAATGTCATAGTTTAGTATGTTGTCCAAAATATGACAAAAATGTCAGAATTTCATATGTCATCCGAAATGTCACAAAAACGTCATAGTTTAGTATGTCACTCAAAATATGACAAAAACGTCATAGTTTAGTATGTCGTCCAAAATGAGACAAAAACATCATAGTTTAGTATGTCGTCCAAAATGAGAAAAAAATGTCATAGTTTAGTATGTCGTCCAAAATGTGGAAAAAACTGTCATAGTTTAGTATGTCGTCCAAAATGTGGAAAAAACTGTCATAGTTTAGTATGTTGTCCAAAATGTGGGAAAAAACGTCATAGTTTAGTATGTCATCCAAAATGTGACAAAAATGTCATAGTTTAGTATGTCGTCCAAAATGTGACAAAATGTCATAGTATAGTATGTCGTCCAAAGTATGACGAAAATGTCATAGTTTAGTATGTCGTCCAAAATATGACAAAAATGTCATAGTTTAGTATGTCGTCCAAAATATGACAAAAATGTCATAGTTTAGTATGTCGTCCAAAATATGACAAAAATGTCATAGTATAGTATGTCGTCCAAAATGTGAAAAAAATGTCATAGTTTAGTATGTTGTCAAAAATGTCACAAAAACTTCATAGTTTAGTATGTTGTCCAAAATATGACAAAAATGTCATAGTTTAGTATGTCGTCCAAAATGTGACAAAAACGTCATAGTTTAGTATGTCATCCAAATGTGACAAAAATGTCATAGTTTAGTATGTCGTCCAAAATGTGACAAAAATGTCATAGTATAGTATGTCGTCCAAAGTATGACGAAAATGTCATAGTTTAGTATGTCGTCCAAAATATGACAAAAATGTCAGTATAGTATGTCGTCCAAAATATGACAAAAATGTCATAGTTTAGTATGTCGTCCAAAATATGACAAAAATGTCATAGTATAGTATGTCGTCCAAAATGTGAAAAAATGTCATAGTTTAGTATGTTGTCAAAAATGTCACAAAAACTTCAAAGTTTAGTATGTCGTCCAAAATATGACAAAAATGTCATAGTTTAGTATGTCATCCAAAATGTGACAAAAATGTCATAGTATAGTATGTCGTCCAAAGTATGACGAAAATGTCATAGTACAGTATGTCGTCCAAAGCATGACGAAAATGTCATAGTTTAGTATGTCGTCCAAAATATGACAAAAATGTCAGTATAGTATGTCGTCCAAAATATGACAAAAATGTCATAGTTTAGTATGTCATCCAAAATGTGACAAAAATGTCATAGTATAGTATGTCGTCCAAAGTATGACGAAAATGTCATAGTTTAGTATGTCGTCCAAAATATGACAAAAATGTCATAGTTTAGTATGTCGTCCAAAATATGACAAAAATGTCATAGTTTAGTATGTCGTCCAAAATATGACAAAAATGTCATAGTATAGTATGTCGTCCAAAATGTGAAAAAAATGTCATAGTTTAGTATGTTGTCAAAAATGTCACAAAAACTTCATAGTTTAGTATGTTGTCCAAAATATGACAAAAATGTCATAGTTTAGTATGTCGTCCAAAATGTGACAAAAACGTCATAGTTTAGTATGTCATCCAAAATGTGACAAAAATGTCATAGTTTAGTATGTCGTCCAAAATGTGACAAAAATGTCATAGTATAGTATGTCGTCCAAAGTATGACGAAAATGTCATAGTTTAGTATGTCGTCCAAAATATGACAAAAATGTCAGTATAGTATGTCGTCCAAAATATGACAAAAATGTCATAGTTTAGTATGTCGTCCAAAATATGACAAAAATGTCATAGTATAGTATGTCGTCCAAAATGTGAAAAAATGTCATAGTTTAGTATGTTGTCAAAAATGTCACAAAAACTTCAAAGTTTAGTATGTCGTCCAAAATATGACAAAAATGTCATAGTTTAGTATGTCATCCAAAATGTGACAAAAATGTCATAGTATAGTATGTCGTCCAAAGTATGACGAAAATGTCATAGTACAGTATGTCGTCCAAAGCATGACGAAAATGTCATAGTTTAGTATGTCGTCCAAAATATGACAAAAATGTCAGTATAGTATGTCGTCCAAAATATGACAAAAATGTCATAGTTTAGTATGTCGTCCAAAATGTGACAAAAACTTCATAGTTTAGTATGTCGTCCAAAATATGACAAAAATGTCATAGTTTAGTATGTCGTCCAAAATGTGACAAAAATGTCATAGTTTAGTATGTCGTCCAAAGTATGACGAAGATGTCATAGTTTAGTATGTCATCCAACATATGACAAAAATGTTGTAGTTTAGCATGCCCAGATTGCTCAGCAGGTTAGGCGAATGACTAATAAACAGAACTAGGCAGTGATGCAGGTTCTATTCCATCCTGTGGCATCTTGTTGTCCAAAACGTGACAACAAAGTCATAGCTTAATATGTCATCCAAAATGTGATAAAAACGTCGTAGTTTAGTATGTCGTCCAAAATGTGGAAAAAAAGTCATAGTTCAGTATATTGTCCAAAGTATGACAAAAACTTCAAAGTTTAGCATATCGTCCAACATGTCACAAAAATGTCATAGTTTAGCATGTTATCCGAATTGTGAGAAAAATGTCATAGTTTAGTATGTCATCCAAAATGTGGAAAAAACATCATAGATTAGTATGTCATTCAAAATGTTGAAAAAAAGTCTTAATTTAGTATGTCGTCTGAAATGTGATAAAAATGTAATAGTTTAGCATGTCGTCACACATGTCCCAAAAATGTCATAGTTTAGTATGTGGTCCAATATATCACAAAGACATCATAATTGAGCATTTCGTCCAAATTGTATGAAAATAAAGTCATCATGTAGTGGGTCGTCCAACAACTGGCAACTAAGTGCCCAGGTAGCTCAGCAGGTTGGGACAGTAACTAAAGAACGGAACTGTACAGCGACGCAGGTTCGATTCCATCCTGTGGACTTTTGTTGTCCAAAACGTGACAACAACATCATAGATTACTGTGTCTTCCAAAATGTGTCAAAAATGTCATAGTTTAGTATGTCGTCCAAAATATCACAAAAACGTCATAGATTAGTATGTCGTTCAACTTGTGACAAAAATGTCTTAGTTTAGTATGTTGTCCAAAATATGACAAAAATGTCATAGAATAGTATGTCGTCCAAAATGTCACAAAAATGTCATAGTATAGTATGTCGTCCAAAGTATGACGAAAATGTCATACTTTAGTATGTCGTCCAAAGTATGACGAAAATGTCATACTTTAGTATGTCGTCCAAAATATGACAAAAATTTCATAGTATAGTATGTCGTCCAAAATGTCACAAAAATGTCATAGTTTAGTATGTCGTCCAAAATATGACAAAAATGTCATAGTTTAGTATGTCGTCCAAAATGTGACAAAAATGTCATAGTTTAGTATGTCATCCAACATATGACAAAAATGTTGTAGTTTAGCATGCCCAGATTGCTCAGCAGGTTAGGCGAATGACTAATAAACAGAACTAGGCAGTGATGCAGGTTCCATTCCATCCTGTGGCATCTTGTTGTCCAAAACGTGACAACAAAGTCATAGCTTAATATGTCATCCAAAATGTGATAAAAACGTCATAGTTTAGTATGTTGTCCAAAATGTGGAAAAAAAGTCATAGTTCAGTATATTGTCCAAAGTATGACAAAAACTTCGAAGTTTAGCATATTGTCCAACATGTCACAAAAATGTCATAGTTTAGCATGTTATCCGAATTGTGAGAAAAATGTCATAGTTTAGTATGTCATCCAAAATGTGGAAAAAACATCATAGTTTAGTATGTCATTCAAAATGTTGAAAAAAAGTCTTAATTTAGTATGTCGTCTGAAATGTGATAAAAATGTAATAGTTTAGCATGTCGTCACACATGTCCCAAAAATGTCATAGTTTAGTATGTGGTCCAATATATCACATAGACATCATAATTGAGCATTTCGTCCAAATTGTATGAAAATAAAGTCATCATGTAGTGGGTCGTCCAACAACTGGCAACTAAGTGCCCAGGTAGCTCAGCAGGTTGGGACAGTAACTAAAGAACGGAACTGTACAGCGACGCAGGTTCGATTCCATCCTGTGGACTTTTGTTGTCCAAAACGTGACAACAACATCATAGATTACTGTGTCTTCCAAAATGTGTCAAAAATGTCATAGTTTAGTATGTCGTCCAAAATATCACAAAAACGTCATAGATTAGTATGTCGTTCAACTTGTGACAAAAATGTCTTAGTTTAGTATGTTGTCCAAAATATGACAAAAATGTCATAGTATAGTATGTCATCCAAAGTATGACGAAAATGTCATACTTTAGTATGTCGTCCAAAGTATGACGAAAATGTCATACTTTAGTATGTCGTCCAAAATATGACAAAAATTTCATAGTATAGTATGTCGTCCAAAATGTCACAAAAATGTCATAGTTTAGTATGTCGTCCAAAATATGACAAAAATGTCATAGTATAGTATGTTGTCCAAAATATGACAAAAATGTCATAGTTTAGTATGTCGTCCAACATATGACAAAAATGTCATAGTTTAGCATGCCCAGATTGCTCAGCAGGATAGGCGAATGACTAATAAACAGAACTAGGCAGCGACGCAGGTTCCATTCCATCCTGTGGCATCTTGTTGTCCAAAACGTGACAACAAAGTCATAGCTTAATATGTCATCCAAAATGTGATAAAAATGTCATAGTTTAGTATGTCGTCCAAAATGTGAAAAAAAGTCATAGTTCAGTATATTGTCCAAAGTATGACAAAAACTTCATAGTTTAGCATATCGTCCAACATGTCACAAAAATGTCATAGTTTAGCATGTTGTCCGAATTGTGAGAAAAATGTCATAGTTTAGTATGTCATCCAAAATGTGGAAAAAAACATCATAGTTTAGTATGTCATTCAAAATGTGGAAAAAAAGTCTTAATTTAGTATGTCGTCTGAAATGTGATAAAAATGTCATAGTTTAGCATGTCGTCACACATGTCCCAAAAATGTCATAGTTTAGTATGTGGTCCAATATATCACACAGACATCATAATTGAGCATTTCGTCCAAATAGTATGAAAATAAAGTCATCATGTAGTGGGTCGTCCAACAACTGGCAAGGAAGTGCCCAGGTAGCTCAGCAGGTTGGGACAGTAACTAAAGAACGGAACTGTACAGCGACGCAGGTTCGATTCTATCCTGTGGACTTTTGTTGTCCAAAACGTGACAACAACATCATTGATTACTGTGTCTTCCAAAATGTGTCAAAAATGTCATAGTTTAGTATGTCGTCCAAAATATCACAAAAACGTCATAGATTAGTATGCCGTTCAACTTGTGACAAAAATGTCTTAGTTTAGTATGTCGTCCAAAGTATGACGAAAATGTCATAGTATAGTATGTCGTCCAAAATGTCACAAAAATGTCATAGTTTAGTATGTCGTCCAAAATATGACAAAAATGTCATAGTTTAGTATGTCGTCCAAAATTTCCCCAAAAACTTCATAGTTTTGTATGTTGTCCAAAATGTCACAAAAACGTCATAGTTTAGTGTGTCGTCCAAAATGTGATAAAAATGTCATAGATTAGCATGTCATTTAACTTGTGACAAAAATGTCATAGTTTAGTATGTCCTCCAAAATGTAACAAAAAGTTCATGCTTACTCCGCCAAGGAGGTTATGTGACACCCAGCGTTTGTGTGTCCGTATGTCTGTCTGTCTGTCTGTTAGCAAAATAACTCAAAAATGCCTGGGCAGATTCACATGAAATTTTGAGGGGATTTAATTTTGGTGGCAATCCGTAAAGGATGGATTCTGGATCACTTTGAATTTTTTAGTATGTTTAAGTATGTGATCCAAAATATGACAAAAAAACATCATAGGTTAGTATGTCGTCCAACAACTTGCAGCAAGCTGTCCAGATAACTCAACTGGTTAAGAAAGTGATTTGTAAACAGAACTGTGTCAGAGAGGCAGGTTTGATTCCAGCTCTTGATCCTTTACTGCATGGGTTTCCTGTTTTCCTCTCTATCCTTGGCGGAGGTCTGCACTCTCTGAGTGCTTTTCTAGTTTAGTATGTTGTCCAAAATGTGGAAAAAACCGTCTTAGTTTAGTATGTCATCCAAAATGTGATAAAAATGTCATGGTTTAGCATGTCGTCACACATGTCACGAAAATGTCATAGTTTAGTATGTGGTCCAATATATCACAAAGACGTCATAATTGAACATTTCGTCCAAATTGTATGAAAATAAAGTCATCATGTAGTGGGTTGTCCAACAACCAGCAAGGAAGTGCCCAGGGAGCTCAGCAGGTTGGGACGAAAACTAAAGAACAGAATTGTACAGCGACACAGGTTTGATTCCACCCTGTGGAATTTTGTTGTCCAAAACGTGACAACAATGTCATAGATTACTATGTCATCCAAAATGTGTCAAAAATGTCATAGTTTAGTATTTCATCCAAAATGTGACAAAAATGTCATAGTTTAGTATGTCGTCCAAAATATGACAAAAATGTCATAGTTTAGTATGTCGTCCAAAATATCACAAAAACGTCATATATTAGTACGTTGTCCAAAATGTCACAAAAACGTCATAGATAACTGTGTCATCCAAAATGTGTCAAAATTGTCTTAGTTTAGTATGTCGTCCAAAATATCACAAAAACGTCATAGATTAGTATGTTGTTCAACTTGTGACAAAAATGTCATAATTTCGTATGTCATCCGAAATGTCACAAAAACATCATAGTTTAGAATGTCATTCAAAATATGACAAAAATGTCTTAGTTTAGTATGTCGTCACAAATATGACAAAAATGTCATAGCTTAATATGTCGTCCAAAATGTCACAAAAACTTCATAGTTTAGTATGTCGTCCAAAATGTGGACAAAAACGTCTTAGTTTAGTATGTCATCCAAAATGTGATAAAAATGTTATACTGTAGCATGTCGTCACACATGTCACAAAAATGTCATAGTTTAGTATGGGGTCCAATATATCACAAAGACGTCATAATTGAGTATTTCGTCCAAATTGTATGAAAATAAAGTCATCATGTAGTGGGTCGTCCAACAACTGGCAACTAAGTGCCCAGGTAGCTCAGCAGGTTGGGACAGTAACTAAAGAACGGAACTGTACAGCGACGCAGGTTCGATTCCATCCTGTGGACTTTTGTTGTCCAAAACGTGACAACAACATCATAGATTACTGTGTCTTCCAAAATGTGTCAAAAATGTCATAGTTTAGTATGTCGTCCAAAATATCACAAAAACGTCATAGATTAGTATGTCGTTCAACTTGTGACAAAAATGTCTTAGTTTAGTATGTTGTCCAAAATATGACAAAAATGTCATAGAATAGTATGTCGTCCAAAATGTCACAAAAATGTCATAGTATAGTATGTCGTCCAAAGTATGACGAAAATGTCATACTTTAGTATGTCGTCCAAAGTATGACGAAAATGTCATACTTTAGTATGTCGTCCAAAATATGACAAAAATTTCATAGTATAGTATGTCGTCCAAAATGTCACAAAAATGTCATAGTTTAGTATGTCGTCCAAAATATGACAAAAATGTCATAGTTTAGTATGTCGTCCAAAATGTGACAAAAATGTCATAGTTTAGTATGTCATCCAACATATGACAAAAATGTTGTAGTTTAGCATGCCCAGATTGCTCAGCAGGTTAGGCGAATGACTAATAAACAGAACTAGGCAGTGATGCAGGTTCCATTCCATCCTGTGGCATCTTGTTGTCCAAAACGTGACAACAAAGTCATAGCTTAATATGTCATCCAAAATGTGATAAAAACGTCATAGTTTAGTATGTTGTCCAAAATGTGGAAAAAAAGTCATAGTTCAGTATATTGTCCAAAGTATGACAAAAACTTCGAAGTTTAGCATATTGTCCAACATGTCACAAAAATGTCATAGTTTAGCATGTTATCCGAATTGTGAGAAAAATGTCATAGTTTAGTATGTCATCCAAAATGTGGAAAAAACATCATAGTTTAGTATGTCATTCAAAATGTTGAAAAAAAGTCTTAATTTAGTATGTCGTCTGAAATGTGATAAAAATGTAATAGTTTAGCATGTCGTCACACATGTCCCAAAAATGTCATAGTTTAGTATGTGGTCCAATATATCACATAGACATCATAATTGAGCATTTCGTCCAAATTGTATGAAAATAAAGTCATCATGTAGTGGGTCGTCCAACAACTGGCAACTAAGTGCCCAGGTAGCTCAGCAGGTTGGGACAGTAACTAAAGAACGGAACTGTACAGCGACGCAGGTTCGATTCCATCCTGTGGACTTTTGTTGTCCAAAACGTGACAACAACATCATAGATTACTGTGTCTTCCAAAATGTGTCAAAAATGTCATAGTTTAGTATGTCGTCCAAAATATCACAAAAACGTCATAGATTAGTATGTCGTTCAACTTGTGACAAAAATGTCTTAGTTTAGTATGTTGTCCAAAATATGACAAAAATGTCATAGTATAGTATGTCATCCAAAGTATGACGAAAATGTCATACTTTAGTATGTCGTCCAAAGTATGACGAAAATGTCATACTTTAGTATGTCGTCCAAAATATGACAAAAATTTCATAGTATAGTATGTCGTCCAAAATGTCACAAAAATGTCATAGTTTAGTATGTCGTCCAAAATATGACAAAAATGTCATAGTATAGTATGTTGTCCAAAATATGACAAAAATGTCATAGTTTAGTATGTCGTCCAACATATGACAAAAATGTCATAGTTTAGCATGCCCAGATTGCTCAGCAGGATAGGCGAATGACTAATAAACAGAACTAGGCAGCGACGCAGGTTCCATTCCATCCTGTGGCATCTTGTTGTCCAAAACGTGACAACAAAGTCATAGCTTAATATGTCATCCAAAATGTGATAAAAATGTCATAGTTTAGTATGTCGTCCAAAATGTGAAAAAAAGTCATAGTTCAGTATATTGTCCAAAGTATGACAAAAACTTCATAGTTTAGCATATCGTCCAACATGTCACAAAAATGTCATAGTTTAGCATGTTGTCCGAATTGTGAGAAAAATGTCATAGTTTAGTATGTCATCCAAAATGTGGAAAAAAACATCATAGTTTAGTATGTCATTCAAAATGTGGAAAAAAAGTCTTAATTTAGTATGTCGTCTGAAATGTGATAAAAATGTCATAGTTTAGCATGTCGTCACACATGTCCCAAAAATGTCATAGTTTAGTATGTGGTCCAATATATCACACAGACATCATAATTGAGCATTTCGTCCAAATAGTATGAAAATAAAGTCATCATGTAGTGGGTCGTCCAACAACTGGCAAGGAAGTGCCCAGGTAGCTCAGCAGGTTGGGACAGTAACTAAAGAACGGAACTGTACAGCGACGCAGGTTCGATTCTATCCTGTGGACTTTTGTTGTCCAAAACGTGACAACAACATCATTGATTACTGTGTCTTCCAAAATGTGTCAAAAATGTCATAGTTTAGTATGTCGTCCAAAATATCACAAAAACGTCATAGATTAGTATGCCGTTCAACTTGTGACAAAAATGTCTTAGTTTAGTATGTCGTCCAAAGTATGACGAAAATGTCATAGTATAGTATGTCGTCCAAAATGTCACAAAAATGTCATAGTTTAGTATGTCGTCCAAAATATGACAAAAATGTCATAGTTTAGTATGTCGTCCAAAATTTCCCCAAAAACTTCATAGTTTTGTATGTTGTCCAAAATGTCACAAAAACGTCATAGTTTAGTGTGTCGTCCAAAATGTGATAAAAATGTCATAGATTAGCATGTCATTTAACTTGTGACAAAAATGTCATAGTTTAGTATGTCCTCCAAAATGTAACAAAAAGTTCATGCTTACTCCGCCAAGGAGGTTATGTGACACCCAGCGTTTGTGTGTCCGTATGTCTGTCTGTCTGTCTGTTAGCAAAATAACTCAAAAATGCCTGGGCAGATTCACATGAAATTTTGAGGGGATTTAATTTTGGTGGCAATCCGTAAAGGATGGATTCTGGATCACTTTGAATTTTTTAGTATGTTTAAGTATGTGATCCAAAATATGACAAAAAAACATCATAGGTTAGTATGTCGTCCAACAACTTGCAGCAAGCTGTCCAGATAACTCAACTGGTTAAGAAAGTGATTTGTAAACAGAACTGTGTCAGAGAGGCAGGTTTGATTCCAGCTCTTGATCCTTTACTGCATGGGTTTCCTGTTTTCCTCTCTATCCTTGGCGGAGGTCTGCACTCTCTGAGTGCTTTTCTAGTTTAGTATGTTGTCCAAAATGTGGAAAAAACCGTCTTAGTTTAGTATGTCATCCAAAATGTGATAAAAATGTCATGGTTTAGCATGTCGTCACACATGTCACGAAAATGTCATAGTTTAGTATGTGGTCCAATATATCACAAAGACGTCATAATTGAACATTTCGTCCAAATTGTATGAAAATAAAGTCATCATGTAGTGGGTTGTCCAACAACCAGCAAGGAAGTGCCCAGGGAGCTCAGCAGGTTGGGACGAAAACTAAAGAACAGAATTGTACAGCGACACAGGTTTGATTCCACCCTGTGGAATTTTGTTGTCCAAAACGTGACAACAATGTCATAGATTACTATGTCATCCAAAATGTGTCAAAAATGTCATAGTTTAGTATTTCATCCAAAATGTGACAAAAATGTCATAGTTTAGTATGTCGTCCAAAATATGACAAAAATGTCATAGTTTAGTATGTCGTCCAAAATATCACAAAAACGTCATATATTAGTACGTTGTCCAAAATGTCACAAAAACGTCATAGATAACTGTGTCATCCAAAATGTGTCAAAATTGTCTTAGTTTAGTATGTCGTCCAAAATATCACAAAAACGTCATAGATTAGTATGTTGTTCAACTTGTGACAAAAATGTCATAATTTCGTATGTCATCCGAAATGTCACAAAAACATCATAGTTTAGAATGTCATTCAAAATATGACAAAAATGTCTTAGTTTAGTATGTCGTCACAAATATGACAAAAATGTCATAGCTTAATATGTCGTCCAAAATGTCACAAAAACTTCATAGTTTAGTATGTCGTCCAAAATGTGGACAAAAACGTCTTAGTTTAGTATGTCATCCAAAATGTGATAAAAATGTTATACTGTAGCATGTCGTCACACATGTCACAAAAATGTCATAGTTTAGTATGGGGTCCAATATATCACAAAGACGTCATAATTGAGTATTTCGTCCAAATTGTATGAAAATAAAGTCATCATGTAGTGGGTCGTCCAAAAGCTGGCAAGGAAGTGCCCAGGTATCTCAGCAAGTTGGGACAATGACTAAAAAACAGAACTGTACAGTGACACAGGTTTGATTCCATCCTGTAGAATTTTGTTGTCCAAAATGTGACCACAACATCATAGATTACTGTGTCTTCCAAAATGTGTCAAAAATGTCATAGTTTAGTATGTTGTCCAAAATATGACAAAAATGTCAGAATTTCATATGTCATCCGAAATGTCACAAAAACGTCATAGTTTAGTATGTCACTCAAAATATGACAAAAACGTCATAGTTTAGTATGTCGTCCAAAATGAGACAAAAACATCATAGTTTAGTATGTCGTCCAAAATGAGAAAAAAATGTCATAGTTTAGTATGTCGTCCAAAATGTGGAAAAAACTGTCATAGTTTAGTATGTTGTCCAAAATGTGGGAAAAAACGTCATAGTTTAGTATGTCATCCAAAATGTGACAAAAATGTCATAGTTTAGTATGTCGTCCAAAATATGACAAAAATGTCATAGTATAGTATGTCGTCCAAAGTATGACGAAAATGTCATAGTTTAGTATGTCGTCCAAAATATGACAAAAATGTCTTAGTTTAGTATTTCGTCCAAAATGTGACAAAAATGTCATAGTATAGTATGTCGTCCAAAGTATGACGAAAATGTCATAGTATAGTATGTCGTCCAAAGTATGACGAAAATGTCATAGTTTAGTATGTCGTCCAAAATATGACAAAAATATCAGTTTAGTATGTCATCCAAAATGTGACAAAAATGTCATAGTATAGTATGCCGTCCAAAGTATGACGAAAATGTCATAGTTTAGTATGTCGTCCAAAATATGACAAAAATGTCAGTATAGTATGTCGTCCAAAATATGACAAAAATGTCATAGTTTAGTATGTCATCCAAAATGTGACAAAAATGTCATAGTATAGTATGTCGTCCAAAGTATGACGAAAATGTCATAGTTTAGTATGTCGTCCAAAATATGACAAAAATGTCAGTATAGTATGTCGTCCAAAATATGACAAAAATGTCATAGTTTAGTATGTCGTCCAAAATATGACAAAAATGTCATAGTATAGTATGTGGTCCAAAATGTGACAAAAATGTCATAGTATAGTATGTCGTCCAAAGGATGACGAAAATGTCATAGTTTAGTATGTCGTCCAAAATATGACAAAAATGTCTTAGTTTAGTATTTCGTCCAAAATGTGACAAATATGTCATAGTATAGTATGTCGTCCAAAGTATGACGAAAATGTCATCGTATAGTATGTCGTCCAAAGTATGACGAAAATGTCATAGTTTAGTATGTCGTCCAAAATATGACAAAAATATCAGTTTAGTATGTCATCCAAAATGTGACAAAAATGTCTTAGTTTAGTATGTTGTCCAAAATGTGACAAAAATGTCATAGTTTAGTATGTCGTCCAAAATGTCACAAAAATGTCATAGTATAGTATGTCGTCCAAAATGTCACAAAAATGTCATAGTTTAGTATGTCGTCCAAAATATGACAAAAATGTCATAGTTTAGTATGTCGTCCAACATATGACAAAAATGTTGTAGTTTAGCATGCCCAGATTGCTCAGCAGGTTAGGCGAATGACTAATAAACAGAACTAGGCAGTGATGCAGATTCCATTCCATCCTGTGGCATCTTGTTGTCCAAAACGTGACAACAAAGTCATAGCTTAATATGTCATCCAAAATGTGATAAAAATGTCATAGTTTAGTATGTCGTCCAAAATGTGGAAAAAAAGTCATAGTTCAGTATATTGTCCAAAGTATGACAAAAACTTCATAGTTTAGCATATCGTCCAACATGTCACAAAAATGTCATAGTTTAGCATGTTGTCCGAATTGTGAGAAAAATGTCATAGTTTAGTATGTCATCCAAAATGTGGAAAAAACATCATAGTTTAGTATGTCATTCAAAATGTTGAAAAAAAGTCTTAATTTAGTATGTCATCCAAAATGTGACAAAAATGTCATAGTATAGTATGCCGTCCAAAGTATGACGAAAATGTCATAGTTTAGTATGTCGTCCAAAATATGACAAAAATGTCAGTATAGTATGTCGTCCAAAATATGACAAAAATGTCATAGTTTAGTATGTCATCCAAAATGTGACAAAAATGTCATAGTATAGTATGTCGTCCAAAGTATGACGAAAATGTCATAGTTTAGTATGTCGTCCAAAATATGACAAAAATGTCAGTATAGTATGTCGTCCAAAATATGACAAAAATGTCATAGTTTAGTATGTCGTCCAAAATATGACAAAAATGTCATAGTATAGTATGTGGTCCAAAATGTGACAAAAATGTCATAGTATAGTATGTCGTCCAAAGGATGACGAAAATGTCATAGTTTAGTATGTCGTCCAAAATATGACAAAAATGTCAGTATAGTATGTCGTCCAAAATATGACAAAAATGTCATAGTTTAGTATGTCATCCAAAATGTGACAAAAATGTCATAGTATAGTATGTCGTCCAAAGTATGACGAAAATGTCATAGTTTAGTATGTCGTCCAAAATATGACAAAAATGTCAGTATAGTATGTCGTCCAAAATATGACAAAAATGTCATAGTTTAGTATGTCGTCCAAAATATGACAAAAATGTCATAGTATAGTATGTCGTCCAAAATGTGAAAAAAATGTCATAGTTTAGTATGTTGTCCAAAATGTCACAAAAACTTCATAGTTTAGTATGTCGTCCAAAATGTGACGAAAATGTCATAGTTTAGTATGTCGTCCAAAATATGACAAAAATGTCATAGTTTAGTATGTCGTCCAAAATGTGGAAAAAACTGTCATAGTTTAGTATGTTGTCCAAAATGTGGGAAAAACGTCATAGTTTAGTATGTTGTCCAAAATGTGACAAAAATGTCATAGTTTAGTATGTCGTCCAAAATGAGACAAAAACATCATAGTTTAGTATGTCGTCCAAAATGAGAAAAAAATGTCATAGTTTAGTATGTCGTCCAAAATGTGGAAAAAACTGTCATAGTTTAGTATGTCGTCCAAAATGTGGAAAAAACTGTCATAGTTTAGTATGTTGTCCAAAATGTGGGAAAAAACGTCATAGTTTAGTATGTCATCCAAAATGTGACAAAAATGTCATAGTTTAGTATGTCGTCCAAAATATGACAAAAATGTCATAGTATAGTATGTCGTCCAAAGTATGACGAAAATGTCATAGTTTAGTATGTCGTCCAAAATATGACAAAAATGTCTTAGTTTAGTATTTCGTCCAAAATGTGACAAAAATGTCATAGTATAGTATGTCGTCCAAAGTATGACGAAAATGTCATAGTATAGTATGTCGTCCAAAGTATGACGAAAATGTCATAGTTTAGTATGTCGTCCAAAATATGACAAAAATATCAGTTTAGTATGTCATCCAAAATGTGACAAAAATGTCTTAGTTTAGTATGTTGTCCAAAATGTGACAAAAATGTCATAGTTTAGTATGTCGTCCAAAATGTCACAAAAATGTCATAGTATAGTATGTCGTCCAAAATGTCACAAAAATGTCATAGTTTAGTATGTCGTCCAAAATATGACAAAAATGTCATAGTTTAGTATGTCGTCCAACATATGACAAAAATGTTGTAGTTTAGCATGCCCAGATTGCTCAGCAGGTTAGGCGAATGACTAATAAACAGAACTAGGCAGTGATGCAGGTTCCATTCCATCCTGTGGCATCTTGTTGTCCAAAACGTGACAACAAAGTCATAGCTTAATATGTCATCCAAAATGTGATAAAAATGTCATAGTTTAGTATGTCGTCCAAAATGTGGAAAAAAAGTCATAGTTCAGTATATTGTCCAAAGTATGACAAAAACTTCATAGTTTAGCATATCGTCCAACATGTCACAAAAATGTCATAGTTTAGCATGTTGTCCGAATTGTGAGAAAAATGTCATAGTTTAGTATGTCATCCAAAATGTGGAAAAACATCATAGTTTAGTATGTCATTCAAAATGTTGAAAAAAAGTCTTAATTTAGTATGTCGTCTGAAATGTGATAAAAATGTCATAGTTTAGCATGTCGTCACACATGTCCCAAAAATGTCATAGTTTAGTATGTGGTCCAATATATCACACAGACATCATAATTGAGCATTTCGTCCAAATAGTATGAAAATAAAGTCATCATGTAGTGGGTCGTCCAACAACTGGCAAGGAAGTGCCCAGGTAGCTCAGCAGGTTGGGACAGTAACTAAAGAACAGAACTGTACAGCAACGCAGGTTCGATTCCATCCTGTGGACTTTTGTTGTCCAAAACGTGACAACAACATCATAGATTACTGTGTCTTCCAAAATGTGTCAAAAAATGTCATAGTTTAGTATGTCGTCCAAAATATCACAAAAACGTCATAGATTAGTATGTCGTTCAACTTGTGACAAAAATGTCTTAGTTTAGTATGTTGTCCAAAATATGACAAAAATGTCATAGTATAGTATGTCGTCAAAAATGTCATAGTATAGTATGTCGTCCAAAGTATGACGAAAATGTCATACTTTAGTATGTCGTCCAAAGTATGACGAAAATGTCATACTTTAGTATGTCGTCCAAAATATGACAAAAATGTCATAGTATAGTATGTCGTCCAAAATGTCACAAAAATGTCATAGTTTAGTATGTCGTCCAAAATATGACAAAAATGTCATAGTATAGTATGTCGTCCAAAATATGACAAAAATGTCATAGTATAGTATGTCGTCCAAAGTATGACGAAAATGTCATAGTTTCGTATGTTGTCCAAAATATGACAAAAATGTCATAGTTTAGTATGTCGTCCAACATATGACAAAAATGTCATAGTTTAGCATGCCCAGATTGCTCAGCAGGTTAGGCGAATGACTAATAAACAGAACTAGGCAGCGGCGCAGGTTCCATTCCATCCTGTGGCATTTTGTTGTCCAAAACGTGACAACAAAGTCATAGCTTAATATGTCATCCAAAATGTGATAAAAATGTCATAGTTTAGTATGTCGTCCAAAATGTGAAAAAAAGTCATAGTTCAGTATATTGTCCAAAGTATGACAAAAACTTCATAGTTTAGCATATCGTCCAACATGTCACAAAAATGTCATAGTTTAGCATGTTGTCCGAATTGTGAGAAAAATGTCATAGTTTAGTATGTCATCCAAAATGTGGAAAAAAACATCATAGTTTAGTATGTCATTCAAAATGTGGAAAAAAAGTCTTAATTTAGTATGTCGTCTGAAATGTGATAAAAATGTCATAGTTTAGCATGTCGTCACACATGTCCCAAAAATGTCATAGTTTAGTATGTGGTCCAATATATCACACAGACATCATAATTGAGCATTTCGTCCAAATTGTATGAAAATAAAGTCATCATGTAGTGGGTCGTCCAACAACTGGCAAGGAAGTGCCCAGGTAGCTCAACAGGTTGGGACAGTAACTAAAGAACGGAACTGTACAGCGACGCAGGTTCGATTCCATCCTGTGGACTTTCGTTGTCCAAAACGTGACAACAACATCATTGATTACTGTGTCTTCCAAAATGTGTCAAAAATGTCATAGTTTAGTATGTCGTCCAAAATATCACAAAAACGTCATAGATTAGTATGTTGTTCAACTTGTGACAAAAATGTCTTAGTTTAGTATGTTGTCCAAAATATGACAAAAATGTCATAGTATAGTATGTCGTCAAAAATGTCATAGTATAGTATGTCGTCCAAAGTATGACGAAAATGTCATACTTTAGTATGTCGTCCAAAGTATGACGAAAATGTCATACTTTAGTATGTCGTCCAAAATATGACAAAAATGTCATAGTATAGTATGTCGTCCAAAATGTCACAAAAATGTCATAGTTTAGTATGTCGTCCAAAATATGACAAAAATGTCATAGTATAGTATGTCGTCCAAAATATGACAAAAATGTCATAGTATAGTATGTCGTCCAAAGTATGACGAAAATGTCATAGTTTCGTATGTTGTCCAAAATATGACAAAAATGTCATAGTTTAGTATGTCGTCCAACATATGACAAAAATGTCATAGTTTAGCATGCCCAGATTGCTCAGCAGGTTAGGCGAATGACTAATAAACAGAACTAGGCAGCGGCGCAGGTTCCATTCCATCCTGTGGCATTTTGTTGTCCAAAACGTGACAACAAAGTCATAGCTTAATATGTCATCCAAAATGTGATAAAAATGTCATAGTTTAGTATGTCGTCCAAAATGTGAAAAAAAGTCATAGTTCAGTATATTGTCCAAAGTATGACAAAAACTTCATAGTTTAGCATATCGTCCAACATGTCACAAAAATGTCATAGTTTAGCATGTTGTCCGAATTGTGAGAAAAATGTCATAGTTTAGTATGTCATCCAAAATGTGGAAAAAAACATCATAGTTTAGTATGTCATTCAAAATGTGGAAAAAAGTCTTAATTTAGTATGTCGTCTGAAATGTGATAAAAATGTCATAGTTTAGCATGTCGTCACACATGTCCCAAAAATGTCATAGTTTAGTATGTGGTCCAATATATCACACAGACATCATAATTGAGCATTTCGTCCAAATTGTATGAAAATAAAGTCATCATGTAGTGGGTCGTCCAACAACTGGCAAGGAAGTGCCCAGGTAGCTCAACAGGTTGGGACAGTAACTAAAGAACGGAACTGTACAGCGACGCAGGTTCGATTCCATCCTGTGGACTTTCGTTGTCCAAAACGTGACAACAACATCATTGATTACTGTGTCTTCCAAAATGTGTCAAAAATGTCATAGTTTAGTATGTCGTCCAAAATATCACAAAAACGTCATAGATTAGTATGTTGTTCAACTTGTGACAAAAATGTCTTAGTTTAGTATGTTGTCCAAAATATGACAAAAATGTCATAGTATAGTATGTCGTCAAAAATGTCATAGTATAGTATGACGAAAATGTCATACTTTAGTATGTCGTCCAAAGTATGACGAAAATGTCATACTTTAGTATGTCGTCCAAAATATGACAAAAATGTCATAGTATAGTATGTCGTCCAAAATATGACAAAAATGTCATAGTATAGTATGTCGTCCAAAGTATGACGAAAATGTCATAGTTTAGTATGTTGTCCAAAATATGACAAAAATGTCATAGTTTAGTATGTCGTCCAACATATGACAAAAATGTCATCGTTTAGCCTGCCCAGATTGCTCAGCAGGTTAGGTGAATGACCAATAAACAGAACTCGGCAGCGACGCAGGTTCCATTCCATCCTGTGGCATTTTGTTGTCCAAAACGTGACAACAAAGTCATAGCTTAATATGTCATCCAAAATGTGATAAAAATGTCATAGTTTAGTATGTCGTCCAAAATGTGAAAAAAAGTCATAGTTCAGTATATTGTCCAAAGTATGACAAAAACTTCATAGTTTAGCATATCGTCCAACATGTCACAAAAATGTCATAGTTTAGCATGTTGTCCGAATTGTGAGAAAAATGTCATAGTTTAGCTCTTCGTCCAACATGTCACAAAAACGTCATAGTTTCGTGTGTTGTCCAACATCTGACAACAACGTCATAGTTTAGCATGACGTCCAAAATGTGACAAAAATGTCGTTGTTTAGTATGTTAAAAAAATGTGACATAAACATCATAGTTTATTATGTCCTCCAAAATGTGAAAAAAATGTCATAGTTTAGTATGTCATCGAAAATGTGAGTTAACAGTTATTTTACAGAAGAAAAACAAAGCCTTGACAAAAGTGATGGACTGATCAGCAGACCTTTATAAGAGGGATTTACACACATTTTGGTATAAATACATGCCTGTGCTCAGGACAAGGTCATTTTTTTTATTAAAGATTTCATCCATTGGAAATGATACATCAACTGAGCAGCCTTGGCAGAGTACTGTGCTTTCTGAGTGCTTTTCTTGTTCTTTATTGACATTACTCTGTAGAATTTGTGTTCTCTTTGCTACATTTTTTGTGAATGACAGTGATCATTTTAACTATATATTTAAATGGGAATTTTTACAGATGGGCTGCACAGTGGAGTAGTGGTTAGCACTTTCACCTTGCAGCAAGAAGATTCCTGGGGTGGGCCTGGGATCTTTCTGCATGGAGTTTACATGTTCTCCCTGTGCATGCGTGGGTTTTCTCCGGGCACTCCAGCTTCCTCCCACAGCCCAAAAATATGCTGAGGTTAATTGGTTACTCTAAATTGCCTGTAGGTATGAATGTGAGTGTGCTTGTCTGTCCGTATATGTAGCCCTGTGACAGACTGGCAACCTGTCCAGGGTGTCCCCTGCCTTCGCCCGAGTGAGCTGGCATAGGCTCCAGCACATCTGCCACCCTAGTGAGGATAAAGCGGTGTATAGAGAATGGATGGATTTTTACAGATGTTTTTTATTGTATTGTTCTTTGGATATATGTTTAACACCACTTGGCTTAAGTCAAAAACTGATTGTGGTCATGGCCAAGTAATGCAGCTGTGGATGCTACTAGTAGAGCATGACCACAACAGGTGTTAGATTAAAGTTTTAGCTGCATGTTATGGACCCACATACTTCCCACTTCGTCTTACACCGAACAAATCATGTAATTAATCAGAAACAATATTTTTAGCCACATGTTATTACCAGATCTATTGTGATTTGTTCATTATTTTTCAGAAATTACCGAATGTTATCCACATTTATTGAGACTTTAAGTAAGTTGTTAGAAATATTATTGGAGATTTTTAATAGTTGTCAGTGTAAGGATACAGGCTTGATTGTGGTTGGATCTATAATGATATCTCATTACTATGAGTTTCAGGTCCTCCTGATTCCCAGACCTCCTCGGTCTCTTGTTGTGACATTGTGTGCAGTCGGGGGAGATTTGTATATGTGTGCGAGTGTGTGTGTGAGTGTGTACTTGTATATGCGTGAAGGGGGTCTGCTGGAGAAAAGAGATCTGAACAAAGAAAGGGGGCAGTATAATTGGCTTCAGCACTGCTAGACGACACAATGACACGGCATTGATAGTGGAATGAGTTCCCGGGAGCAGTGGACCAATGGAAGAGCAGGAGGCTGTTTTTCACAGCATCTGATTGGCTGGAGGAGACAGGCTGTCGGTCTCTAGGTAGCAAAGTGAACCTTGGAGCATATCTGCCACCCCTCTGCCTCCTGGAGGAGGGATGGAGGGAGGTGGTGTTAGATATGGAAGAGGAGATGTGACCTCAGCTGTGAAGAGGAAAACAATGAATTTACATACACAGAGCATATTATCTTTTAGTTTCCGTATCATCCTCCCTCTGCTAGTTCCACATTCCTCCTTGCTGAAACTATGTCTTTTCCTGTGACCCAGAAGTCTCTCTCTCTCTCTCTCTCTCTGTGTGTGTGTGTTTGAATTTCTTTGGCTGCTATTAGCATCACCATGCCAGGGCTCTGAAATAAATGTGTTTCATTTGTCCTTAACTTGGCTGTACACTCTACAGCTCCTCTGTCTTTCTCTCAGTCTCCATTTCTGAGAACTGTGTTGTTTAGATTGGCAATTTTTCAACTTTCCTGCTGCTTCAGGAGAGAAATCCACACGGCTATGGCATTTAAAGTCCAGGAAAATAGGGTCTGAGTGACTGCTGATGAAGGCAAAAAAAAAAGAGGGGCCTTGACTGATGTTTTTTGAACATTGGTGTGTGGATAAATGTGCAGAGAACATATATTTGAATATTGGCTGTGTGTGTCTATGCTTATTTGCATCATTTTGAATTTGACCACAAGTGAGTGTTGCATAAACTCACACCCCTGCAATGTTAGTGTGGAAGTGAGTGTCTGCCTGTTTCATTCAGTCCCCCTGCATCGGTCATCATATCTTAATGATATCCCTGTGATCAAATTACTCGGCTGCTTGTTTAACACACTCCATGTGACACACAATTAGCAGACAATTAACATGGGCCAGGGAGTGTCAACCAATTGGCTGTGCCATCACACTGCTGAGTGACATCTCTATCATCACAGAGTTGCTCGTTGTCGCCCTGAAGCACCAGGGTGCAGAGATGAAAGCAGTCTCCCTGTCTCAAGCAGAAATCTGTCAGTCTTTCTGTTGACTTGCTTTCATTTATGACTCAGTTTCACTCTTGTTAGATGTTCACATATTTCCAACAACGTTAACTGTCTCGTCCTGCATCCATCCATTTGTCTCTGACTTTCCTTCTCCATTCTATATCTGCTTGTCATCTGATTTTTATACTTATTTGTCCTCTGTTTACTTCTTGTTTGTGAGTTTGTTCATCTGGAAGTGAAGCATGTCTTACTCTAAAGCAATGTGATGTGTCTGCTGAGGAAACAGTCTGCATGTTCCTGCCTGTCAGTATGAACCTGTGTGAATGCCATCATGTTGTAAAAAGGACTTTTGTGCGTGTGTGTCCTGCTGTGTGCGCCAGACCTGAAGACATCCACCGTATTCAGACAAACTAAGCATTAAATCCTATTAAAGAGCAGGTGGGGCTTTTGTAAAGAAAATTGTGGATTGTCTGAAACAGGCCAGTTTGTTGTTTTTTAGAGCAAAGTCCTGATAGCAGGTAAAATTTTGCAAAACACAGCTTTGACTTTCTCACTTTTTTCCTACTTCTGCATTTACCCCATTTTTGCCTCTATCTTTCTTTCCTAATTATCATCTACAGTCTCTTTCTCTCATCACAATAGCAAGAAAGCAAATGAACTTTATCTTCTGCAGTAAACTGGCATGATGAAGCTATGATCGGCATGTATTTATGCAACAAAATGGTTGTTTGCTACGCCATTTCAGTTTTTAAAGCATCCTCCTCTTCCTCTGCCCAAATTCCCCGCTAACCACACAATCCTTAGCTCACTTCAGTGCACATAAACATGCGTAAATGCTGCCACCACCCACAATTTTCATTTTGGAGCATTTTCTGCTCCTAATCCACAGTGTCACGGCTCATCCCAGCAGATCATCGTCTCTCTGGGGATGTATTTCTCCCCCAGATATGAGTGAGACTGAGAGAGAGGAGGGTCTGTCTGCTCTGCAGGCTCTGCTGAAGGCTGATGCAAACAGAATATCAATAAGGACCAGAGGTTATACAGCAACATGCATGTCCATAGCACTCCCTCTTTCTCTATACCACCTCACTGCTCCATCTTCTCTCTCACGTTCACACAGGCAGTCGAAAAATATCTACAGAGTATCTATTGACTATACATTCACATGCACAATAAATAAATACTTATGGTGACATAAGTAGCTTGTTGCTAAAATAGGTAGATGCTCCTGCAAGGTTAGTGATATCAGTAGCAGTTTGGACTACAGAAGTGTGGGCAAAACAAACCTGACATTTAATATCAGACAGCTTCCAGTGAGAAGTTGACAACTTATAGCCATGTTGAGTCCTGTGTGAGCCACGGTTCCTGATGTTGTTGATGGTCCTGACAATGTGTTAATGTGACCGGAGCTGACCCATGTCAAGCCTGTATTGGGAGTCAGTATGTGCATGTAAGTATGCAAGACTGAAATCCAAGAAATGTCCTGTCACATGTCCTGTCAGGCAGGGGTGGATCCAGATTAATTTTAGTGGGGGAGCACAGGGGGGTAGAACAGATAGTTTGGAGGGGGGGGGGGGGCACCGAAAAATTGTAAGAAAAAATGAAAACTGCTACCGACCTCTCACTTTTACAAAGTATTTTTCATGGTTTTATTGGTTCTGTAACCCAATAGGAAAGCTGTATATGACCTTTTCATTTTGGACTGTTAACATTCCAATTATGATGGACTTGTTTCTTATTTATGTGAATTACAGCATTCTCAGCTGCAGCAACTGCCTGTTATGTAAAACTCGTAAGCTCCACGACCGGATCCTGAGGGCAATTAAGTGACGAATATCGTGCAAGAACAGCACGACAACCCTTTCAATTTCCACTTCTTAGAATGTTTACTGACAATTATTACACCTAAAATAAGAAATAATACATTTAATAGTAAACCTGAGAAGAAGAATAAACAGTCACAATACTCCATATTCATCCATCCATTCTCTATACACCACTTCATCCTCACTAGGGTCACAGGGGATGCTAGAGTCTATCCCAGCTGACACGGGCAATCCCAGGCTCAGGCCGGGATTTGAACCGGGGATCTTCTTGCTGCATGGCAAAAGTGCTAACCACTACCACTGTGCAGCCCAATACTCCATATTCTTAAATCAAATACAATAAAATACAATAAGCAACACGCTACATTTAAAAGTGAACCTGGGAACAATATTAAAGAGTAGCAATATTCCATACGGGCTGCACGGTGATGTCATGGTTAGCACTTTTGCCTTGCAGCAAGAAGATCCCCAGTTCAAATCCCGGCCTGAGACTGGGATCTTTCTGCATGGAGTTTGCATGTTCTCCTTGTGCATGCGTGGGTTTTCTCCGGGTACTCCGGCTTCCTCCCACAGTCCAAAAATATGCAGAGATTAATTGATTACTCTAAATTGTCCATAGATGTGATTGTGAGTGTTTGTCTGTATATGTAACCCTGCGACAGACTGGTGACCTGTCCAGGGTGTCCCTGCCTTCGCCCGAGTCAGCTGAGATAGGCTCCAGCACCCCCGTGAGCCTAATGAGGATAAAGCGGTGTATAGAGAATGGATGGATAGATGGATGGTTTAAAATGGAAGCACAAAGCGATAGACTCCACATTTTGGTGCATTGCTGAAACAGTGGAGATGCTATTGAACAACAACAGTACTGTAGTACATACAGTATGTTCGTCAATATCCGTAAATCATAGTGTTGCTGTTACTGTGGTTCACTGTGTTGCTGTTTTGTCCTGAGGGTCTTTTACAGGGTTGAGACAAAGCTCATGTTCCTGCAGCGTATGTTCAGATGGACAAACCCATACTTTAGAACACTGAAATCTGTACACAAAAAGTCCCATCTTAACTGCAAAATATTCTGGACTGAGCCTGAAGAAAGCGAGTGTGGTGAAGCAGTAGATGATGACTGATAACAGTGATGTGAAGAAATTGAAACGATGCTCATCCACATGGATCCCCTGAGGCTGTTGTGTCTATCTGGACGAGTCAGGCTCTGATCACAAGGGTCTGAGCCCCTGACCCATTAAATGAGATCACCCTGTTTATTTACTGTATGTTCAGGTAGACATGGGGACACAAACTTACATGCTGTTTACATGATTCAGTTTCCATGGATGGCTGCATTTTTGCATCGCTGTGGTAGGAAGGACAAAAATTTAATTTGTGTGTTTCATACTGAATTGTGTGTGTGTGTGTCTGGCCTTCCCTTCCTGCACCCTATATGTCCATCCACATTGGTGGAGGTTGGGGAGCTGTCAGTCAGTTGACCTAGATCAGCTGAGCCTGTAGCAGTCAGATTTCCCCAGAGGGCAATAAGTTTTAGGGTGTGGTACGTGTGTATTTTGCATGCATGCATGTCTTGTAAGTAGGTCTGCATTTCTGTGCACGTGTGTGTCCTATATAAGTTCTCAGGAGGGTGAGTATGGGGTGAACATAACAAGCCTACATCTGCAGTGACATTTAGAGGTTAAACAGAGCAGAATCTAACACACACAAATTTAAACTGTTCACTACGTTTCTGTTCACAATCCCAAATATGCAGATGGCTCTTTATTGTTTGTTAAACTGGTGCAGTGATGCGTTGAAGCTAAGATAAACTTCATGTTCAGACATGTGCTATTTACTTGATTTTAAACAAAAAAAAAATCTGTTAAATGTTTTGTTGAAGAAATGACTGACTCCACCCTCTGAGGATTTATTGCTGTCAGCCAGTAGATTTTTACAGAAATTGTATAAATGGAATTATTAAGCAGTCCTTCCAATATTAGAGCAGCTGCTCTGGTGTAGTGGGAAGCATTGCTATGGCCTGTAAGGCAATGATGTTAATGCTGCTCCTCTCTACTTATGTATGTTACTAAATCAAATTCAGAAGAAATCTTTTAAATGATGGTCTCCATTTTCCTCCTGTTATGAGACAAACTGCTGACTGTGAAGACAAATTCTCAACTCCCAAAAAAATCCCACCACCATGCCAAACACCTATTAGAGGCAATGACATCACTCCTTTCCTTGGTAACCATGGTTACACCTACCTCCTGCTGGCAAAAATCAGCACCCATACCCGACTTTTCCTTGATTTTTCCTTTTTTTGCTTCCCTGCCCGTCTCGTCTGCTTTCCTCACCCCTCCCTGTGCTCTAACTCATTGTTTCCTCTTTCATGTCTCTTTCTCTTCTCTTTTTTATGGTGGCCGAGACCCGCCATTGCTGCAAATAAAACAAACGCTGCAAATAAAAAGAAACGCTGCTGTAAATAAACTGCTGTTTGCAGCGTTTCTTTTTTATTTGCAGCGGTGTTTCTTTTTATTTGCAGCGTTTCTTTTTATTTGCAGCGTTTGTTTTATTTGCAGCGATGGCGGGTCTCGGCCACCGTACTTTTTCCTCTTTTGTGTCCTTTCTTTTTCAATTTCATCTCCTCTATGGATTCTCCTTGTCTTGTCTTTCACCATATATTTCCTATCCTGTATTATTTGGTAATATGGAGCCTCATTTAGTATCAGTTGAGATAAGGGAGAGAATGAAAACAACGACAAATGCACACAGAGCTAGAGAAGACCCACATAGACAGGGAACAAAACAGATGTGAGCATATAGCTACAGCTGAAAGGGCAGGGCATCTTAAACAGAGGGCAATAAACACTGAGGATGATGCTCAGTCAGGCATAACATCATGTTGGGAGCAGAGGCGATGAGAGGGAAAGATCAGGCCAGTAAGCTAGATTGGTGGGCAGTTAAAGCTGGACATGTATACAATGTGTGAGATACTGATAACATAAAGAACAGATGGGTCCATTTAAAATCTATTCCAGAGATGAAGCTCAGTATAAAAGAAAGATTCAGAAAAGCTACATCTACTGTAAAGAAGTGGGGATAGGGGTAGTGTGCTGCATTATAGTCCATTTTGCAGACATGCGGGCAGGGTGGGGGGTAAAGGAGAAGTATTAGAAGCCTTTGTGCTGCTGCATTATAGTAAGCAGCTTACAGACCCTGCGCCGGGCTGCTTCTTTATGGGTGGGGGGCAGAGAGAGGACAAAGAGGCGACACATGGGAGAAGACCAGGGGACAGAGCTGGCAGGGACAGCAGGAGACTCATCTTCGAGTCCTCCCTGGCTCACTGTTTTTTGTCTTTCAGTGCACGATCACAAACCCTTTTTCCTCTTCGTCTCCTGCTTTGGTCTCATCTGCATCAATTATTTGTAGTTTTTCCCACCTCCTCTCCCCTCTGCACTTTTCTTCTTTCACATCCTGGTGATCTACTCCCCGTGATGCTAACATCTCTCCCCCGTTTGCTACACGTTTCCAGGGAGGTGATCAACCCCGCCGTCGCCATCCCTCCCTGCCACCCAGCTCTGCCAGGAAGGGAGGGGAGTGGATGGTGGAGGTTGCCATGGAAACTGGGAGTCTTTTGCTAGCCGACATCATCTGTTGTTGCGCGGTGCAGAGCGTGCACATGAATATTTGAGCTTTATGGACATGGACAGACGAGTGACACAAACTGCTCCCTGGACTTCCATTGCTCTCTCAGATGGAAATACAGAGGGGTCACTGAAAGAGGAGAGGAGGACAGAGAGGGAGAGATGGACGGACGGACGGACAGACGGACGATGGATGGAGGAGAGGCGGGGTCACAAAGGAAGACTGACAGACCACCATTTTATCTAGGGCAAAGTGTCTGGGTGTCTGCTTTAGCAAAAGACAGACAAGGAAATGGATGCAGGGATTATAATAGAAAAAAATGCAAAAAAAATGTAAGAGTTTTACCAAGTAAATTAGTTTTGTGTGCTGACAAAAACTGCAGAGCATCAAACAGGAGGGAGAGAACAAAGAGAGTGAGAGATGGAGGGAGGGAATGATGGGTGACGTACCATGAGAGCAGTAAATTAGGGCACTGGAGCTTGTTTTTTTTCTCTCTCTCTCTTCCCTCTTCCTTTTTTCCTTTTCATTTCTCTGAACATCCTTCAGTATTTTCTAATTAATCCTCTCCGAGGGTTGTTTTCCCTGCCTGCTGTTGATAAACACACACACACACATTCATGCAAACAAGCTAGTCATGATTCATGCAGATTTCCAAATGAGACAGTGCTCTGATTTGGGATGTTCAATTGTGAAAAGTCTCCCTGCACTGCGTCAAAAAGCACAGAAACTACAACAGATATGGCTCATATTCTCCATATCCTCACTACTGACTGTTGCCTGGCTTTATAAGGATCTCCTCTTAAAATATTTTAAATTTATACATTAGAGAAACTTTTCTTGTGCTCATATCTGGCACAATGATTAGTTTCAACCTCTGGTATGCCTTGTATTTGAGTTGATTTCCCATGGTTCTACAATAAATTCCCTTTTTTTTCTTGGTCCTCCACTGCCGATGTGTTTAACACCTGTCTCAGAGCTCCCACAGCAGAGTCCTCCTTATCCCACCAACATTGCTGACATTCAGACCACTGTCAGATTGTGAGATATAGCTCTTAAAATATTCCCATGGCCCCTCTTGTTGATTTCATGTGTTTAGACCCCATTTGTTGCTCCCCTGTGTTTCACAAATATGCAACCTCCTCATGTTTTCCCTTAGTGTGTGTCGTGCCTGGGTCCATTCCAGTTATTTTTGCTGTAATGTGGATTTTTATTGTGGTTGGATGTTCAATCTGGAGACGTCAGTGGAATTTTTTTAATACTGAACATGGGTATGGAAAGCAGTTGTGACATGACAATTAAAGAAGAGCTGAGATCAAGGCAGTGTGTTTTCATATTTTTCTCTGCAGGTTATTGTTACTCTTGCAGCATCTGATGACTGCTTATATTTTCTCCTATGTGAGCATATTTTCTGAGCAATACCATGTAGATCTGCTAGAAAAAAGGCAATATAATGATCAGGATGTGATAGTTGTGGGAATGTTTCCTTATGTTGCCAGGGAGACGACACTGTCAGTCAAATGTGACTTTTGAGGTGAGAGCTCCTCCACTCCAAAACTTAAATTAAAAGAATAAAAATGCTTGCTATCTTGTCAAGGGCCAAGTGAGAAAATCACTCATGTCCATACATTAGATATGGTGCTGGAAGTCTCACCTAGTTTATCAAAACAACCAAGACTCTACTCATTGCATCAGAATCAGCCTAACTGGCCAAGTATGTGAATGCCTAAAAGGAATTTGACTCAGTATCTCACTGTTCATTCCCTACGCATGGAGAAATGTAAAAAAAAAAAAAAAAGCAGGTCAAGTTTTCTATAGCAAGCCTCAGTGACTTCCTGGAATCTTGTGTTGCCAACAGCTGTATGTGGAGTTAAAGTTGGAGGACTTTTACTCCTGGCTGACATTGGGTGAGAGGTTGGCGTACACCCTGAACCTGTCGCCAGTCAGTCGCACAGAGACAGACAGTCGTTCACACGTATGGCCTGTTTGGACTATGGGAGGAAACCAGAGCACTGCCACAGCATTTTTGTTTAGATTTGTTTAAGCAACTGCATGGTATGGTAACTACTGAACTGTGGATGCAGATTTTTAAACTCTCAGTGGAGCATTTTCTTTATGTTAATCTAAGCTAAGCTCCACATTTGTGCAAACATCAGGACATCAGTAAAACTCTGTGCAACAAAATAAACAGCTTTTTTGTTGCTTTTGTGAATAACTGTATTCAGGGTTGGGTTTTTCTTATGAATTTTATTTGAATGTCAGCAGCTGAAGTATCTGAAGGTTTTTTACTTTAATATCTTGTTTTGAATACCTTCCTTGACTCCTATCTCTTCCTATCAAACACCTACTTTATGTAATACCATAGTATAAGCTCAGTTCAACATGGACTCCCCTCAGAGTTTGCATTCCAGCTTCCACTATCAGGCCGGGGTGTGTTGGTTCAGGGGACGGAGCGGAGCAGAGGGGAGGGGGAGGGAGGGAAAGTGGAGAGTTGCTTGATGGTGCACGCTTATTAGCCTGAAATATCCATGCAGCAGCTGCACCATTTCCTCGGCAACACCTGTCGCCATGGCGCTGAGTTGTCGACATGCCTCTGTGCCAGGGTCTGCTTGTCTGAAGAGCTTCACATTCACAACGTGGCCGACCTTTGGAAAAAAACACATACACACACTTCCTCAGCTAATGCCCTGGCATATTCAGAATTAGTACGTGCAGCACAACATCCTTCATATGCAGTGACACCAACATACAGCCACACAAATGCACAAACACACACATGTCTCTCTGTAGCAGCCGTGTTAAAGGAGACACCGGTGAAGTATGAAAGCAGGGGGAGTGAACTAGCTTCTTTGTTGCATCCCTGCACATTTTGTTTTCTGGTTTCCTCTCTGCTTCCTGCTCGCTCTCATCACTGAAATCTGGAATTTTCTGTTACCATGACAACGGCAGCGGTGGAGGCAATGGATTAGCTACTCTACAGTGTGCTGGGGGTGTGGTAGCTGCATGGGGAGGCTGGGGCTGCTTATAGGGTGCACGGCTTGTAAAGAAGGATTGGGGTTGAGTGTAGTTTATTTCGTGTGCTTGTGTGTGTGTGTGTGTGTGTGTGTGTGTGTGTGTGTGTGTGTGTGCCGGAGGGTGCGGGTAACAGAGTGGGGGTAGATGATGCCCTGAAACCACATTGCACCAGATGGAAGCTTTTGATCTCCTAAAAACACACATTGTTCTATCCTGTCGGGTGAATTACACTCTTTCATTTTAGGTTTTCTGTTGACCTCCTATCACTGCTACCATTTTTTTTACACACTTAACCTTTGACCTGTAACCCAGTAAATTAGCACCTGATGCTGCCCTCATTCTCTCTTGGTTCGTTTTCTCTGGAGTAAAATCAAAATGAAGCAATTAACCCCAGTATTTCCATCAGCCTGAATTCATCTCAGTGTGTCAATCCCTCCTTCATTCCTGTCTCCCAGGCCCCTCTCTCCCCCCTCGTCTGATTTCCATCCTCCCAGCTGAGAAAACAGGCGCAAGAGCTCTTGGCAAAGGAGATGAGGCGAGAGAGGGAGAGAGAGAGTTAGAGAAAGAGTAGAGAGGGGGCTTTTCTGATGAAGAGAAAAAGGGGTTGCGCCTTTGAAAGGGAGCATTGTGTTCTTCTTCCACATTGCTACAGCTCCATCTCTGTGATTTAGTTGAGCCAGCAGCCAGCACATTACTGTGTCTCTTTAAATCAGGATAGTGTTAGCCTTAGCAACGTTCAGGCTCCAGTGCTCCACTGCGCCTTCTCAATGGCCTCCCTCTTCTTCTTTTCAGTCAAAGACCACTGAACTCCATGTTAATTCTGCCTGATGGCACATTCCTCTTAGCTGAAATAATAAATAAAAACGGGCTCTTTGGAAATTATGTAAGACATTTGATGAAGATAGTGTCTTTTAGTGAAACATAAGGGTGATGGTAAAGGATACAGAAGTGTGTGGAATGAGAGCTTTCATACTTAGCAGATCACTGTATGTTCTTTGATATATGTTATTGTGCAGGACTGTCAGGGAATATTTTTAGAGCTTGCTCAGTGAGCCAACAGAAAAAAAAGATTTCCATTCCTTTCTCTCCCTGTTAATTTTTTACGAGGAACATCCATCCAAAAAGCAGCAGAGACCCCTTTTACTCTGCTCTGCATGAGAAGAAATCACATTAACCTGTTGTTATGTGTTTCTGGGTCTCCAGCGTCTCCAACTTCCACATCTAATCTTTGTTAAGTGTGTCATTTGGATTTAGACTCAGCTTATGTTGATTGGTGCTGCTAATATATAGATTTCATCCCAGAGTTACTTCCCGCTAATGTCCAGATTAAGCTGGTCTTTATCCCGGCTGTGTTTCCAGAGTGCATTTCCACAGAGCAGACCTCTGTCCTCCAACATGTGGTGACCCAACACGACACAGAGACAGCTGCAGGATGGGAGGAAGGAGGGAGTGAGGGAGGGGGGCAGGGAAGGAAGAAGAGAGGAAGCCAGTGGAGGGGGATGAGGGGGGCACTCCTTCCTTTCACTTCACTGCTGAAAAATTAGTCAAACGGGCGCGGAAACTCACTTCCTGTCCCGCCAGTAGCAGCTTATTACATCACATCCTGCTCTTTTTTCACACTGATCAGATCCTCCTTGGCCTGAAATGAGATCCTTGTTTTCCTCCTGCTGGAAGTTCCTGGCAGCTGACTCACTGAGAAGAAGGTTCTGCTTTCTGTTCTGTGATTGTAACATAAATTAAGACAAATTGGAGTAAATTTGATTACGAGGCTATTCGGGGAATGTGTTTCACGGCACTTTTGTATGTGTGGGGTTGTGCTGGTTGAAGTTGGTGTCTTGCTGTGACTCTTTGGCTTGAGCAGAAAGTATAAGTGTGTCTGTGTGCTGCCATATGCCCGCTTGCATGCACATGTGTCACATTCAGGATGTGACGATGCCTGTTATCCTGTGTTGTGTCCTGGCTGTCTGACTAATGTTGTTACCGCACACAGGCTGTCTATTGTCAAGTTCCAGTCTGCTCAGGCTTCCCCTCTTTGGACAACTCTGGTATACATCACTGATTTGAAGCTTTTTGCCTGTGTGTGCTGCTCTATTGTGTATATTTGTGTGTGTGTGTGTGTGTGTGTGTGTGTGTGTGTGTGTGTGTGTGTGTGTGTGTGTGTGTGTGTGTGTGTGTGTGTGTGTAATCAGCAGGAATGTGCTTAATTAAGCGAGATAGGGTGGGGGGCATGAAAGGGAGCAATAAAAGAACAGTCTCCCCATTCTGTTTGGTGTGTCCTCATGGAAATGGTTGACACATGGGGACAGTGAAGAGTCTCAGTGAGTAACAGGGTGACAAACATCAGCTGACAAACTAACTCTAAAGCTATATTAAAGCCGAAAAGTTCATGCACTATGTCCTCATATGAGTAACACGTCAGTTTCCCTCAATTGTTAACCAGAATTAGAGCAGCTCATATTGTAGATCTCCAGTGAATCAAACTGGGACAAACCCACAGTGCTTTATTACCTCTGACTCATCCACCGGTGTCTGTCTGTGTGGGATATTCTCCTCTCAGCTCTGCCATGTTTCCTGCGTATGTCTGTCTGCGTTGGCAGGTTTGACTAATGGCTGAATATGTTTATCTTGCTGCAGGTCATCTGGCTCCATTGGGGCCCTGAGCAAAACCAATAATGGTCGCTGCACAGATCTGTAATGAAGATGTGTAGAGCAGGGAAATTCATCCAGTAATGGGGCTGACAGTTGCCGTGACAACCACATAACACAACCAGAGAAGGGTGAGAGGAGTCGGCCATTTTGGGTACAGGCATCTGCAGTGAGTGATGTTGGAATGCTGGACTGTGAATAACTAGATTGTCAAATTTAAATACTTTTATTTAATCTAAAAAAGGGAATGTTTAAAGGAGAAATGTTGTGTCTAAACATTTTTCTTTCAGGTATGTGCTCTAATGTTTCATGCCTTCTTGAGGCAGTAAGCTCAACTTAACAACCTGCATTAGCCAGATTCTTGAGCAGCACTCACATCATCTCCATTCCTCCAGCTCCTCAGTCCCTCCTTCCATCCCCCAACATCTGCAGCAGTGAGTTAAAGCCTGCTCCTTTTGTTTTGCTGCGTGACGTCCCATGGGCTATTTATAGGGACGTATGTTATTGTGTAAGACCCTGTGAAAGACACCAAGAGCCTGAACAGGCTGCCATGTTCCCTATAGTGGCCCCAGGATCTGTGAGCGGAAAGATAAAGAACATGTGGCTCTGGTATGATGAGCTAGAGAGGGAGATAATAAGTTGAGAATGAGCTGGATGAATAGAGACATGTTTTGCGACCATTATTCTATTTGCTATATTTTCTTTTGTTACCTATTCAAGCAGAACATTAGAAAGTCGAAGAGTCTTCTCTGTATTATCTGTTCCTTTAGGTTTTCATTGTCAAAATGAATGATTACACACTTATAGCTAATATCAAAGGCTTTTTTGCCTGATATTTTCTGAACAGAAAAAGCAAAGCCATGATTCATCATTTACATTCATCACGTGATGCTATTAGTTTTTAACTGACACATCTTTGGGAAAACTGTTTTGTCTGCGTATATTTTGTATTTTCTTGTTTATTCCTCTCACAGGCACCAGGACAAACATCTGAAATGGACAAGTTAAAGAAGAAATCTTGTATCACAGACAAACATTCTCACAGCTGTTATTGCTTTTTACAGGTGAGTTTCTTGAGTTAATAGGATTAATGATGCTCAACATTAAATCGCTGAAGCTGCAGCCTGCATGTAAATTGCACAAATTAGCATAAAAACAAACCACACATGTAAGTACTTTTTAAATCATTTCAGAATCTTTTTATTTGAAATGTCAGTGTTCAAGAGAAAATAAAACAGCAATATAAATATTAGCATAAAAATAAGAGAGTAACACAGGGGATATAGCGTGGGGGCCTAAGCATTTGATAAGAAAGATAATACAGCAGGATAGAGTAGTATTAATTCAGCAGCGGACGGACTTACACATATATAATATTTATAATCATTTGTTCATATGGACAGAAAGAGAATGAGAGGCATTCTTTCACAAATGCACAAGATAAAATCACCGCAAAAGAACATTAAGAGGTTACAGAAGGATAGAAACATTTCCATATTTTTTTGTTTTGTTTCTTTACAGGGTGATAAAAGATAGTAGAGAGAAAATAAACACAAAAATATGCGCAACACATATCACAAGTTAACTAGTCTACGTGTGTCACTTTGTTTACTTATCTAAAGTTATTTTTAGTTCATTTATTTACACTGAAGAGTTAGTTGGCTTCCATGGTGCTTAGTTACTACATTGCAACACAAACTGTTGAAGAACATCTCAATTTTTTTATTCATTATTGGTTTATTTTTTTAAAACTGTGATTTTTCTAATTTTTCTTGAAAAACAAAATGCAACACATTCCAGTAGTAAGCCACGCCTTGTGGAGAGGGACTTTTGTTTTGAAAATGTTGGACGTGGTCCCTACTATACAAACACCTGGCTCATACCATCGACAGGACTGGTGTTTATTTACAGTGGGGAAGAGCCTCACAGGACGAGGGAGTGAAGAGGGGAGGTGAGGGGCGGAGAGGTTGAGGTTTCCCATTGATTTCAATGGAGGAGAGAGATTTTGAAGGGCCTGTGAGTGGCATCTCCTCACCGACAGGGATGACTGTGCTTGGCTCTGTTGACCTCTACCTGGGTCAGTGCATTTAGAGAAAATTCAGGGGGTGGGCGGGTCAACAGTGGTTCCTCTGTACATTCAGTGGGTAGGGCCAAGATTGTCTCCCACCCCCTGGTTGATACAACGGTGCCACCTCAGTCTGTGCACCTCTCACCACATCTCTTCCACTCCCTCTGACCCAGCCTGCAAGCTGCCTTTTTTATCATGCAGTTGTATCTAGCCAGGGGGCCTGACAGAAAGATGGACGGCAAAGTAAAGACTTCATATCTTATTCAAACAGTTCCTTTATGCTATCGAATCATTATCTCCCACAGAAGAAAAAACCAACATATTACTGTGTCACATCAAGAAGTTTCTTCAACACTTCAGGATAGTGAAGGGGATTACTCCATCGAGGCCCTAGAGGCCTACAAAGTGTCTAGAACTCCTAAGCACTTAAGTTTACCACGTCTACATGTTCCCCTAAAGACTGAAGTGATTACTACCCCTACATCATCTGATCTTCAGAAAACAAACAGTGCATTTCTCTTTGTTTGGCTCTCAATGTGGAGTAGTGAGTGAGGAAAGGACACGAGCTGGGTGTGAGGAGGGGAGGGCAGCGGGTGCAGGGCGGCAGGATGTGCTTGTGCCCATCTGGAGGTGTTTTACAAGAAGCCCGTCCCTGCTGCTCTACCACCTGCATGGACAGCACGGCTTGTGACTCCACGACACAGCGCCACACCACCCCACCCTCTGCCAGCCCGTCCTCTGGGTGCATGCTCAGGTCATAAAAATATCACAAGATTAAAATCTTTTATTTTTTTAAACTATGATTACAAAAGTAATTGTTCATTTTGTGTCAAGTAAATGCTACATGTGCATTATATTGACCTGCGATTGGAGGGAGGATAATAGATTCAGGATGTCCTCCTCTTTGCTTTTGCAATGCATAGTTTGCAACTCTAAACTAGTATATGTGGTTTGAACCTTAATGAGCATGCAGAAGAGTTTGTAATACCTGTCAAACAGCAGCCTTACACTCACAGGACTTATGCTTCAAGATCCTGCAAGGCTGTCCCTATATAGGAATCTAATGGATGGCAACTAGCGTACTTTACAATAGCTGACTTTCCATCTCAGGGAAAGCACACAATAAATCCAACATGAAAGACATTAACATTTCATCTCTGACTACATCACTGCGTATAGCCTTGTCAGCCCAGCAAGGTTCCTTACACTGAATCTCTTTGTCCAAGTTTATTAGATTTTTTTGCCAAAATAAAAAAAAGGGGGGAAAGAAAGACAGAAACCCCCCATACCCTTCCAAAATATCTACCGACAAATATTACATGAACAATACTAGACCTTTAGCACAGCACGGGTTAGAAACACTAACAGCCTTCAGCACATTCAGATTCTCTGAAGCCTTCAAGACACTTCCAAAGAACCATGAACAGTGTTCATGTGGTGAAAAGTGACCTGCTGCCAATAATTAGACTGTGGCTACCCTAAGTGACAGCAGAGCAGTAAGATACCGAATGGTGGGGGTGTGGGGGGTTGAATATCTCATCAGATCAGGCCGGGTTTGTCATTCCTTCACCTCACTGCATCCAGGTCTACTTTTTCTCCTTCTTGGTGGACTTCTTCTTGGAAGCAGGGGTCTGGGCGGCCTTTGGGGGCTCGGGCTGGGCCGAGGCCTGAGGTGGGGGCAGCGCCTGCTGGGTGGCCTGCTGGGCCGTGGCCTGCTGCTGCTGAGGGTTGGAGGTGAGGGTGGCCGTGCTGCCGGGGATGTAGACGTTCTGGCGATAGTCAGGTACATGCTGCAGGGTGAACTGAGGGCTGTAGCGGGTGCTCAGGCCCATGGTGCCAGGCCCGAGGGTGGCCGTAGCCTCGCTCACTTCTGGGGGGAAGAGAGACAGAGTGGGGGGATAAGGGGTGAAGAGGGAGTGGAGAGAGGGATGAAACTTGTTAGAAAAGTATTTGAAAGTTATGACAGTGTTAAAATGAAGTAGTGAAATGAAAATGGGTCATAAAAATGAGATTAAAGGAATTATTTTTAAAGCCTGAATAGGAACTCAATTGAAAGGAGATTCAGTGTCAACACCAGATTAATTTCAAACATATTCAGGCAAAATATGAAGTTACAGGAGCTGAACTGCAAACTGATGGCATGAGTACAAAGACATATCAACAAAAGAGACAGAATAGGTGTTACAAAATGGTAGATTGTGTACAGATGATTATTTTTTAACAGCGGTGATGAAACGGTCTCCCCAGCATACTCTTCTATGTTTCTATCAAGCATGCCCTGTGTCTCTGTGAGCATGACGTAGCTGCTCAGCTCATAAGTCTCCCACAGCCCCTGCATTGCAGAGCCAGAGACGCAACTGCTCCCTCCCCCATCCTGTAGTTCCTCTCAACCTGTATATCCACACATAATGCACAGGAAAAACTGCCGTGCTAACTGTATTGGCTTCCTGAAATCTAAATCTTTCATTACTTCCTCCTTTAGCACAGTGCTTTAACTGATTAAGCAACGGCTCCTGCATTGTGCTTATCAACACAGCGACATTAAGTACAGAGCAGACATGACCTTCAGTATTTATCACATGCACTGTTTGTTCTTTGCTTCCTGATGGCTCTAACTGTTCATTCTCTCTAACCTTGTTACTGAAAAGCAGGTTACCACCATGGCCAGGACATTTTTCTCTCTCACTGTTTGCTCCAATGGAAAAATTCCACACAATGTCTGGTGTTTGCGTGTTTGGAAGGAGAAGGAGATAGAATGATGTGTTGAAATAACACTGGAAACAGTGACTTGAGTCTATTTGGCAATAAAGCCTCCATCATTTCGGTGCAGTTTGCCTGTCACTGAACTTGGTCTTGCTCAGCCTGCTTTCAAAGCCAAATTTGTGTGTATTTTTCCATGTGATTACAAGGTCTTCCACAGTAACAGCCTGAGGATGAGTCACTGTGTGCATGTCCCTCAGTGCTGGCTAAACAGTCACAGCAGGAACAGAGAAGGAGGAGGATGCATGTTGTGGAATACGGGAGTTTTTACTTATGCAGGAACCTGAAACCTGTAAGTTATGTAAGTGGTTGCGTAGCTCTGTAGCCCACTGCTTACAATAAAACATTGATCATGTGGTCAGTGTGTACAGTGCAAACATGCATCTTCGTCATGTTATTAAATTCAACACATAGACGACCTACGGACAGCAACATGAATATCATCTGAGGCTACCTCTGAATATTTATGAGCACAAATACACTACATGGAAACATCAATGTGGGAAAACAGAGCTTTATCAATGAGCATGTCTGGCTAGTTGCCGTCCAACCAAACTGGAAGCTAAACAAACCACCACTGCCCACGCACCCTGGTTACACATGGAAAGACATGAATAGGTTTGGAGAGATGGATGAGCTGATATGAAGGAGGAAAGAAAAGATGATGAGGTATAGGACTCACCGTTAGCTGCAGCCATGAGGGCCTGGAGCTGCTCAGCTTCGGTAGGGGGCTGGGGCCAGGGGCCGGTTCCCATAGCAACCTCAGGTCCTCCAGTTGCCCTATGGTGAGAATGAGGAAAGAACAACTGTAAATAACTGGTGGCTCATCCTCTGCAGTGTGTGTGTGTGTGTGTATGTGTTTAGCTCAGTGGCTTGACAGTTGGTGGTTTATGATGTAAAAGCAAAGCAGCTGACAGTGAAGTATACAGCCTGAGGAGAACTCAGCAAGGATAACAAGGATGTGTAGTTTACAAAACAGGGTGTGTCTCAAACAAACACACACACTCTTATTCAAGCATGTTCGAATGTGTCTGCACACAGACACACACAGCAGCTAGTGTTCGCACATTCACTGTAGAAGGTTCGCACATTCGCTGGTATGGCCATGAGCACCGCACCGTCTAGTAAATCTGATTAAATATTTAATGATACCACCTTTAAAGGAAATAGCTGTCTGCATAGTCACACACGCAGCGCTCAGTGAGCTCTGAACATTTCCATCTGGTCAAGCTTTTGTTCAAAGGCTGGCTTGTTTAAAGTCTGCAATTTGCATGTGGGGGTAACAAAAGAGAAAGCAGTTCCGTGATCTAGTACTCTCACTGACTTATTTCCATCCCCACACGTGTGACACACCAACATGAGCTCTGCAACCGACAAGTAGGTCACAATGTTTTAATCCGGGCTCTGCTGCTAGTCCCAAAAACATCCACCTTTGGATTTTTAGATGATAGTTTTCATTTTGGAAAAAAAATGCAGTGCATTCCCAAGCTGTACTAAAGGAAAAAAATGTATACTCAGTGTTGTAAACTGTGTATCAGTGACGCTGTACACTGGTTACTGACTGTTCTGGCTAATAAACCCTCAGGGCATTTAGCTCTGGTGGCACGTGCAACTCACAGTCAGTGACACATCAAAAATTACAATGACACTGATGTCTGGAATGCTACTTTGTAACAAGAAATGGATGCAATGGGATGCAAGACTTGCACTGTGAACAAATTGTAGGCGCACAAGGTGTTTACATTTTATTACCATCAGTAGTAAATCCATTCTGTAGTAAAACACCAAGCCCAAACTTACAGCCAAAGTCATAAATAACTATCTCAACTGACTAAAAGAATAATGAGTCCTGCAACAGATAGTCTGTTGAGCCTTGAATCTGGTGGTCAGGGCTGGAACTACATGATGAAGGATGGCGAGAAAGCTCCAATCCACAGAAAAACTGTGGAAAAGTCTCCAAAATGTCTGTTACCATCTAGCTGCCAGCTATCCTGCAGATACAGTTGCCACCAAATATTGATTTCATTTGGGTTAAGTTTTGTAAAGTGGCTTTTGTATGAAGTTAATTTATATATAGAAATGCTTCAGGGCATTACTCATGAAAGCAGTGTCACACTACTCTTAGTGACTAAAACTTTTGTACAGGAGATAGTGTTCTAAATACATGGGATGTAAAAGGAACACCTTTTACTACTTAAAACCAACTAGAATAAACACTAACAAATTTGTCTGCTCCTGGGAAGTAGGAGAAAGTAAATGACACAAACAAGAGAAAAGTGAAAAGGAATTCTAAGACAAATTAGACTGTTTAAGTGCAGGTTGCCAGATTGTACTGCCAAAACTCTGAAGTGGTTTTCAGTTCAGTGCCAGAGAGAGACCGAGGCAGAGAAACATGTACGTCTTGTGCCAGGCAACCAATGAGAAACAGGCCGTGTGAGAGCACAGTGGGTGAAGTCAGGGCAGCCATTTTGTGCCTCTTCACATAACTGGAGATAAAAGGAATGCTTCATTTATGCTAAATGAGCGTCTCTCTGTACTTATCACATCCTGTGGTTGTGTTAAGCGTTTCCTGTGGTCAAGTTTATCACTTCCTGTGAGGAAGATTGTGCACTGTGGTCCAGAGGGACGTCCCTGGTTGATCCAGACAGGGCTCCAACCTCACATGACATGTTTTTATCTCCAAGGATGGCTCGCCTTGTTGTTTTTCAGGGAACCTTTTCGACATTAACTTCAAACTTAATTCTAGCTCATTCCTCCAGTCACATGGTGTGCATGCTGACATCTGGATGTTGATCTCAATGTGGACTCTTGCTTATTGCTTACTTCATTGGAAAACATTTAACCTCTAAGAAATAAATTATGAAACGGATGTTTTAATTGACCTCCAGTTTATAAATCACATGAATAAAGCCGCATGTGGTGGTGTTGAGCTACAACCATCACAGACATACATCAAAGGCAACACTTTATGGTAAGCGATTCTTGTAGGAGAGAAGAAGAGCTGTTGAGGCTATAATGACTATATGTAGAGCACACATACAAGGCACGGCAAATCTACAAAACACTGCACACAAATTCAAAAGTATCACAGTCCTTTTCTACGCCACAGCAGGCATTGTGGCCTATGCACATCGATCAACAAACCCCATCAAACTTTTAGGGAGACTAACAGAAGCTATGGGTTAGGTACATCTACACACAGCACAGCACTCAACTGCAGTGTACTACCTAAAATATTTTAGTCCCATTCTGGCCTCATCAGCTCATCAAGTTCCTCTTCCACTTAACAGTGACTTGACAAAACTGAACCCTGATCAGCTGGTAAGGACAGAAGGTGACGGTACAGTGCCTAGGTCTAACTTGGTACCTTGTCCCACTCTTCGGCGTCCATCGTATGTGTGTACCGTATGGCATGTGGGGACTAAAAACACAACAAGTTATACAGCCTGAAAGAACCATTGTGTATTTGACTGAAGGTTGGGGTTAGTGTTAAGAAAAGGAAATAAACTGAGATATGCTCGAGATCTCAGTGGGACATACAATATGTTGAGTCTGTCATTTAAAATACCAGAAACTGGAAGTTATTTTTATTTTTATTGAGTACTAAGATATATTATATCCCAGCAGTCTTCTAAAACTACACTGATTTGTGTTTGTGTCGAACATTTTCCTGACAGCGGACATTTTGCCTCAGCTGGTGTGTTTCAGGGAGAAGCCTTGACTCACAGAAACTGTTGTGCAATCGCTGTTGTCAAAACTATTACTGCCAGCACTCCACATTAGCCCCTCACAACATAGTCAAACAGCAATGACCACATGCTCACTAAACCACACAACTAAAACACGATTCATCTATTGCCATTTAAAAGGGCAAGTTACTGGTGTCAGCGATTAAAGAACACAGTCAGTACCACCTCTCAGATGGCAGAAAATGAAGAGAGAGAGCAAGAAGGATAAAAACACCATCCCATCCCCCCCGCTAGCGCTGGTCACCATCCCTCATCAGTAGTACTGAGTGATGGCGCACAGGCTCGGGGAGCACAGAGAGGAAAGGAACAGCAGGGAAGGGGGAGGGGGAGTGGAAGCTGCGGCAGCCATTTTATAAAGCAGCCTGGAAACAGGCAGAGATGCTGCTTCAGGAGTCGAATCCATGCGGTGAAATGCAACCACAAATTCATCCTCACTTTAATGCACTTCAAGTCAGATTGAGACGTCACTGGATGACTTCAATGTCATCAGTACTACAAAATCAGCACCCTGCAGGCAGCGAGTTGTTATGGTCACAGCATTCACTACCATCCCCCTCTTTTTATATTCCTCATCCTTCCTCACTCTTTGTCTATACGATAAGCAACAACATGATATTACTGGGCTTTTGATGAGTGTGTGCGTGTCTCAGTTTACTCACCCACTAGGTCCAGGTCTCTGTCCCTGCGTAAAGCGCCAGTCATTGTTGGGGGGCTTTTGCTGTGAAGAGAGCAGAAGATGGAACATGAAATGTATGTTTCATTGCAAAAACAGTGAGCTGCACATTATGGTTCAGAAGATGTTTCTTTGTGGCTTGGTCATCTGCATGTGATGGTGTATATCTGTGTGTATCTTTTTATGTGTGAAATAATCAAAAAATGTCTATGTTCAGGCATCCATGTTGTTCTAGAAGGTGTGGGGAGAAAAAAGATGCTGAGGAGCACACAAACTGCTTATAAAAACAGGATTCACAACTGAAAACAAAGGCAGGCAGTATAAAAATGAGAAATGCATGATCATTTAAGTGGGAAATCGGCTATATCAGAGGAAAAAAAAAATCACCAATGCAGCCAGAAGACAAACAGGACGTCCAAAGGACTTGCATCTGAAAGTAGTTATCTTAATAGAAGATCAGTGCCAAATACAGAGTTTAACAGATCATAGTGAAAAAATGTAGGCAAAGCAAAAAATATGACAGACTAAATTATTTGAGGGACAGCTTGATTAGCTTGCCACACTGATAGGGCTCTCATAAATATATATTTTTAAATAAATGCCAAGGTCAGAGATAGTCCTTGGAATAAATTCAGTGAGTACATTTGTTATTCTGGTACCAGAACCTCATAGACAAAATGTCACAGTGGAGGATAAGCACTGATAAAAGCCTTTTTCCATCCCCGTATGTTCCTGCTACTCTCTATTAATGTCTCCAAGCCCATTGCACTCTTGTCCATCTCTACCTCACTGTCCATGTTGCCATGTCTTTTCCATCTCTCTAGCTCTTTCCCTCTCTCTCAGGCTCTCTTGTTGTGCAGTGATGCGGTGAATAGACCTCTGGCTTGGCTCCAGATTCTGCTGCCTAATCGACACAAGAGCTCCCCGGAGAGAGAGACCGGCAGGATGATGTGCTGCATTATTAAAAGAGCTGTCCTACCCAAGGGAATGATGGAATATAAGCAAGAGTAGGAGAGAGAAAACTGAAAGCCAGAATACCCCAAAAATGCCTACACAAAGGGAGCAGTATTGTGGGATAAACTGGCGACTATCACGACTGAAGCATCTATCAGAATACAGGTAAATAAGGATTAAATTCACCAGTGAACGGCAGCATATTGAACACACAAAAAGGACAAACAAGTAACAAACAGCTTGTTTACACAAGTGAAACAAGGAGTAGTGTTAAGTATCGATGCAGACAAAACAAATGACTGACAGCTCACAAAAAGAATCAACAACAACTTAAGTAGAGAGTTAAAAAAAGACTGGTGCACTGTCTGGTTTTCTAAGGACCTTTAAAGGATGCTACAAAGGGAGGAAGAGGGAGTCTGAAAGATAAAGAAGCGATGTATCAGGAATCAGTGACCACTCAATTGTACAATATAATTAATGAACAACCCAGTAATTCATGTAGGATTGAGAGAAAATAGCTCAGTGGATTCAACTTCAGCATTGTTTTCAAAAGGGTTCATTCACTCAGCTCTCAGGAAAAGGAAAACAGAGTCAGACAAAAAGTAAGACTGCTGGGTTGTGTGTTCAGAACAAAAATCTAGTGCCAGAACTCACAAGTTGTTATTATTGCAACGTAAAATACTCATAGTGGGTGAAGACAAGAAGGTGACGGCAAATCTGACCTCTTACCCTTCTTTAGATCAGAGCTCAGTCGATGTTTAAAGTCTAAAAATTGACTCAGAGATGTGTATGAGCGCGTGGGCGTATAGGTCTGTCTGAGTTCGAGAGAGACAGAAAAAATATCAGCACTGAGTGGAAGCAAACATCCACAGAAGAGGCCCAGCATTCCAGCTGTGTGACTCGTTCTTACCACACACATTCACACACAAGCTTGTCATGTCCAAGGTCAGATCCCACTGTGGGCATGTGGTAGAAAGAGTCTGTGCTGGAATACTGCAGCCCATAGCTAGCTTAAGGAAAACACCAGAAATATTTGGATTTTTTTTGCTACATTATGGGCAGATTGGTGCTAGCAGACATGCAGTACCTATACGAATGCAAATCTAATCTGCTCAAGTGAAAAGTCAAGCTGAGGAGAGAGATTCAAACGCCAACGTATCCACAAACTGTCCCAAATTGCTGAGTTCTGAAGATGGTTGAGACAACAACAGTTTCCAGGGAAAACAAATCCCAAGCCAGGTTTATGAGCTCACAGGGATCAAAATCTAATTGACTTGATCTCCAGTGATCTGATCATCTTCAGCTGTGCTGCTTTCTTCATTACATGGCTTCTGAAATGAGCTGACCACTAAAGAAAGATGAGACAAAGGTATTCAAAATCCATAGAACATTTTTTTTTTCAGAGCACAAGTTCAAGTTAAGGGCTGGACAGAGTGAGAAGGACAAAGTGAATAGTCAGACACACTCTGCTGCTGCAGATTTAGATGAAGGGATTATAGCTCTGTGGGTCTGACCTCTTGTCCCACTGCAAGACTCTCATACTAACCTGGAAGCTTTAAATATAGTCAGTCTGCTTCCTTTCCATCTTTAAGGGCTGTGAGGAATCTTCTAGTGAATTACAACCCGGCTGAGTTCCTTAGCTACCGTTTCATAATGTGTCAGCTGAAGAACTATCATCTTTACAGAGAACTGGATTCATTGGGGGATATAAGCTGGACTGATCAGCGCATGGACACATCTGGACACACCAGGATGATCGTCAACATGTGACTGTGAACTTTGCCAAAACATCTGGTTTACCAGTTACCCACGTCTCTGTTGTGATGTAGAAAAGGTTATCCAAAAGCAGAATCAATAGCCTCATCCTTTTCTCTGTCCTTAAAAATACAGTACTTTCTCACACTTGCTGCACATACAAATCTATCTCGCCCTATGTTTCCAGACATGCATACAAACCGTAGAAAACTTCCAGTTTGGTTGCTCTAATGATTTGTAACGCATAGACACAAAGTATTTAACCTTCAGCACTTTGAGACCAGCTATCTCACATTGTTTCCAAAGTCTGAGTCTTGGCCACTGAGTCTTATGCCAGTGGAAATCAGGATATTTAAGCTCTAAAATACTGAATCTATGACACTATTAATTCACTGTAAGAGATAAGCTCAGCATGGACACAAATGAAAAGCGCAATGTATAATGTTTGATTTTCATATTACTCTCCCTTAAACAAACATCATGAGTCAACTGACAAAACCCTTGTGGACAGTTTCACTGAACCGCATGAGCCAGTTTTGTCGCATGTGCAGCGTTTTTTTTTTTTTTTAATCTATCTCTGTCTATGCTTACAAAACAATTAACCAAACTCAGTGCATGTGTCAACCTTAATAAACTCACACTGACTTTAAAAAAAATTGTGTAGCAATGGGAACATTCTGATATTAAAATGAGTGATAGCGATAAGTTACTCAAACTCATGTTGTAATTTCCCCCAAAACTTTCTGTGTTTGCACATGGTTAAACAGTGTGTGCCAAAACAGCACACTGCAACTGAATAGAGAATACAAAGAGGGGCAGTGGGAAGGCACTAAAGCCCCAGGGTCCTGCTAAAATTACACACTACTGGAGGGCTCCTCGTGCCTGATGCTTTGTGCACACACTCTCACGCACACAAGCACACCAACACCCACAGTGATGGCTGCTGCTCTAAAGCCACAATAGCCTCTGCCGTCTGTCACTGTGGCACACGTGTATAAAGCCATCCTTCCTTTCCAGCGATCTATCCCTCTATCTCTTCCCCTCTGTTGTCCTCATTGCACACGTGTCACTGGAGCAGGGAGACAGATGGTACCCTGCTGACCTCAGGAACAACCTAATTCATTGCAGCCTCCATAATACAGACTCACGAGAAATAGGACAAATTTCTATACATATATTGAAAAGCAACAAGGCTAAACATCATCATCAAAATACCACAGCAACCATAATGACCTGCCATCATCAACTCGACAGTAAACACAAAATAACAGAGGATGAATACCAAGGAAAAATGGGTCGAGGATGGAAAAATCTCCTTTTTCACTGAATTCCTCAAAAGTAAATCATTTTCATGAAAGCACTGTCAACCATTTTCTATCTCTGACCATACTTCCCTTGCATTAAGCCACTCAAAGGATTGTCTGCGTCTCTCATTCATGTGATCAGGACCTGGTTAGCCTTCATTCAAACCACACTCTGAACACATGGAAATGAGGATCTAAAAATTACAACTGGATACAGCTGCACAGCAAGAACAGTCTCACTCGTATGATGCTCAGCCCTGGAACCAATCAGCAAAAGTTCAGAGGATAACAGGAAGTCAGGGGTCAGGCCAATGACCCCATGAATTCCTGTTTTTCAGCTACTGCTTGATTCTTTGGCTCTCTCCCTCCACCCCTCTTACCATTTTCTTTCCTTGGCCCCTTTTTCCGCTCCCTCACCCCCATCTCTCCCTCTGTCATCCTGTCTCCCAGCCATTCCACTGAGCCAACTCTGCAGGACCTATTTTCATCTGGTTGTCTCCTCCTCTCCATCTGTTAAGAGCACTTATGTTTCTTCCTTTCCCCTTCCTTTCCTATTACAGCCATCTTCAGTAAACTTAACTTTCTCTAAATCCTGTCTAAAGGAAAACAGCATTCTCTGTTACTAGAGTTGCTTTAAATCAGAGATAGTAACCACATTTCCTGGCCCCAGGTCATGTTAAATATTAAGCTGCTCTTCACTCTGCCGAGTCCTAGTAACACAAAGCTCTAAAAGCCCTTTCACCATGCAGAAAAAAATCCTCCAGCTAAACAAAATAGAGTTTTAGATAAGATGCTGCAGGTCTTGGTGAATGATGAAAGCTCGTTTATAACTCGACTGTCAGGAGTTAAAGTATCAAAACAATGACACAAATCTATTTCCTCTACAGAAAAACCATTATCAGTGAAAACAAAATGAGGTTTTTGGATGCATTGTCAAGACTGTATTCATACTAGGTCTTATCCTACCAGTGCAATGCTCACTCTCCCAGTTAAGCCCTCACCTCACTGACTGAGTTCATAAGGTGCTTCCTGCTGAGAGTCATGTTGAGTGTGTTGTTGTGACTCAGCATGGGTGTCTTCATAAATACAAAGTCACTGCGGCTAGATATGGTGGAGTAACAAGGCCTGTAGGTTCGTGTATGCGGCTCCTGGGGACCCCCACGACCTCCATATATCGAATGGGTCCATCAGTGTTGAGCTGCAGGTGTAGGTCCTTGCTGGGCCTTTGATGGTAGCGACTGGACCTGTGGCGACCATAGCAGCAGCAGTCAGAATCCCCTAGTCCAGGGCCACGGTGCCTCAGGCAGCGCACCATGAGAACAACAAACGAGATAAAGGACACAGCTGACACGCAGGCGAGAGAGATGATAAGGTAGAAAGTGATATCTGACATCCCATTGCGGTGGTAGAAAGTTGTGTGGCGAGGGTTTGCCGGAGGATCGTTGTCTGTGCCCTTCTCATTCACTGTTATGGTAACGTTCACAGAGCTGGATTTTGGTGGTTCACCGTTATCCTGGATGATGATCATGATGTCATAAGCTGAGCCACCTTCCTCCTCAGCCCACTTGCGGGCTGTGCGAAGCTCCCCACTGTGTGCCCCAATACGGAACATGCCAGCATTTGGCCCAGGGGCGATGGAGTAAAACAACCATGCATTGTGCCCACTGTCTGCATCCACCCCCACCAGTTTATTTATGAGGTGCCCAGGGCCAGCAGATGGGGGCACAGTTAGCTGTAATCTTTTGTCTTTTGGGACCGAAGGGTGTACAATCACTGGTGCATTGTCATTGACATCGACAACAAACACATGCACGGTCACGTTAGTTGTCCGTGGGGGCACTCCAGCATCCCGGGCCTGCACTTCAATACGGAAAGCGTTAAGCTGTTCATGATCCAGAGAGCGCATGCTGTAGATGTGGCCGCTCTCTGGGTTAATGTAGACATAAGAAGAGATGGGTGAGCCCTGGACCATGCTGGGAAGGATGGAGTATGAGATGCGAGCATTGTCACCAAGGTCTGGGTCAGTGGCGGAAACAGAGGCGATGGGGGCGCTGGGGGCATTGTTTTCTGGGATATCCACAGAGTATGAAGGCTGAGAGAAGGTGGGGGCATTGTCATTTACATCAGAGAGCTTCACCACAAAAGTGGTTTGTGATGAAAGGGGAGGGGAACCAGCATCAGTGGCCTTGATGACCACTGTGTACTCTGGGACAGTCTCACGGTCCAGTTTTCCAGCAGTGATGAGGCTGTAGTGCATGCCAAAAGCAGAGTTCAGTTTGAATGGCAAACCTGGAGGGACAGTTAATGTAACCTCCCCGTTAACACCAGAGTCCAGGTCACGTGCACTTATGAGCGCTATCACGGTCTCTGGTGCGGAGTCCTCTCTGATTGGACTGGTAAGTGACGTCAGTGTCACCTCTGGTTTGTTGTCATTCACATCAATGATGTCTACAATGACGTTACAGGAGCCCTCCATGGCGGGAGAGCCGCCATCTCTGGCCTGCACTGTGATGTGGTACGCAGTGGCCTTCTCGTAATCCACATCGCCCTTTACGCGGATCTCTCCGCTTTTAGAATCCACACTGAAAAGTTTGAGAACGCGTTCCGGTGTGTATTTACTAAACAGGAATGATATTTCTCCGTTGCTGCCTGAGTCCGCGTCAGTCGCGTTTAATTTCGTTACTAAAGTGCCCTGTGCAACGTTTTCTAATAGTGTAACTTTCTTTACCGGCTCGTCAAAGACAGGCGCATTGTCATTCACATCCAGAATTTTAATGAGCAGAAGTGTTGAGCCAGACTTCTCCGGCTGACCCCCATCCACTGCAGTGAGCAACAGGCGAAAGGAGGCCTGCGTCTCCCTGTCCAAGTGTTTATCCACCACCAGCTCTGGAAACTTGCTGCCGTCACTTTTAGTTTCCACATTCAAAATAAAGAAGTCATTTGCTGCCAGATGATAAGTGCGTAAAGAGTTGGTACCCACGTCTGGATCATGTGCGCTCTCCAAACGGAACCGTGTGCCCGGCGCGGCCGCCTCTGATATCTCCAAAGAAATGTTGCTGGTTGAAAACTGCGGTGCGTTGTCATTCACATCTAGAACGTCTACCACGACGCGATGAATCTCCAAAGGGTCCTCCAGAAGTATTTGAAGGTGTAGCGAACATGATGAGCTCAATTCACACAACTGTTCCCTGTCAATTTTTTGCTTAATTACCAAATCGCCGGTCGTCTGCTTCACCTCGAAGTACTGCGTTGTAGATTCAGAGACCACTCGCAGCCTCCTCTGAACAATCCGCTGAGCAGTGAGACTTAAATCTTTAGCGATATTCCCAACGACAGAGCCCGGACTTAGTTCCTCCGATACGGAATAGCTGAGCTGAGCGGACGCACAGGAGAAGCAGGCCAGATACAAGTAAATCCTCCACAGCCTCCCTCCTCCGAAGCGCTTCCTCTGTCTGGAGTCCATTGTGCTGCGCTCCGAGGATCGGGGAAAGTTTCTAACTTCTCCTTTCACCGTAACGTATCCATGATAGTATTAAAACGAGGCTGCCAGGCTCGACTGCAAATATTTCCATTTCAGACACAGGGGAATAGGAAGCTTTGATGTGTTCATGACGGCCGCATTGTAAGAAAAAAAAAAAACACAGGCGAAAATCAAAGTATTTTGCGCCTCCACTGAAACTCTCTGCTCTGTCTCCTCCGCCTCACTCTGCTCATGGGCGGGGAGAGGCCACAGAGGCCTTCCCTCTCATTGGAAGACAGGGCTGGACCAGCGCTGACACACATCTCACACTCATACACATTGAAAACTTTCCAGTGACTCCACAGACAGGCGAGGAGGAACCCAAGGCTTGTCTGAAAACTTCTAGGGGGCAGAGAAAGAAAAACTTTCCACATTTAACACATGACAGAATGTTTTAAGACATGAAACTTCTGTTGTTTTCACATTCATGAATACACATGAAAGATAGATGTTACACTACTGAAAAAAGTCTGTCAGAGGTTCTCATTAAGCACTCCCCTTAGTCAGAAACAGCGTTCCATTGCAAGCAATGCTCTTTGCATCCGCATGGGGGCGTGGTTTTCAAATTGCCTTTCCCCTACAGGCCAAGTTTACAGTGTCATAAAGCAAGATCAAAGTTTAAAAAGGAGACTCGTTATAGAAATCAGTGATTTCAACAAATACTGTGAAGTAAATGTAAGTGTTAAAATGAGATGCAGCGAATCACTTGAAGATACTGGCTATGTAGCTTGAATGAAATTTTTAAAAAAGTAGAGTATTAAAATGGAAGAAACTGAGTAGATAATAATGATTAAGCCTTAATCCCATAAAAAGAAAGCAAAAAAACAGTGATGGATATTCTGATTTAACATTAACAAATGCATCATGGGATTGATCCTATGCTAACTAAAATTTAAGATATTTAATTGAAATTTTACACAACAGTAGTACAAGTCTTATTTATCTGTGGGTAGTAAGTAACCTATTACTCTAAATAAAGATATTCATAAATGTTACATTTCGCTAAAATTTTCATAGATAGATAGATAGATAGATAGATAGATAGATAGATAGATAGATAGATAGATAGATACTTTAATAATCCCGAGGGAAAATCAAGAGTAAAAACACTGAAGAAAACTTCTATAGTTAGATTTGTTAAAGTTCCTGTACTTCTTGATAATTTGACTAGTGATAAAGAAGACAGTGTAAAAAAAAGTGCTCAACAACATGTGGTACTGACCGCAGATAAGCAATAAAAATGCACACTATATAGAGGGCGACTACAAGAAAGTAAGTTAAAATAAATTAAATTACAGGAATTCTAAGTCCACTTTAACTAATGCTATTTCACACGATACCTTCTAATTTTCTTCTCACCTGCTGGCTCTCAAAGGTCCAGGTGCTGTCCGGTAAAGACGCATCCAGGACACTGATCACCTCCTTAAAGTCTGTGGTGCTGCTGGGCTTAATCAAAGTGAAATCACTGTACTCTGACATCGGAGACATACACGACCTGAACGACTGACTCTGAGACAACATGTCTCCTCCCAGGACCTCCACGTACTTTATAGGTCCATCAGTGTTGAGCTGAATCTGCAGGTTCCTGTTCGGGTTCTTGTAATCATCACAGTCGCTGCGTCTCATGCAGCAACTACCGCTGCTCCTGCTGCTCCTCATGCATTTCACCGCCAAGATGACAAAAGTCACCAGAGACAGCACGGACACCGAGGCCAGAGACAGAATCAAATAAAGGGTGATTCTCCCAGTTTTCTTGCTCGGCTCCACAGATTTGTGTCTCAGGTCTAAGATGGGCTCATGGAGACCGTCCTCCAGCAGGATGGACACCGTGACGGTGGCGGACTGGACCGGCTCCCCGTCGTCCTTGATCTCTATCAGCAGCCTCTGAGAGGAGTCGTCCTGCTCGGACACAGCGCGTTTAGTCCTCACCTCCCCTGTGTACTGATTGACAGTGAACAGAGACGCGTCTGTAGCCTCCGACACTTTGTACGAGATCCACGCGTTGTGGCCCGAGTCAGCGTCCACAGCCGTCACCTTGGTAACCAGGTGACCCGTTTTGGCCGAGCGGGGCATCCTCTGATGAGAGAGGGAGCCCAGGGCAGCGGAGGAGGGGTAAATAACAGTGGGGGCATTGTCGTTCTGGTCCAGGATGAAAACATGGACTGTGGCGTTGCTGCTGAGAGACGGAGAGCCCTGATCCTTTGCCTGAACCTGAATCTGAAACACCTTCAGCTTCTCATAGTCAAACGAGTGCATGCTGTAGATGCTGCCGTTATCTGAGTTGATGTAAACATAAGACGAGACAGAAACGTCCTGCACTTTAGAGTCCAGAATGGAGTAAGAGATTTTAGCGTTTTCTCCAAAATCCAGGTCAGAGGCTGATACTGAGTACAGTATAGAACCTGGTACTCCGTTCTCTTTTAAATACACATTATAGGAGGACTGAGTAAACATAGGAGGATTATCGTTCACATCAGTGATGGTGACAGATATAATGTTCTTACTAGACAGAGGAGGAGAGCCTGAATCAGTCGCTGTTATTTCAATGTTATAGTTGGAGTAGGTCTCTCTGTCTAAAGCACCGCTGGTGACCAGTGCGTAATTATTAGAAAACGAAGGTTTCAGGTTAAAAGGAGAGCTGTTGGCGAGTTGTAACGTTACTTTACCATTATCAGCAGCGTCCAGATCTCGTGCACTGATCAATGCCACTACGGTGCCACTTGGTGCGTCCTCACGTATTGGTTTTGGCTGAGAAGTGAAAACTATTTCAGGAGCATTGTCATTGAAATCAGTAATATCAACGTGCACACGACAGTGACCTTCCATTTGAGGACTACCTTTATCTTTTGCAGTCACATCAATGTCGTATGATTTGGCAGTTTCATAGTCTAACTCACCTTTCAGAGTGATTTGACCTGTTAAGGCGTTAATATCGAAGATTGATAACACAGAATCGGGAGTCCGAGAACCAAATGAGAATTCAATTTCGCCATTTAGACCTTCATCTGCGTCTCTTGCCTTGGGCTTGATAACAACAGCTCCTTTAAGACTTTTTTCACCCAAGGATACTTTGTAAACGTTCTTTTCAAAAACTGGAAAATTATCATTTATGTCAAGAACGTTTATGGTTATTTGTGTGGTTCCAGATCTTACAGGATTTCCTCCATCTAATGCTGTTAATAATATTTTGTGAACAGATTTTTTCTCTCGATCAAGAGGCTTTTCTAAAACCAGCTCTGGAACTGCCATACCGCCTTCGATTTCTTTCATCTTGAGGGAACAACAGTCATTTTTACTGATTGTGTATGATTTGAGTGAATTACTTCCAACGTCGGTGTCCGTTGCACTCTCCAAAGGAAAGCGCGTTCCCACTGCTGCTGATTCAGCTATATTTAAAGATAATTCATTTGAAAGAAAACTAGGAGAATTGTCATTAATATCTCGTATTTCTACCTCAATTCGGTGCAACTGTAACGGGTCCTCAATAACCACTTGCAAAGGTAGAACACAGCTGGTGCTTTGTCCGCATAAAGCCTCTCTGTCTATTCTGTCATTCACCACCAGCTCGCCCTTCCCCGCATCCACACTGAAATACTGCTTACCAGCCTCAGAGGCGACGTGCAGCTTACGATCAAAAATATCTGATAATCCCAAACCCAGATCTTTGGCTAAATTTCCTACCACTGATCCCTGTTTTAGTTCCTCTGTGATGCTGTAACGAGTCTGTGCTTCTATTGTACTCCACAAGAGAAAGAAATGATGACACCAAAGCGCCTGCCATCTCCAGTCTCGGGATCCTTTTCTCTTTGTCATCCCTGATTCGGTTAAAGGCGTCATTCCCATTCCACGGGAACAGAGATCACGAATCCAAAATCCATATTCCAAGAGGGTTACATATCCCGCTAGAACGATGCATCTTCATTGTCAAAGAATAAATTAAGAAAAAACCTCATACTCCAAGTATATGAACCATTTACCTACTCTCCTCCGACTCTGAGCATTGTGGTTGCTGAGGCTGCATGGGGGAGGGAGTAGATCTCTTTGTACAGTTCTCAATGCTATTGGTGCGCAGCATCCATCGCTGACATCCAATGAGAGAGAAACGGAGCAGCACCGTTAAAGACACAATAACCATTTTGGTGTAATGGCAGAATTATTATAGGTAGATTCTATGTCATATTTACATGAGTTATATGAGTATAAAAAAGCAGCAACAAAAAACGTATTTAATAAATATCTGCATATCATGATATATAATCACAGTTAAAATTCGATTTCATGACAACCACATTTATGTTCCTGTTGTTGTTGTTCCTCCCCCCCCCCACTAGTGCTTATTGCTTTCATCAGCCTTTAGGGTGGTCTGTACCTAAATTCAGGGAAATAGATAAACTAAATCAGTAAACCCTGTTAGTTGATGTTCATATGTTTTCATCCATTCAGTCATTTACTCATTCATTCGCTACCCACTGAGTGAATACCACCAAAATCAGTTGTAACAATCAGCTGCCCTTAGCAAGCCTCATGGGTCAGCGGCGCTGTCCAGCCCTGTGGTGCTGAAACGCTCAGCACCAAAACATCCACAACACTTCTCACGTCAAAAAATCAAAGCCCCTGGAGCACAAAATGTTGTTTATGGTAATAGTCAAGTCAGAATTTTAAATATGCATGTGAATCTAACATTTTCATTTCAAGTACATCAACAAGGATGTTATTCAAAATGAATATTACAAGATTTGTTTAATTGCTTTGTTATAATTTCTGGCTGAAGCTGGTCACGGCTTTCAAATAAAGTAAAAGTGTCATTGTTGTTTTTCAGTGAATATACAAACATTCTTTTTGCAAATCTGTATACAGTTTTTCACCTTTTGTATTACTCTTTGTTCCCCTGCTTTTAGCTCCACAAGTATTGAATACGCAAAATCAAAACAAGCTATCATCTGCTCACCTGCTGGCTCTCAAAGGTCCAGGTGCTGTCCGGTAAAGACGCATCCAGAACACTGATCACCTCCTTAAAGTCTGTGGTGCTGCTGGGCTTAATCAAAGTGAAATCACTGTACTCTGACATCGGAGACATACACGACCTGAACGACTGACTCTGAGACAACATGTCTCCTCCCAGGACCTCCACGTACTTTATAGGTCCATCAGTGTTGAGCTGAATCTGCAGGTTCCTGTTCGGGTTCTTGTAATCATCACAGTCGCTGCGTCTCATGCAGCAACTACCGCTGTTCCTGCTGCTCCTCATGCATTTCACCGCCAAGATGACAAAAGTCACCACAGACAGCACGGACACCGAGGCCAGAGACAGAATCAAATAAAGGGTGATTCTCCCAGTTTTCTTGCTCGGCTCCACAGATTTGTGTCTCAGGTCTAAGATGGGCTCATGGAGACCGTCCTCCAGCAGGATGGACACCGTGACGGTGGCGGACTGGACCGGCTCCCCGTCGTCCTTGATCTCTATCAGCAGCCTCTGAGAGGAGTCGTCCTGCTCGGACACAGCGCGTTTAGTCCTCACCTCCCCTGTGTACTGATTGACAGTGAACAGAGACGCGTCTGTGGCCTCCGACAATTTGTACGAGATCCACGCGTTGTGGCCCGAGTCAGCGTCCACAGCCGTCACCTTGGTAACCAGGTGACCCGATTTGGCCGAGCGAGGCATCCTCTGATGAGAGAGGGAGCCCAGGGCAGCGGAGGAGGGGTAAATAACAGAGGGGGCATTGTCGTTCTGGTCCAGGATGAAAACATGGACAGTGGCGTTGCTGCTGAGAGACGGAGAGCCCTGATCCTTTGCTTGAACCTGAATCTGAAACACCTTCAGCTTCTCATAGTCAAACGAGTGCATGCTGTAGATGCTGCCGTTATCTGAGTTGATGTAAACATAAGACGAGACAGAAACGTCCTGCACTTTAGAGTCCAGAATGGAGTAAGAGATTTTCGCGTTTTCTCCAAAATCCAGGTCAGAGGCTGATACGGAGTACAGTATAGAACCTGGTACTCCGTTCTCTTTTAAATAAACAGCATATGTGGGCTGAGTGAATACAGGTGGATTATCATTCACATCAGTAATGGAGACATTAATAGTCTTTTTAGTTGACAGAGGAGGGGAGCCTGAATCATTCGCTGTTATCTCAACATCATACTCTGAGAAACGTTCTCTGTCTAACGCACCGACAGTAACTAGTGCGTAATTATTAGAAAAAGAAGGTTTTAGATTAAAAGGAGAACCCCTGGGGAGATGTAATGTCACTTTTCCATTGTCGCCAGAGTCCAGGTCTCGGGCAGTGAGCAAAGCTACCACTGTTCCACTTGGTGCGTCTTCAGGCACCTGGCTCGGTTTTGAAGTTAGAACAATTTCTGGAGCATTATCATTTATGTCTAATACTTCTACTTGCACCCGGCAGTGGCCTTCCATTTCAGGAATGCCTTTATCTTTAGCAGTTATATCTATTTCATGTACTGCGCTGTTTTCATAATCTAATTGTCCTATTAGAAAAAATTCTCCTGTTGCCAAGTTTATCTGAAAATAAGACATCAGGGTCTCCGGTGTGTGGTCAGCAAAAGAATATTCAATTTCTCCATTAACACCTTCGTCTGGGTCTGTTGCTTCTACCTTTGTGAGCATGGAGCCACTTTGACTGTTTTCGGGCACAGTTATTTTATATAATGGTTTTTTGAAAGTAGGGGCATTGTCGTTGTTGTCTAAGACAGTCACTATGATTTGTGATGTTCCAGTTTTGACAGGATTGCCTCCATCTAACGCTGTCAACAGCAACTGATGGACGCTTTGTTTTTCTCTGTCAAGCGGTTTTTCTAATACAAGCTCTGGCACTTTTCTTCCATTAGCTAGTTCTTTAATTTTTAAACTAAAACACTCGTCTTTGCTGAGACTGTAAGATTTAAGTGAATTACTGCCCACGTCGAGGTCCTGTGCGCTCTCCAAAGGGTAGCGAGTACCCACTGCTGTCATCTCTGCAATTTTCAAATTCTTTTCTTTGCTCAGAAAACTGGGAGAATTGTCATTGACGTCTTTTATTTCCACCTCTATACGATATAGATGTAGTGGATTCTCTATTACTACTTGCAGAGGCAACACACAGCTGGTGCTTTGTCCGCATAAAGCCTCTCTGTCTATTCTGTCATTCACCACCAGCTCGCCCTTCCCCGCATCCACACTGAAATACTGCTCACCAGCCTCAGAGGCGACACGCAGCTTACGGTCAAAAATGTCCGAGAGCCCCAAACCAAGATCTTTGGCTAAATTTCCTACCACTGATCCCCGTTTGAGTTCCTCCGGGATGCTGTAACGAGTCTGTCCGTCTATTGTACTCCACAAGAGAAAGAAATGATGCCACCAAAGCGCCTGCCATCTCCAGTCTCGGTATCTGATTCTCTTTGTCATCCCCGGTCTTTCAGAACATGTTATATTTCCCATCGATATATTGTTCACATAACCAGCCCGACATTAATTCCAGAGCGAGAAGGAAAACTCCATCATAAATTCGTCCAGGAAAGCATGATATTTACAAAACCTTAAATTCCTGAAACCTTCTGATAACCGCATATCCTCTCCACTTCTGAGTACTGTGAGGGTTACCGTGCTGAGACTGAATGGGGGATGGACTAGATCGCTTTGTACAGTTCTGTTTGCTATTGGTTCACAGCATCTTTCTTTACTATCCAATCACAGAGCACCAACATTGCTGCTGATGCTTCTGCACCACCTCTGTTGCAATAGAAACATGACATACTGAGTGAAGAGTCAGTTTGTGTGATAGAAAATAAAAAAATAATAAAAAAAGATGAAGACGTGAAAAAGGACTTATATGAAGAGGCAAAAATCCATTGGACATGCTATTTTCATTGGTCACAGCTGCTATAAATACTGACCAGAAGACTGTTAAACTTATATATAATATGTGTATGAGTAAAAAACGATGATGAGATACTTTAAAAATAGTAATCTGACTGATATTTGTATGATTTTCTCGTCTCAGAGAAACTATTCCATATTTTGAATTACAAGAGTGCAAATGTTCTCGGAAAATGAGCATATATCAAAAATATTTTTCAGAATTTCACCTTGAGAAAAAAAATTAAACCTAGAGATTTTTTTAACAACACAAACAAAAAGCTTATTTAAAAGGGCTATATTTTGTTAATTTGTAAAAGACACAGATAAAACTATCACGTGGCATGATGAGCAAAACTGTTGTTTGGATAAAGAACATTCGTGTTTGACGTACTTCATCAGGAGATTAAATGTCAGTGGTGATAAGCATGAACGGGCAGAATATGTATTATTATTTCACAGTGAGGCAACTTAAATGTTAAAAAACAAACCAAACAAATAAACATTAATATGTCAATGATGACCGATTTTTTTTTTTTTACCACAGCTCTGTTGTTCTGTGCTCACCTGCTGGCTCTCAAAGGTCCAGGTGCTGTCCGGTAAAGACGCATCCAGAACACTGATCACCTCCTTAAAGTCTGTGGTGCTGCTGGGCTTAATCAAAGTGAAATCACTGTACTCTGACATCGGAGACATACACGACCTGAACGACTGACTCTGAGACAACATGTCTCCTCCCAGGACCTCCACGTACTTTATAGGTCCATCAGTGTTGAGCTGAATCTGCAGGTTCCTGTTCGGGTTCTTGTAATCATCACAGTCGCTGCGTCTCATGCAGCAACTACCGCTGCTCCTGCTGCTCCTCATGCATTTCACCGCCAAGATGACAAAAGTCACCAGAGACAGCACGGACACCGAGGCCAGAGACAGAATCAAATAAAGGGTGATTCTCCCAGTTTTCTTGCTCGGCTCCACAAATTTGTGTCTCAGGTCTAAGATGGGCTCATGGAGACCGTCCTCCAGCAGGATGGACACCGTGACGGTGGCGGACTGGACCGGCTCCCCGTCGTCCTTGATCTCTATCAGCAGCCTCTGAGAGGAGTCGTCCTGCTCGGACACAGCGCGTTTAGTCCTCACCTCCCCTGTGTACTGATTGACAGTGAACAGAGACGCGTCTGTGGCCTCCGACACTTTGTACGAGATCCACGCGTTGTGGCCCGAGTCAGCGTCCACAGCCGTCACCTTGGTAACCAGGTGACCGGCTTTGGCCGAGCGAGGCATCCTCTGATGAGAGAGGGAGCCCAGGGCAGCGGAGGAGGGGTAAATAACAGTGGGGGCATTGTCGTTCTGGTCCAGGATGAAAACATGGACTGTGGCGTTGCTGCTGAGAGACGGAGAGCCCTGATCCTTTGCCTGAACCTGAATCTGAAACACCTTCAGCTTCTCATAGTCAAACGAGTGCATGCTGTAGATGCTGCCGTTATCTGAGTTGATGTAAACATAAGACGAGACAGAAACGTCCTGCACTTTAGAGTCCAGAATGGAGTAAGAGATTTTAGCGTTTTCTCCAAAATCCAGGTCAGAGGCTGATACTGAGTACAGTATAGAACCTGGTACTCCGTTCTCTTTTAAATACACATTATATGAGGGCTGAGTAAACATAGGAGGGTTATCATTTACATCAGTGATGCTGACAGGAATAATCTTGCTACCAGACAAAGGAGGAGAGCCTGAATCAGTGGCTGTTATTTCAATATTATATTCTGAGAAACTCTCTCGGTCTAAAACAATTCTCGTAACCAGTGCGTAATTGTTGGAAAATGATGGTTTTAAACTGAAGGGAGAACCATTTGGGAGTTTTAATGTCACTTTGCCGTTATTACCAGAGTCGAGGTCTCGTGCACTGATTAAGGCTACAACTGTTCCTCGGGGTGCGTCCTCACGTACTGGGCTTGGCTCTGAAGTAAGCACTATTTCAGGAGCATTATCATTCATGTCTATCACCATGACTTGCACACGACAGTGACCCTCCATCTCAGGGACTCCTTTGTCTTTTGCAGTGATGCGTATTTCATGCATTGCACTAGTTTCATAATCTAAAGGCCCTACCAAGGAAATTTCACCTGTATTTGGATCCAGCTCAAAAACGGATAACAACGACTGGGGTGTGTGATCAGCAAATACATATTCAATCTCTCCATTAACACCCTCGTCTGCGTCTGTTGCTTCAACTTTTACGAGTACAGAACCTAAATTACTATTTTCCTGCACAGTTACATTATACAGTGTTTTTTTGAAAACAGGAACATTGTCGTTGTTGTCCAGTACAGTAACTATGATTTTTGTGGTTCCAGTTTTGACGGGATTTCCTCCGTCTGATGCGGTCAGTAACAGCTGATGGATACTTTGTTTTTCTCGGTCAAGTGATTTTTCTAGTACTAATTCCGGAACTTGCCGATCACCAGATAAGTCTTTCATTTTTAAACTAAAACACTCGTTTTTACTCAGTGTGTAAGACTTGACTGAATTGCTACCGACGTCCTGATCCTGTGCAGTTTCTAAGGGAAAGCGGATCCCTGTGGCAGTAGATTCTGCTATTTTTAAATATCGCTCATCTGTTAAGAAAATTGGAGAATTGTCATTTATGTCCCTGATTTCGACTTCGATTCGGTGTAGCTGTAACGGGTTCTCTGTTACAATTTGCAGAGGTAACACACAGCTGGCGCTTTGTCCGCATAAAGCCTCTCTGTCTATTCTGTCATTCACCACCAGCTCGCCCTTCCCCGCATCCACACCGAAATACTGCTCACCAGCCTCAGAGGCGACACGCAGCTTACGATCAAAAACATCCGATAGTCCCAAACCCAAATCTTTGGCTAAATTTCCGACCACTGATCCCTGTTTGAGTTCCTCCGGGATGCTGTAACGAGTCTGTGCGTCTATTGTACTCCACAAGAGAAAGAAATAATGCCACCAAAGCGCCTGCCATCTCCAGTCTTGGTATCTGAGTCTCTTTGTCATCCCCGGTCCGTTAGAAGAGAATATTTCCCATCGAGATTTTCATCAACATAACCCAGCATATAAAGCCATCACCAGAGTGGACATCGCTGCATAAATCCAAACGTCATTTGTAATAAAATGCATGTTCCTGACGCCATCAAATAAGCGCATCTCCTCTGCACCTCTGAGCTCTGCGAGGGTTACTGTGGTGAGAATGAAAGGGGGATGGAGTAGATCTCTTTGTACAGTTCTGCAAGCTATTGGATCACAGCAACCATCTGAGCAATCCAATCACAGGACACTACCTCACACAAAGCCACTGCAGCCTCTCAGGCTTGCAGGAAATAAGGACAAATTTCACTTCCTATATTTATCTGTGTGCTCGTTGTCTCTGCAGAAAGTCAAATATGAATTCAGTATATGAAAATTATACGAATTTTATTTTTAAATACATAAATATATTGCACACTTTCTTTTCATTTGATTGTTGCAACTAATCCTGAAAGCAATATCCATAAATTCAAACACTACAACATTAATCTAGGAAAATGTATTTTTAAAATTCACCTTCTTTCTTTTATTTTGTATAATGTCAAAGCAACATTTCGCTGAAATTGAAAATATGTAGTGCAAGCTTTTTAAAAATAATGATTTGGGATCATAATAACTCGTTGAACTATGCTTTCAGAGAAAATCCTCAGCATGAAAGGTATTGGGTTCATTCATTATGTAGACAAACTTTCACAGCATTATTGAAATTTTTAAACCACCCAAAATAGATCTATTATCACACATTTTGTAAAATTATAATAAATTCAGTTAAGATAGAAACAGCACTGTTTCTATCTTCACTGACTTTAGTAACTAATTTCAAAACGACAAATATTTGCATATTTAGAGTGGAAAAAAACATAGAAATAAATGATTCTGAAATGTTTGTAGTTATATTTCACCTCCACAATGCCTTTTTTCAGGGTATGAAAAAGTCTCAGCTAATAATGAATGAAAGCGTTTCTGCACCATGATACTAGAGGTCAATTAAGTATTTCAACCTCACAACAATGGGATACAACCACATACCAATACACAAAAGATTACTGTTGTGCTCACCTGCTGGCTCTCAAAGGTCCAGGTGCTGTCCGGTAAAGACGCATCCAGAACACTGATCACCTCCTTAAAGTCTGTGGTGCTGCTGGGCTTAATCAAAGTGAAATCACTGTACTCTGACATCGGAGACATACACGACCTGAACGACTGACTCTGAGACAACATGTCTCCTCCCAGGACCTCCACGTACTTTATAGGTCCATCAGTGTTGAGCTGAATCTGCAGGTTCCTGTTCGGGTTCTTGTAATCATCACAGTCGCTGCGTCTCATGCAGCAACTACCGCTGCTCCTGCTGCTCCTCATGCATTTCACCGCCAAGATGACAAAAGTCACCAGAGACAGCACGGACACCGAGGCCAGAGACAGAATCAAATAAAGGGTGATTCTCCCAGTTTTCTTGCTCGGCTCCACAAATTTGTGTCTCAGGTCTAAGATGGGCTCATGGAGACCGTCCTCCAGCAGGATGGACACCGTGACGGTGGCGGACTGGACCGGCTCCCCGTCGTCCTTGATCTCTATCAGCAGCCTCTGAGAGGAGTCGTCCTGCTCGGACACAGCGCGTTTAGTCCTCACCTCCCCTGTGTACTGATTGACAGTGAACAGAGACGCGTCTGTAGCCTCCGACACTTTGTACGAGATCCACGCGTTGTGGCCCGAGTCAGCGTCCACAGCCGTCACCTTGGTAACCAGGTGACCCGTTTTGGCTGAGCGGGGCATCCTCTGATGAGAGAGGGAGCCCAGGGCAGCGGAGGAGGGGTAAATAACAGTGGGGGCATTGTCGTTCTGGTCCAGGATGAAAACATGGACTGTGGCGTTGCTGCTGAGAGACGGAGAGCCCTGATCCTTTGCCTGAACCTGAATCTGAAACACCTTCAGCTTCTCATAGTCAAACGAGTGCATGCTGTAGATGCTGCCGTTATCTGAGTTGATGTAAACATAAGAAGAGACAGAAACGTCCTGCACTTTAGAGTCCAGAATGGAGTAAGAGATTTTCGCGTTTTCTCCAAAATCCAGGTCAGAGGCTGATACTGAGTACAGTATAGAACCTGGTACTCCGTTCTCTTTTAAATACACGTTATAGGAGGGCTGAGTAAACATAGGAGGATTATCGTTCACATCAGTGATGCTGACAGGTATAGTTTTCTTACTAGAGAGTGGAGGAGAGCCTGAATCTGTCGCTGTTATCTCAACATTATACTCTGACAAATGTTCTCTGTCTAACGCACCGGCAGTAACCAGTGCATAATTATCAGAAAAAGAGGGTTTTAGGTTAAAAAGAGAACCCTTGGGGAGCTGTAATGTTACTTTGCCATTTTCACCGGAGTCCAGGTCTCGAGCACTGATTAAAGCTACCACAGTACCAGTTGGCGCGTCTTCAGGCACGGGGTTTGGTTGAGAGGTCAGAAATATATTTGGAGCATTATCGTTAACATCTAACACTTCAATATGAACTGTACAATGGCCCTCCATCCTCGGAGTTCCTTTGTCTCTTGCGCAAATGTCTATTTCATAATTAGCGTTTGTTTCGAAATCTAATTTCCCGTTCAGACGTATTTCTCCTGTTAATGGATCAATATCAAACAAAGATAGGACGATGTCTGGTGTGTGCGTTCCAAATGAATATTCTACTTCTCCATTTAGACCTTCATCTGTATCTTTTGCTGACAGTTTAATGATGGATGCACCTTGTACACTGTTTTCGCTTATAGAGACTTTGTAAACATTTTTCTCAAATACTGGAAAATTATCATTATTATCTAACACATTTATGATTATCTGGGAAACTCCAGATTTCACTGGATTCCCACCGTCTATAGCTGTTAGTTGGAGTTGATGTGTAGGTTTTTTTTCTCTGTCGAGGGATTTAGAAAGAACTAACTCTGGGACCTTTCTTCCACCGGACACATCTTTAATTTTTAAACTGAAAAACTCGTCTTTACTCAAAGTATATGATCTCACTGAATTCACTCCCACATCAAGATCTTGCGCGCTCTCTAAAGGAAAACGTGCTCCTGCCGCTGTGGACTCTGCTATTTGTAATATTTCTGGCGAAGGGAATCTTGGAGAGTTATCATTGATATCTTGTATTTCCACCTCTACTCGGTACAACTGTAAGGGTTTATCAATCACTACTTGCAGAGTCAAAACGCAGCTGGTGCTTTGTGCACATAAAGCCTCTCTGTCTATTCTGTCATTCACCACCAGCTCGCCCTTCTCCGCATCCACACTGAAATACTGCTTACCAGCTTCAGGCGCGACACGCAGCTTACGGTCAAAAATCTCTGATAATGCAAAACCCAAATCTTTGGCTAAATTTCCTATCACCGATCCCTGTTTTAGTTCCTCCGGGATGCTGTAACGAGTCTGTCCGTCTATTGTAATCCACAAGAGGAAGAAATGATGCCACCAAAGCGCCTGCCATCTCCAGTCTCGGTATCCTATTGTCTTTGTCATCCCGAGTTCAGAACGTAGCTACAGTTATTTCCCAGTGAAGTAACCGAAAGGATGATGTTTACCACCCATTGCCATAGCGCCTTAATCCAAGGAAGAATCCAAAAATCAGCCCATGAGCAAAACACATAGATATTTTTGCTTAAAATCCATTAACAGCATCACTCCCTCTCATCCAGCTCCTTGCAGTGTAAGTGCTCATGGTGCTGTGGCTGCATGGGGGAGGGACTAGATCTCTTTGTACAGCTCTACATTTCATTGGTGCACAATATCCATCCCTGCTATCCAGTAGGCAGGGAGGAGAGAAATGTTTTTAAAGGCACATAGACGCTTGAAGTTGTCTGACATGAGGATTTAAACAGTGTGTGAAAGAGAGGATAGGATAACTGAAATCACTCGTGAAATTGATACACATGGCATAAGCCCTGTTTACAAAAATACAAATACCGCCTGAATTCCAGTTATTTGAACGTTTTTTTATTTTACTAATTCCAGTTATTTGAACTTTATAGCAAACATTCTCTTCTGTGCGATTTCAATCCAAAAAATATGTACAGTTGCTCAGAGCAGATTCAAGGTTCGCTGTCCAACTCTGTGGTGCTGAAACAAAGCGTCATTCATACAACTGCAAAAGAGGCATTCTAATGTTACAAAATACAGTAAAATGCAAATAAAGTAACCTGGCTTCATCGCAGAAAACTAATATTAGGAGGGGTGATCACTTATTAACAAATTTGCAAGCACAGAACACGTAAGCAATGGAAGCACGGCGTAATATTCTTGATACCACCGAAAAATCAGGTTTTCACGAAACAGTTACTATAAAACGAAATTATTATAAGATGAGAATATGCATAACTGCAATTAGAAACTATATAGATTAAATGCTACTAGAATGCCAAACAATATGTTGGGCGAACACAGCAAAAGCTAAACACGCAGAAAATTAATATATATTTGTGTGTTTTAATACCGTTGCAATAACCATGCTATCAGAGGCATGTTATGTATTTCAAGCTCACAAAAACTGTACACTACAACATAACTACACAAAAGACTACTGTTGTTTTATGCTCACCTGCTGGCTCTCAAAAGTCCAGGTGCTGTCCGGTAAAGACGCATCCAGGACACTGATCACCTCCTTAAAGTCTGTGGTGCTGCTGGGCTTAATCAAAGTGAAATCACTGTACTCTGACATCGGAGACATACACGACCTGAACGACTGACTCTGAGACAACATGTCTCCTCCCAGGACCTCCACGTACTTTATAGGTCCATCAGTGTTGAGCTGAATCTGCAGGTTCCTGTTCGGGTTCTTGTAATCATCACAGTCGCTGCGTCTCATGCAGCAACTACCGCTGCTCCTGCTGCTCCTCATGCATTTCACCGCCAAGATGACAAAAGTCACCAGAGACAGCACGGACACCGAGGCCAGAGACAGAATCAAATAAAGGGTGATTCTCCCAGTTTTCTTGCTCGGCTCCACAGATTTGTGTCTCAGGTCTAAGATGGGCTCATGGAGACCGTCCTCCAGCAGGATGGACACCGTGACGGTGGCGGACTGGACCGGCTCCCCGTCGTCCTTGATCTCTATCAGCAGCCTCTGAGAGGAGTCGTCCTGCTCGGACACAGCGCGTTTAGTCCTCACCTCCCCCGTGTACTGATTGACAGTGAACAGAGACGCGTCTGTGGCCTCCGACACTTTGTACGAGATCCACGCGTTGTGGCCCGAGTCAGCGTCCACAGCCGTCACCTTGGTAACCAGGTGACCAGTTTTGGCTGAGCGGGGCATCCTCTGATGAGAGAGGGAGCCCAGGGCAGCGGAGGAGGGGTAAATAACAGAGGGGGCATTGTCGTTCTGGTCCACGATGAAAACATAGACTGTGGCGTTGCTGCTGAGAGACGGAGAGCCCTGATCCTTTGCCTGAACCTGAATCTGAAACACCTTCAGCTTCTCATAGTCAAACGAGTGCATGCTGTAGATGCTGCCGTTATCTGAGTTGATGTAAGCATAAGACGAGACAGAAACGTCCTGCACTTTAGATTCCAGAATGGAATAAGAGATTTTAGCATTTTCTCCAAAGTCCAGGTCAGATGCTGATACTGAGTACAGTATAGAACCTGGTACTCCGTTCTCTTTCAAATACACATTATATGAGGGCTGAGTAAAAATAGGAGGGTTGTCATTAACATCAGTGATGCTGACAGGAATAGTTTTCTTACTAGAGAGTGGAGGAGAGCCTGAATCTGTCGCTGTTATCTCAATATTATATTCAGAGGAACTTTCTCGGTCTAAAGCGCCACTGGTAACTAGTGCATAATTGTTTGAAAACGACGGTTTTAGAGTGAAAGGAGAACCTTTAGGTAGGCGCAGTGTCACTTTGCTATTATTAGCAGAGTCAGCATCACGTGCACTGATCAAAGCCACCACTGTGCCACTTGGTGCGTCTTCGCGCACCGCCTGCGGTTCAGAGGTCAGAACAATTTCTGGAGTGTTGTCATTAACATCTACAACGTCTATCTGCAGACGACAGTGACTGTCCATTTCAGGCACCCCTTTGTCTTTTGCAGTTATTTCGATTTTGTAGGACGTAGCTCTCTCATAATCTAACTCTCCTTTCAAATGTATTTCTCCTGTTAATTTGTCAATTTCAAATACAGATAACACGGACTCTGGTGTCCGAGAACTGAAAGAGTATTCAAGTTCTCCGTTTGGTCCCTCGTCAGCATCAGTTGCTGCAATTTGTATTACAAAAGCATCCTTTGAAGTATTCTCTGCTAAAGAAACTTTATATGGATTTTTATCGAAAACTGGAAAATTGTCATTTACGTCAAGCACTGTAATTGTGATTTTTGATGTACCAGACATGACTGGGTTTCCCCCGTCTAATGCAGTCAGTAGTAACTGATGAACTGCCTTCTTCTCTCTGTCTAAAGGTTTCTCTAACACTAACTCAGGCACTGCCTTGCCATCTTCAACCTCCTTCATTTTCAGCGTGAAACAGTCATTTCTCGTCAAGGTGTAGGATTTTAGAGAATTACCTCCAACGTCTAAATCCTCCGCGCTCTCCAAAAGAAAACGAGTTCCCACTGCCGCCGATTCGGCAATTTTCAGTGCCAATTCTTTTGTATGAAACCTGGGAGAATTATCATTTATGTCTTTTATTTCTATTTCAATTCGATGTAAACTTAGAGGGTGCTCCAGAACTATTTGCAAAGGCAACACACAGCTGGCGCTTTGTCCGCATAAAGCCTCTCTGTCTATTCTGTCATTCACCACCAGCTCGCCCTTCCCCGCATCCACATTGAAATACTCCTCACCAGCCTCTGAGGCAACACGCAGTTTACGGTCAAAAATGTCTGATAGTCCCAAACCCAAATCTTTGGCTAGATTTCCTACCACAGATCCCTGTTTTAGTTCCTCCGGGATGCTGTAACGAGTCTGTCCGTCTGTTGTAATCCAAAAGAGAAAGAAATGATGCCACCAAAGCGCCTGCCATCTCCAGTCTCTGTACCCCATTCTCTTTGTCATTCCTTTATCCGTTACAATGCGTTATCCATCAAGAAAATCAAAGCAAATATCCACTTCGGCGGAGCATTAGCTATAGCCAGAAAAATACATGAAGCAATTTTGTTCATGTCTGGAGCATAAATTAACGGTTTTGGTTCCAGCTCGGTGATATGAGCGCATCACACCGTCCTCCAGCTCGTTGCATTGTTAACGTTTATGGTGCTGAGGCTGCAGGGGGATGGGGTAGATCTCTTTGTACAGTCCTGCATGCTATTGGAGCACAGCATATCACTAACACCCAATAGGAAAAGGACTGAGCAGGGCTTTTAAAGGCACAGCAGAATATATGAGAATCTGCTTCGATGTACTGCTGTGTGCGTTTGTGAGACACGTATGAGACCCAGGTCACTGCCCTGGTTTAAACGTTGCATTGCTGAAACATTATGCCTTTCATACCCTTAAACAAAACGTGCACTCACAAAAAAGAATTTCCGCCCAATGAATGAGACGAAGTAAAAATCTCCATTCAGTCAAACAAGGCATGCATGAAACGTTAAATGTTGTCCTAAAACTGTGAATTAGTGCTTTTCGTTCGATTAAAATCAATAAAACCTTTATCAGCTTCATAATATCTAAGCACAAAGCTAATTTTTGTTTGGATTATTTTCTCAAAATCGTTTTGGCAGTCACGACTTAATGAGAATGTATTGCTTAATATCTAATATGCCTGAGTGCATATGTGACAGCTTGAGTACACAGTATACACAAAATAAAACCACAACACTCAATGCATATTTGTATGCACGTTATGCTCCTAAAAACAAAGATGAGCAGCCCAGTGATCTATTGTTACTATGAAATCACGACAATCAAGAATGACAGTGTGTTATTTTAGAACTGAAATTTGAACATGACCTTTATCTGCTCACCTGCTGGCTCTCAAAGGTCCAGGTGCTGTCCGGTAAAGACGCATCCAGGACACTGATCACCTCCTTAAAGTCTGTGGTGCTGCTGGGCTTAATCAAAGTGAAATCACTGTACTCTGACATCGGAGACATACACGACCTGAACGACTGACTCTGAGACAACATGTCACCTCCCAGGACCTCCACGTACTTTATAGGTCCATCAGTGTTGAGCTGAATCTGCAGGTTCCTGTTCGGGTTCTTGTAATCATCACAGTCGCTGCGTCTCATGCAGCAACTACCGCTGCTCCTGCTGCTCCTCATGCATTTCACCGCCAAGATGACAAAAGTCACCAGAGACAGCACGGACACCGAGGCCAGAGACAGAATCAAATAAAGGGTGATTCTCCCAGTTTTCTTGCTCGGCTCCACAGATTTGTGTCTCAGGTCTAAGATGGGCTCATGGAGACCGTCCTCCAGCAGGATGGACACCGTGACGGTGGCGGACTGGACCGGCTCCCCGTCGTCCTTGATCTCTATCAGCAGCCTCTGAGAGGAGTCGTCCTGCTCGGACACAGCGCGTTTAGTCCTCACCTCCCCTGTGTACTGATTGACAGTGAACAGAGACGCGTCTGTGGCCTCCGACACTTTGTACGAGATCCACGCGTTGTGGCCCGAGTCAGCGTCCACAGCCGTCACCTTGGTAACCAGGTGACCCGATTTGGCCGAGCGGGGCATCCTCTGATGAGAGAGGGAGCCCAGGGCAGCGGAGGAGGGGTAAATAACAGAGGGGGCATTGTCGTTCTGGTCCAGGATGAAAACATGGACTGTGGCGTTGCTGCTGAGCGAGGGGGAGCCCTGATCCTTTGCCTGAACCTGAATCTGAAACACCTTCAGCTTCTCATAGTCAAACGAGTGCATGCTGTAGATGCTGCCGTTATCTGAGTTGATGTAAACATAAGACGAGACAGAAACGTCCTGCACTTTAGAGTCCAGAATGGAGTAAGAGATTTTAGCGTTTTCTCCAAAATCCAGGTCAGAGGCTGATACTGAGTACAGTATAGAACCTGGTACTCCGTTCTCTTTTAAATACACGTTATATGAGGGCTGAGTAAACATCGGAGGATTATCATTTACATCAGTGATGCTGACAGGTATAGTTTTCTTACTAGAGAGTGGAGGAGAGCCTGAATCAGTCGCCGTTATCTCAACATTATACTCTGAGAAACTCTCTCTGTCTAAAGGACCGCTGGTAACTAGTGCGTAATTGTTGGAAAAAGAAGGCTTTAAACTAAAGGGAGAACCTTTAGGAAGCTTTAGCGTAACTCTACCATTTTCACCGGAATCAAGGTCACGGACGCTGAGTAATGCTACCACTGTTCCACTGCGAGAGTCTTCAGGCACTGAAGTTGATTTTGAAGTGAGAACAATCTCTGGGGCATTATCATTTACGTCTAAAACATCCACCTGCACACTGCAATGACCTTCCATTTTAGGCAGCCCTTTATCTTTTGCACTAATGTCTATTCGATATGAGGTTTGAGTTTCGTGGTCTAATTGCTGTTTCAAATATATATCTCCAGTTACTGGGTCTATGTGAAATAATGCCAGTACTGATGGAGGTGTGTGTACGCCAAGTGAGTACTCAATTTCTCCGTTTGGACCCTCATCTATGTCTGTTGCTTTTGTTGCAATTACAAAGGAGCCGTTTGAGCTGTTTTCTTGAACAGCAATTTTATAGAGCGTATTTTCAAATAATGGGACATTGTCATTAATATCAAGGACATTTACTGTTATTTTTGCAGTCCCTGTCTTTACAGGAGTGCCTCCGTCCATGGCAGTAAGGAATAAACTATGAATTGTTTTCTTCTCTCGATCCAATGATTTATTTAACACTAATTCAGGTATTTTTCTTCCATTTTCAATTTCTTTGATTTTTAAACTAAAGCAGTCATCTTTGCTTAGTGTGTATGTCTTTAATCCGTTATTTCCAACATCAGAATCCTCTGCCATCTCTAGAGGAAAACGTACACCCACAACGGTGGATTCAGCAATTTCTATTACATGGTCGTTTTTGAGAAAATTAGGAGCGTTGTCATTTACATCTCTTATTTCCACCTCTATCCGGTGTAGCTGTAACGGGTTCTCGACAACGACCTGCAGAGGTAAAACACAACTAGTGCTTTGTCCGCATAAAGCCTCTCTGTCTATTCTGTCATTCACCACCAGCTCGCCCTTCCCCGCATCCACACTGAAATACTGCTCACCAGCCTCGGAGGCGACATGGAGCTTACGGTCAAAAATATCTGATAATCCCAAACCAAGATCTTTGGCTAAATTTCCAACTAGAGAGCCTCGTTCCAGCTCCTCCGGGATGCTGTAGCGAGTCTGTCCGTCTATTGTACTCCACAGGAGAAAGAAATGAAGCCACCAAAGCGCCTGCCATCTCCAGTCTCGGTATCCTATTCTCTTTGTCATCCCCGGTCCGTTACAATGCAACGTTATTTCCCATCGAAATATCGTTTAGAATTAAGAGAGGAATGTAAAAATCCATCACTGACGAATGGCTGCACTCCAAAAATATCCATGTTCATACATCATGAGATGTATATTCAAGAAATATATATTTAATCCGACTGTTTACAGGAACCATCCTCTCTTGTCAGACTCCAAGCAGTGTACTGGCTACAGTGGTGAGGATGGATGGGGGAGGGAGTAGATCTCTTTGTACAACTCGCAGTGCTATTGGTCCACAACAGCTACTATACATCCAATTAAATCAGACAGACGTGTGCCACAGCCAACAGTGCAATTCAGGAATATAAGAAATGGCAGAAAGATGTGCTTACCAGTGAGAAACTACACTTAAATAAAAATACACATATTTTCCCTCATTATTTTAAATTAATGCCATGATGGCAACTCTTGTAATTTGACTGAAACTGCAATTTCAAAATAGATTCACACGAATTTTCCTAGTTGTCTGAAATAAGAGATAAAAAAAGAGACACCTTCATTAGATGCGGAGATTCAATTTAAAAAAGGTCACAACAAGACTCATTTGCCTTTCATGAAAAGCAATGTATTTTTCAATTTTTAATTGTGTTTTAGTCAGTCGTGCAGTAGCATATTAGGCGCTGTCATAGACCCCACACCAGCTAAAAAAAGTCAATATAACTCTGAAAATGCGCTGAATTAGCATCCAATATTACAGCAGTGAGGCTAAAAGATGTCAGAATCCTACAGATGGACTTCCATGTACACAAAAAGTTACTCTTCATTCTCTCATCTATATTTACTTCAGTGCTGAGCAAGATGTTCATGAAAAATATGTGTGTACTTCAGGAATAATGTTCACATGTGAATAAAGACATGTGAGGACTCAAAACATGCCAGTGAACGGCGTATTGTTCTGTTAGGAATGCATCGTAAATCATTACTAAATACAAACGTTTCATGCAACAAGTAAATTTAAATGCTTTTTAATGCAAAAGGCACTACAATATTGGACCAAGAACAGAACCTTATCAGAGTTTTTTTTTTTATTTTTAAATTATGTCACTGTCTGCTCACCTGCTGGCTCTCAAAGGTCCAAGTGCTGTCCGGTAAAGACGCATCCAGAACACTGATCACCTCCTTAAAGTCTGTGGTGCTGCTGGGCTTGATCAAAGTGAAATCACTGTACTCTGACATCGGAGACATACACGACCTGAACGACTGACTCTGAGACAACATGTCTCCTCCCAGGACCTCCACGTACTTTATAGGTCCATCAGTGTTGAGCTGAATCTGCAGGTTCCTGTTCGGGTTCTTGTAATCATCACAGTCGCTGCGTCTCATGCAGCAACTACCGCTGCTCCTGCTGCTCCTCATGCATTTCACCGCCAAGATGACAAAAGTCACCAGAGACAGCACGGACACCGAGGCCAGAGACAGAATCAAATAAAGGGTGATTCTCCCAGTTTTCTTGCTCGGCTCCACAGATTTGTGTCTCAGGTCTAAGATGGGCTCATGGAGACCGTCCTCCAGCAGGATGGACACCGTGACGGTGGCGGACTGGACCGGCTCCCCGTCGTCCTTGATCTCTATCAGCAGCCTCTGAGAGGAGTCGTCCTGCTCGGACACAGCGCGTTTAGTCCTCACCTCCCCTGTGTACTGATTGACAGTGAACAGAGACGCGTCTGTGGCCTCCGACATTTTGTACGAGATCCACGCGTTGTGGCCCGAGTCAGCGTCCACAGCCGTCACCTTGGTAACCAGGTGACCCGATTTGGCCGAGCGGGGCATCCTCTGATGAGAGAGGGAGCCCAGGGCAGCGGAGGAGGGGTAAATAACAGAGGGGGCATTGTCGTTCTGGTCCAGGATGAAAACATGGACTGTGGCGTTGCTGCTGAGAGACGGAGAGCCCTGATCCTTTGCCTGAACCTGAATCTGAAACACCTTCAGCTTCTCATAGTCAAACGAGTGCATGCTGTAGATGCTGCCGTTATCTGAGTTGATGTAAACATAAGACGAAACAGAAACGTCCTGCACTTTAGATTCCAGAATGGAATAAGAGATTTTAGCGTTTTCTCCAAAATCCAGGTCAGAAGCTGATACTGAGTACAGTATAGAACCTGGTACTCCGTTCTCTTTTAAATAAACATTATATGAGGGCTGAGTAAAAATAGGAGCATTGTCGTTTACATCAGCGATGCTGACAGGTATAGTTTTCTTACTAAAGAGTGGAGGAGAGCCTGAATCAGTGGCTGTTATTTCAACATTATACTCTGAGACTCTCTCTCGGTCTAAAGCGCCTCTGGTAACGAGCTCATAATTATTAGAAAACGAAGTTTTCAGAGTGAAAGGAGAACTTTTGGAAAGATGTAAAGTTACTTTACCGTTATCACCGGAGTCAAGGTCTCGTGCACTGATCAAAGCCACCACCGTGCCACTTGGTGCGTCCTCACGTACAGGACTAGGTTTTGAAGTCAGCACTATTTCTGGAGGATTATCATTTATATCCTCTACATCCAACTGTACACGACAATCACCCTCCATTTCAGGAATCCCTTTGTCTTTAGCTGTTATATCAATAAGATATGATTTACTAGTCTCGTAATCTAATGTTCCCTTCAATGTAATTCCTCCTGTTATATCATTGATTTCAAATATTGACAACAAAGAGTCTGGAGTTCGCGATCCAAAAGAATATTTAACTTCACCATTAAGACCATCGTCAGCGTCGGTAGCTGTAAGTTTGATTATAAACGTCCCTTTCGTGCTGTTCTCTTTTACGGACACTTTGTAAAAATGTTCATTAAATACTGGGAAGTTATCGTTATTATCAAGTACAGTAATTGTGATCTTACATGTTCCCGATCTGACTGGAATTCCTCCATCCAGTGCTGTCAACAGCAACTGATGGAGAGAAATCTTCTCTCTGTCCAGTGGTTTCTCTAACACTAATTCTGGGACAGCTTTACCATTTTTAATTTCTTTAAATTTTAGAGAAAAATATTCATTTTTGCTTAAAGAGTATGTTTTCAAAGAATTGCTCCCGACATCAGAATCCTCCGCGTTTTCCAAAGGAAAACGTTTACCAAGAGCAATTGATTCTGGTATTTTAAGATTAATCTCCTGCGTAAGAAAACTGGGAGAATTGTCATTTATGTCTCTTATTTCCACTTCAATCCGATGGGACTGCAAAGGATTTTCAACAACTACTTGCAGAGGTAGAACACAGCTGGCGCTTTGTCCGCATAGAGCCTCTCTGTCTATTCTGTCATTCACCACCAGCTCGCCCTTCCCCGCATCCACACTGAAATACTGCTCACCAGCCTCAGAGGCGACACGCAGTTTACGGTCAAAAATTTCAGATAATCCCAAACCAAGATCTTTGGCTAAATTTCCTACCACAGATCCCTGTTTTACTTCTTCTGGGATGCTGTAACGAGTTTGTCCGTCTATTGTACTCCACAAGAGAAGGAAACGATGCCACCAAAGCGCCTGCCATCTCCAGTCTCGATATCCTTTTCTCTTTGTCATCCTTGGTCCGCTATATTACATCAATTCCTCTGGAAATCGTGTTTATAACAATGCTGGAATCCATGATGGTAGGAAATAGTCCTCTCTCCAAAGATGTGACTGCATTTGAGCACGGCAAAAAGCAAGAATTCATTTAAATCGTAGATAGAGGAACTCATAGCTCTCTCTCCTCGAGCTCATGTCTAAGTATTACAGCACTGAGTCTGCATGGGGGCAGGGACTAGATTGCTTTGTACAGTTCTGAATCCTATTGGTGCGCAGCATCCATTTCCATCATCCAATGAGAGAGACACTGATCGACATTCTTAAAGCGGCAGCAGATATTGTTGACGGAGCTTTTACATGAGGTGATAGGTATAAATATGACTCACTTTAAAATAATATGACGTAAATTTGCTATTACAGGACATAAATGTTAAATTAAAACCACCTTACAGCATCTGTTAAGGACTGCAATAATTATGATTAAACTGCCTATCACACTGTCACTGTCCACTCTCATGGTGCTGATTTTTTTTATGTAGTCGCCTTACATTAAATTGGAGCATGTATTTAACAGAACGTTTCGTTTCTGAATGCATTTATTGTTATAAGCACTTGGATTTGCCTCGACTGACATCAAAATTAGAAGACAATGATAAACGTAATGGAAAGAATACATAGAAATTAGCCAGGGTGGCCATGAAAAACGACAGACAAAGCAGACAGACAGACAGAGCAGACAAAGCAGACAGACAGACAGACAGTGTCCTGTGATTATTTAGAGGTTTGCTCACCTGCTGGCTCTCAAAGGTCCAGGTGCTGTCCGGTAAAGACGCATCCAGGACACTGATCACCTCCTTAAAGTCTGTGGTGCTGCTGGGCTTAATCAAAGTGAAATCACTGTACTCTGACATCGGAGACATACACGACCTGAACGACTGACTCTGAGACAACATGTCTCCTCCCAGGACCTCCACGTACTTTATAGGTCCATCAGTGTTGAGCTGAATCTGCAGGTTCCTGTTCGGGTTCTTGTAATCATCACAGTCGCTGCGTCTCATGCAGCAACTACCGCTGCTCCTGCTGCTCCTCATGCATTTCACCGCCAAGATGACAAAAGTCACCAGAGACAGCACGGACACCGAGGCCAGAGACAGAATCAAATAAAGGGTGATTCTCCCAGTTTTCTTGCTCGGCTCCACAGATTTGTGTCTCAGGTCTAAGATAGGCTCATGGAGACCGTCCTCCAGCAGGATGGACACCGTGACGGTGGCGGACTGGACCGGCTCCCCGTCGTCCTTGATCTCTATCAGCAGCCTCTGAGAGGAGTCGTCCTGCTCGGACACAGCGCGTTTAGTCCTCACCTCCCCTGTGTACTGATTGACAGTGAACAGAGACGCGTCTGTGGCCTCCGACACTTTGTACGAGATCCACGCGTTGTGGCCCGAGTCAGCGTCCACAGCCGTCACCTTGGTAACCAGGTGACCGGCTTTGGCCGAGCGAGGCATCCTCTGATGAGAGAGGGAGCCCAGGGCAGCGGAGGAGGGGTAAATAACAGAGGGGGCATTGTCGTTCTGGTCCAGGATGAAAACATGGACTGTGGCGTTGCTGCTGAGCGACGGGGAGCCCTGATCCTTTGCCTGAACCTGAATCTGAAACACCTTCAGCTTCTCATAGTCAAACGAGTGCATGCTGTAGATGCTGCCGTTATCTGAGTTGATGTAAACATAAGACGAGACAGAAACGTCCTGCACTTTAGAGTCCAGAATGGAGTAAGAGATTTTAGCGTTTTCTCCAAAATCCAGGTCAGAAGCTGATACTGAGTACAGTATAGAACCTGGTACTCCGTTCTCTTTTAAATAAACATTATATGAGGGCTGAGTAAACATGGGAGGGTTATCGTTCACATCAGTGACGCTGACAGGTATAATTTTCTTACTGGACAGAGGAGGAGAGCCTGAATCAGTGACTGTTATCTCAATATTATATTCAGAGGCATTTTCTCGATCTAAAACACCACGGGTAACCAGTGCGTAATTACGCGAAAACGAGGATTTCAGAGCAAATCGAGATTGCTTTGGAAGCTGTAAAGTTACTTTACCGTTATCGCCGGAGTCAAGATCTCTGGCACTGATTAAAGCCACTACGGTACCATTAGGTGAGTCTTCGCGCACTGGCTTTGGATGAGAAGTAAGTATTATTTCTGGAGCATTATCGTTAACATCTAACACTTCAATATGAACTGTACAATGCCCCTCCATCCTCGGACTACCTTTATCTTTCGCACTTAGGTCAATTTCATAATTGGCGGTCGTTTCGAAATCTAATTTACCTTTAAGGAATATCGTTCCTGATACATGATCAATTGTAAAAATAGCCAGAACAGCATCTGATGTGTGCGCTCCAAAAAGTATTCAATCTCTCCGTTCTGACCATCGTCCATGTCTGTCGCTTTTGTTTGTACTATTAACGCACCTTCTGCAGCGTCCTCACTAACAGATACTTTGTATAACGTTTTCTCAAAAGCAGGTACGTTGTCGTTATTGTCAAGTATTGTTATAGTTATCTGGGCAGTCCCTGATCTTACTGGATTTCCTCCATCTAGAGCTGTCAAAAGAAGCTTATGAACAGCCTTTTTCTCTCGGTCTAAAACTTTAGCTAAAATTAACTCGGGGACTTTCCTTCCACCAGCTACCTCCTTTACTCTAATATTAAAACATTCGTCTTTATTGAGAGCGTAAGACTTAAGTGAATTGCTGCCAACATCTGGGTCTATGGCGCTTTCTAGAGGAAATCGAACCCCTGTAACTGTAGATTCTGCAATCTCTAATGTGATATCATTTGAAGGAAATTTAGGCGCATTGTCATTAATATCTAGAATTTCTACCTCAACACGAAAAAGTTGCAATGGGTCTTCAATTACCACCTGCAGTGGTAACACACAGCTGACGCTTTGTCCGCATAGAGCCTCTCTGTCTATTCTGTCATTCACCACCAACTCGCCCTTCCCCGCATCCACACTGAAATACTGCTCACCAGCCTCAGAGGCGACGTGCAGTTTACGGTCAAAAATTTCAGACAGCCCCAACCCGAGATCTTTGGCTAAATTTCCTACCACAGATCCCTGTTTTAGTTCCTCTGTGATGCTGTAACGAGTCTGTCCGTCTATTGTACTCCACAAGAGAAAGAAATGATGCCACCAAAGCGCCTGCCATCTCCAGTCTCGACATCCTTTTCTCTTTGTCATCCTTGGTCCGCTATAACATAGTAATTCCAATCGACATAGTGCACAACAATCTGAAATCCATCATCGCAGGTAAAATTCCCATAGAACGGTTTTCAGAAATTACTTAGCCTGGATGTAAGCCGTAATATAAAACCGTCATATTGTAAAATAGGAGCTCATTGCTCCCCCTCTCCTCTAGCACGTTGCATTCTCAGTGTTACAGCACCGAGGCTGAATGAGGGCAGGGACTAGATTGCTTTGTCCAGTTCTGAATCCTATTGGCGCACAGCACCCACGTCTATAATCCAATGAGAGGCACACTGATCCACACTCTTAAAGTCCCAACACCTATTGTCTCTCTGCGTCTTCACTTTGACCGAAGTAAGTACTCAACAGCCATGGAAAGAGAAAATACAGCGCTGAACAAGTAAGAGAAGAAAAAGAAAGAGAGAAAACTGGCACCGTGGATTTTCTAGTGCATTATCTTCCATTAAGAGTCGCTGTCCACCTTCATGGTGCTGAAGTATTCAGAAATGGCTGTGAAAATGTGCGCTACTGGGAGATTTGTGTTGTGGGAACTGCTTTGGGTATTATGATTCTTCCAGATAGAGAAATAGACAGAAAGATATGTAGACAGAAAGACAGAAAGACAGAAAGACAGACAGACAGACAGACAGACAGACAGACAGACAGACAGACAGACAGATAGATAGATAATATCATGTGATTTTTTTACTTTTTTATTTAAAGCCGTGGATGTTTTGTGCTTACCTGCTGGCTCTCAAAGGTCCAGGTGCTGTCCGGTAAAGACGCATCCAGGACACTGATCACCTCCTTAAAGTCTGTGGTGCTGCTGGGCTTAATCAAAGTGAAATCACTGTACTCTGACATCGGAGACATACACGACCTGAACGACTGACTCTGAGACAACATGTCTCCTCCCAGGACCTCCACGTACTTTATAGGTCCATCAGTGTTGAGCTGAATCTGCAGGTTCCTGTTCGGGTTCTTGTAATCATCACAGTCGCTGCGTCTCATGCAGCAACTACCGCTGCTCCTGCTGCTCCTCATGCATTTCACCGCCAAGATGACAAAAGTCACCACAGACAGCACGGACACCGAGGCCAGAGACAGAATCAAATAAAGGGTGATTCTCCCAGTTTTCTTGCTCGGCTCCACAGATTTGTGTCTCAGGTCTAAGATGGGCTCATGGAGACCGTCCTCCAGCAGGATGGACACCGTGACGGTGGCGGACTGGACCGGCTCCCCGTCGTCCTTGATCTCTATCAGCAGCCTCTGAGAGGACTCGTCCTGCTCGGACACAGCGCGTTTAGTCCTCACCTCCCCTGTGTACTGATTGACAGTGAACAGAGACGCGTCTGTGGCCTCCGACACTTTGTACGAGATCCACGCGTTGTGGCCCGAGTCAGCGTCCACAGCCGTCACCTTGGTAACCAGGTGACCCGATTTGGCTGAGCGGGGTATCCTCTGATGAGAGAGGGAGCCCAGGGCAGCGGAGGAGGGGTAAATAACAGAGGGGGCATTGTCGTTCTGGTCCAGGATGAAAACATGGACTGTGGCGTTGCTGCTGAGAGACGGAGAGCCCTGATCCTTTGCCTGAACCTGAATCTGAAACACCTTCAGCTTCTCATAGTCAAACGAGTGCATGCTGTAGATGCTGCCGTTATCTGAGTTGATGTAAACATAAGACGAGACAGAAACGTCCTGCACTTTAGATTCCAGAATGGAATAAGAGATTTTAGCGTTGTCAGCCGCATCAGGATCAGTTGCAGAAACTGAGCACAAAATATTCCCAGGAGCGTGATTTTCTTTCACATGAACGACATAGGAGGGCTGGGAGAAGACTGGTGGGTTATCATTTACATCTAACAACTCAACCAGTATTATTTTTTCGCTCGTTAGTGGGGGTTTTCCTGAATCAGTGGCACTGATCTTCACACTGTAGCGGTCATTTTTTTCACGATCAAGTGGCCCATTCGTCACTAATGAATAATGGTTTGAGACAGATGGATTTAACTTAAAAGGAGATTTGGGAGATACGCTTAATGCAACCTTGCCGTTGTCACCTGAATCTGGGTCTTTTGCACTTATTAATGCAATAACAGTTCCAATTGCAGAATCTTCTGGAACAGGTGTTGTTAAAGACGTAACAATTATTTCAGGCTTGTTGTCATTAATGTCAACTATTTTGATTTCGACGCCACAGTGTCCATCCATCTCCGGATTACCTTTGTCTTTAGCAGTTATATCAAATCGATGTAAAGTGTTTGTTTCATGGTCTAACATCCCTTTAACGACAACACTTCCAGTAGAAGGTTCAATATCAAATAATGCTAAAATCAGATCTGTAGTTTGCTCTGCAAAAAAATATTCAATTTCTCCATTTAGTCCTTCATCTACATCTGTAGCTTTAACACGCAATACTTCAGTTCCAGGTGTTGCCTTTTCACTAACATTAGCCTCATACACCTGTCTCTCAAATTGGGGCGCATTATCATTGATATCAAGTACTACAACTGTAATTTCAGATGTCCCTGAGCGCACAGGATCTCCACCGTCTACAGCTGTGAGGATAAGGTTGTGCACAGGCAGTTTTTCTCTATCTAGCGGTTTTTCAAGAATCAGCTCCGGGATTTTTCTTCCGTCTTTGTGGGTTTTAACAGTTAGTTTGAAATGGTCATTTTGCTTATGAGATAAGAGCGTATAGAATTTATGCCGACATCAGGATCTTGGGCACTTTCTAAAGGAAATCGCGCGCCAGGATTTACCAGCTCCGCAATTTTCACCACTTTCTCTTTATTAAGGAAACTAGGAGAATTATCGTTTGTGTCCTGTATTTCAATTTCAACTCTGTGCAGCTGTAGGGGGTTATCTATAACCAGTTCTAAAGGCAGTAAACACGACGGTCTTTGCGCACAGAGGTCCTCCCTATCTATCCTGTCTTTCACCACCAGTTCTCCCTTGCCCAAGTCCACGCTAAAATATTGCTTACCAGCCTCTGATGTAATCCTCAATTTACGCCGATACAGTTCAGATACAACCAAACCCAAATCTTTGGCTAGGTTTCCTACCACAGAGCCCTGTTTCAGCTCCTCTGGGATGCTGTAGCGAGTCTGTCCGTCTATTGTACTCCACAATAGGAAGAAATGATGCCACCACAAAAACACCTGCCATGTCGGCAGTTTATTCCACATTATTCCTCGTTCCATGAATCCCATACCTTTTCACTCCAGTCCCTGTTCCTTAACTGATTTAGAGAAGGTTTGTAATCCAACGTAAATGCGTCCTCAGATCTATCAGAGACACTCATGCTTTGTGTCTGCATATGCATCCCTCCCCTCCTGTGCAGAACATTGCAACGGTTACGAGGCTGATGCTTCTCGGTGAGACGGAGTAGATCTCTTTGTACAGCTCTGGCTGTCATTGGTGGACTGAGTATATCTATTTCCTCCAATCATGGCGTCAGTGAAGGACTACAGAACAGTGACGTAAAAGTGTGAGCCGCAGAAAACTCATTAGTATCATATGAAATATCTTTAGTTACTATTCAATAAATAACCTCCTTAACATCTAAAATCATTCACAAACTGCATTTGTGGAATACAATAAAATTATTGCAAATATAGATTAAATATATTCTAATAATATATTCAGTAGCTTAATAACAGCTGTGCAAAAGAGAGGATAAGTACAGTGTCGTCTTAGTAGCTCGATGAATGATCACTGCATGATTAATAATTTATTGATTTGTGTTGATCCATCTATCCTCTTCTCTGTATGTACCTGCTTACATGCACATGCCTGTGTGGCAGTCAAGGCTCTTCATTGCCTTCCTGTGGCAAAAGAAAGCCAGTGCAGCTTGCAGACGTCATGACGTCTCTGCAGCTTTCCGCACGCCTCAGTGAACTAAATCTGACAGCAGCCAACGTAAAGTACCCGTATGGAGGTCTGTAGAGCAAGTGAACAGGGAGGGGGAGCGCAGATGGAGGAGGAAGGGGTTAACTCATGCTATGCTTCTCTCTCCATCTCTCTCTTTCAGGCACATATGCAAACACAGATCACAGATGTAAATAGAGCAAACAGAGCCGATGTAAGAGATTTAAACGAAATATTAGCAGGTATTACCCAGCACCCCATGAAGGCTTTTAATGTCATAAATGGCTGTCATAAATTATTTGAAGTTAAAAATGCCTAAATTCATTGAACAATTAGTAATCTAATGCAACATCTACAAAAATGTATACAAAATAAACAGAATAAACCTCCAGTATTTGGATTAGTTACATTCCCTAAAAGAGGTGGGCGACAGAGGGAGATAGAGAGTCAGTGTCAGAACAACGAGAGGGAGGGGGAGAGCAGCAGAGCTGGTTTCAGCACCACCAGTGTGGACAGCGCCACACAGGCGGCCAGCTGCTGCTGCTGCAGACTGCCTGACTCACACACTGTCACTGAGGACAGCCAGGGAAAGATATTCTGCCTTCTCACTAGTTTTCCAATTGGGCACAAGGAAAAAAAAACAGGGGTGGATTATGCCAGCACCATTGGGGGCATTTTACTATTGTAAACACAATACATAAAGGTAATAATAAGTAAAGACAACTGTAAAATAATAGGCTTGAGATTGTGCTGTGACATTTTCAATAATAACGTTTGGGCTCAAATAAAATACAGTATTCTGTTAATGTTACATGTGTAGTATTTTGTCAGGGTGAAGTGAGAAGCCCAAGATGTTATTTGACTTCATCTAAATAAAGTCTTACATTTTTTCCTGCTAGTTATGTGTGTGTGTGTGTGTGTGTATATATATATGTATATATATGAATACAAAAAAACAAACATGCATCAAGTGTCTGATGTACACAGCTGGAAACACTAATGCATTTAATTAATCTGTAAAATTTCATTTCAAGCCTCATATCGCACATGGATACTGTCAAGCACAAATTGTTCTTCAGTGCCTCTGTTTCCTACATCCTCTTATCTAGTGCAGGTCAGAGCCTCTTCTGCCACACAGTGGACAGGAGGCAGATTGCACCCTGGACAGTCTACCACATAAAATATGATGATATACAAATCACAAGTATACAGTGTTAGCACCACTTGTTCAAAGAGTGACTGTTCAACTTAAAATGATTAGGGAGTCAATGTGCACTTTTAATTTGGCTTTAAATGCAAGGTGTGTATGACCACTTGTATATTCTAAACAACACACAGTATGCTCCAGTTTTGTTAAGACTACAATCTGCTGTATGACATTATTTGGGCCTTTATTATGTATATAAAGAAATGTCATTTTTTTGTATCTGTCTAGATACACTCCCATTTCAGTTTATTAGGCATTCATGGCTGAAACAAATACAGTTTAATTCGACAATCTTGCAGTAAACCCTATCTTAATGACAGTTATATTATTCAGCTCTTTTCTTGTCTTTTTGGAAGCTACATCTTGTGATACTGCATGTTGTTAAATTAAAGTAGGTTTGGTTTGTCTACCCCATGTAAATTAATGAGGGCAGTCTAGATAAGAGAACGGCCTCTCCGCATGCTGCAATACAAATCAACATCATCACAAAGTACTATACATCAATCAAAATGATAAAGTTGAATTGAAATTCCTCTAAAACAGCTGCAACAAAAACTGAACATTATAAAGCTTAATGGGGGGTCTGATGCATTGCAGAACTTTGTGTTAAACTATTATTTTAGCGATATCTGCACTAAATAATCTGAAAACTGAATAAATGAAGAACACTTCACCATATCATGCAACCCAACACAGAAAGCCCCTAAATCAAGGCATCAAAAATGAACGTAGAGTTAAATGAACACCTGTCTCATCTCTATATCCCCCTTATCGTCCTCTGATTATGTTTGGGTCCATAACCTCTCATATATTAGAACACTGTTGGTATGTTTGTGTCACATGATCAGTATTTCTAGCATTATTTGTGCTGTACACTGTCTATCCACTGCATTGTGAAGTTTTATTTAAATACAATAATGTAATACTTTCTAATTTACTATACATCTACATCAGTAAAACCAATAGATACAATCCAAGGTAATAGACAGTATAATCAGTACAGCTTCACTCAGGCAGGAGTTACTTTAACAGCTGGTCTTCTCTGCTAATACTTTCTTTAAACCACATAAGCCTGTTAGGTAAACCTGTCTAACCTATACAATTACCCTGTTCAAATGTAAAGTACTTTGTGTCTTGAAACACAGCGTGTATGGATGAAGGGACTAAATGTTTTGTTTACAGTACAGATTGAAAACTATGTCCATGTGATAATGAGTGTGTTTGAATGAAAAACCTGAGTCAGAAAGAACAAACTCACATCATGCATTGAGCAGTACGTTATTCATACCTGATCCGATGGCTACAAAAGTTACATCCATGGATGCCTGATTGAAATCATTGTCAGTGATGAGTGGGGACACGTGTTTTACATGTGAGCAATGTGCTGCTTGTGGAAAATCTGATTAACTGCTTGACTTGGAACCAAAGTGCGGTGTTTGAGAACTGCTGCAAAAACAGATCCCTGCTGTGGTTTGTATTTGAATTATGTTACTGCATGATGAAGTATGATGTTCAGCTGTCAGCACAACAGTAATCTGTCCTGCTTTACAATCATGAAAGTTTCAACTGTTGTATGTGTTGATGGCAATGCTGTAGGTGATATAGATGAAAACTATTTCTTACCTTATTTGGTGAGTCAGGATTTAACAGGAGTCAGGGAGGAAACAGGAACCGCACCAAGCAACAAAGGGGAGACATGAAAGAGGAAAAACAAGAGAGAGATGTTCTTGGTTAGACTGGTGGTGAGTATACAATTCTGGCTTTGGGAAGTACAGCAACCAACATACTTACCATGTGACTCACAACAAATATGGTTGTAATTATGTGTGATGATTAAGTATGGAATTTCTGTTTTTGTTGATGAATAATAAACAGTCACTTATGATTGGATTGCTCAAACTGTGTCAGCACTGAGTCAGTACAGTAATGATCCTATTAAATGCCTATCTGAGAAAAAAAATATAAAGGTACTGAAAAAATAAAATACTAAAATATAATACTGTCATTTTTGTGTCATATTGTTGACACAACAACAATATAACAGTAACAAACAAGCAGTACATTATAACTTTAATTAACAGAACTGAATTAAACTGAAAAAAGCTTAGTGTCAAAGTTACAGAGTCTAAAGCATGAAATAGCAGATGAGTGTGTATTTGTGTGAATGAGACCCATATGACTGTCTTCTTGTGTACATGAGTGTGTGTGTGTGTGTGTGTGTGAGAGAGAGAGAGAGAGAGAGAGAGAGTAAGAGAGAGAGAAGAAGAACCAAAAGCCAAAGTAGATTAAAATGTTTTCTGACCCTTAAAGAGATTATGAAGTAGCACTGTATCTCCACAAGACAGACAGCAGAGACAGATCTGAAACAAGTACAAGCTCACTGAAAAACATGCGATTTGAAAAACATTGACACACAAAAAATATCAAAATTTAAAAAAATCAATGAAATTAACATTTACTCGAACAATTTCAATTATTTTCAGAGACTCTCAAAATGCAACATAACACACTCATAGGGGAAGATGACAGAACATACTTCGTTGCCCAGTGTGTAAATTCGCAGTCTGAATGAATGACCCAGATACAGTGCATCCAAATAATATACTGCACATAACATTTGAACAAAATTCTATTTTGATGCTTTGGCAGAGAAAGAGTGAGAGAGGATAGAGCTACTTCAAAACTTAATTTTAGTTGTGCTGTCCTTGGGGTGATATACAGTATGTGATGGTAACAATGATGAACAAAAACAAGTAGGATTTATCTTAAAAGAACAATATGACCACAAAAACAAGATATTGTTGAGAAGGACACAGACATTCACTCCAAAATACTGTTGCTGATAATGATGCTACACATCCCACTGTTACAGGTCACTGTGGCTGCTTTACTAAAAATGCATCCAGTCATGATTCAGTCTCTAAACAGCACATGGTGTTTTAATTGATATCATTCAATATAACAAAATAGTATAATAATTGTCTCTCCTTTTCAAACAGAAACAAAGAGATTTTGGTACATTTCAACAACTTTGACTAAAACCACAACACTAAACTGATCATTGCTGAGAGTAATTAAGACTTTGGAAACACTGATGATACCATCAATGTATGAATCATAACTAAAATACTGCACTGCTGCAGAAAATCACTACCCCCAAAGCAACAGCAGGGGGCCTCGAGGCGATGCCCTCAGACAAATCCATCTCTTATTAATGAGATTCTTTGCACTGTGGCCTCATGTTTGTCACAGCTGGTGTGTGTCTGAGTGTCTTTGTAAGAGCAAATTTAGGATTCTCAGACAAAGCAAAGCACCCTCTCCTTTTTTTTACTAGACTGATGTACTGTTGCATTAAAGAACCTGAACATAATATCACCCTACTCCTTATACAAATTAACATATTTTAAGTGATAGCATCAGATCATAGTATTGCTCATACAAAACATGTCACCCAGAACAACAATGAAACAAAAAAAGGACACTAAAAGACTGATGACCCTTTTGCATCACACAAATAAAGAACAAATAATAGAAAATCAGCTAATCTGTGTCCCTACACTCATTATGGACAAGAGTTTGCGAAAGCAGGGGAAGGGAAAACAAACATGGCAGCATATATTAGATCAAAAAATCACAGCCAGCAATGATTATTATCTCCCCCTCCTCTTTCTCCATCACCAGCCACCCCAGGTCTGAGGACGCTGCACCTATTTGCTTAAAACAGGGGTGTTTTTCTCTTCCGAGTATCAATAAGTACATACAGCAAGCACACAGCACAGGGTGCATCTGCTGCTGACCCCCTGTGGGTCCATGAAAAATGGTACAATCCTGCCTGTGAGTCAGCTTGTTGCTATGGTAACACATCCCACCTCCCTTGCCTGCATCCCACCCTGCTTCCTGAGAGCTGGCAAGGATGGCAAAAAAAAAGGAGCTACAAAAACAACATGGAGGTTAAAGAAGACGACCGAGGAAAACACAAGATATTATGCTCACACTCATATCCATATATATGTACGCTGATAATGGGTTCAAAGCACACATTATATGCAGCTGGGCAGTAAAGAACCTCTTGACAAATGGCTGAAAAGTGACACAAATAACATTTTTTTCCCCTGTCACAAATGTGGTGAGCTACACAGGGATGAAATGACAGTGAATGTTGTATAATGTCTTTTTATAGACAGGGCAAAATGTCCTACATTGAGCAATTTTCCTCTCCCTTTCTCTGTCTTTCTTCCTCTGCAGCAGAGTGGTGCAGCTGGAGAGGGGGAGGGGAGGGATGCAGAGAATGAGATCAGGAGAAAGGAAGACTGCTGGAAACTGAGAATGGCTGATGAATCCCGTTTTAGCTACAATTTTACACTATCTTAAATATAGTAACTGAGCAAATGGCAACTATCACAACACATACTTATGTAACTTCTCAATTTGGATGCAGAAATAATGTCGACATAGTCTGTGATAATTATATGGATGTCATACTGGTCATATGATTTAACTGCATTTTAAAGGCAAGTCTAAATTATTTTTTTGAATTATGTCAAAAATATTACTGGTGGGAGCTACACAAGGTCTGACAAGCCGGGGGATTCAGACATAAACAAACAATCATGCCCTACATGTTGAAAATAATCCATAATCCTTCCCAACTTAACTTCCACCTCTGGCACACCAACTCACACAGACAGACAACTTCTGTTTGTTTTAAGCAAGCATGTAGGTAAACACTGTCTTTGGCCAGAATTCCTTTTGCTTTTCTGCAGCAATCAATTGGAATTCCCTCCAAAAATCTCTGAAACTGTCATCGCTTCCATCACCTTATATCTTTAAGCAGAAGTTTCAGCAGACCCTATCTGACCACTGTACATGCTGACTGTTTTCACTGAATTGCTAGCACTGATTTGGGGCGTTTTTAATCGATGTTCAACACTTGTGTGTCCTTTTTTGTATATGTATTGTTTATTAGATATATTTCTTTCTGCCGGGGCCTCTTGCTCTTAATAAAATAAAGAATTCAAAACAATGAGTGAAGTTACTGTAAAACATTATTTCTGCAGCCCTCTGATGCCCTTTAACGTTAAAGCACATTTTCTCTACTCCATTATTTTCTTTGCCATGAAGTCAGGACTCATATGAACCAAAATAAAAACCAGAGACACCTTTCTCTGATGTCAAAGCATGTCATCTTTGACAGAGTTGCATTTTAAATATATCATGGTCACAAATAATTCGATACTAATATCCCTTCATAACAACACACAGTGAGTTGCTGTTACAGCGAAAGTCATCATAAACTTACCTGTCGGCTCGGCCCACTCCTGTAATGTTGCCTGGCTGTAGTATAAACGGCGCAAGAACATCATTCTCCACGACTCCGACACTTAACAGCATTTACTGTTTTATGACAAATTAAGAATACATCGGGTTTAATCAGGGAAACTCGGGCCGATGATGATTAATTTGAAAAGGACTATAATTGGCCGATTTAAAGGCCGGTCGATAAATCAGCAAATCAGCTGGGCCCTACTGTTTACCTTCTTTCATGTGGAGTTGCTTGGTTCTGTCACTTCCGGATGAATTGCTCATTTGCGCATGTGAGACGGCAAGTCTATTTGGACAAACTACCCGAAATGCGTTGCCAGAGACGTTTCAGGGATTTTGAGTCATTTTGCGCTGCAGATGTGTTAAAGTTTTTAATCAGATTAAATGAAAAATGACGATAGATTAATCCATGTTAACGCATTATTTTTGACAGCCATTTGCCATGCCATTGCGCATGCACAAATGGACAGCTGATCAGGAAGTGACAGAACCAAGCAACTGTTTATCCTAGGGTAAACAGTAGGGCCCAGCTGATTTATCGACCTGAAGATTAAACAGGCTTATTATAGCCCTTTTCAAAAATAATCATCATCAGCCGGAGTTTTGCTGATTAAATGCCGATATATTCTTAATTTTTCATAAAACAGAAAATGCTGTTAGTGTCGGAGTCTTGCAGAATGATGTCCTTGCGCAGTTTTAGCCACAGCCAGGCAACATTACAGATGTAGACCGAGCCGACAGGTAAGTTTATGATGACTTTGTGAAATTAACAATGACTCAACATGTCTCCCATTTCAGGTAAGAGAAAAAGTTAAGTTAAAATGATTAACATTACTTGTCTGTCTTCAGCAACTGTCATGATGTCACTCTTAGTTTTACTTTGCCAGAAAATAGTACAACACAGTGAGACAGGCTGTAACAGCAACTCACTGTGTGTTGTTATGAAGGAAATTAGTATTGGACTATTTGTGACCATTATATATTTAAAATGCAATTCTGTCAATGACGACATATTTTGACACCAGAGAAAGGTGTCTCTGGTTTTTACTTAGGTTCATATGAGTCCTGACTTCATGGCAAAGAAAATAATGGAGTAGAGAAAATGTGCTTTAACGTTAAAGGGCATCAGAGGGCTGCAGAAATAATGTTTTGCAGTAACTTCACTCATTATGCTGCTTACATATATATATATATATATATATATATATATATTTCTTTATTTTACCAGGTAAGATGTATATACGTAAGCTTTACATAGTGTCATTCAAAGAAAAGCAAAAGCAACATTTGTTTTTGTTCTGCCATCAATCTAATATACCCAAGGCACAAGATAAACCTGAAACAGAAAAGTATTAACTAGCAAAAATGAAGCGCTACAGAAGCAGGATGGATAATTGCTCAAGAGAAACTTTAAGCCTAAGTTTCAGGATACTATCTACTACTTGGCCATAGCCATTACAAGTTCAAATCTGAATCTCTGTATAAAGCAACAAGACAACAGTCACAGAGGAACAGACAGCAGCAATTGCAAGGTTTGGATAACATTATGTATTGGGGCTGTACTTGTTTTGTTGTGATATTATCATGCTCAGAAAATTTTAAGTGTAAATATCTACTCCATGGGAATGAATACCCATTCATAGGTCCTCAGTATCCCAGATATCTTGTTCACAAACAATAAATGTTAACCACATCCCCAAACACAGTGCACAATGTGTTGATGAGCCCCCCCCCCCCGGCGTAAACATGGGCACACAGCTGCTCACCAGACCACTTAAAAAACAGCTTAAACCTGTGGGAAGCAGGAGCTTCTGCATGTTATGTAGTTTTGTGGTCAGTAACAAGTTTGGCAAATTAATGACTGGCGGTTTATGTAGGATTCAAAACGAAGGACGACAGCTTCAGTGTAGGTTTTTTTTTTTTTAAACAAGAGAAAAAAAACACGATGCAGTGCAGGGTATAATACAGGCTGAACTGTTTAGCTGTTTGCAAAAACTTTCTGTGATCTTTGACTCCCATGGAGACACTGTGGTCAAAAGAATTTATAGTCCTCAGTTAAAAAGCATCACCACTATAAAACGTAGAAAATGAGACATAATGGTTCACACACAGTTGAAACAGGTAAAGCAGACACAGATGCAGGCTGATAATTAAGAGAGACTGCTTCCAGCGGATATGGGGGTTAACACAGTTAACCTCGGTTTCTGCTTTGTAGTTTGTCAACTTCCATTTTCTCATGCACACACCACAACCATCACATAAAAAGTTACCTGCTTGAAGCACATGCACCACCCAGAGTGATGTAGACCATACACAATAGCTGATCCAATGCTTCCTCAGAAAGTAGACAAAGGTCAGCAAACATAGCAGGCCCATCCTTAACCGCATAATACCAATACTTTGACATCACTCAAGCATTAAGCTATTTGTTTAAATAAAGCTTTATGTGACCTACATCTCAAGGAAAGTATCATTTTTACCAGATGTAAGGGAACAAATATATTGTACACAGTCATTTTCCTCACCACAGTTACAATAATAATAATAACAGGTTATTTGCGCAAAATCGGATACATAATTTCTATAAAAAAATGGCACAAGGTTTTCACATTTAGCTGACATTATTAAAACTGGACTGACATACAGGAAGAAATAAATCTGTTCTTTCACTGTGAAATTCTTACTATCAGTTCATATGATGCACATTCAAATCAATATTGAGAGACTTCATGCAGAGCTATATTTCAATACAATCTAGGTCAGTTGTCTGATGTAATTGTTTTGCTCAAACACATTCACCCTCTATTCTGATTACTGACACCCCCCTGTCATTTGTTATATAACCACTGTTTTTCTGCCTCTACTGTTGTCACTTTTCTTCCATTTTTTCATATCTTATCACAACATATACCGGTGTATCTGTGTCTTTCACAGCTCTGTCAACAAATTTAACCAAATGCCACCAAATCACCCTTAAGACTCTCATATTTTTAACCTGTTTCAGCAGACAAAGAGGACTGCAGATCAAAATGGCTGCTGAGCATCAGTAACACAAATACTGCACAGGGATGGTGAGACTGTGCCGGTTACCACGTGCCTCTTCCCCTCCCCCTCTGCCTCTCTCTTCCTCTCCATCACAGCTTTGCTCCCTCGCTCTCAATCTCCACATGATCAGTGTTCCCACTTCCCCTCGAGCAAATTTTAAACCACTGATCAAAAATAGGTCACCCTTTGTATTTTATTTATTTATTGATATAAATTAAAAAATAACTTTGTCAAAATCAAATCACTTTCACCTTCACTCATTTTCAGTCTTTTGCAGCCTGATGCCCACGGTTGCCTCACGTCGTGAAGGGAACTAGGTCACTGAAAAAGTAGTGCACTGCGTGGTTGTGTATTTCTCTGTGAGAGCAATCTGTACCAAAGCTTCAGTAGGGAAAAAGCTCAGACTTCTTTGAAGCTGAAATCTATTTTTCTCCAACACAGATAGGGCTTACAGTACTTTACAATTCAGCCTGTCAAAGTAGAAACAGGTCTAAACCTAGAAACAGTACTTTTACTTGATTTATCTGCACATAACATCATGCTTTACAGCAAGATGTATAATTTCCAAAGCTAGTATATGACAAATTACTCAGTGAGGCTACTGGGGAGAGAAATGGAATTAAAGTGAAAAATTCTAATACAATAGGATATATGTAGTGCCACATAGCAAAAAAAAGAAAAGAAAAGTGAAACTGTGTAGCTTACAAAATACATCTCAGCCCACACAGGTAAACAGGTAGATACATGTATAGCCTCTGTACAAAGCCTGCTACAGAGTCAGCAATGGTGTTAGACAACATGCAGCAAGTGTAATGAAAATGAAGGGGTGTATTTTGAAAGGGAAATGAAAAAATGGAATAAATGGGTTTGAATAACATTTTAATGAATTGTGTATTCTATGTGCTACTGAGTATTGTTTTCGAGAAAGGTGGACAGTAAAAGTTAAAAAATTAAGGGTTCATGCTTGCCGACACGATAACAGAAAAATTAATGATGAATTCAACAAAGAAAATCTGTATTCAGTGCCAAAATTCCTGCTATCCTTCTATATGAAACACTGTTTACTGATTAAATCACAAGACAATCTTAATCTTTCAGCCATAAAATACCTTTTAAGAATATCTGCTGACAACTTGGGGCACTAAGTCTGAGATTGTGTAAACATTTCAGTGAGTACCTGCAGCAGATACATTATCAAAACTATCCAAATATTAACTAAAGGTAAAGGTACTAAAAGGTACAAGGGTTTTAAGGCATTAAGATTTTGTCTGCTCTCACCTCTGTAAGCATATTCTCTGACTCTGTTTTATGCCGTGGCATTGTCGTGGTAGCATTACGATCAACACTCAGAGTGCTTTGACTGAAGGGTTGGGAACACTTCATATCACTCATCCGAGAGTCAGTCGTTCCGTACACCTCATAACTGAACCCCTGCTTCAAGGTACCAGTCCCTCCTACGTCTGCGTAAAGGGGTGGGTAATATGGAATAACAGGAAGATTCCCACCGGATTTGTAAAACAGGCGCTCACGTCTCCATCTGTAGATTTTTACCGAGATAATAACCACCAAACACGTGATGAAGAGGAAGGAGACCACAGCCAGAGCCAACACTAAGTAAAAAGTCAGGTTGTCATTGTACTCCTTGTCGTGTGGAAAGTCACTGAACTCCGACAGAACTTCAGGGAAGCTGTCCGTCACCGCCACGTTCACAATGACTGTAGCTGAACGAGAGGGCTGCCCGTTGTCCTCCACTATAACACTCAGTCTCTGTTTCACTGCATCTTTATCACTCACTTGGCGGATGGTTCGGATCTCTCCATTCTGGGAGCCCACTTCAAACAGAGCCCTGTCTGTGGCCTTCTGCAGTTTATACGACAGCCACGCATTCTGTCCAGAGTCCACATCAACAGCCACCACTTTGGTCACCAGATAGCCCACATCTGCTGAACGAGGAACCATTTCAGCCACCACAGAGCCACCAGTCTGGACTGGATACAGGACCTGAGGAGGGTTGTCGTTCTGGTCCTGGATCATCATTTTCACTGTCACATTGCTACTGAGTGGAGGAGAGCCTCCGTCTTGCGCCTTGATTCGAATATGGAACTCTTTTGTTTGCTCATAGTCAAAGGAACGCACAGCAAGTATCTCCCCACTCTCTGCATTCACTGAAAAATAGGCTGAGGCTGACATCCCATTCAGTTGGCTATCCTCAAGGAAATAGGAAATGCGAGCATTGCTCCCATAGTCCATGTCGCTGGCTTTAACAGAGAGGACTGACATGCCAGGTGAATTATTTTCAGCGATGAAAGCTGTCAAAAAGTTTTGTGTGAACACTGGCGCGTGGTCATTTACATCTGATACTCTCAAATTAATAGTCTTGTTTGTGGAATAAGATGGTGAACCCTCATCAGTAGCTGTTATTGTTATATTATATTCTGGCACTGTTTCACGGTCCAAAACATCATCCGATATGAGGCTATAAAAATTAGCGGTTGATGATTTGATTTTGAAAGGTAAATCTGGGCTAATGAAACACCTAACCTGGCTATTTTTACCAGAATCCAGATCTTTGATATTGAGCATTGCTATGACAGTATTTATGGCTGAATCCTCTGGTATGGGATTGGAGAGGGAAATTATGCTTATAACAGGAGCATTATCATTTAGGTCAGACACCTCAATTAGAACCTTAGCTGTGTCTGTTAGTCCTCCTTTGTCAGTAGCTTCAATGTCTATTTCATAGTGTTTGGTCTTTTCATAATCTAAAACACCAGTTATAGTCATTTCCCCGGTTTGGGGATCCATATTAAACAGTGATGATGCACTACTGGTATGCTGCGAGAAGGAATACAGGACCTCTTCGTTTGTTCCTTTGTCATTATCAGTGGCACTGACTTTTAATATAATGGTACCCTGTGATGCGTTTTCAGGAACTGTCACTCTGTAAACAGACTGAATGAATACTGGAGCATTGTCATTTGCATCCAGAACAACAATGTTAATTTTAACAGAACTAGATTTCTGAGGATCGCCACCGTCAAATGCCGTCAGAGTTAATTTATGCTCTTCTTGTTTTTCCCTGTCGAGCGACGTGTGGAGAACCATCTCAATATATTTTGTTCCATCAGATCGAGAAACAACATTCAGTTTGAAATTATCTGTAGGGTTGAGTTTGTACGTTTGAATTGTGTTCTGCGCTACATCGGGATCTTTGGCACTCTCAAGCGAATAACGAGCCCCTGGTGAGGCTGATTCAATAACCTGAAAATTATATTCTTTTTTGGAAAAAAATGGAGCATTATCATTAATGTCTGTAATTTCTACATCAATTCTATGCAGCTCCATTGGATTTTCTAGGATTATTTGGAAATGAAGAGAGCAGGGAGACATTTGCTTGCACAATTCTTCTCTGTCTATCCTTTTAGCCACAACCAAAGTTCCTTTATCTGCATTCAGACAGATGTACTCACTGCCATCCTCGGTAAATATCCGAGCCCGGCCAGATTTCAGCCGCTTAATATCCAATCCTAAATCCTGAATGATGCTCCCGACAACCGAGCCCGTCGCCATCTCCTCGGGTATAGAATAACGGACCTGACCAAGAGCCATTTCTGCGACACAGATGCAGAGAAGCAGCGGCCACCATGAAAATATTTTCTTATCCGCGACACAACAAAGAACGCCCATAATGGCGACAGCCGTCGAAATACCCAAGTGGAAAAACCGAGCCACAGAGTCGAAATACGACCAAGTATTTGATAGTCTGTTGCTGAATGCTCGGTATCTGGCTTTGTCAGAGTTTTTCCGATTAAAACGGAGCTCTAATAACGCATCAGACAGACGAGGGAGGAGAACACCTCACCAGAGAGAAATTACTTATTTTCCTCAAACTGATCAACAGCGGCACTTAGAGACGTAAAAAGAAACTGCAGAAATAGATACTTAAAAATCAGACAGACAGACAGACAGACAGGCAGACAGACTATGCGCTGTGTCTCTGTCCGTGGTCCTGGACATTGAAGTGGCATTGTTTTCCTTCTCATAAAAATCCTAACCTCTAGAGGAGAGTCTGGTTCATCCAGGATGCTCTTCTCATTCTGTATCCTCTGCATCGTCCCTGAACAACTGGGATCCATTATCAGCACGTTCTGACTACCAGCTCTGCCGAACTTACAGTCACTCTTTCTGGAGTCTGTCGTCCTGCACACCTCGTAATTGTACACGTGTTGGAGAGTCCCTGTTGTCCCCAAAGTGTCTGAGTAACGTGGAGGATAATATGGAATGACAGGCAGGTTGGAATGATACAGGATGCGAGACTGTCTCCATCTGTAGATTTTCACTGAGATAATAACCACCAAACACGTGATGAAGAGGAAGGAGACCACAGCCAGAGCCAACACTAAGTAAAAAGTCAGGTTGTCATTGTACTCCTTGTCGTGTGGAAAGTCACTGAACTCCGACAGAACTTCAGGGAAGCTGTCCGCCACCGCCACGTTCACAATGACTGTAGCTGAACGAGAGGGCTGCCCGTTGTCCTCCACTATAACACTCAGTCTCTGTTTCACTGCATCTTTATCACTCACTTGGCGGATGGTTCGGATCTCTCCATTCTGGGAGCCCACTTCAAACAGAGCCCTGTCTGTGGCCTTCTGCAGTTTATACGACAGCCACGCATTCTGTCCAGAGTCCACATCAACAGCCACCACTTTGGTCACCAGATAGCCCACATCTGCTGAACGAGGAACCATTTCAGCCACCACAGAGCCACCGGTCTGGACTGGATACAGGACCTGAGGAGGGTTGTCGTTCTGGTCCTGGATCATCATTTTCACTGTCACATTGCTGCTGAGTGGAGGAGAGCCTCCATCCTGCGCTTTCACTCGGAACTGGAAGTCTTTGATCTGCTCGTAGTCAAAAGAGCGCACTGCATGGATGACTCCACTATCAGCACTGATGGACACATATGAGGAGACTGGCACTCCGTTGACAGAGGAGTCCTCCAGAATGTAAGAAACACGAGCATTCTGGTTCCAGTCAGCGTCTGTGGCTCTCACTGTGAATACAGACACACCTGGTGTGTTGTTTTCTACAATGTAGGCCTCATACTTGCTCCTCTCAAAGACAGGCTCGTTGTCATTTACATCAGAGATCTGTAAGGTGAGAGTGACGCTGCTGGAGAGGGAGGGCACTCCCTCATCAGAGCAGGTCACAGTGATGTTATACTCAGAGGCTCTTTCTCTGTCTAATTCACTGTCTGTCATGAGACTATAAAATTTTTCTGATGTTGACTTTAATATGAAATTATTATTGTCATTAATGACGCAATGCACTTTGCCATTTTCAGAGGAATCAGCATCATCCACATTTATCATAGTTACAACGGTGTTTGTTTTAGCATCTTCAGATATAACATTAGATTTCGACATGATGTGAATATCAGGGCGGTTGTCGTTCATATCTAATACGTCGACTATTAGTTTACAAGAACCAGTTTGCCCTCCATCATCACTCGCGCGAATATTAATCTGAAAATTTTTAGTCTTCTCAAAATCAACTTTTCCATTCAAAGTAACCTCACCAGTTATCTTATTTATTTCAAAAATTCCACGGGCATGATCAAGTATATTTGAAATTGAATAAGTTATTCTGCCATTAGATCCTTCATCTGCATCTGTTGCAGTAACTGTCAGTACAAGGGTTCCTGCTGATGAATTTTCTCTTATGAAAGCTTTATAAACAGGCTGCGTAAAAACAGGTGCATTATCATTAGCGTCTAAAACGGAAACATGAATCTGCATTGTTCCTGTCATCTGCGGCTCTCCTCCATCTACAGCAGTCAGAACCAAAGACAGCTGTTCATTTTTTTCTCTGTCGAGCGGTGCAATCAAAACCATCTCGACATTTTTAATACCATCTCCTTGATTATTCGTTTTGAGAGAAAAAATATCAGTCGGTTTTAGGGCATATGTTTTTAAACCATTTTCGCCCACATCCAGATCGGACGCCCGATCTAAAGTGAATGTCGTACCACTCAATACAGACTCGCTGATATTAAAATGAGCCTCGCTTGTGATAAAGGTCGGAGGGTTGTCATTTATATCTGCGATTTCAACAGTAATACTGTAAAATTCCATCGGATCTTCCAATAGAAGCTGAAAATGCAAAGCGCATGGCGTCATTTGTCCACAAAGCGCCTCTCTGTCTATCCTTTCTTTGAGCAAGAGAATTCCTCTTTCTCTGTTTAGTTCGATGTATGCAGTGCTGTCGCGAGTAAAAACGCGAGCCCTGCCCGATTTTAGTCTTTTGACATCTAATCCGAGATCCTGAGCTATGTTACCAACAAAAGAGCCTTTCGCCATTTCCTCAGGAATGGAGTAGCTGACTTGTCCGAGCGCTGCACCGAGGGAGAGGATCGAAATGAACAACAGTACTTGCCGTTTCATTATGTCCCACATAGTCTCTAATTCCGTCGCCAAACCCCTTTGTCCCCGATTACACGTCTCTATGCAAATCCGATATCCACCACAATTTCAAAAATAATTCAAAGATGAAGGTAATTCCAGTCCAGTGTCTGAGTTGGGTTCTGTTAGGTCCCCTGCGTGTATCTTTCATTGCATCTAGCCGTCGTGTTTCTTGCTCAGTCAGTGGAAACGATGGGAGGTACTACGAAGCAGCTATAACACTGATACATACTAGTCAACAGCGTCCCTCTGAGTTCAAAGTCAAAATTACAGAAGAAATGCTCGTGTCAAAATTGTAGCATTCAAAGAGAGATGAAATGTCTAAACGAAGATGGATTTTTGGAAGAATGAATTCGCCATTTTTGAGTGTTAGCTTATGGTACAGAGGATAGGGCAGTGTGTGACTATATTCTGAGATTGGTTGGTGAAGATAGGCTTGGAAACTAGAGAGGAAAGGCAAGAGGAGTATAATATCAGAAGAAAAAGGCTTACATCTGGTGCTATCCTTGGTGCTGAAATGGACAAATCGTGTGAACGCTTGACAACTACAATGGTCAATTGAATGACAAATATGTAGTAAAATTCAATCTGATAAAAAAAATCACCTAAGAAAGGCTAATACTGCCTCTGTCCATGGTTCTGAATGCAGACATCTTAGGAACTGCAATTGTAATGTAATTCAGACATGCAAAAACAGCTGACTACTAAAATGAACCTCGAATAACTAACCTCTAGAGGAGAGTCTGGTTCATCCAGGATGCTCTTCTCATTCTGAATCCGCTGCATTGTCCCTGAACAATTGGGATCCATTATCAGCACGTTCTGACTACCAGCTCTGCCGAACTTACAGTCACTCTTTCTGGAGTCTGTCGTCCTGCACACCTCGTAATTGTACACGTGTTGGAGAGTCCCTGTTGTCCCCAAAGTGTCTGAGTAACGTGGAGGATAATATGGAATGACAGGCAGGTTGGAATGATACAGGATGCGAGACTGTCTCCATCTGTAGATTTTCACTGAGATAATAACCACCAAACACGTGATGAAGAGGAAGGAGACCACAGCCAGAGCCAACACTAAGTAAAAAGTCAGGTTGTCATTGTACTCCTTGTCGTGTGGAAAGTCACTGAACTCCGACAGAACTTCAGGGAAGCTGTCCGCCACCGCCACGTTCACAATGACTGTAGCTGAACGAGAGGGCTGCCCGTTGTCCTCCACTATAACACTCAGTCTCTGCTTCACTGCATCTTTATCACTCACTTGGCGGATGGTTCGGATCTCTCCATTCTGGGAGCCCACTTCAAACAGAGCCCTGTCTGTGGCCTTCTGCAGTTTATACGACAGCCACGCATTCTGTCCAGAGTCCACATCAACAGCCACCACTTTGGTCACCAGATAGCCCACATCTGCTGAACGAGGAACCATTTCAGCCACCACAGAGCCACCGGTCTGGACTGGATACAGGACCTGAGGAGGGTTGTCGTTCTGGTCCTGGATCATCATTTTCACTGTCACATTGCTGCTGAGTGGAGGAGAGCCTCCATCCTGAGCTTTCACTCGGAACTGGAAGTCTTTGATCTGCTCGTAGTCAAAAGAGCGCACTGCATGGATGACTCCACTATCAGCACTGATGGACACATATGAGGAGACTGGCACTCCGTTGACAGAGGAGTCCTCCAGAATGTAAGAAACACGAGCATTCTGGTTCCAGTCAGCGTCTGTGGCTCTCACTGTGAATACAGACACACCTGGTGTGTTGTTTTCTACAATGTAGGCCTCGTATGAGGTCCTCTCAAAGACAGGCTCGTTGTCATTTACATCAGAGATCTGTAAGGTGAGAGTGACGCTGCTGGAGAGGGAGGGCACTCCCTCATCAGAGCAGGTCACAGTGATGTTATACTCAGAGGCTCTCTCTCTGTCTAATTCACTGTCAGTCACTAAACTATAAAAAATATTTGATGTTGACTTCAATACGAAAGGAATATTATCATTTATGAAACACTGAACTTTACCATTTTCACCCGAGTCTGGATCTTGTATATTAATCATTGTGACCACAGTGTTGGGGTTTGCACTCTCTGATATAACAGTTGATTTCGACATTATTTTAATCGTTGGTTCATTGTCATTTATATCAACAACATCTACCATCACTTTACAAGAATCCGTCAGTCCTCCATTATCCCTTGCACGTACATTGATCTGAAAATGTTTTTTCTTTTCATAATCCAAACGTCCAATTAATCTAACTTCACCGTTGTCCTCATTTATTTCAAATGTGTGTCTGACATCATCCAATGTATTAGTAATTGTATATGTTATTTTACCGTTTAATCCATGATCAGCATCTGACGCACTAACAGATGTCACAATCGTGCCTATTGCAGCATTTTCAGCAACGGCGCCTTTGTATATTTTCTGCGTAAAAACAGGCGCGTTGTCATTCGCGTCTAACACTGCAATGAGAATCTGCATTGTCCCTGACATCTGCGGCTCTCCTCCATCTATAGCCGTTAACACCAGTGAAATTAGCTCATGTTTCTCTCTGTCGAGGGGTTTTTGTAAAACCATTTCAACATTTTTTGTACCGTCAGCTTGATTGTGCAGTTTAAGTATAAAATTATCGCTTGGCTTCAGCACATAGCTTTGCAGAGTGTTAAGACCTACATCCAAATCCACAGCTCTCTCTAAATCAAAATTTGCCCCAACGACAACAGACTCACTAATGGTAAATTTAATTTCGTTTTTTTCAAATGTCGGTGCATTGTCGTTAATATCTGTAATTTCAACTGTTACGCTGTAAAACTCCATAGGATTCTCTAAGACAATCTGAAAATGCACAGCGCACGGTGTCGTATCGCCGCATAACGCTTCTCTGTCTATCCTCTCTTTGACAAGGAGGAGTCCTCTCTCGCTGTTCAGCTCGATGTATTCCCTGCTATCACCAGAATACACACGAGCGTTACCCAACCTCAATCGTTTAACGTCTAGTCCTAAATCCTGAGCTATATTACCAACCAGAGAGCCTTTCGCCATCTCCTCCGGAATGGAGTAGCTGACCTGTCCGCAGACTGAACTAAGAGACAGAACTGAAATAAACAACAGTACTTGCCGTCTCATTGTTTGAAATTATCTCGATATAAACAAACAACAGCCTCCTAAAAATCCCTTTGAAAGACGGGAGAACATCCAAATTGGAGATTTAGAAAAAAATAGTCCACAGATTTTAAGCAAAAGAACGACGGTTGTGCGTCCTCGTCATGTACATCGGTCCAACAAACGAAGACAATGCGATCAGCGCCAGCCCTTCCTCTGTAAGACGGCAAAATAGAGAGGCGGTACTGTTGCAAAAAAAATACTACAACAGGCACCACGCAGGCAACAGCGGCCCAGTGAGTTCAGACAGCAAAACTGCAGAAAATGTGAATTAAAAAAAACAACGAGAAAATAGCTCATACTGAAAAAATGTAAAAAAAAAACAAACAAACAAAAAAAACAAAAAAAACATTAAAACACTATTTTTACCAAATACATATCGCAAAAAAACTGCAGTGACCAACTAAAGTATGCAAGTGAACATTGATCATAATTTGTCTCACTATATAAGCATGCTATGTTGCTCTCCGAGGTCCTGAATGATAAAACACCAAAAGCATTAAGCAATATAGTGCAGCATTTAATTGAAACATTTAGTGAAGACAAGCAGTGAGGGAGGACGTGTGTAATGGGACATCTTTCTAACCTCTAGAGGAGAGTGTGGTTCATCCAGGATGCTCTTCTCATTCTGAATCCGCTGCATCGTCCCTGAACAACTGGGATCCATGATCAACACGTTCTGACTACCAGCTCTGCCGAACTTACAGTCACTCTTTCTGGAGTCTGTCGTCCTGCACACCTCGTAATTGTACACGTGTTGGAGAGTCCCTGTTGTCCCCAAAGTGTCTGAGTAACGTGGAGGATAATATGGAATGACAGGCAGGTTGGAATGATACAGGATGCGAGACTGTCTCCATCTGTAGATTTTCACTGAGATAATAACCACCAAACACGTGATGAAGAGGAAGGAGACCACGGCCAGAGCCAACACTAAGTAAAAAGTCAGGTTGTCATTGTACTCCTTGTCGTGTGGAAAGTCACTGAACTCCGACAGAACTTCAGGGAAGCTGTCCGCCACCGCCACGTTCACAATGACTGTAGCTGAACGAGAGGGCTGCCCGTTGTCCTCCACGATAACACTCAGTCGTTGTTTCACTGCATCTTTATCACTCACTTGGCGGATGGTTCGGATCTCTCCGTTCTGGGAGCCCACTTCAAACAGAGCCCTGTCTGTGGCCTTCTGCAGTTTATACGACAGCCACGCATTCTGTCCAGAGTCCACATCAACAGCCACCACTTTGGTCACCAGATAGCCCACATCTGCTGAACGAGGAACCATTTCAGCCACCACAGAGCCACCAGTCTGGACTGGATACAGGACCTGAGGAGGGTTGTCGTTCTGATCCTGGATCATCATTTTCACTGTCACATTGCTGCTGAGTGGAGGAGAGCCTCCATCCTGCGCTTTCACTCTGAACTGGAAATCTTTGATCTGCTCGTAGTCAAAAGAGCGCACTGCATGGATGACTCCACTATCAGCACTGACGGACACATATGAGAAGACTGGCACTCCGTTGACAGAGGAGTCCTCCAGAATGTAAGAAACACGAGCATTCTGGTTCCAGTCAGCGTCTGTGGCTCTCACTGTGAATACAGACACACCCGGTGTGTTGTTTTCTACAATGTAGGCCTCATATGAGCTCCTCTCAAAGACAGGCTCGTTGTCATTTACATCAGAGATCTGTAAGGTGAGAGTGACGCTGCTGGAGAGGGAGGGCACTCCCTCATCAGAGCAGGTCACAGTGATGTTATACTCAGAGGCTCTCTCTCTGTCTAATTCACTGTCAGTCACTAAACTATAAAAGTTACTGGATGTCGAGGTAATTGCAAATGGTGTATTTTTATTTATTGAACATCGGATTTTACCATTTTCGTCAGAATCAGGGTCATTTACACTCATTACAGCTACCACTGTGCTCAAAAGCGAATCTTCTCCTATTGAATTTGATGATGAGATCATATTTATAACAGGACTGTTGTCGTTAATATCACCTACATCAATAATCACTTTGCTAGAATCAGAGAGACCTCCTCGGTCCACTGCCTCTATATCAATATCATATTTTTTGGCTTTTTCATAATCAATCGGGCCACTTAGTATCAGCTGCCCATCTTCAGTAATGTGGAATAATTTTGAAATATCTCTCATACTATTTTCGATTATATAACTAACCTCTCCATTTGCGCCTTTGTCTGCATCAGCGGCACTCACTTTGGTAATGAATGTTCCTTTGTCAGAGTTCTCTTTGACACTTGCTTTGTAAGCTGTTTGCGTAAAAACAGGAGCATTATCATTAACATCTAGTACTGTAATGTGAATTTGCATAGTCCCAGATCGTTGCGGCTCTCCTCCATCTACTGCAGTTAATAACAATGATGCAAACTCCTGCTTCTCTCTGTCCAGAGGTTTCTGTAAAATCATCTCTACCTTTTTACCTCCGTTAAACTGACTGTGCAGTTTAAGAATAAAATTGTCATTGGGCTTCAGTGTATAGCTCTGAAGACCATTCAGTCCTATATCTGCGTCTACTGCTTTCTCTAGCATGAACTTAGAGCCGATTACAGCAGACTCGCTTATTTCAAGCCTCCTCTCTTCCTTTTCAAAAACGGGAGCATTGTCATTAATATCTGTGATTTCGACAGTAATCGGGAATATTTCTATTGGATTTTCTAAGGCAATCTGAAAATGCAAAGCGCAAGGCGTTGTCTGGCCACAGAGAGCTTCGCGATCTATTTTCTCTTTGATAATGAGGAGCCCCTTTTCCTTGTTGAGCTGAATGTACTCCGCACTGTTTCCTGTGTGGATGCGAGCTTTACCCGCTTGTAGTCGTTTAACATCCAAACCTAAATCCTGAGCTATGTTACCGACCAGGGAGCCTTTGGCCATTTCCTCGGGAATGGAGTAGCTGACCTGGCCCAGCACTGAGCGCAGAAAGAGGACCGAGAAAAAAAAATAGTACTTGCCGTCTCATTGTTCTATCGGACACATCCGTCGAACCAAACAAACGTGTTCTCCGTCTTTTACAATCAGACTTTCTCATGCAAATCAAACATGAAAAAAATCTGTTGAATCATCAGCTAACGATAAAATCATTCCACTTTGTTATTCCGTGTCTGCTTTTTCATCCACCGTCGACTATTCAGTGTGCTTCGTCTTCTGCACTGTGAGAGGACTGAGCACGTTCTCGCGTCTAAATATCATTTTAAACCCCACGGCGCTGGTCGACAGCGGCCCATTGAGTTCAAAACACGAAACTGCAGTGTAAAATTAAAACAACCCCTGATTGTTACATGTGTAAATACTGAGTGAAATACCATACAGCAAACACTAATACCAATGTTTCACTGAACAGAAAAAAATCACGCGAAATTGCAAAATAAATTCCCTGAAAAAAAACTACAGAAACACTAGCTTAAAGCTGTTTAGATGTAGAATGAACAAAGAAATGATTTTCGGTAAAGGGGAGGATACAGAGAAAGGAGAAATAAAACAATTGAAACAGTTTATTCGCTATCCAAGGTACTGAAGCAACATAGACAGGAAATGACACAAAAAAATAAAAGTGTGAGACTGCAAGAATTCAAACCTCAAGAGGAGAGTCTGGTTCATCCAGGATGCTCTTCTCATTCTGCATCCTCTGCATCGTCCCTGAACAACTGGGATCCATGATCAACACGTTCTGACTACCAGCTCTGCCGAATTTACAGTCACTCTTTCTGGAGTCTGTCGTCCTGCACACCTCGTAATTGTACACGTGTTGGAGAGTCCCTGTTGTCCCCAAAGTGTCTGAGTAACGTGGAGGATAATATGGAATGACAGGCAGGCTGGAATGATACAGGATGCGAGACTGTCTCCATCTGTAGATTTTCACTGAGATAATAACCACCAAACACGTGATGAAGAGGAAGGAGACCACAGCCAGAGCCAACACTAAGTAAAAAGTCAGGTTGTCATTGTACTCCTTGTCGTGTGGAAAGTCACTGAACTCCGACAGAACTTCAGGGAAGCTGTCCGCCACCGCCACGTTCACAATGACTGTAGCTGAACGAGAGGGCTGCCCGTTGTCCTCCACGATAACACTCAGTCTCTGTTTCACTGCATCTTTATCACTCACTTGGCGGATGGTTCGGATCTCTCCATTCTGGGAGCCCACTTCAAACAGAGCCCTGTCTGTGGTCTTCTGCAGTTTATACGACAGCCACGCATTCTGTCCAGAGTCCACATCAACAGCCACCACTTTGGTCACCAGATAGCCCACATCTGCTGAACGAGGAACCATTTCAGCCACCACAGAACCACCAGTCTGGACTGGATACAGGACCTGAGGAGGGTTGTCGTTCTGGTCCTGGATCATCATTTTCACTGTCACATTGCTGCTGAGTGAAGGAGAGCCTCCATCCTGCGCTTTCACTCGGAACTGGAAGTCTTTGATCTGCTCGTAGTCAAAAGAGCGCACTGCATGGATGACTCCACTATCAGCACTGACGGACACATATGAGGAGACTGGCACTCCGTTGACAGAGGAGTCCTCCAGAATGTAAGAAACACGAGCATTCTGGTTCCAGTCAGCGTCTGTAGCTCTCACTGTGAATATAGACACACCTGGTGTGTTGTTTTCTACAATGTAGGCCTCATACTTGCTCCTCTCAAAGACAGGCTCGTTGTCATTTACATCAGAGATCTGTAAGGTGAGAGTGACGCTGCTGGAGAGGGAGGGCACTCCCTCATCAGAGCAGGTCACAGTGATGTTATACTCAGAGGCTCTCTCTCTGTCTAAATCGCTGTCAGTCACTAAGCTGTAAAAATTATTCTCTGTCGATTTCAATAAGAAAGGAATATTTTCAGTCATTTTGCATTGGACTTTGCCATTCTCACCGTCGTCTGTGTCTTGAATATTAATTATTGTTATGACAGTCTGGCTTTTGACATCTTCAGAAATAATATTTGTTTCAGACATTACATTTATGAGGGGATAATTATCATTGACATCTACAATATCAACTATTACTTTGCATGTGTCTGTTAGACCTCCGTCGTCACTTGCACGTACATTTATTTGATAATTTCTTGATTTCTCATAGTCTATATTTCCAATTAATCTAACCTCGCCAGTGTGTTCATTGACTTCAAACAAATGTCTGACATTATCTAAAGTATTTCTGATGGAATACGTTATTCTTCCATTCGATCCATGATCAGCATCTGACGCACTAACTGTAGTCACTATTGTGCCTTTTGATGAATTTTCAGCAACGGTAGCTTTATAGACAGACTTTGTGAAAACAGGTGCATTATCATTGGCGTCTAATACTGTGATTAGAATCTGCATTGTGCCAGACATTTGCGGTTCTCCTCCATCGACAGCCGTCAGCACTAAAGACAAATGTTCGGTTTTCTCTCTGTCAAGAGGCTGTTTTAAAATCATCTCCACGTTCCTCGAACCGTCTGCTTGGTTGTGTAGTTTTAGAGCAAAATTATCAGTCGGTTTCAGGATGTAGGTTTGGAGACCATTAATTCCAACATCTAAATCCACCGCCCCTTCTAAATCAAATTTCGATCCGGTCACTGCAGACTCGCTGATTTTAAATTTAATATCACCTTTCTCAAAGACCGGTGGGTTATCATTTATATCTACAATCTCAACTATTACCCTGTAAAATTCAACGGGTTTTTCTAAGATAATTTGGAAGTGCAGAGCACAAGGTACTGTCTGGCCGCAGAACGTCTCTCTGTCAATTCTCTCTTTGATTAGGAGGACTCCCCTGTCTTTATTCAGCTCGATATATTCTCTGCTGTCACTAAAAAAGGCTCGAGCCTTGCGTGATTTCAGTCGTTCCACATCTAAACCCAAGTCCTCTGCTATCCTTCCAACCACCGACCCCACCGACATTTCCTCGTTAATGGAGTAGCTGACCTGCCCGAGCACAGGACTGACAAAAAGGACCGAGATGAGAAACAGTACTTGCCGTCTCATTGTTCTCCTTGATACTACGGTACAGGCTGAAACACGCCCTTTTCTACGGAATAAAATGCGTCAATGTTAAATCCAAGGGAAAGGCAGGAGGTCCGTGCTGATTTCAAAACAAGCAAAGACAATAGTCCAAGTGAGATAAACGTCTTTGTCTCTACTCTGACTTGTCGTGCGCTCCGTCTAATATGCTTCTACCTTCGCTGTCGTTATAAATGGGAAGCACTGTTGACAATATGCTGTTGTAGAAAAACATGTTAGGCTACAGCGTCCCTAAGAGTGCAAAGTGCGAAACTGCAGGGAAAGTGCTTAAAAATAACCAGGTTTGCAGAAGACTGAGAAAATGAAACCAAATCCATTTGACATTTTATGTGTGCTTATGTTATTAAATGTGCTTAGATTGTACCAGGATGCATGTATGCACTGTCCCACAAGTTTTAAAAAAAAAGATTTCCAAGCCCGTCATGCACAGAAAAAGTGAACAATCACCACGTCGTCAATCAACTCTATTTTAGCGTGGTGCTGAAATGTATCATCTCAGTTTTTCTACGAAGCAGCCATTTAAAACATAACATGAAAACTAAATGCAAAAGAATAAGACATCATATATTGTAATATTCTAACCTATAGATGAGAGTCTAGATCGTTGTTTATTCTCAATCTATGCCAACCAAGAAGCAAGGATGCCAAAAACGCTATTGGACAACTGAATAAATATACATTTTTTTTAGGATTCAGGGAGTAAAAACCAACATGAAAACATAATGTGAAATTGCCAATGCCAAGCAAGTTCTACCAAAACAACAAAATGTTTTTTGTTTGTTTGTTTGTTTTAAAACTGAGGTGAAGAAACAATGTTAAAGCAGTCTAACCTCTAGAGGAGAGTCTGGTTCATCCAGGATGCTCTTCTCATTCTGTATCCTCTGCATCGTCCCTGAACAACTGGGATCCATGATCAACACGTTCTGACTACCAGCTCTGCCGAACTTACAGTCACTCTTTCGGGAGTCTGTTGTCCTGCACACCTCGTAATTGTACACGTGTTGGAGAGTCCCTGTTGTCCCCAAAGTGTCTGAGTAACGTGGAGGATAATATGGAATGACAGGCAGGTTGGAATGATACAGGATGCGAGACTGTCTCCATCTGTAGATTTTCACTGAGATAATAACCACCAAACACGTGATGAAGAGGAAGGAGACCACAGCCAGAGCCAACACCAAGTAAAAAGTCAGGTTGTCATTGTACTCCTTGTCGTGTGGAAAGTCACTGAACTCCGACAGAACTTCAGGGAAGCTGTCCGCCACCGCCACGTTCACAATGACTGTAGCTGAACGAGAGGGCTGCCCGTTGTCCTCCACTATAACACTCAGTCTCTGTTTCACTGCATCTTTATCACTCACTTGGCGGATGGTTCGGATCTCTCCATTCTGGGAGCCCACTTCAAACAGAGCCCTGTCTGTGGCCTTCTGCAGTTTATACGACAGCCACGCATTCTGTCCAGAGTCCACATCAACAGCCACCACTTTGGTCACCAGATAGCCCACATCTGCTGAACGAGGAACCATTTCAGCCACCACAGAGCCACCAGTCTGGACTGGATACAGGACCTGAGGAGGGTTGTCGTTCTGGTCCTGGATCATCATTTTCACTGTCACGTTGCTGCTGAGTGGAGGAGAGCCTCCATCCTGCGCTTTCACTCTGAACTGGAAATCTTTGATCTGCTCGTAGTCAAAAGAGCGCACTGCATGGATGACTCCACTATCAGCACTGACGGACACATATGAGGAGACTGGGACTCCGTTGACAGAGGAGTCCTCCAGAATGTAAGAAACACGAGCATTCTGGTTCCAGTCAGCGTCTGTAGCTCTCACTGTGAATATAGACACACCTGGTGTGTTGTTTTCTACAATGTAGGCCTCATACTTGCTCCTCTCAAAGACAGGCTCGTTGTCATTTACATCAGAGATCTGTAAGGTGAGAGTGACGCTGCTGGAGAGGGAGGGCACTCCCTCATCAGAGCAGGTCACAGTGATGTTATACTCAGAGGCTCTCTCTCTGTCTAATTCACTGTCAGTCACTAAACTATAGAAATTATTGGATGTAAATTTGATTTCAAATGGAATATTTTGATTTATAAAACAATTGACTTTCCCGTTAGTTTCAGAATCAGGGTCATTTACACTCATTAAAGCTATTACTGTATTATGAGCTGAATCCTCAGGTACTGAGCCTGATGTTGATATCATATTTACAGTAGGACTGTTGTCATTCACGTCAATTACATCTATGATTATCTTACTGGAGTCAGACAGTCCTCCTTGATCAATCGCCTCTATATCAAGGTTATAAGTTTTTTCTCTTTCGTAATCTATTGGGCTATCTAAGATAACATCACCTTCACTATTAATATGAAATAACTTCGAAACAGTATCCATGCTATTTCCTATAACATAGGTCACCTGTCCATTTGATCCTTTGTCTGCATCAGAAGCAGAGACCTGAGTAATAAGTGTTCCTTTTACAGAGTTTTCTGTAATGCTGGCTTTGTAAACAGCTTTACTAAAAACTGGTGCATTATCGTTCACATCCAGCACGGTGATGTGAATCTGCATTGTTCCTGTCATCTGCGGTTCTCCGCCATCCTCCGCTGTCAAAACTAAAGAAATATGTTCCTGTTTTTCTCTGTCCAAGGGCCGTTGCAAAATCATTTCTACCTTCTTGCTTCCATCAGATTGAGCATGCAATTTAAGCACAAAATTATCACTGGGCTTTAGAGTATATCTTTGAAGACCATTCCGTCCGATATCAGGGTCAATCGCTTTTTCTAGCATGAACTTAGAGCCGATGACCGCCGACTCGCTGATTTCAAACACTCTCTCCTCCTTTTGGAAGATTGGTGCATTATCATTTATGTCGGTAACTTCAACTGTAACTGGGAATAACTCAAGTGGGCTTTCTAGCGTAATTTGAAAATGTAAAGCGCAAGGCGTTGTCTGTCTGCAGAGCGCTTCGCGGTCTATTTTTTCTTTAATGAGGAGGACTCCTCTGTCTCTGTTCAGCTCCATGTACTGAGCACTGTCTCCCGTGTAAATACGAGCTTTACCTGACCGGAGCCGTTTGACATCTAAACCTAAATCTTGTGCTATGTTTCCGACCAAAGAGCCTTTTACCAATTCCTCGGGAATCGAGTAGCTGACCTGCCCGAACGCATAACCAAGGCAGAAGATGGCGATAATCAGTACTTGCCGTTTCATTGTTCTGTCCTTTACCGGAGTCACACCACAGCGACCGCGTTTGTCTTCTTTTTACGAGTACAATTCCGTCACATGTGGTCAAAAATGAAAGCAAAACATGTATAATCCGCACATTAGAAACAAATGTCCATTTTGAGTGGTCCGTGAACAGTGTGACCTGATCTCCGATATGTACGTTCTACGTCTGAGACTGTGCCTCTATAATATGTGAGAACGATGACTGGGAGGATGTGTTACAAAAGCAGCTCATGGCTAGAACACACTGGGCAACAGCGGCCCGATGAGTCCAAACTGTGAAAGTACAGAAGAAAAATGGGAGTAAGGAAAAGCAAGTTCAGATACTGAATTCAGGAAAATATTAAGAAAAAATACATGTATTCTTCCTTCTCCAAGAATAAATTAATAAAACAATAGGAATTAAGTCACATGAAATGGAAAATAGATTACTGAAATAAATAATTTACTGCACACATGGAAAAAAACATACAGAAGAAGCGCACAGAAAAGAGACAATGTGGAACTGTCCTATTTACCGCTGTCCAGGGTACTGAAATTACACCAATGATATCAGCCTAATCCGACGTGCAAACAGTTAACAAAAGAAATCAACCCTATTTGACAAACCTCTAGAGGAGAGTCTGGTTCATCCAGGATGCTCTTCTCATTCTGCATCCGCTGCATCGTCCCTGAACAACTGGGATCCATTATCAACACGTTCTGACTACCAGCTCTGCCGAACTTACAGTCACTCTTTCGGGAGTCTGTCGTCCTGCACACCTCGTAATTGTACACGTGTTGGAGAGTCCCTGTTGTCCCCAAAGTGTCTGAGTAACGTGGAGGATAATATGGAATGACAGGCAGGTTGGAATGATACAGGATGCGAGACTGTCTCCATCTGTAGATTTTCACTGAGATAATAACCACCAAACACATGATGAAGAGGAAGGAGACCACAGCCAGAGCCAACACTAAGTAAAAAGTCAGGTTGTCATTGTACTCCTTGTCGTGTGGAAAGTCACTGAACTCCGACAGAACTTCAGGGAAGCTGTCCGCCACCGCCACGTTCACAATGACTGTAGCTGAACGAGAGGGCTGCCCGTTGTCCTCCACTATAACACTCAGTCTCTGTTTCACTGCATCTTTATCATTCACTTGGCGGATGGTCCGGATCTCTCCATTCTGGGAGCCCACTTCAAACAGAGCCCTGTCTGTGGCCTTCTGCAGTTTATACGACAGCCACGCATTCTGTCCAGAGTCCACATCAACAGCCACCACTTTGGTCACAAGATAGCCCACATCTGCTGAACGAGGAACCATTTCAGCCACCACAGAGCCACCAGTCTGGACTGGATACAGGACCTGAGGAGGGTTGTCGTTCTGATCCTGGATCATCATTTTCACTGTCACATTGCTGCTGAGTGGAGGAGAGCCTCCATCCTGAGCTTTCACTCTGAACTTGAAGTCTTTGATCTGCTCGTAGTCAAAAGAGCGCACTGCATGGATGACTCCACTATCAGCACTGACGGACACATATGAGGAGACTGGCACTCCGTTGACAGAGGAGTCCTCCAGAATGTAAGAAACACGAGAATTCTGGTTCCAGTCAGCGTCTGTGGCTCTCACTGTGAATATAGACACACCTGGGGTGTTGTTTTCTACAATGTAGGCCTCATATGAGCTCCTCTCAAAGACAGGCTCGTTGTCATTTACATCAGAGATCTGTAAGGTGAGAGTGACGCTGCTGGAGAGGGAGGGCACTCCCTCGTCAGAGCAGGTCACACTGATATTATATTGCGGAGCCACTTCTCTATCTAAAGCTACCTCTGTTACGATACTATAAAATCCATTCATTGTGTTTTGTATTTTAAAAGGAATGTCCTCATTAATATTACACTTCACCTCTCCATTTCTGTCAGAGTCAGGGTCGTTTACGCTCAGCATAGCAATCACAGTATTCTCAGGAGAGTCTTCTAAAATCATATCTGATTTGGATAGTATTTTCAACTGAGGGCTGTTATCATTAACATCAGTGACATCAATTAGAATCTTACTGGAATCAGAGAGCCCCCCGTTGTCTGTAGCCTCGATATCTATTTGGAAAATCTTTGCTTTTTCATAGTCTATCTCACCAATCAAGACAACCTGTCCAGTTTTTCTATCAATCTGAAACAGGTCGGATAAACGACGCTTGCTGTTTGAAATGGCGTATGATATTTCTCCGTTGGAGCCTCCGTCTTTGTCAGATGCACTAACAGTTATAACACTTGTCCCCCGCGGAGAGTTTTCCATTATCATTCCCTTGTACACTGTCTTAGTAAAAACTGGTGCATTGTCGTTTGCATCTAACACATTAACGTTTATCTGCATTGTGCCTGACATACGCGGCTGTCCGCCATCCAGAGCAGTTAGTAACAACTTAATCTGCTCCTCTTGCTCTCGATCGAGAGGCTTCTGTAGAACCATTTCTACCTTTTTACTCCCATCTGCCTGATTTTCTAGTTTCAGTGCGAAGTTGTTTGTTGGTTTAAGCGAGTAGCTTTGGAGACCATTAGTACCAATGTCAGCATCGATGGCTTTCTCCAGTACAAATTTAGAGCCAATAACGGCTGACTCGCTGATTTCAAAACGTTTCTCGCTGGCTGCAAAGCTGGGAGCATTGTCATTAATGTCTGTGAGTTCGATTGTTATTCGAAACAATTCCATAGGATTTTCCAGAATCATTTGTAAATGCAGAGCACAAGGCGTCGTTTCTCCACACAGCGCCTCTCTGTCTATTCTCTCCTTTATAAGGAGGACACCCCTGTCTCTGTTCAGCTCGATATATTCTGCACTGTCTCCAGAATGAATGCGAGCTCTGCCCATTTTGAGCCTTTTCAAATCTAAACCTAAATCCTGAGCTACGTTACAGACTAATGAACCTTTCTCCATTTCCTCGGGAATGGAGTAGCTGACATGGCCGAGCACCGACGTGACGGAGAGAGCCGAGAAGAACAACAGTACTTGCCGTCTCATTGTTTTGCCGTCGAATTCCTTTGTTCTTTGAATAAAACTGTAATCCATATGAATATTGTTAGAAATTCCGAAGGTATTCCAAAGAAATGTTCAGTAAAAGAGAGCAGCTGTTGGTTTCCGTGTGCAATTTTCCATTTAAGCGAGAGCAGGCGAATAGTGTCTGTTTTATTGTCTACCATCAGAATCTAAAGGGGAGGAACATTTGCAAGTCCGATCTAAGACTGCCACACTCTGGTCAACAGCGGCCCTTTCTGTTCATTACAGCAAATAGCAAAAAGCTGGGATGAGAAATATGGTTGGCGATGCAAAAACAAACCAAAACTTCATGATTATTGTTTATAGTAAAAGTAGGATGTTTTTTCCATTTATTTTGGCAAAGCTCAGAAAGATCGTATCTTGCCTTCGTAATCCGGTTGCTTCTTGTAGGTTTAATTAAAAATTGCTCCAAGTAAATCATTTCAGTTAATAATTGTGTGATCTGATAGTTTAGAATACATGAAAGCATTGCAATTTGTGAAATAACTTAGTTAAATTCTAAAAAGCCTAAAATAAAACTTTACACAAATAATTTCTACTGACTGATAAAGAGGTGTGCCAGAAAAAAAAACTAACAATAAAATAATACAGAACTATAAAAAAGTAATTTCAGAAATTGACAGTGAAGCAAGTTTTCAAAGCACACACAAAAAAGAAATGTCAGAACGACAGCAAAACGTACAGAAGACAATTTAAATCAAACAGGATGCTATTTGTTACTGACTTTTCCTGCAGGATTTTAACGTTCGTGGACCGCTGTCTGTGGTGCTGAAATGCATTTATTGTTAAAACTGAAGATATTTCAACGCAGCGACGGTGGTTGTGAAAAGTCTTACTCCCGTTAAAAAGTACAGAATAGTATCATATACACTTCTTAAAGAAAGGACTAACCTCTAGAGGAGAGTCTGGTTCATCCAGGATGCTCTTCTCACTCTGCATCCGCTGCATCGTCCCTGAACAACTGGGATCCATTATCAGCACGTTCTGACTACTAGCTTTGCCGAATTTACAGTCACTCTTTCTGGAGTCTGTCGTCCTGCACACCTCGTAATTGTACACGTGTTGGAGAGTCCCTGTTGTCCCCAAAGTGTCTGAGTAACGTGGAGGATAATATGGAATGACAGGCAGGTTGGAATGATACAGGATGCGAGACTGTCTCCATCTGTAGATTTTCACTGAGATAATAACCACCAAACACGTGATGAAGAGGAAGGAGACCACAGCCAGAGCCAACACTAAGTAAAAAGTCAGGTTGTCATTGTACTCCTTGTCGTGTGGAAAGTCACTGAACTCCGACAGAACTTCAGGGAAGCTGTCCGCCACCGCCACGTTCACAATGACTGTAGCTGAACGAGAGGGCTGCCCGTTGTCCTCCACTATAACACTCAGTCTCTGCTTCACTGCATCTTTATCACTCACTTGGCGGATGGTTCGGATCTCTCCATTCTGAGAGTCCACTTCAAACAGAGCCCTGTCTGTGGCCTTCTGCAGTTTATACGACAGCCACGCATTCTGTCCAGAGTCCACATCAACAGCCACCACTTTGGTCACCAGATAGCCCACATCTGCTGAACGAGGAACCATTTCAGCCACCACAGAGCCACCAGTCTGGACTGGATACAGGACCTGAGGAGGGTTGTCGTTCTGGTCCTGGATCATCATTTTCACTGTCACGTTGCTGCTGAGTGGAGGAGAGCCTCCATCCTGCGCTTTCACTCTGAACTGGAAATCTTTGATCTGCTCGTAGTCAAAAGAGCGCACTGCATGGATGACTCCACTATCAGCACTGACGGACACATATGAGGAGACTGGCACTCCGTTGACAGAGGAGTCCTCCAGAATGTAAGAAACACGAGCATTCTGGTTCCAGTCAGCGTCTGTGGCTCTCACTGTGAATACAGACACACCTGGTGTGTTGTTTTCTACAATGTAGGCCTCATACTTGCTCCTCTCAAAGACAGGCTCGTTGTCATTTACATCAGAGATCTGTAAGGTGAGAGTGACGCTGCTGGAGAGGGAGGGCACTCCCTCATCAGAGCAGGTCACAGTGATGTTATACTCAGAGGCTCTCTCTCTGTCTAATTCACAGTCTGTCACTAAGCTGAAGAAATTATTTGATGCAGACTTTATAGTCAGAGGGGTGTTATCGCTGATAAAACAGTGGACTTTACCATTTTCATTTGAATCTGGATCTTGAACGTTCATCATTGCTACAACAGTGCTTGGTATAGCGTGTTCAGATATCATATTTGATTTCGACATTATATTAATCGTTGGTTTGTTGTCATTAATATCAACTACTTCAACTAAGACTTTACATGAATCTGTAAGTCCACCATCATCACTTGCACGTATGTTGATATGGTAATTACGCGCATTTTCATAATCAATATTTCCAATTAATGTTATTTCTCCGCTGTCTTCGTTTATCTGAAACAGGACATGGGCTTGGTCTAAGCTGTTCGTTATTGAATATTTTACTCGACTATTTGTGCCATAATCTGCATCTGACGCACTAACAGTGGTGACAACCGTCCCTTCTGGGGCATTTTCAAAAACACTGGCTGTGTAGGTGGACTGTGTAAAAACAGGCGCATTATCGTTGACATCTAAAACCGTGATTAAAATCCGAATTGTTCCTGTCATCTGCGGCTCTCCTCCGTCAAAGGCTGTTAAAACTAAAGATATTGAATCTTCCTTTTCTCTATCAAGAGGCTTTTGCAAAATCATTTCAGTTTTTTCCGTTCCATCAACCTGACTATCCCTTTTAAGCACAAAATTATCAGTGGGTATAAGCTCGTATTTTTGAAGACCGTTTTTGCCCACATCACGATCTATTGCTCTGTCTAATACAAATTTACCACCGATCACAGCAGATTCGCTGATTTTAAAACTGACTTCGTTTTTTTCGAAGGTGGGAGGATTGTCATTTATGTCGGTAATCTCGACTGTGACGCTGTAAAACTCCATGGGGTTCTCCAAAATAATCTGAAAATGCAAAGCACAAGGTGTAATCTGTTTGCAGATCGCTTCTCTGTCTATCCTGTCCTTGACGAGGAGGACCCCACGGTCTGTATTGAGCTCGATGTATCCCGCACTGTCTCCCGTATAAACCCGAGCTCGCCCGGCTTTCAGTCGTTTTACATCTAAACCTAAATCCTGAGCAATATTACCGACTAAGTAGTCACTCGGCATTTCCTCGGGAATGGAGTAGCTGACTTGGCCGAGCACTGAATTGAGATAAAGAACGAAGGAAAACAACAGTACTTGCCGTCTCATTGTTCTGGTCGACATTTTCCCCACGGAATTAAATGACACGAAATATGTCCCACATTTACCAGAAATCCAATGAATTGTATGAAATACAGCGGTTAATCCACAATCGTCCACATCGGTAAGAATAAAGGTTTCTGCAATGTCGTTCTTTAAGAATCCACCAACGTTTTAACACGGTCTCTGTCTTTCTCTGTCTGACTGATATCATCACGGCATGGGAGGTTTCTTTTAAAATCTGCCGTAAAGCATCGACACGCTGGCCAACAGCGGCCCTAAGAGTGCACAGTAATGAACTACAATCAAGGCTTGTAGAAAAAAGCGTTACACCAGGGAACACAATTTCTACATGTACCAAGAGAAAACAGCCAATCAGTTAGGTGATAAAAACGTCTGCTAATCTAGATAATAGAGGACTGCCTTGAAACATTAGTGAAAAATAAAATTGCATTCAATATGACACTACTGAAAGGAAATGGTAGTGAGTGTTTTGAGACAAAGACAAAGCTGTAATCAAATAGTCAAACAGAATACTATGAATAAAATGAAAAGACAGACAGACAGACTTAAAAAACAAAAGACAAAAAGAAGTCTAGTACTATACCGGTGACTCTGTCCATGGTGCTAACTGCAAATTAGTTAAAACTTGTGGCAGAAAAGGACGCTTCACTTACATAGATAAATCTAACATGTCACACGTGACTTAAACCCCAAATTACCAACCTCTAGAGGAGAGTCTGGTTCATCCAGGATGCTCTTCTCATTCTGAATCCGCTGCATCGTCCCTGAACAACTGGGATCCATTATCAGCACGTTCTGACTACCAGCTCTGCCGAACTTACAGTCACTCTTTCGGGAGTCTGTCGTCCTGCACACCTCGTAATTGTACACGTGTTGGAGAGTCCCTGTTGTCCCCAAAGTGTCTGAGTAACGTGGAGGATAATATGGAATGACAGGCAGGTTGGAATGATACAGGATGCGAGACTGTCTCCATCTGTAGATTTTCACGGAGATAATAACCACCAAACACGTGATGAAGAGGAAGGAGACCACAGCCAGTGCCAACACTAAGTAAAAAGTCAGGTTGTCATTGTACTCCTTGTCGTGTGGAAAGTCACTGAACTCCGACAGAACTTCAGGGAAGCTGTCCGCCACCGCCACGTTCACAATGACTGTAGCTGAATGAGAGGGCTGCCCGTTGTCCTCCACTATAACACTCAGTCTCTGTTTCACTGCATCTTTATCATTCACTTGGCGGATGGTCCGGATCTCTCCATTCTGGGAGCCCACTTCAAACAGAGCCCTGTCTGTGGCCTTCTGCAGTTTATACGACAGCCACGCATTCTGTCCAGAGTCCACATCAACAGCCACCACTTTGGTCACCAGATAGCCCACATCTGCTGAACGAGGAACCATTTCAGCCACCACAGAGCCACCAGTCTGGACTGGATACAGGACCTGAGGAGGGTTGTCGTTCTGGTCCTGGATGAGTATTTTCACTGTCACATTGCTGCTGAGTGGAGGAGAGCCTCCATCCTGCGCTTTCACTCTGAACTGGAAGTCTTTGATCTGCTCGTAGTCAAAAGAGCGCACTGCATGGATGACTCCACTATCAGCACTGACGGACACATATGAGGAGACTGGCACTCCGTTGACAGAGGAGTCCTCCAGAATGTAAGAAACACGAGAATTCTGGTTCCAGTCAGCGTCTGTGGCTCTCACTGTGAATATAGACACACCTGGTGTGTTGTTTTCTACAATGTAGGCCTCATATGAGCTCCTCTCAAAGACAGGCTCGTTGTCATTTACATCAGAGATCTGTAAGGTGAGAGTGACGCTGCTGGAGAGGGAGGGCATTCCCTCATCAGAGCAGGTCACAGTGATGTTATACTCAGAGGCTCTCTCTCTGTCTAAAGCGACCTCTGTAGCAATAGTATAAAAGCCATTTAATGTAGTTTGTATTTTAAAGGGGATGCTCTTGTCTATTTTACATTCAACTTTCCCGTTATTCTCTGAATCTGGGTCGTTTATGCTCAACATAGTAATGACAGTGTTGGGTGGTGAGTCCTCTGATATGAACTCTGATTTAGAAACAATGTTAATGTGAGGACTATTATCATTTATATCTATAACATCAACTATTACTTTAGTTGAATCAGACAGCCCACCGCTGTCAACAACTTCAATATCCATTTGATAAGAATTAGCCTTTTCAAAATCTATTTCACCGACCAGGATAATTTCACCGGTTCTGGGGTTAATTTTAAACAGCTCAGATAAAATTCGTTTGCTGCTAGATATTAGATATGATACTTCTCCATTTGAACCAATGTCTCTATCAGACGCACTTACAGTCGTTACACTGGTGCCTTTAGGAGAATTTTCTGGTATTTTTGCTCTATAAAGGGGTTTGGCGAATGTCGGTGCATTGTCATTTACATCTAATACATTGATAAATATCTGCATTGTCCCTGACATCTGCGGCTCTCCCCCGTCTATAGCAGTTAACAGCAGCGACATGAATTCCTGCTTCTCTCGATCTAGAGGCTTCTGTAAAACCATCTCTACCTTTTTGCTCCCGTCTGCCTGATTTTCTAGTTTTAATACAAAGTGATCAGTTGGAGTTAGGGTGTACTGTTGTAAGCCATTCCTCCCAATGTCAGAATCCACTGCTTTCTCTAAGATGAATTTTGATCCTATCACCGCTGATTCGCTAATTTCAAAGCGTTTTTCTGTATTCGTAAAATTGGGGGTGTTGTCGTTTATATCTGTGATCTCGACTGTCACACGAAACAGTTCCATAGGATTTTCTAGAATTAACTGGAAATGTAAAGCACAAGGCGTCGTCTCGCCACATAAAGCCTCTCTGTCTATCCTCTCGTGGACAAGGAGGACTCCCCTCTCTTTATTCAGCCCAATGTATTCGACGCTGCCTCCCGTGTAGACACGAGCTCTACCCGATTTCAGCCTCTTAAGATCTAAACCTAAATCATGCGCTATGCTACCAACGACAGAGCCTTTGACCATTTCTTCGGGGATGGAGTAGCTGACCTGCCCGAGCACGTAGCTGAGACACAGCACCGGGAGAAACAACAGTACTTGCCGTTTCATTGTTCTGTCCGACCTCGTTTATCTTCCTGCGCCACTAAAAATGAAGCATCGCCGCTTCAGTCAGTGGGAAGGTTGAAAAACAAACAAATAAAAAACCATTCCCACTCCAAGTATAGCAAGGAAAACCGTGTATTCCGTTTTCACAAGTCCTCGCAATGCTCCTCATGAACGCAGGCTGTCTTTTTCTGATTATGTCTAACACATCGACAGAAGGGGCAGGACACACACAGAAAAAAAACAAAAACAACTATCTAGCTGAACTGCAACACGCTTGGCAACAGCGACCCTTTGAGTTAAAAAATATAAATTACAACAATCATGATCAAAGAATAGCTCAGTGTTAGCTCACATTGGGAAAGCTGTGGTGAAACAAGAGTGATTTGGGCCGCTTGAGCATAATTTGTATTTCCCATAAAATATAGTTTCACAATGTGTTGAAGCAACTCAATAACTAAGCAAAAGCTGTAATTGCAAAATCATTGTCTATGATTTATAATAGATACAAATGACAGATACACACGTGGACAAAATTGTTGGTACCCCTCAGTTAAAGAAGGAAAAACCCACAATTCTCACTGAAATCACTTGAAACTCACAAAAGTAACAATAAATAAAAATTTATTGAAAATTAAATAATCAAAAACAGCCATTACTTTTGAATTGTTGATTAACATAATTATTTTTAAAAAACAAACTAATGAAACAGGCCTGGACAAAAATTATGGTACCTCTATAAAAGATTGAAAACTATTTGACCAGAGTGACATGATTAACTCAGGTGTGTCATTTAATTGACATCACAGGTGTTTCCAAACTCATAATCAGTCAGTCTGCCTATTTAAAGGGAGACAAGTAGTCACTCTGCTGTTTGGTGAAAAGGTGTGTACCACACTGAACATGGACAACAGAAAGCGAAGGAGAGAATTGTCCCAGGACATCCGAAAAAAAATTATAGACAAACATCTTAAAGGTAAAGGCTATAAGACCATCTCTAAACAGCTTGAAGTTCCTGTGACAACAGTGGCTCATATTATTCAGAAGTTCAAGACCCACGGGACAGTAGCCAACCTCCCTGGACGTGGCCGCAAGAGGAAAATTGATGACAAATTGAAGAGACGGATCGTTCGAATTGTATCCAAAGAGCCCAGAGCAACCTCCAAAGAAATTAAAGGTGAACTCCAAGGCCAAGGTACATCAGTGTCAGATCGCACCATTCGTCGTTGTTTGAGCCAAAGTGGACTTCATGGGAGACGACCAAGGAGGACACCACTGCTGAAAAAACTCATAAAAAAGCGAGACTGGAATTTGCAAAAATGCATGTAGACAAGCCACAAAGCTTCTGGGAGAATGTCCTTTGGACAGATGAGACCAAACTGGAGCTTTTTGGTAAGGCACATCAACTCTGTGTTCATAGACTCAAAAACCAAGCATTCGAAGAAAAGAACACTGTCCCTACGGTGAAACATGGAGGAGGCTCAGTAGTGTTTTGGGGCTGCTTTGCTGCATCTGGCACAGGGTGTCTTGAAAGTGTGCAAGGTACGATGAAATCTGAAGACTATCAAGGCATTCTGGAGAGAAATGTGCTGCCTAGTGTCAGAAAGCTTGGTCTCAGTCGCAGGTCATGGGTCTTCCAACAGGACAACGATCCAAAACACACAGCCAAAAACACCCAAGAATGGCTGAGAGAAAAGCGTTGGACTATTCTAAAGTGGCCTTCTATGAGCCCAGATCTGAATCCCATTGAACATATGTGGAAGGAGCTGAAACATGCCATTTGGAGAAGACACCCATCAAACCTGAGACAACTGGAGCTGTTTGCTCATGAGGAGTGGGCCAAAATACCTGTTGACAGCTGCAGAACGCTCATTGACAAATACAGAAATCGTTTAATTGCAGTGATTGCCTCAAAAGGTTGTGCAACAAAATATTAAGTTATGGGTACCATCATTTTTGTCCAGCCCTATTTCATTAGTTTGTTTTTTTAAATAATTATATTAATCAACAATTCAAAAGTGATGGCTGATTTTGATTATTTAATTTTCAATAAATTTTTATTTATTGTTACTTTTGTGAGTTTCAAGTGATTTCAGTGAGAATTGTGGGTTTTTCCTTCTTTAACTGAGGGGTACCAACAATTTTGTCCACGTGTGTATGAGGCTAAGACAAAACCACAGCACACTGATAAACAGGTACTGGTATATTATAGAATTAAGTGTGTTCAGTGTCACTGTCCATGGTACTGAATGGATGAGTTGTAGTGTTAGAACACTTCTAACCATCACAGACTTCTATTAAAAAAACAATTTTGGAACTCCACAGGAACCTATTGCTTATAAAGCAGGGGTGTCAAACTCAGTTCCTGGAGGGCCACTATCCTGCATGTTTTAGATGTTTCCCTCTTTCAACACACCTGATTCAAATGATCAGCTTATCATCAAGCTCAGCAGAAGCCTGATAACGAGCCTGATCATTTGAATCAGGTGTGTTGGAAGAGGGAAACATCTAAAACATGCAGGATAGTGGCCCTCCAGGAACTGAGTTTGACACCCCTATTACAAAGGAATGCACCAGTACCATTCTCTTGTTTCGCATTAAATAAAAAGACAATGTGATTGTTATAGTTTTCTAACCTCTAGAGGAGAATCTGGTTCATCCAGGATGCTCTTCTCACTCTGCATCCGCTGCATTGTCCCTGAACAACTGGGATCCATTATCAGCACGTTCTGACTACCAGCTCTGCCGAATTTACAGTCACTCTTTCTGGAGTCTGTCGTCCTGCACACCTCGTAATTGTAGACGTGTTGGAGAGTTCCTGTTGTCCCCAAAGTGTCTGAGTAACGTGGAGGATAATATGGAATGACAGGCAGGTTGGAATGATACAGGATGCGAGACTGTCTCCATCTGTAGATTTTCACTGAGATAATAACCACCAAACACGTGATGAAGAGGAAGGAGACCACAGCCAGAGCCAACACTAAGTAAAAAGTCAGGTTGTCATTGTACTCCTTGTCGTGTGGAAAGTCACTGAACTCCGACAGAACTTCAGGGAAGCTGTCCGCCACCGCCACGTTCACAATGACTGTAGCTGAACGAGAGGGCTGCCCGTTGTCCTCCACTATAACACTCAGTCTCTGTTTCACTGCATCTTTATCACTCACTTGGCGGATGGTTCGGATCTCTCCATTCTGGGAGCCCACTTCAAACAGAGCCCTGTCTGTGGCCTTCTGCAGTTTATACGACAGCCACGCATTCTGTCCAGAGTCCACATCAACAGCCACCACTTTGGTCACCAGATAGCCCACATCTGCTGAACGAGGAACCATTTCAGCCACCACAGAGCCACCAGTCTGGACTGGATACAGGACCTGAGGAGGGTTGTCGTTCTGGTCCTGGATCATCATTTTCACAGTCACATTGCTGCTGAGTGGAGGAGAGCCTCCATCCTGAGCTTTCACTCTGAACTTGAAGTCTTTGATCTGCTCATAGTCAAAAGAGCGCACTGCATGGATGACTCCACTATCAGCACTGACGGACACATATGAGGAGACTGGCACTCCGTTGACAGAGGAGTCCTCCAGAATGTAAGAAACACGAGCATTCTGGTTCCAGTCAGCGTCTGTGGCTCTCACTGTGAATACAGACACACCTGGTGTGTTGTTTTCTACAATGTAGGCCTCATATGAGCTCCTCTCAAAGACAGGCTCGTTGTCATTTACATCAGAGATCTGTAAGGTGAGAGTGACGCTGCTGGAGAGGGAGGGCACTCCCTCATCAGAGCAGGTCACAGTGATGTTATACTCAGAGGCTCTCTCTCTGTCTAAATCACTGTCAGTCACAAGGCTAAAGAATTTTTTTGACGTTGTTTTCATGAGAAATGGCATATGCTCTTCAATATTACATCCAACTTTGCCATTTTCTCCGGAGTCTGGATCTTGAACATTGAATATAGTTACCACAGTTCCTGGCTTAGAATTTTCTGATATGGAGCTCGTTTTAGACATTATATTAATGGACGGGTGATTATCATTTGTATCGGTCACCTCAACAATGATTTTACACGAATCTGTCAGTCCCCCATCATCGCTGGCCTGTACATGTATTTCATAGAGCTGTCCCTTTTCATAATCCAGGGTTCCAACTAGGGAAACTACGCCGCTATCTTCGCCAATTTTGAATATAACGGGAACATCATCTAACGTGTTTGTTATTGTATATAACACCTTTCCATTTGAACCTTCATCTGCATCTATAGCACTAACGGTACTCAAAACTGTACCCTTTGGAGCAGTTTCCAAAATAGTTACTTTGTAAATTTCCTGAGTAAATACTGGGGCATTGTCATTAGCGTCTAATACTGAAATTTCTACTCGCATTGTTCCCGACAGCTGAGGATCTCCACCATCAGTCGCCGTGAGGGTTAAAGAGAGGTGCTCTCGTGCCTCTCTGTCTAGATGTTTTTGCAAAACCATCTCCACCTTCTTGCTTCCATCTTGCTGATTGTGGAGTTTTAGATGGAAGTTGTCTGTAGGTTTTAGCGAATAACCCTGCAATCCGTTCACACCCACATCTAGATCCATGGCTCTCTCGAGCACAAATTTGGCTCCGATCACAGCCGACTCACTGATCCTAAATTTCATCTCATCCTTTTTGAAGCTGGGCGCATTATCGTTAATGTCATTAATTTCGACTGTAACGGTGTAAAATTCGATCGGGTCTTCCAGTGTGATTTGAAGATGTAAAGCACAAGGTGTTGTCTGTCCGCAGAGCGCCTCCCTGTCGATTCTCTCTTTAACGAGCAGGACTCCTCTGTCTTTATTCAGCTCCACGTACTCGGCATTGTCTTCTGTATATATGCGAGCTTTGCCTGATTTCAGTCTTTTCACGTTTATCCCTAAATCCTGCGCTATATTACCAACAAGAGAGCCTTTGGACATTTCCTCGGGAATTGAGTAGGTGACCTGCCCAAACACTGAGCTGAGGGAAAAAACCGACATAAACAACAGTACTTGCCGTCTCATTGTTCTGCCCGACATATCTCCGACGAATACAGCAGATTGAAAGATAGTAATATTCCAAAGCGTCAAGTTCTCGTTATTACAAAGTATTCCGGGGGTAAACTGATAATCTTCGTGTATCCTGAATCCGAAATAAACGAAAGGCAGCGCCGATATCTCTGGTCTGCTGCAACGACGACTGTGTGCTGAATGTGTGTCTCTTTCTCTGTCTAACGTGTCAAATAAAGGGATAAAGCTCAACATTAGCCAACAGCGGCCCTGAGAGTCCAAAGACGTGCACTGCAGAAAGCTGAAGAAGGAGGTTTAATATGAAGAAATAAATGGGTTGAAATCTGAGTCTCAGTCTTTATAAAACTGCTCGTTTCACCATCTTACCTAATTCCCGCGCAATTACTAACTCTATAGAAGAAATGATACACTATTTCACTGCTCAGTTCACAGGTCAGTTCTGTGACATGAACACCTGGCTTGGGAGTCCAACTGCTAAAGTTAGTATGTAGTTTTTTCATTTTATATGTTGCTACAAACTGAAAGTCATGTTCAGTTAAACCAAACACTTAAACCTTAAAAGATAATTTCGAAATTGAATGCTAAATCAATCGTAAATTCTTAACACAGAAAGACATCAAAGTGTTGACTGAAGCAGTTTTTCTTTGACAGGAAAATTTTCCACAAAAAGCTGTTACAATACCAAGGTGATGCACATACATTTACTGTAATTTAGAACGTTCTGGTAACAAAAAGGCATAAACTGACCACGAGAAAGAATCATCCACAACTTTAGCAGCTGATAAAACTAAATCTGCAGCAATGAACAGCACTAAGATGATACATTAGACAGCCATAATATGTTTACTTCCAGTCTTGAAAACTGAAACGTGAAAAAAAGCAAAGCAAATCTTACTGATTGACTTAGAATCATTGTCTAAAGTTTCTATTTTTCACTCTTGTACAATATCTCTTCCCTGAACAAACTCTTGTCATTCACCAAGTCTTCAGCAACAAAACACAACATTACCTTGGAGGATGTTATGAGGTTTTAACACTATAAACTAATATAATGTCCATGAGAAACACTGACATTATACTGTATGTTCACAGTAAGGGGACAATGTAATCAAGTGCACTGAAATGATTGGGCATGTTTCTTCACCTGTTACACATTATTTTTCATCATAGTGGGTAGTACTGTCCACAACACTAGTGCTGAATCCAAATAAGATTAGCCAACAAAAGGGAGTCACAAACTTAATTACAAATTATGTGAAGACAATGTAGTTCTAAAGACAGAAAAAGTAAGACTGCATTCTTTAAATAAACATGGCACTAAATAATTAAAAGAGATTCTCAGATGAATAAAAAAAATGCCATGCACCCACTGAAAAATATGTCAGAATTCATTAGGGTGGAAATAGACTGATGGAGAAGAACACAACAGAAATAGCTCATAAATGAATGAAGACAGTCTTTTAGTTTAAATTTAAAATCAGAAGTAATTTATCAAGCTGCATGACTACAAGGAAGATGATGGTCTTTCCTTGCTTTGGAATACTTATACAATTTGCAATTGTGAATTAAGTTTGCACCAGGTCCATTTAGTAACGTATGAAATTCCCAGCAACTTTGTACATGATCTTGAACATAGTGGTGCTCAAAGGCAGTCCATGTTATGCCTGAAAAATGTATGAACTGATTTGTGTAAACATTACCAGAACTTATGTCAGTCAGATTTCGTTAGCCTAATAGCATAGTTGCCAAAGTTATTTTCTGGCCTTCATGACTTGGGCAACTATGCTATTAGGCTAACGATTTATTTGTCTTTGGTTGTTCACCATTTAAGCATATGGGCATATGAGTGCAATACTTTTAGTTCATAAAGTTAAACTGTCCTGTTAAATACAGTCACTTAAGAACTTAGCCTAAATGTAAGCTTTTCTAGCAAACATTTCAGATGAACAAGAGCTGCAATGTTGCAAATACCACACATGACAATAAATAGTTGACGAAAAAAGAAACAGAGTTTGTTTCTGTACCTGTCTTGTCAAATAAATAGCAATTCCATTAGGACCATAAAATGTTGCTACTGGACCGGATTCTGCAAAGTGCATATTATATTCAAATGCTGTATTTAAGGATCTTCTACAGTGTAGTACTAAAATTTTTTAACTATACTAAAAGTTGGTTAAACAAGGCCTGCAAGTTTTAAAATTAAAATGGACAAAACTTACATGTTGCATAATTTTGCAGTAAATAGGACATGCATGTTGCTATAGAATATAGATTATGAAAGTGCTCAACACACATAGTTGTTAGGACAGAAAATTGGCGATATCGAAGAAAGCATAAGTGCACTGCATTGTGAATCCCAGCTTTTGCAGATCCATACTTCAGTATGCCCCATAATAGACAGATATAACCATGTTTTGTTTGATGAGACTAACCTCTAGAGGAGAGTCTGGTTCATCCAGGATGCTCTTCTCACTCTGCATCCGCTGCATCGTCCCTGAACAACTGGGATCCATTATCAGCACGTTCTGACTACCAGCTCTGCCGAACTTACAGTCACTCTTTCTGGAGTCTGTCGTCCTGCACACCTCGTAATTGTACACGTGTTGGAGAGTCCCTGTTGTCCCCAAAGTGTCTGAGTAACGTGGAGGATAATATGGAATGACAGGCAGGTTGGAATGATACAGGATGCGAGACTGTCTCCATCTGTAGATTTTCACTGAGATAATAACCACCAAACACGTGATGAAGAGGAAGGAGACCACAGCCAGAGCCAACACTAAGTAAAAAGTCAGGTTGTCATTGTACTCCTTGTCGTGTGGAAAGTCACTGAACTCCGACAGAACTTCAGGGAAGCTGTCCGCCACCGCCACGTTCACAATGACTGTAGCTGAACGAGAGGGCTGCCCGTTGTCCTCCACTATAACACTCAGTCTCTGTTTCACTGCATCTTTATCACTCACTTGGCGGATGGTTCGGATCTCTCCATTCTGGGAGCCCACTTCAAACAGAGCCCTGTCTGTGGCCTTCTGCAGTTTATACGACAGCCACGCATTCTGTCCAGAGTCCACATCAACAGCCACCACTTTGGTCACCAGATAGCCCACATCTGCTGAACGAGGAACCATTTCAGCCACCACAGAGCCACCAGTCTGGACTGGATACAGGACCTGAGGAGGGTTGTCGTTCTGGTCCTGGATCATCATTTTCACTGTCACGTTGCTGCTGAGTGGAGGAGAGCCTCCATCCTGAGCTTTCACTCGGAACTTGAAGTCTTTGATCTGCTCGTAGTCAAAAGAGCGCACTGCATGGATGACTCCACTATCAGCACTGACGGACACATATGAGGAGACTGGCACTCCGTTGACAGAGGAGTCCTCCAGAATGTAAGAAACACGAGCATTCTGGTTCCAGTCAGCATCTGTGGCTCTCACTGTGAATACAGACACACCTGGTGTGTTGTTTTCTACAATGTAGGCCTCATATGAGGTCCTCTCAAAGACAGGCTCATTGTCATTTACATCAGAGATCTGTAAGGTGAGAGTGACGCTGCTGAAGAGGGAGGGGACTCCTTCATCAGAGCAGGTCACAGTGATGTTATACTCAGAGGCTCTCTCTCTGTCTAAACCACTGTCTGTCACTAAACTGTAGAAGTCGTTTGAAGACGTTATAATTGTAAACGGAATGTTACCATTTATTCTGCAGTTCACTTGACCATTGTTACTTGAATCTGGGTCAAAGACACTGAACATAACTATAACTGTACCATGGGGAGAGTCTTCTGGGATTGAATCAGATTTGGAAAGTATACTGATTACAGGCTTATTGTCATTAATGTCAATGACATCAACTATAATCTTACTGGAATCAGAAAGGCCACCACTGTCTTTAGCCTCAATATCAATTTGGTAATATTTGGCTTTTTCAAAGTCAACTTCACCAACGAGTATGACTTCGCCGTTTTCACTAATTGTAAATATATCAGACACGCTGTCCATAGTAGTAGACACAGAATAAGAGACTTCCCCGTTCGTTCCTTTATCTGCATCAGAAGCGCTCACTGATGTTAACGTTGTACCTTTGTGAGAATTTTCCGTTATGGCTGCCTTGTACACTGACTGCGTAAAAACGGGAGCATTATCGTTTACATCGAGCACTGTGACATAAATCTTCACTGTACCAGACATCTGAGGGTCTCCTCCATCTACTGCTGTTAACAGCAATGATATTTGCTCCTCTTTCTCACGATCTAAAGGCTTGTGTAAAATCATTTCCACCTTTTTATTTCCATCTGCCTGACCTTCTATTTTCAGTACAAAATTATCTGTAGGTTTCAAGGTATAATTTTTCAGGCCATTTATTCCGATGTCTGCATCAACCGCTCTTTCTAACACAAATTTAGACCCGGTAATTGCAGATTCGCTGATTTCAAAACGTTTCTCATCATTTTTAAAACTCGGGCTGTTGTCGTTGATGTCTGTAATCTCTATTGTTATTCGAAAAAGTTCCATCGGGTTTTCTAGAATAATCTGCAAATGCAGAGCACAAGGCGTCGTCTGCCTGCAGAGCGACTCTCTGTCTATCCTTTCTTTCAACAGGAGGACGCCTCTTTCTCTGCTCAGCTCAATATAGTCTGCGCCGTCGCTCGTAAATATACGAGCTTTACCTGACTTTAGCCTTTTCACATCTAAACCTAAATCCCGTGCTATGTTGCCCACAACAGATCCCTTTGACATTTCCTCAGGAATCGAGTAGCTGACTTGGCCGAGAACGGAAGCCAGAGAAAGGACCGAGATGAAAAACAGTACTTGCCGTCTCATTGTTCTATCCAGGATTCTCGCTGCGCAGCAAAAACAAGTGTAATGATCGACTTCACGCTAAAAACAACATTCCCATGTAAAAATAGACCGTCTGAAGGAATATCAATATAATCCAGAAGTGATGAGTCTATCGCTTTGATGAATCCATCGAATAGATTTGCAGTCCGCGAACAGTGCTCTCACTCTCACTCTCTTTCTCTAAAATACCGTTATGACATGGGAGGATCTGATTCAAATCCTGTCTACAACTGCAACACGTTGACCAACAGCGGCCCATTGAGTTCAAAGAGTAAAACTGCAAGAAAATAAAATGTACTTTGAGCTAAAATGCTTTAGATATAAACATAGCCAGTACAATAAAACTATTAAAAAAGTGAGCTCAGTATCGCATAGATTTATAGTGATGATGATGATGAAAACAAAACACCAGAGTCACAGAACATTTTAAAGGAATCAGAGCGAGACAGAGAAGGAGGCCAAGACACTCGTGCCTCTGTCCGAGGTGCTGAAATTCTGTTGTCAGAGAGGAAACATGCAGCTTTGACATAAAGAAAAAGGAAATTTTCTAACCTCCAGAGGAGAGTCTGGTTCATCCAGGATGCTCTTCTCACTCTGCATCCGCTGCATCGTCCCTGAACAACTGGGATCCATTATCAGCACGTTCTGACTACCAACTCTGCCGAACTTACAGTCACTCTTTCTGGAGTCTGTCGTCCTGCACACCTCGTAATTGTACACGTGTTGGAGAGTCCCTGTTGTCCCCAAAGTGTCTGAGTAACGTGGAGGATAATATGGAATGACAGGCAGGTTGGAATGATACAGGATGCGAGACTGCCTCCATCTGTAGATTTTCACTGAGATAATAACCACCAAACACGTGATGAAGAGGAAGGAGACCACAACCAGAGCCAACACTAAGTAAAAAGTCAGGTTGTCATTGTACTCCTTGTCATGTGGAAAGTCACTGAACTCCGACAGAACTTCAGGGAAGCTGTCCGCCACCGCCACGTTCACAATGACTGTAGCTGAACGAGAGGGCTGCCCGTTGTCCTCCACTATAACACTCAGTCTCTGTTTCACTGCATCTTTATCACTCACTTGGCGGATGGTTCGGATCTCTCCATTCTGGGAGCCCACTTCAAACAGAGCCCTGTCTGTGGCCTTCTGCAGTTTATACGACAGCCACGCATTCTGTCCAGAGTCCACATCAACAGCCACCACTTTGGTCACCAGATAGCCCACATCTGCTGAACGAGGAACCATTTCAGCCACCACAGAGCCAGCAGTCTGGACTGGATACAGGACCTGAGGAGGGTTGTCGTTCTGGTCCTGGATCATCATTTTCACTGTCACATTGCTGCTGAGTGGAGGAGAACCTCCATCCTGTGCTTTCACTCTGAACTTGAAGTCTTTGATCTGCTCGTAGTCAAAAGAGCGCACTGCACGGATGACTCCACTATCAGCACTGACGGACACATATGAGGAGACTGGCACTCCGTTGACAGAGGAGTCCTCCAGAATGTAAGAAAGACGAGCATTCTGGTTCCAGTCAGCGTCTGTGGCTCTCACTGTGAATACAGACACACCTGGTGTGTTGTTTTCTACAATGTAGGCCTCATATGAGCTCCTCTCAAAGACAGGCTCGTTGTCATTTACATCAGAGATCTGTAAGGTGAGAGTGACGCTGCTGGAGAGGGAGGGCACTCCCTCATCAGAGCAGGTCACAGTGATGTTATACTCAGAGGCTCTCTCTCTGTCTAAATCACTGTTTGCTAGTATGCTATAGAAACCATTTGATGTATTTTCAATAATGAACGGTTCACCGTGACTCAGAAAACATTTAACTACTCCGTTATTGTCCGAGTCAGCATCATGAACATTCATAACCGCAACAACTGTTTGTAAGGACGAATCCTCCGGTATAGATTGTGTAGTTGACATTAAATCTATTATTGGACCATTATCATTCACATCTGTGATATCTAATATAATTTTACATGAGTCACTGAGTCCACCGCGATCTTTTGCTTTAATATTTAACTGATAATGTTTTGATGTTTCATAATCCACGTTGCCAATCAATCGTACTTCTCCACTTGTCTCATGGATTTCGAATAAATCCAAAATACCATTGACATTGTTTGAAATCGAATATGTTACAAAGGCATTTGGTCCTTTATCTATATCGGTGGCTGTTACAGTCAATAATGATGTTCCTTTCTGAGAATTTTCCATTAAACTACCTTTATACGTTGACTGCGAAAATACTGGAGCATTGTCATTCGCGTCTAACACAGTTACATGAATGTGCACTGTCCCTGACAGCTGAAGCTCCCCTCCGTCCACAGCTGTTAGTGTAAGGGTCAGTCTCTCCTCTTTCTCTCGATCAAGAGGTTTCTCCAAAACCATCTCTATTTCTTTTCCTCCATCAGCGTTGTCGTTGAGTTTTAAGGCAAAATTATCCGTGGGGTTTAGAGAATAGCTTTTGAGTCCATTTATTCCAACGTCCGAATCCAACGCTTTCTCTAATACAAATTTAGCCCCACTCACTGCCGATTCACTTATCTCAAATAACACATTATTCATTTCAAACATAGGGGCGTTGTCGTTGATATCTGTTATTTCTACCGTAACGCGATAAAACTCGATGGGATTTTCCAAAATGATTTGAAAATGTAAAGCACAAGGAGTCGTTTGTTTGCATAACGTCTCTCTGTCTATTTTCTCTTTGATGAGAAGGAGCCCCTTTTCTTTATTTAATTCAATGTATTCAGCACTGTTTCCAACATGTAAGCGAGCTTTTCCTGTTTTGAGCCGCTTTAAATCCAGACCTAAATCCTGTGCTATGTTGCCGACTAACGAGCCTTTTGACATTTCCTCTGGAATAGAATAACTGACCTGCCCAAGCACGGAACAAAGAGAGAGCATCAAGAAAAACAATAGTACTTGCCACCTCATTGTTTCGCTCAGCGTTTCTCGATAATCATGAAGAACAAAAAATAATCCAAAAAAGAACAACTGTGTTCTTCTTGCAGGGCGAAGAATGAAGTAGCTGTTTACGCAAATGCTGAGCAAAATCTATTCAATTCAGATGTCCGTGTGCATAGTTCTCTGAATCACGGATGGTGCATTGTGTCGACAGTGCTTCCCGCAAATCTGAATGACTGGGGAGGTGCTGCTAAAATCTGCAATGAAACAGCCACACACTGGCCAACAGCGTCCCTACGAGTCCAAAACATGAAACTGCAAATTTGTGGGTATTACAAAGTAATTCAAAGTAATGGACAAAATGACCACGTTGACGATGATTCTCAGTCAAAGTGATTGAAAACCTCAAAACTGTGAAATTATAAAGACTTAAAAACAAAAAAGGCTAAATTTGTCAAAACAAAACATTGAAAGTCAGCTGAACTCCACAAGTTACTACGACCATGAAATGTTAAAAAACTAACAGCACCATCACAAAACACACAAGCACACTCAATTACTCAGACACACTCCGATTGAAGTCAGAACCCCGTGTGTTTCTCAACAAAATTGGCAACACTGAGCACACAGAAATATCACTTATGCAGCAATGTGAACATTGGCCTGTCGCTGTCTGTGGTCCGGAAGCACATGTAACATAAATTAAACGGAGGAGAGTAAAACAAAGAAAACACTCGGTGTGGGTAGTAATTTTGCTAAATGCAAGCAATCACATCAGTAGAACTTTTAGGCTGAAGTACTAACCTCTAGAGGAGAGTCGGGTTCATCCAGGATGCTCTTCTCATTCTGCATCCGCTGCATCGTCCCTGAACAACTGGGATCCATTATCAGCACGTTCTGACTACTAGCTTTGCCGAATTTACAGTCACTCTTTCTGGAGTCTGTCGTCCTGCACACCTCGTAATTGTACACGTGTTGGAGAGTCCCTGTTGTCCCCAAAGTGTCTGAGTAACGTGGAGGATAATATGGAATGACAGGCAGGTTGGAATGATACAGGATGCGAGACTGTCTCCATCTGTAGATTTTCACTGAGATAATAACCACCAAACACGTGATGAAGAGGAAGGAGACCACAGCCAGAGCCAACACTAAGTAAAAAGTCAGGTTGTCATTGTACTCCTTGTCGTGTGGAAAGTCACTGAACTCCGACAGAACTTCAGGGAAGCTGTCCGCCACTGCCACGTTCACAATGACTGTAGCTGAACGAGAGGGCTGCCCGTTGTCCTCCACTATAACACTCAGTCTCTGTTTCACTGCATCTTTATCAGTCACTTGGCGGATGGTTCGGATCTCTCCATTCTGGGAGCCCACTTCAAACAGAGCCCTGTCTGTGGCCTTCTGCAGTTTATACGACAGCCACGCATTCTGTCCAGAGTCCACATCAACAGCCACCACTTTGGTCACCAGATAGCCCACATCTGCTGAACGAGGAACCATTTCAGCCACCACAGAGCCACCAGTCTGGACTGGATACAGGACCTGAGGAGGGTTGTCATTCTGGTCCTGGATCATCATTTTCACTGTCACATTGCTGCTGAGTGGAGGAGAGCCTCCATCCTGCGCTTTCACTCTGAACTGGAAGTCTTTGATCTGCTCGTAGTCAAAAGAGCGCACTGCATGGATGACTCCACTATCAGCACTGACGGACACATATGAGGAGACTGGCACTCCGTTGACAGAGGAGTCCTCCAGAATGTAAGAAACACGAGCATTCTGATTCCAGTCAGCGTCTGTGGCTCTCACTGTGAATACAGACACACCTGGTGTGTTGTTTTCTACAATGTAGGCCTCATATGAGCTCCTCTCAAAGACAGGCTCGTTGTCATTTACATCAGAGATCTGTAAGGTGAGAGTGACGCTGCTGGAGAGGGAGGGCACTCCCTCATCAGAGCAGGTCACACTGATGTTATACTCAGAGGCTCTCTCTCTGTCTAATTCACTATCTGTCACTAAACTGTAGAAATTATTTGTCGATGCTTTTAAAGTGAAGGGTATATTTTCGCTCATCAGACACTGGACTTTCCCATTTTCTCCGGAGTCCCTGTCTTCAATGTTTATCATTGTCACAACTGTATTGAGTTCAGCATCCTCTGATATCACATTTGACTTTGACATTATGTTAATCTCAGGCTTGTTATCATTCATATCTTGCACATCAACAATTAATTTGCACGAATCTGTGAGTCCTCCTTCATCACTGGCAAGAATATTTATTTGGTAGTTTCGTGATTGTTCAAAGTCAATGTTTCCAATTAAAGTCACTTCACCGTTTTTCTCATTGACATCAAATATTTTCATGTCATCATTCGAGATCGAATATGTAATTTTACTGTTGGAGCCTTGATCTGCATCTGAGGCTGACACAGCAGCAACAACTGTTCCTTTTGGTGAATTCTCGGTTACTGTAGCTTTGTATGTTTGTTGTGTAAAAACAGGAGCATTATCATTAGCGTCTAAAACTGTGATGAGGATCAGCATCGTTCCTGACATCTGCGGCTCTCCTCCATCTACAGCCGTCAACACGAGAGACATCTGCTCTTGTTTCTCTCTGTCTAAAGGTTTCTGTAGCACCATCTCGATGTTTTTGTTACCATCAGCATTATTGTGTAGCTTCAGAGCAAAATTATCTGTTGGATTCAGCTGATATCCATGAATACTATTTATTCCTACATCGAGATCCACAGCTCTTTCTAAAACAAATTTTGCCCCGATCATCGCTGACTCGCTGATTTTGAAAATGATTTCACTCTTTTTAAAGGTTGGTACATTATCATTGATATCTGTGATCTGCACTGTAACAGTGTAAAATTCCATTGGATTCTCTAAAATAATCTGAAAATGTAAAGCACAAGGCGTCGTCTGTCTGCAGAGCGCCTCTCTGTCCATTCTCTCTTTAACAAGGAGGACTCCTCTTTCTCTGTTTAGCTCGACGTACTCGTCGCTGTCTCGAGTATAAATTCGAGCCTTACCTGAAGCCAAACGTTTAATTTGTAAACCCAAATCCTGTGCAATATTACCCACTAAAGATCCTTTTGGCATTTCCTCCGGAATCGTGTAGCTGACCTGCCCGAGCACCGAGCTGACGGAGAGCACAGAGACAAACAACAGTACTTGCCTGGCCATTGTTCTATCCGATTATTTTTCAGTGAGATTCGGTGTTCATATCCCATAAATAAAGACAGATTTCAACAACAAGTGTTCATTTAGAACCTGCATAATCCAAAAAAGTGAAATTTCATCTGAAAGGCCGACGCATCTTTCCCAAAAAATTGATAAAACGCGAGCGTCCTGCCTTTCCCGTCGTGCTCTTTCTTTATAATGTCGACGTTACTTGGGAGGTTCTGCTACAAACATGCTGCTAGTTGTCGACACTCTGGTCAACAGCGGCCCTAAGAGTTCAGATGAGAAAACTGCAGGATTCAATCAAAACTGAATCTGTATTGAGAAAATTTCTCTTCAGGAAAAAACACTAAATTTGAAAGACAGTGACTATATACACAATGGTCATGTGAAGACATTACCAAAGGTCTACAGATCATGTTAAAAGGTACAATTTCATGTCTGGTACAATTTGTTTGTATCAAATTTTAGCTATGGAATGTTTTTTAATATGTTGTTCCATTAATATAGCAATCAAAATGTTTTTATTATTTATGTATTTATTTTTAAAGGGTTACATGTTGCTTGTTAAGACATAGGAATCCAAAGATTCGAATGATCAGCCAGCACTACAATACTTCTGAAAACACTGTGGCTTGAAGGGAAGATGAAGCAGTTGAGGAACGTGAGTGTCGCTGTCCAACGTTCTGAACTGCTAAATGCTGATCAACGTCACACATCGCGACACAACTCTTGTCCAAAAAAATAATTCACACAAAAATTAACACACGTTTTCTGTGATTGACTCCAAAAAATACAGTGACGCCACCAAAAAGATAAACAATATATTAAACTCAATATGCTACTTTGAAACTTCACCAAATACTCACAATGTCAGAAAGTAAGAGAAAGGTTTCTGCTTATGGGCAGAGAGTTCTAAACCGTTCCACCGAGCGTTCAGCAAAATTATGTGGGAAAATATCTTAATAATATTTCCTATCTGAGTATTTTTCAAATCCAAGTTTCCACCCAGTGAATATGAAAGAAATGAAAGTTTAAAAACGAACTGTTGGTTTCACAAGGAATCTATATTGACATGAATGATAATAATAATAAAAAGACTTCAGCCAGGATCTCAACAACAAATAATGATGAAATAGCTTATTGACGAAAAAAAATCGTATGCATAAAGACAAATTGTGGAGATTTTAATAAGCACAAAGAGAACCCTTAACTGCGACACACACACTCCACTTTTAAAACAGAAAATGTTCTTGATTTGAATTAAAAATAGTTACACAGAAGTAGAAACAAAGTGAAAGCAGTCTAACCTCTAGAGGAGAGTCTGGTTCATCCAGGATGCTCTTCTCACTCTGAATCCGCTGCATCGTCCCTGAACAACTGGGATCCATTATCAGCACGTTCTGACTACCAGCTCTGCCGAACTTACAGTCACTCTTTCTGGAGTCTGTCGTCCTGCACACCTCGTAATTGTATACGTTTTGGAGAGTCCCTGTTGTCCCCAAAGTGTCTGAGTAACGTGGAGGATAATATGGAATGACAGGCAGGTTGGAGTGATACAGGATGCGAGACTGTCTCCATCTGTAGATTTTCACTGAGATAATAACCACCAAACACGTGATGAAGAGGAAGGAGACCACAGCCAGAGCCAACACTAAGTAAAAAGTCAGGTTGTCATTGTACTCCTTGTCGTGTGGAAAGTCACTGAACTCCGACAGAACTTCAGGGAAGCTGTCCGCCACCGCCACGTTCACAATGACTGTAGCTGAACGAGAGGGCTGCCCGTTGTCCTCCACTATAACACTCAGTCTCTGTTTCACTGCATCTTTATCACTCACTTGGCGGATGGTTCGGATCTCTCCGTTCTGGGAGCCCACTTCAAACAGAGCCCTGTCTGTGGCCTTCTGCAGTTTATACGACAGCCACGCATTCTGTCCAGAGTCCACATCAACAGCCACCACTTTGGTCACCAGATAGCCCACATCTGCTGAACGAGGAACCATTTCAGCCACCACAGAGCCACCAGTCTGGACTGGATACAGGACCTGAGGAGGGTTGTCATTCTGGTCCTGGATCATCATTTTCACTGTCACATTGCTGCTGAGTGGAGGAGAGCCTCCATCCTGCGCTTTCACTCGGAACTTGAAGTCTTTGATCTGCTCATAGTCAAAAGAGCGCACTGCATGGATGACTCCACTATCAGCACTGACGGACACATATGAGGAGACTGGCACTCCGTTGACAGAGGAGTCCTCCAGAATGTAAGAAACACGAGCATTCTGGTTCCAGTCAGCGTCTGTGGCTCTCACTGTGAATATAGACACACCTGGTGTGTTGTTTTCTACAATGTAGGCCTCATATGAGCTCCTCTCAAAGACAGGCTCGTTGTCATTTACATCAGAGATCTGTAAGGTGAGAGTGACGCTGCTGGAGAGGGAGGGCACTCCCTCATCAGAGCAGGTCACAGTGATGTTATACTCAGAGGCTCTCTCTCTGTCTAAATCACTGTCTGTCACTAAACTGTAGAAATTATTTGTTGAAGCTTTTAAAATTAAAGGTACATTTTCGCTCATCAGACACTGGACTTTCCCATTTTCTCCGGAGTCCCTGTCTTCAATGTTTATCATTGTAACAACTGTATTGAGTTCAGCATCCTCTGATATCACATTTGACTTTGACATTATGTTAATTTCAGGCTTGTTATCATTCATATCTTGCACATCGACAATTAATTTGCAAAAATCTGTGAGTCCTCCTTCATCACTGGCAAGTAGATTGATTTGATAGTTTCGTGATTCTTCAAAGTCAATGGTTCCAATTAAAGTCACTTCACCGTTTTCATCATTTATATTAAAGACTTTTCTGATATCATCCATAGTGTTTGTTATCGAATACGTAATTTTACTGTTGGAGCCCTGATCTGCATCTGAGGCTGTAACAGTAGCAACAACTGTTCCTTTTGGTGAATTCTCAGTAACTGTAGCTTTGTACGTTTGTTGTGTAAAAACAGGAGCATTATCATTAACGTCTAAAACTGTGATGAGGATCAGCATCGTTCCTGACATCTGCGGCTCTCCTCCATCTACAGCCGTCAACACGAGAGACATCTGCTCCTGTTTCTCTCTGTCTAAAGGTTTCTGCAGCACCATCTCAACGTGTTTATTTCCATCAGCATTATTGTGCACCTTTAGTGCGAAATTATCTGTTGGTTTTAACTGGTAGCTTTTTAGATCATTAATTCCTACATCGAGATCCACAGCTCTTTCTAGAACAAATTTTGCACCGATCACCGCTGACTCGCTGATTTGAATTTCATCTCAGTTTTTCAAAGGTTGGTACATTATCATTGATGTCTGTGATCTGCACTGTAACACTATAAAATTCCATTGGATTCTCTAAAATAATCTGAAAATGTAAGGCACAAGGCGTCGTCTGTCTGCAGAGCGCCTCTCTGTCCATTCTCTCTTTAACAAGGAGGACTCCTCTTTCTCTGTTTAGCTCGATGTACTCGTCGCTGTCTCGAGTATAAATTCGAGCCTTGCCTGAAACCAAACGTTTAATTTGTAAACCTAAATCCTGTGCAATATTACCCACTAAAGATCCTTTTGGCATTTCCTCTGGAATCGTGTAGCTGACCTGCCCGAGCACCGAGCTGACGGAGAGCAGAGAGACAAACAACAGTACTTGCCTGGCCATTGTTCTATCCGATTATTTTTCGCTGAGATTCAGTGCTGATATTCCATAAAAATACAGATTCCACCGTCGAACGTTAATTTAGCACCTGTATAATCCAAAAAGTGAAATATTATCTGAAAGGTCGACGTATCTTTCCCTAATATTTCATAAAACGCGAGCGTCCCGTCTTTCCTGTCGTGCTCTTTCTGTATAATGTCGACGTTACATTGGAGGTTCTGCGACAAACATGCTGCCAGTTGTCGACACTCTGGTCAACAGCGGCCCTAAGAGTTCAGATGAGAAAACTGCAGGATTCAATCAAAACTGAATCTACGTTGACAATACTTTCCTTCACTAAAAACACTGAATTTGAATGACAGTGACAACAAACACAATGGTCATGTGAAGATATTCTAAAAGCTCCCCAGATCCCGTTCAAAAGTGCAGTTTAATTTCTACAGTTAGTTTGTATCTCATTTCAGCGATAAAATGTTTTATTTATATGTTGTTTCGTTAATATAAAATCAAAATGTTTCCAGTACTTACGTATGTATTTTCAAAGGGTTACATGTTATTTGTTTAGATATACCAAGCGAAAAATCTGAATCCTGAACCGGCACTACAATACTTCTAAAAACAGCGTGGCCTGATGGGGAGATGAAGGAAGTGAGGAACGTGAGTGTCGCTGTCCAATGTTCTGAACTGTTAGTGCTGCAAACGAGCAGACATCTGCGACACAAGCCTTGTCCACAAAAACATTCACACGAAACTTAACACACGTTTTCTATGATTGACCCTCAAAAAGACACTGACGCCACCAAAAACATGGAAAATATGAAAGTCAACATGCTACTTTGAAACTTCACCTAACAAAATGTGAGAAAATAAGAAAGACGGTTTATGCCAATGGGCAGATTGTTCTAAATGGTTCCACCAGGCGTTCGGCAAAACTTTTGCAAAAAATATCTTAATATTTCCTATCTGAGTGTTTTCAAATCCAAGTTCATACCACAGTGAATATGAAACAAATGAAAATTCAAATATGAACTGTCGGTTTCACAGCAAGAAATCTTGATTGACATTAATGCTACTAATAAAAAAAAACTTCAGCCAGGATCTCAGCGACGAATAATAATTAAATAGCTAATTGACGAAAAAAATCGTATACATAAAGACAAATTGTGGATATTTAATAAACAACAAGAGAACCCTTAACATCGACACACACTCCACTTTTAAAACAGAAAATGTGCTTGATTTGAATTAAAATGAGTTATTCAGATGTAGAAACAAAGTGAAAGCAGTCTAACCTCAAGAGGAGAGTCTGGTTCATCCAGGATGCTCTTCTCATTCTGCATCCGCTGCATCGTCCCTGAACAACTGGGATCCATTATCAGCACGTTCTGACTACCAGCTCTGCCGAACTTACAGTCACTCTTTCGGGAGTCTGTCGTCCTGCACACCTCGTAATTGTACACGTGTTGGAGAGTCCCTGTTGTCCCCAAAGTGTCTGAGTAACGTGGAGGATAATATGGAATGACAGGCAGGCTGGAATGATACAGGATGCGAGACTGTCTCCATCTGTAGATTTTCACTGATATAATAACCACCAAACACGTGATGAAGAGGAAGGAGACCACAGCCAGTGCCAACACTAAGTAAAAAGTCAGGTTGTCATTGTACTCCTTGTCGTGTGGAAAGTCACTGAACTCCGACAGAACTTCAGGGAAGCTGTCCGCCACCGCCACGTTCACAATGACTGTAGCTGAACGAGAGGGCTGCCCGTTGTCCTCCACTATAACACGCAGTCTCTGTTTCACTGCATCTTTATCACTCACTTGGCGGATGGTTCGAATCTCTCCATTCTGGGAGCCCACTTCAAACAGAGCCCTGTCTGTGGCCTTCTGCAGTTTATACGACAGCCACGCATTCTGTCCAGAGTCCACATCAACAGCCACCACTTTGGTCACCAGATAGCCCACATCTGCTGAACGAGGAACCATTTCAGCCACCACAGAGCCACCAGTCTGGACTGGATACAGGACCTGAGGAGGGTTGTCATTCTGGTCCTGGATCATCATTTTCACTGTCACGTTGCTGCTGAGTGGAGGAGAGCCTCCATCCTGCGCTTTCACTCGGAACTGGAAGTCTTTGATCTGCTCATAGTCAAAGAGCGCACTGCATGGATGACTCCACTATCAGCACTGACGGACACATATGAGGAGACTGGCACTCCGTTGACAGAGGAGTCCTCCAAAATGTAAGAAACACGAGCATTCTGGTTCCAGTCAGCGTCTGTGGCTCTCACTGTGAATATAGACACACCTGGTGTGTTGTTTTCTACAATGTAGGCCTCATATGAGCTCCTCTCAAAGACAGGCTCGTTGTCATTTACATCAGAGATCTGTAAGGTGAGAGTGACGCTGCTGGAGAGGGAGGGCACTCCCTCATCAGAGCAGGTCACAGTGATGTTATACTCAGAGGCTCTCTCTCTGTCTAAATCACTGTCAGTCACTAAACTGTAGAAATTATTTGTTGATGATTTAAAATAAAAGGTATATTTTCATTAATGAAGCATTCTACGTTTCCATTTTCTCCTGAGTCTAAATCCTCTATGCTTATCATTGTAACAACTGTATTGAGTTCAGCATCCTCTGAAATAACAGCTGATTTTGACATTATGGTAATTTCAGGTTTATTGTCATTCATATCTTGCACATCAACAATTAATTTGCACGAATCTGTGAGTCCTCCTTCATCACTGGCAAGAAGATTTATTTGATAGTTTCGTGATTGTTCAAAGTCAATGTTTCCAATTAAAGTCACTCACCGTTTTCCTCATTTACATCAAACACTTTCCTGACATCATCTAACGTATTTGTGATTGAATATGTAATTTTACTATTGGAGCCTCGATCTGCATCTGAGGCTGTAACAGTAGCAACAATTGTTCCTTTTGGTGAATTCTCAGTAACTGTAGCTTTGTATGTTTGTTGTGTAAAAACAGGAGCATTATCATTAGCGTCCAAAACTGTGATGAGGATCAGCATCGTTCCTGACATCTGCGGCTCTCCTCCGTCTACAGCCGTCAACACGAGATATATCTGCTCCTGTTTCTCTCTGTCTAAAGGTTTCTGCAGCACCATCTCGACGTGTTTATTTCCATCAGCGATGTTGTGCAGCTTCAGAGCAAAATTATCTGTTGGTTTTAATTGGTAGCTTTTCAAATCATTAATTCCTACATCGGGATCCACAGCTCTTTCTAGAACAAATTTTGCACCGATCACCGCTGACTCGCTGATTTTGAATTTCATCTCAGTTTTTTCAAAGGTTGGTGCATTATCATTGATATCTGTTATCTGCACTGTAACACTATAAAATTCCATTGGATTCTCTAAAATAATCTGAAAATGTAAAGCACAAGGCGTCGTCTGTCTGCAGAGAGCCTCTCTGTCAATTCTCTCTTTAACAAGCAGGACTCCTCTTTCTCTGTTTAGTTCGATGTACCCGTCGCTGTCTCGGGTGAAAATTCGCGCTTTACCTGCTGCCAAACGTTTGATTTGTAAACCTAAATCATTTGCGATATTACCCACTAAAGATCCTTTTGGCATTTCTTCTGGTATTGTGTAGCTGACCTGCCCGAGCACCGAGCTGACGGAGAGCACAGAGACAAACAACAGTACTTGCCTGGCCATTGTTCTATCCGATTTTTTTTTCCGTGAGGCTCCAAATATTTATATTCCAGAAAGCAAATCCAGATTCCACTATCAGTCAATATCGCTCCCTTACTATCCACAGAAAATAGATGCGCTCCAATGACGACGTTGAATTTCCAAAAAAACTGTACAGCATTCGAGTGTCCCGTCTTTCCTGTCGTGTTCTTTCTTTATAATGTCGACGTTACATGGGAGGTTCTGCTACAAACATGCTGCCAGTTGTCGACACTCTGGTCAACAGCGGCCCTAAGAGTTCAGATGAGAAACTGCAGGATTTAAACAAAACTGAATCTGTATTGAGAATACTTACTTTAAAAAATACTAAATTTGAAATATAGTGACTACAAACACAAGAATGTGAAGATATTGCAAAAGCTCTGCAGATCATGCTCCGAGGCTCAGTTCCAATTCTATTATAGCTGCTACAGAAATCAAGCTGTTTAAATAAATTCATACAGATGAATTAGCAATGATAACTTAGCCAAAAAATTCTGAATCATTGACCAGCACTACAATGTTTCTAAAACACTGTGGCCTGAAGGGGAGATGAAGGAAGTCAGAATGTGAGTGTCGCTGTCCAATATTCTTAACTGTTAAATGCTGAAATACGGCAGACATTCGCGGCATAAGTCTTGCTTATAAAAAGCATTCATACCAAAATGTACAGAAAATTCATTTGATTGATTCCCCAAAAGACAATGGTGCTCACCAAAATATGCAAAGCTCAATATATTCCATTGAAACATCACCATATGCTCATAAGCAATGTCAGAAAGTATGAAAAAAAGGTTTATAAGCAGAGAGACCGAAACGGTTGCAGTGAGTTTTCAGCAAAACCATGTGGGTAAAATATGTTCATCATATTTCCTCTGAGTAATGTTTCAAATCCAAGTTTTCACCACAGTGAATATGAAGAAAGTGAGAGTTAAAATCTGAACTTCAGATTTCACAACAGGCAATTAATATTGACAATGATTTTCTGTCAAAATTTTTTTTTAAATCAGCAAGAATGTCAACAATGAATAATGATTAAATATCGCATAGACGAACATATAAATCTTAGACTCAGAGAGTAATGGTAAAGATTTGAATTAGCACGAAGAGAACCCATAGCAACGTCGCACACTCCACTTTTAAAACAGAAAATGAGCATGATTAGAACAAAAAGAGTTACTCAGATGTAGAAACAAGGGTAAAGCAATCAAACCTCTAGAGGAGAGTCAGGTTCATCCAGGATGCTCTTCTCATTCTGTATCCTCTGCATCGTCTCTGAAGAACTGGGATCCATTATCAGCACGTTCTGACTACCACCTCTGCCGAACTTACAGTCACTCTTTCTGGAGTCTGTCGTCCTGCACACCTCGTAATTGTACACGTGTTGGAGAGTCCCTGTTGTCCCCAAAGTGTCTGAGTAACGTGGAGGATAATATGGAATGACAGGCAGGTTGGAATGATACAGGATGCGAGACTGTCTCCATCTGTAGATTTTCACTGAGATAATAACCACCAAACACGTGATGAAGAGGAAGGAGACCACAGCCAGAGCCAACACTAAGTAAAAAGTCAGGTTGTCATTGTACTCCTTGTCGTGTGGAAAGTCACTGAACTCCGACAGAACTTCAGGGAAGCTGTCCGCCACCGCCACGTTCACAATGACTGTAGCTGAACGAGAGGGCTGCCCGTTGTCCTCCACTATAACACTCAGTCTCTGTTTCACTGCATCTTTATCACTCACTTGGCGGATGGTTCGGATCTCTCCATTCTGGGAGCCCACTTCAAACAGAGCCCTGTCTGTGGCCTTCTGCAGTTTATACGACAGCCACGCATTCTGTCCAGAGTCCACATCAACAGCCACCACTTTGGTCACCAGATAGCCCACATCTGCTGAACGAGGAACCATTTCAGCCACCACAGAGCCACCGGTCTGGACTGGATACAGGACCTGAGGAGGGTTGTCGTTCTGGTCCTGGATCAGCATTTTACTGTCACATTGCTGCTGAGTGGAGGAGAGCCTCCATCCTGCGCTTTCACTTTGAACTGGAAGTCTTTGATCTGGCTCGTAGTCAAAAGAGCGCACTGCATGGATGACTCCACTATCAGCACTGACGGACACATATGAGGAGACTGGCACTCCGTTGACAGAGGAGTCCTCCAGAATGTAAGAAACACGAGCATTCTGGTTCCAGTCAGCGTCTGTGGCTCTCACTGTGAATATAGACACGCCTGGTGTGTTGTTTTCTACAATGTAGGCCTCATATGAGCTCCTCTCAAAGACAGGCTCGTTGTCATTTACATCAGAGATCTGTAAGGTGAGAGTGACGCTGCTGGAGAGGGAGGGCACTCCCTCATCAGAGCAGGTCACAGTGATGTTATACTCAGAGGCTCTCTCTCTGTCTAAATCACTGTCTGTCACTAAACTGTAGAAATTATTTGTTGAAGCTTTTAAAATTAAAGGTACATTTTCGCTCATCAGACACTGGACTTTTCCCATTTTCTCCGGAGTCCCTGTCTTCAATGTTTATCATTGTAACAACTGTATTGAGTTCAGCATCCTCTGATATCACATTTGACTTTGACATTATGTTAATTTCAGGCTTGTTATCATTCATATCTTGCACATCGACAATTAATTTGCAAAAATCTGTGAGTCCTCCTTCATCACTGGCAAGTAGATTGATTTGATAGTTTCGTGATTCTTCAAAGTCAATGGTTCCAATTAAAGTCACTTCACCGTTTTCATCATTTATATTAAAGACTTTTCTG